>NW_006408545.1:22748432-22749679 GCF_000296735.1 Chrysochloris asiatica
GGACATTGATTGTGGATCCAAGTAAAATGAAATCTTGACCATTTCAATCTTTTCTCTACTTATCTTAAAATTTTTATTTTCTTTATGTTGAGGCATAATCAATCTATACTTAAGGTTGTAGTCTTGAATCTTCATCAGTAAGTCGTTGAAGTCCTCTTTACTTTCAGCAAGCATTTCACGTGCATATGGAATCTTCTGTTCAGCTCTTTTACTCCATCATTACTTCCATTTACGTTAGCAACTCTGTGTGCAAGAACTAGTTTCAGAGTCTCTTCTGACATGCATTTTGGTCTTTTCTTTCTTTCTTGTCCTTTTGTTATTGTTGTTGTTTGTTGCTATTGTTTAGCACACTTCTATTAATGCTCCAATTCTTCTCAATATAATACATCTTCTTGGATTAAATTTAGCATATGATAATTTACCATTATAAATGATATCTTTGAAAAAGAAACCAGGTGTGAGAAATAACTCTTAGGATGGTCCATCTTCAGGAATGAGAGGGGTCCAGGAAGTATCAGGCAAATATTACAATAGAAACTCACTGAAGGGGAAGAAACTTGTTTGGCCTACCAGGAACTTTAAATAAGAATACAACCATCAAGGCAATAGGGGAAGCTCATGGGAGAAGGGGAAGACTAACTTTAAATAAGAATGCTACCATCAAGGGAAAGTAGTTGTGTCTGGGAAAGATAGTTAACCAGTCAATGAGGAACTGGGGGAGGGACTTTCTTGAGATGTTGTTGTTGTCAAGTTGGTTCTGACCCATAGCAACCCTGTATAGGGTTTCTGAGAAGAGGCTGGTGAGCTTGAACCCCTGATCTTGCGGTTCAAATGACTATGCAGTCCAGTGCATTAACCCACAGCACCACAAAACTCTGCGAGCTGGCCACAAGGTGCGTTTGCCCATGTCTACTGGGTTTGATGCCCGATTTTCAAAAAAAAAAAAACCACAAAAGTGTCACTCTCACTAAAATGAGTACAGACTGGATTTCTTAAGCAGTTGCTGGTAAGCACTCATCAGTGACCTCATATGGTGTAAGGAGGTCTGCCCCAGTTCTCTCTCTGGAGACCCCATCAGGGTAAGGTCCTAGTCAGGGGTTTATACTGACCTGCTAGTGCCAAAGAGGGACCGACCGAGGCAGTGTTTGTGTATGGACAATGTTTCTCACACAGGGAACTGTGGATTTTATACATAGAGCAGAGATTCTATATGTAATATGTTGTTGTTGTTGTTGTTAAGTGCCGTC
>NW_006408545.1:22750294-22755952 GCF_000296735.1 Chrysochloris asiatica
GTAACACTGCTGTAACACTGCTGAACACTACACTGCCAGCCGCCACTCGACCCTAGCATGCTAGCTTGAATAAAGCCCGCCTGCTTTTGCATTATCTTTGTCTCTTGGTCTCCTTATTGGGTGGTGGTCTCGGACCCTAACAGTAACCACTACGCCACCAGAGCTCCTTTTATAGTTTTTGTTATTAGTTACCTTTGAATTGATTCTCGCTCATGGCAACCCCATTCTGGCTAATGGCAATGCCTTGTGTGCAGAACAGAACTGCACTTCCTAAGGTTTTCAAGGCTGTAACCTTTGGAAGAAGATCTCCCGACTTCACATCCACAGTACCTCTGAGTACATTTGAAATACCAACTTTTTGGTTAGTAGTTTACTACTTAACCATTTGTGCTACCCAGGGACTCCTTATATTATGTTGTTGTTGTTGTTAAGTGCCCTCGAGTTAGTTCTCATAGTGATCCTGTGTAGCGTTTCTGAGAAACAGCTGGTGGTTTAGAATCACCAACCTTGTGCTTAGTAGTCCAGTGCTTATCCTACAGTGTCACACCAGGACTTCTTATGATATAGTAACAATTAATAAACAATGAAGTGAAATGTTTAAAAACAGAAGTGCCACTGGAATCTTGCAGTTACTTGGCCTAACAATGTGTTTAGTACTCTGGTTTAAACTTGGAGCAGCCATCCAAGGCACAACAATTGCACCCTATTTTCCTGGGGCAACAAAGGAAGAAGGAGAATCAAGAACAGAAGGTGGAAATGAAACATGTGACTATTTGCCTTTATGAACCACTGCCTCCTTTCCCATGAAACCAGAACTGGGTGATGCCTGGCTACCATTACTGAATATTTTGATCTGAGATTGTATAGAAGAATCCTGATTAAAAATGAGGGAAATGTAGAATAGAATGTCAAATTCTTAGGGACTCCAGACTTTCAGGAGCCATGGAGGCTAGATGAACCTCTGAAGTTATTGTCCTGAGAAAATCTTTAACTAAACCAAAATTATCTCTTCGATTCTTGTTGAAACCAAGCAACGGTCTATTTTAACTATTTAAAACATCTGCCTTGAGCATGCTGCTTTTTTAAGAACTGTCTTTATGGAGTCAAATTGATAAAAAGACCTTAAAAGACTAGACAGGAACCTTAAGTGGCAGAAAGCTAATAATGTTAAGGAAGAAGGAGCAATTCAGAAAATGAGGGTGAGAACAATTTCAAGAATATAAACAATGCTGTGGGATTGTACATGTGGAAACTGTTGAACTGGTGTATGTGTTCCTGTGTGTATTCTCAACAATAACAAAAAAAGCGAAATTATTTTTTTGAATTCCATTTCAGTTGTGACTTCTATTCCTTGTGAATTTTTATAACACTTTTCCTTGATCACTCTTTGATCTGTCTTACACAGTTTTTCAATCTTTAATGCAATGTTTTGTTTCCCAGTCTAGATAACAAGCAATGTTAAGGCAGACTGTATGTTTGATTCCTCTGGATTCTCTGGAACTCTCCAGAGAGGGCCTTTCTGGCTGCAGGCACAGGAGTGTGGGGCAGAGGTTGGACAAAGACTAGGGAGCCAGACACATGGTGGGAGATAGAGTTGGAACGCTGAATTAGTGCTACCCTGAGAAATGGGGATTTTGTTCAAAAAGCAGTTATGGTTTAGTTTCTATAAAAACAGACAGGGGCTTAAGTAGAAATGTGCTAAATGACAGAAACTAACAACAAAAAGACAGGATAGAAAGAACAGACCAAAATGGATGTCAGAAGAGCTGTGAAACTAACTCTTGAACACAGAATGCTAACGTGAATGGAAGAAATGATGAAGTAAAAGCAAATGAAACATCTTGCTTGCTGAAAGTGAAGAGGACTTGAACCACTTATT
Organism: Chrysochloris asiatica; assembly: GCF_000296735.1. Classification (NCBI taxonomy): domain Eukaryota; kingdom Metazoa; phylum Chordata; class Mammalia; order Afrosoricida; family Chrysochloridae; genus Chrysochloris; species Chrysochloris asiatica. The sequence goes on from NW_006408545.1 coordinate 22,752,174, forward strand.
GATGAAGACTCAAGATTACAGTCTTCAATATGGATCACACCTCAACATAAAGAAAACAAAAATCTTCACAACTAATAAGCAACATCATGATAAGTAGAGAAAAGATCTAAACTGGTGAGGATTTCATTTTATTTGGATCCATAATCAATACCCATGGAAGCAGCAGTCAATACATCAAAGGACATATTGCATTGATCAGAGCTGCTACAAAAGATCTCTTAAAGTGTTAAAAAGCAAAGATGTCACTTTGAGGACTAAGGTATGCTTGACCTAAGCTGTGATGTTTTCAATCACCTCATATGCAAATGAAAGCTGGACAATGAACAAGGAAAACCAAAGAAGAACCAATGCCTTCAAATTATAGTATTGATGAAGAATAATGAACATACCATGGACTGTCAGAAGAACAAACAAATCTGTCTTGGAAGGAATACAGCCAGAATGTTCCTTAGAAGCAAGAAGGCAAGACTTTGTCTCATGTACTTTGGACATATCATCAGGAGAGACCATCCCCTGGAGAAGGATATTAAGTTTGGTAAAGTAGAGGGTCAGAGAAAAATAGGAAAAGTCTAAATGAGATTTATTGACACTGTGGCTACAACAGTGAGTTCAAACATAACAAAGATTATGATGATGATGTGGGACCCGGGGCAGTGTTTCACTGTGCTGTAAGTGGGATGGTTATAAGTCAGAGCTGACTCAAAGGCATCCAACAAAAGCAACAACAACAAACAAGATTGGCCTGGCAGCAGGTTGTAAAATGGGTTGGAATAGGGGAGGGGAGGCACAGAGTTGAATGAAAGTCATAAAAACAACAGATTTCACTGCTGCGGCTTGTTCAGTGTTATGATGCTGGGAGCTATGCTCGTAACATTTCCAGAATCAGCAGTGTTACCCAAGGTGTACACATTTCAATGAAGCTTTCAGACAAAGGCAGATTAGGAAGAAGCGCCTGACAAACTACTTCCAAAAACTGGCCAATGAAAACCTTATGTTACACAACAGAATATTGTCTGATAAAATGTTGGAAGATGAGCCCCCTAGGTTGCAAGGCAACAATGGACTCAAGTATGCCAACAATCATGAGAATGACTTGGGAGTGGGCAGTGTTTCGTTCTGTTATATATAGGGTCACTGGTGTGGTGCTGTGGGTTCATGTATCACACTGCAAAGCTGTTTGAACTGCAAGGTTGGCAGTTCAAGCTTACCAATTGCTCCTCAGAAACCCTATACAGGATCACTATGGGTTGGAACCGACTTGACAGTACTTAACAACAACATGATTTGGAGCCAAATCAAGAGCAACACCACCAGCTATTGAAAGGTGACTCAAACACTGCTTGAAATGTTCTATGTGCACCATCTCACTTTATCTTCACAGCAAATGTATGAGGCAGGGGTTACCAATATCCTCATTTTACTATAAAGAAAAATGGAGAAGCGGAGCTTGGAGAAGTTCAGTAAGGACCAGCTTCTTGTACACTTGCTTTAATGTTCCGTTGCCTTGACATTCTATATACATTATTCAACAAGGGGCCCGCATTTGCATGTTGCACTGACCCCTGCAAAGTTTCTAGCCAGCCTGGGTTAAATAATTTGCTTGTGACCACACAAGTAATAGATGTCAGACCTGGGATTTAGGAGCCCATACTCTGGTAGCATAGTGGTTACGAATCGGGCTGTGAACCACAAGGTCAGCAGTTTGAAACTACCAGCTGTTCCGAGGGAGAAAGATGAGGCTTTCTGCTCCTGTAAAGATTTACAGCCTCGGAAACCCTGTACAGGGTCACTATGAGTCAGAACCAACTCCATGGCACATGACCACCACCACCACTCTCAACCACTCAGCTACGAGGGAATGGATTTGAGAGACTATCGGAATTAGAATATGTAAAGTTTAGAGACTTTAATAAATAAATAAAATAAAAGACTTCTGGTGTGGCAGTGTAGGATCAGCACTGGACTGTGAACCTCAAGGACGGCAGTTCAAACCCACCACTTAGTTGCTCCTCAGAAAACTTATGCAGGGTGGCTCTGAGTCAGAACTGACCTGATGGCACATAAAAACAAGAAGATAATTAAAATTTTTCTTAAAAATTAAAATAAATTTGTGAGAGTTTTTAAAGGATTTTACAATGTCTTCTGAGGTAACCTGAGGGGAAAAAGTTGCTACAATATTGAGTGTGCAGTCTCTGGATCTCTGGGCTTTCACAGCGAGCAGACTGTGACACCTAGTGGCAACTACGTGTTATTGCAAAGATTTATTTTGTTATAGGAATTGGGTTGTAGAGCAGGTTCTTTTGTTTAGTGTTTTAAAGATTGGCCCTAAATTATACACTTCTCAGAGCAGTTTTCCATTTGTACTCATTTAAAAACAGCTTAAAGATCTATCTGGCTGATTTGCGCTGTTGTTGTAAGTGCCATCGAGTCAATTCCGACTCATAACGACCCTATATGACTAGTGGGTTTGAAGTGCAGTTAACAGTTCAGTTCTTACCCTACAGTGCCACACAATAAAAATGTTTCATATAAAAAGATTAATATGTTTTTGCTGTTGTTGTTAGATGCCATCGGTTCCAACTCAGAGTGACCCTATATAGGGTTTCCGAAGAGTGGCTAGTGGGTTTGAACCACTGACCTTGAGGTTAGCAGTCCAGTGCTTGTCCTGCATAGCTACATCGGGACTCCAAAGATTAATATGGGAACATAGTAATAATCTGATTCAAAGATTTTTAAAGAATAATATCTGTTTGTTGTTGTTGTTGTTGTTAAGTGCCGTCGAGTCGATTCCGACCCATAGCGACCCTGTACAGGGTTTCCGAGGCCGTAAATCTTTACGGGAGCAGAAAGCCTCATCTTTCTCCCGCGGAGCAGCTGGTAGTTTCAAACTGCTGACCTTGTGGTTCGCAGCCTGATTCGTAACCACTACGCTACCAGAGCTCCTTAATAAATGTATAGAGATCTTCAAAGATTATCTGGCAGACTTCTTTAGGTTACTCCTTTGAATCCATCTATGTTGACAAGTAGGCAAAGAGTACTGAATAACTGGGCACATACAGATAGTCTTATAACAGTAATTTCAATCAAAATCAATGCTTTTTTTGTAGCAGTGGAAATTTTTCATCTAATACTGTATAGTCTTCTTGGTGGTGGTTATGGTTGTTGTGTGCCGTGGAGTCAGTTCCGACTGATAGTAACCTTGTATAGGGTTTGTAAGGCTATAAATCTTTATGGGAGCAGAAAGCCTCATCTTTTTTTGTGGAGCAACTGGTAGATTCACACTGCGGACCTTGCGGTTGGAAGTCCAACTGGTTACCCACTAGACTATCAGGGCTCATTATTCCTCAAAGTAGTCACAGGGAAACTACTCTGAATTATGATCTCAATATAAATAATGTGTTTATATATTCCATATAAAATATTATACATATGTTGTTGTTGTTGTCAGGTGCCATCGAGTCGGAACCAACTCATAGTGATCCCATGCACAGCAGAATGAAACAATGTCCGATCCTGGGCCAACCTCACTACCGCCGCCACACTTGACGCCATCAACAATGCCACCTGGCCGATCCATCTCGTTAGGGGTCTTCCTCTTTTTCTTTGACCCTCCATCTTATCCAGCATGACATCCTTCTCCAGCGACTGTTCCCTCCTGACAATATGTCCAAAGTATTAGAGACGAAGTTTAGCCATCTTGGCCTCCAAGGAGCACTCTGGCTGCACTTCTTCCAAAACAGACCTATTAGTTCTTTTAGCAGTCCATGGCACTTTCAGTA
>NW_006408545.1:22758622-22778307 GCF_000296735.1 Chrysochloris asiatica
ACACACACACACAAACATACACAAGGGTAAGTCAGAAAGTACTGTAAAACAAAAGCATTAAACAAAACTTCAAAATGTGAAGCTTTTTTTTCACATAACCTCTATCTAGGTCTATGTACTTCTGAAGGTGGTGTTACTGTCTTTCTAACCTTTTCTCAAATGATCCAGTGCTCTTAGATTTCTACCACATCAAAACGGCAGTTTGGTCAGCCTCGATGCATTCAAATTGTATTCCTTTTCAATGTTCTTTGAGTTTGGGGAACAAAATGACATTTGAAGGGGCGAGTTGAGTGCTGTAGAATGGACGGGACAAGGTTTCCAATGAAATTCTCATCGGACAGTCGTTGCTACCCTTGAAGAATTTATAGGTGCTCTGCCTTAATGGGGGAAAAAACTCCTCAGTACAACTTTCATTGGTGCCTTTTTCTCACCAATGCAGTTTCAGTAGTCTCAATACTTTCTCATAATAAGCCCCTGTGAACATTCTGTGTCCTATGAGAAAATCTATCAAGATTACCCCTTCATAATTCCATGAAGCCGTCTCAGCCTTGACTGACCCAGAAGAGCCCTCAAAAACCATTGTTTTGATTCAAACTTTTTTGAAGATACTAGAATGAGACAAAGCCAAGTATATTACTGAGAGAACTTGTCTGTAGCCACCCACAGATCACAGAGTTGTCTTGTCTTAGTTATCTGTTGTTGTTGTTAAGTGCTGTGGAGTCGCTTCCAACTCATAGCGACCCTCTACAGGGTTTCCGAGGCTGTAAATCTTTACAGGAGCAGAAAGCCTCATCTTTCTCCCGCGGAACAGCTGATAGGTTCGAACTGCTGACCTTGCAGTTCGCAGTCTGATTCGTAACCATTACGCTACCAGAGCTCCTTATCTAGTGCTACCATAACAGAAGGAGTCCTGGCGTGGCTCTGCAGGTTAATGTGCTGGACTGCAAAGTCAGTTTGAACTGCAAAGTCAGCGATTAAAGTTTACCAGGTGCCCCTCAGAAACCCTGTGCAGATCGCTATGGGCCAGAACCAACTAGATGTCACTTAACAACAACACTATAACAGAAAGATCACAAGTGATGGCTTTAAGAAACAGAAATGTAATCACTCTCAGTTTAGGAAGCTAGAAGTCCAAGTTCGCAGTGCTAGCTCTGGAGAAAGGTCCTTGTCCCCTTTCAGCATCTATAGGTCCAGCATTCCTTGGAGATCTCCATGTGTCTTGGCATCGGTCTTTCCTTTGCTCTAGGGACTTTTCTTTCTTGGTCTCTCCTCTGCTCACCTCTCTCTCCTTTTGTCTTTGTAAGATACAAGACGTTGTAGACCCTGGGAAACTTCCCCACATTAGATCAGCCTTGTGATGGGATTCAGCCCACCATTAATCCTCTTATTGGTTTATCACATCAGATCACAAATCGTGGGGAATCATCACTGCCACATTACATCATTTCGTAGAATCATGATCAACCAAGTTGACACATATTTTAGGGGAACACAATACAATTTATGATACATGTTTAAACACACTTGTTTTTAAAATGTTTTATTGTGAATTATGTGGTAGTTTACATAGAAGAACATTAGCTTTATATTCATCCTATAGTAATCATTTCTAAAGACACTTTTGCTTGGGATAAATTCATGTGTATGAACTAGAACATTAATAGCAATACTTTTTTACTTACCTTGTGTGTGTATGTATGTATGTACATACACAAACATAGAGAGAAATTTATCTCAAGGAATTTGCTTACACAGCTATGGAGGCTGGCAAGTCCCAAATCCATGGGTCAGGGTTTAGGCTGGAGGCTTCTCCTGACTTACATGATTTCAAAGGTTCATGAACCCAAAATTGGCATATCATGTAGTGGCTGTTGGTACATGTTCCAAGAATCAGAGGTCAAATGATGATGAGTAGGGTAGGGTATATGAGGATTGTGAGAAAGGGGGCTAGCTTTGCCAGAGGGCCCACATAAATTGGATGCAGGCCACAGTCCTGAGGAAACTCCTCCTACAACTGAGTGGATAGTCCTATCAGATCTCATCATGGAGGTAATTACATGATATGAGTATTACATTATGGAAAAGGAATCAGTTCAATGTCTGCCAAACCACTAAGAATCACAAACAAATCAAGTTGACACATAACATTAAGTCTCACAGTTGAGGAAATCTCTAACATACTTTGTGGTTGTTAAGTGCCAACAAGTCAGTTTCAAGTCCTAGTTGATGTTGTATTGGGTTTCAGAAGTTGTAAATCTTTTTGGAAGCAGAAAACCTCATCTTTCTCTCTTGAAGCAGCTGGTGGGCTTGAACTGCCAGCCTTGTGGTTAACAGTCCAGTGCTTATCCTGCAGCGCTACAGTGCCTCAATCATATATGTTCAGTACAGAAAGTTTCATGAACGAGTTCCTAATTTTTAAAAAAAAAAAACTTTTTATTGTGAATTGGGAGGAAGTTTACAGAACAAATTAGTTTTCCATCCAGTAGCTCCTATACATTGTGTTTCATGTGTCAGTGATTGTAATTCCATTTGTCCCACTTCTACACTGTGTTTCTGATTTCCATTCCTCTTTTTGTCCTAACTCTTCCTGCCTTCTGAGCTTTGTCCTTGATCAAATGCTGACTTTTTAATCTCGGATGGGTCATTGTTCTAAGGAGCACATACCTCCTTGGTGTTATTGTTCATCCAACAGACTTCTCTATTGTCTGGCTGAAAACTGAGCCATGGGTCCTCTTAATACTTGTTTTTAAAAACATGCTTAAAAAATAAAAACGGAACCCATTGCTACTAAGTCAATTCCAACATATGGTGACCCCATGAATTATAGGGTAGAACTAGTCCATAGGGTATTTTTTGGGGGTTGTAATCTTTACAGAAAATCACCAGGCCTTTCTTCCTTGTCTGTTTTAGTGTATAAGCTCTGTTGAAACCTGTCCACCATGGGTGACCCTGCTGGTATTTGAAACATCAGGGGCATAGCTTCCAGCATCACAGTAACACACAAGCCACCACAGTCCAACACACTAACAGGTGGCTATAGGAATTAGTCCTTGCTTTCTAAGAGTTTCTGTTCTTGCAGGGGAGAGGTAAGACATGAGAAGGATTAAAAGGTAAAAGAATTGTGTTCAGGGAATGCATGACAGAATGAGCAGCCGGATAGAAGAAGCGTGACGCCTTCTGCACGCATCTCAGAAAACTGGCACTGAGCTAGGGTGCAGCCATGCAGAGGCCCTCTCCACCTGGTGTCTGCTAAAAGCAGTGCCTCCCATTAGTTTCAAGTTTACTTCCTGAAAATTTTAACTCTCAGAAACTGGGGTGGTAGTAAAAGGAGCTACGATTTTCTAACCTAACTCTAACTATAAAGACAGATTTCATTTGTCAGATGAAAGTCATGGGTGTCATAGAAGAAAGCACATGTTTAACTTAGTTTATTTCAATAAACATTTATTGAATGCCAGGTACTGTGCTGGGCATTGTCACTGTTAGTGCTGGCTGCCTTCTAGCTGGTCCTGACTCATGGTGACTTCTTACACAACAGAAGTAAGCACTGCCCATTCCTGTGTCATCCCCGTGACTGCTTCCACATGACACCGCTGTTATCTGTAGAGCTTTTATTGCTGATTTTCAAAAATCCATCTTCAGGTCTCTTTCCTCTTCTTAATCTGGAAGCTCTGCTAAAGCCAGCTCATGGAAGGTGAGAATTCTACCACTAAACCGTCAGAGCCCCATACTAGCCACTGTTGTTGAATCGGTCCTGACACATAGCGATCCTGTGTTGGGTTTCCAAGGAGCAGTTAGTGGGCTTGAACCACCAACCTTGTGGTTCAAACTGGACTTGCTGTGCAGCACATTATTCTACAGCACCACACCAGGACTCCATACTTGTCATTAGAGATTTTTTTTTTTTTTAAGCAAGGAAACTGGAAGGCCAAGTAACTCAGATTGAATGGGTCAGGGAAAGCTTTCAGGATGGGTCAACACCTGAACTGAGTCTTGAGAAATGAGTAGAGCCTACCAAATGAGGAAAAAGGGACATGGCAACAGGACTCATTTGACAGCAGGGACAGCAAGAACAACAGTAGATGCAGTAGCTTGTGTGTGCAGAACTACAAGATGTTTGACGATATTGGAGTTTGAATTGCAAGGCAGGGAGTGTCTAGAAATAAGGAAGGAAGCAGGTCAATTCAGGCCTTGTTTATCACACCAAGAAAGTTGGAACGTGCTCAGAAGGATTCACTAAAAGATTTTAACTAGTAGAGTGACAGAGTTAGGGTCATTTTAAACAGTACACTCTTAGTGAAATCCAGTAAAAAATACAGATAGTCTCTGGGACAACTGCAGCAAAACTAGAAACAGGAAGAGCAGTTAGGAGGTTCCTGTAAAAGTTCAGGTAAGAGGTGATGAAGGTGTTGCTGGTGGTTATGTGCTATGGAGTCAGTTCCAACTCATAGCGACCCTGTACAGGGTTTCTGAGGCTGTAAATCTTTACGGGAGCAGAAAACCTCATCTTTCTCCTGTGAAACAGCTGGTAGTTTCAAACTGCTGACCTTAAGGTTCACAGCCCGATTCGTAACCACTATGCTACCAGAGCTCCTTGAAGGTGTTGTTAGTTGCTGTCAAATTAACGCCAACTCTTAAAGCTTACGTATAACCAAATAAAGTGGTGCCTTGCCCTACACTACACCAATGACTCTTGGTATGTGCATGAATAATTTCTTTTCGAAGAATGACAGGGGGCTGGACCCAGTGAGTTGGAAGTTAAAGATATCCCAACTGTTTGACTTTTCCAAGATGTTATACCACTCTTTGATATCAATCACCGCCCCTCTCCTTCCTCAAATACCAAGGCTCTGCAACCCACTGCAATGTCTCAGAACTCACAACTGTCGAAGGAAATGGCTCACACAATTGTAGTGGCTGCCAAGTCCCAAATCCATAATTCAGAGATTCGTCTAGAGATAACTTCTTACCCACATAGTCTCAGGAGCTGAGGATCCCAAGTCAGCAGACAACAAACAGGCTGTTGATCTTTAAGACAGGGGTGCTGGTGAACTAGGTCAGGTGATGGGCCGACAGTCCCTGAAACTGGAGGTCATATGTAATGAGCAAGATGCGAGATCCAGAGCAAGACAATGAACTTTTCCAAAGCAGTCTTATAAATGGTAGTCACACAATGCCTCCAAGGGAACTGAAGGGTACTGACTTAAGTCACATGCTCTGTAAGGTGAGGGCATCCTTAATCCTTAATTTCACTCATCTTTACTCTTTAGCCCCAATTTAAACCTTACTCTTTGGCAACTCGTTTCAAAATGGGTCCCTAATCACAGGAATATTGTTGTTAAGTGTTGTGGAGTCAGTTCTGGCTCTAAGAGATCCTGTATTGGGTTTCCAAGGATCAACTGGTAGGTTTGAACTGCTGACCTTGTGGTTAGCAGTCCAGTGCTTATCCTACAGCACCACACCAGGACAGGATTTACAATACATCATAGAATCATAGAATGGAGAAATTTGACTAGAAGGGCCATAATAAATAATTAGCTAACTTATAGTATGTTTAAGGAGCTCTGGTAGCGTAGTGGTTACGAATCGGGCTGCTAAATTCACGGTCAGCAGTTTGAAACTACCAGCTATTCCACAGGAGAAAGATGAGGTTATTTGCTCCCATAAAGATTTACAGCCTCAGAAACCCTGTATAGGGTCATTATGAGTTGGAACCCACTCCACGGCACATAACAACAACAACAACAGTATGTTTAGGTCAAGTCGTGGCTATATGTTGATCTTTCTCAATAAGAGTTTCCCTCATTTTTATTGACTTTTTACTTTATCAAACATGAGGTCCATTTCTAGTATTTGTCTTTCCTGGTGACATGTCTAAAGTAAGCAAGTCAAAGCCACTCTTACTTCTAAGGAACATTCTGGCTATATTTCCTCTAAGACTGATTTGTTCATTCTTTCAGCAATGCATATTACATTCATATTTTTCACTGGAAGGACAGTTTGAATGCATCAATTCTTCTTCTGTCTTTCTTTTTCACTACCCAAATTTTGCATGCATATAAAGCAATTCAAGGTGTGGCACTGTGGGTTAATGTGCCAGACTACAAAGCTGTTTGAACTGCAAGGTTGGCAGTTCAAGCTCACTAGTTGTTCCTTGGAAACCCTATCAGGGTCGCTATGGGTCAGAATTGACTCGATGGCACTTAACAACAACAACAGTGCAATTCAAGACATCATAGTCATATTGCACCATAGTCATCAAAGTGGTAACTTTGTTTAAAAAATAACAACAACAAACAAACCTTTAAAGAAGTGTTTTGCAGCTGTTTTGACCAAAGCAATACGTTGTTTAATTTCTCTACTGCTGCTTCCATGATGTTGATGGTTAAGGGAAGGGTAGGTAGTATGAGGATGGGAGAGCCCTTGACTGTGTATATAGGTTGAAGAAGAAAGGCAGTAATGAGGAAAATATGAGAGAAACAAAAATTGGTAGAGTACATAAAAGGAGCTGGTGCTTAGAAAACCTGTTATAACTCACCCTCTGAAACCAGCAGGACAGAGATAAAATAGAACAAATAGGGAAAATCTATCCATGGAGGCACGAAGTAATAGCATGCTAGAGCTCATGGGGTTTGTAGAGATCCTGTAGATTTTAGGAAAGCAGGTTTATGTAAATTTAGAACAAAGAAATCCTTGGTCCCATGGCTTTGAGTCTTAGTCTGTTGTCCTTGTTGTTAGGTGCCCTTGAGTGGGTTCCGACTCGTAGCAACCTTATGCACAACAAAACGAAACACTGCCTGAGCCTGCATCATCCTCACGATCATTACGCTTGAGCCCACTGCTGTTGCCACTGTGCCAACCCATCTCACTGGGGTCTTCCTCTATTTTGCTAACCATCACTTTACTAAGCATGATGTCCTTCTCCAAGAACTGGTCCCTCCTGATAAAATGTCCGAAGTATGAGAGATGAAGTCTCTCCATTCTAGTGTCTAAGGAGTTTTCTAACTGTGCTTCCTCCAACACAGATATGTTTTTGTTTGTCTGGCAGTCCATGGTACTTCCAATATTCTTCTTCACTACCATAAATCAAATGCATCAATGCATCAATTCTTCAATCGTCTTTCTTATTGTCCAAGGTTCATATGCATATGAGGCTATTGAAAATACCATGGCTTGGGTCAGTTGCACCTTAGTCCTCTAACTGACATCTTTGTTCTTGAACACTTTAAAGAGGTCTTGTGCAACAGATTTGCCTAATGCAATACGTTATCTGATTTCTTGACTGCTGCTTCCATGAGTGTTGATAATGGATCCAAGCAAAATGAAGTCTTTGACAACTTCAATCTTTTTTTCCATTGATCATGATGTTATTTATTGGTCCAGGGGTGAGGATTTTTGTTTTATTTACATTGAGGTACAGTCTGGCTGTGGTTTTAATGTTCATCAGTAAGTATTTTAAGTCCTTTTTGCTTTCAACAAGCACGGGCCATAATAAATAATTTTGGCTGTATCATCTGCATATCACAGGTTGCTAATGAGTCTTCCTCCAATCCTGATAAAGCAGAGGGAGACATTGTTCTAGTATTCTCTGCTTTCAACCAAGATCTGATGCCAGCAATAACATCCCTAGTTCCATGTCTTCATCTGAATACGACTTGAACCTCTGGCAGTTCCCTGTCCATGCACTGTTGGAGACATTTTTAAGTTATCTTTAGCAAAATTTTACTTGCACATGATATTAATTATGTTGTCCAATGATTTCCACATTCCGTTGGGTCACCTTTCTTCGGAATGGATACAAATATGGACCTCTTCCAATCAGTTGGCTAGGTAGCTGTCTTCCAACATTTTTGGCATAGATGAGTGAGTGCCTCCAATGCTGCATCAGTTTGTTGAAAGATTACTGTTTGCATTCCATCATTTCCTGAACCTTGTTCTTTGTCAATGTTTTCAGTATGGACTTCTGGTTTCAGTACCATTGGCTCTTGATCATATGATACCTCTTGAAATGGTTGAACATTGACCATTTCTTTAGGTACAGTGGCTCTGTGTAGTCCTTCCGCCTTCTTTTGATGCATCATTCAATATTTTGTCCATGTTGTTGTTGCTATTAAGCGTCGCAGAGGTGGTTCCAACTCATAGTGACCCTATGTAGTGTTTCTGAGGAGTGACTGGTGAATTTGAACCTATGGTTCAAACTGACCTTATGGTTCAGTGCTTATCCCACAGCAACACACCAGGACTCCCCTAAAATCTTCAATATTTCAACTTGAGGCTTGATTTTTTTCTTCAGTTATTTCAGCTTGAGAAATGCTGAGCATGTTCTTCCCTTTTTGTTTTCTAACTACAGGTCTTTCCACATTTCATTATAACACTTGATTTGTCTTCTCAAGCTGTCCTTTGATTTTTGTTCATCTTTCCCCTCCACATTTCTTTCACTTGCTTTAGCATCTCTACAATGGAGAGCAAGTTTCAGAGTCTCTTCTAACATCAATTTTTTTTTCCCCTTTTTTCTTTACTTCTTAATGACCTTTTTCTTTCTTCCTGTATGATATCATCCCACAACTCTTCTGGTTATTGATCATTAGTGTATAATGCATCAAATCTGTTCTTGAGATGATCTCTAAATTCAGGTGCGATATGTTCAAGGCCATATTTTGACTCTTGTGGACTTGTTTTAATTTTCTTTAGCTTCTGTCTGAACTTGTATATAAGCAATTTGCAGTCTGTTATACAGCTTGCCCCTGGCCTTGTTTTGGCTGATGATATGGAGCTTTTCTACTCTCTCTTCCTACAGATGTAGTCAATTTGGTTTTTGTATATTCTATCTGGTGAGGTCCATGGGAAGTCATTTTTTATGTTATTTAAAAAGAGGTATTTACAATGCATAATTAATTGGTTTTGCAAAATTCTACCATGCTATCTCCTCATCATTTCTATCACCAAGGCCATATTTTCCAAATACTGGTCCTTCCTCTTTGTTTCCTTCCAACCTTTGTATTCTAATCACCAGTGATTATCAACATCTTGATTGCATGTTTGATCAATCTCAGACTAAGGAAGCTGGTAGAATTCTTCAATTTCACCATAACTGCTTTAATGGTTAGTGTGTAAATTTGAGTAATAGTGGTATTAACTGATCTTCCTTCATACTGTTGTTTTTGTTAAGTGCCATCAAGCCGATTCTGAGTCATAGAGACCCTATATAAGGTTTCTGAGGAGTATTTGGTGAATCTGCATCACCGACCTTGTGGTTCAAGGCAACCTTGTTGTCCAGTGTTTATCCTATAATGCCACACCAGGACTCTTGGTCTTCCTTGTAGGCATATGAATATTATCCAATCTCAGACAGTATTATACGGCAAGACAGATCTTGAAATGTTCTTTTACATGATGAATGCGATGCCATTTCTCTTCGATTTGTCATTGCTGAAACAGTAAACCATATGATTGTCAGATTCAAAATGGTCATTACTGGTCCATTTCAGCTCACTAAATGCCTAGAGAGCTTTGGTAACGCAGTGGTTACGAATCGGGCTGCTAACCTTAGGGTCAGCAGTTTGAAACTACCAGCAGTTCCACGGGAGAAAGATGATGCATTCTGCTCCCATAAAGATTTACAGCCTCGGAGACCCCGTACAGGGTCGCTATGAGTTGGAACTGACTCCATAGCACATAATAACAACAACAGCAAATGCCTAGGAGATCGATTTTTATGCATTTCATTTCAATCTATCTTAATGATAAAGAAAAGACAATATATTGTTGACAGAGAACTTTCTCTGCTGAATCAGGAGTTTTGGACTTTTAGTGAGAGTAGGGATTTTGAAGAAGTTCACAACTGGGAGAAAAAGACTAAAACCAAAATTAAACTCCGTGTCATTGAGTCAATTCTGACTATTGTTGCTGTTGTTGTTAGGTGCCTTTGAGTCGGTTCTTACTGATAGCAACTGTATCCACAGCAGGACAAAACACTATCTGGACTTGTGCCATACTTGCATTTGTTATACTTGAGCAACGGTGACAGTCCACCTTATTGGGGGTTTTCCTTTTTTCTCTGACTTTCCACTTTACCAAGTATGATGTGCTTCTCCAGGAACTGGTCCCTGTTGTTAACATGTCCTAACATGAGAAACAATGTCTCACCATCCTGGCTTCTAAAGAATATTCTGCCTGTACTTCTTCCAAGACAGATTTGTTTGTTCTTCTAGCAGTCCATGGTACTTTTATTATTCTCTTCCAACACCTAATTCAAATGCATCAATTGTTCTATTGTCTTCCTTATTCATTGCCCAACTTGAAAATACCATGGCTTGGGTCAGGCGTACCTTAGTCCTCAAACTGATATTTTTGCTTTTTAACACTTTAAAGAGGTCTTGTGCAGTAGATTTGCTCATTGTAATATGTAGTTTGATTTCTTAATTAATGCTTTCATAAAGTGATGATAGCTCTGGTAGCGTAGTGGTTACGAATCGGGCTGCGAACCTTAAGGTCAGCGGTTCGAAACTACCAGCTGCTCCGCGGGAGAAAGATGAGGCTTTCTACTCCCGTAAGGATTTACACCCTCGGAAACCCTGTACAGGGTCGCTATGGGTCGGAACCGACTCGACGGCACGTAACAACAACAACAACAAAGTGATGATGATGGATCTGAGAAAAATTAAGTCTTTGACAACCTCAATCTTTTCTCCATTTATCAAGATGTTATTTATTGGTCTAGTTGTTACGGTTTTTGTTTTCTTTACATTGAGGTGCAATCCATGCTGAAGGCTGTGGTCTTCTTCATTATTTAAAGACCTATTTGCTTTCAGCAAGCAAGATTGTACATCACAAGTTGTTAATGAATCTTCCTTCTATCTTAATGCCAAGTTCTTCTTCATATAATCCAGTTTCTTGAATTATTTGCTCAGCATGAAGATTGAATAAATATGGTGAAAGACTACAACCCTGGCGCACACCTGTCCTGATTTTCAACCATTCAGAATCCCCTTGTTCTGTTCCAACAACTGCCTCTTGTTTTATATATAGGTTCCTTAGGAGTACAATTAGATGTTCTGGGATACCCATTCTTCACAATGTTACTCATATTTTGTAATGATCCACACAGTCAAAAGCCTTTGCATAGTTAATAAAGCACAAGTAAATATCTTTCTGGTATCCCTTGCTTTTAGCCAAGATCCATCTAATGTCAGTAATAATATCCCTAGTGCCACATCTTCCTCTGAATCTGGCTTGAATTTCTAACACTTCTGTTTATGTACTGTTGCAATCATTTTTAAATTATCTTCATTAATATTTTGCTTGCATGCTACATTAATGATATTGTTATACGATTTCTGCATTCTGTTGAGTCTCCTCTTTGGAACAGGCACAAATACGTATCTCTTCCAGTCGGTTAGCCAGGTAGCTGTCTTCTAAATTTCTTGGCATAGATGACTGAGTACCTCCAGTGCTGCGTCAGTTTATTGAAAGATTTAGATTTGTATTCCGTCAATTCTTTGAGTTTTGTTTTTCACTCATGCCTTCAGAGCTACATGGATTTCTCCTTCAGTACCATTGGTTCTTGGTCACTTGATAATTCTTGGAATAGTTAAACATCTATCATTTCTTTTTGGTACAATGACTGTTTGTATTCCTTCCACCTTCTTTTGATGCTTTCAATATTTTGTCCTTGTGGTTGTTGTTGCTAAGTTCTGTCGAGTTGGTTCTGACCCACTGAAACCCTGTATAGGGTTTATAAGCTCGTGAGCTTGAGTTGCCAACCTTACAGTTTAAACCGACTTTGCAGTCCAGCGCATTAACCCACAGTGCCACACCAGGACTCCATGTTGACCTTTGAATTCTTCAATATTACAAGTTGAGGCTTGAGAAATGCTGAGTGTGTTCTGCCCTTCTGATTTTCTAACTCCAGGTAATTGCACATTTCGTTATTATGCTTTGTCTTCCTGAGCTGTCCTTTGAAATTTTCTGCTCAGCTCTTTTACCTCCTAATTTCTTCCATTTGCTTTATTTTCTTCATGCTCAAGAACAAATTTCATAGTCTCTCCAGACATCCATTTTTGTTTTTTCTTTCTTTCCAGTCTTTTCAACATCTTTCTGCTTTCTTTCTATACAAAGGTCTTGATGTACTCCCATAACTCTTCTGGTTTTTGGTCATTAGTGTCTAATGCATCAAACCTGTTCTTGAGATGGTCTGTAAATTCAAATGGGATATATTCAAGGTCATATTTTGGTTCTTTGGACTTGTTTTAATTTTCTTCAGCTTTAGCCTGAACTTAACCTATGTACAATTGATAGTCTGTTCCACAGATAGGTTTTACACTTATTTTAACTGATGATTATGGGGCTTTTCCTTGGTCTCTTCCCATAGATTAAAGTCAATTTGATTCTTGTGTATTCTAACTGGTGAGGTCCATATGTATAGTTGCCCTTTATGAAAAAAGGTGTTCACAATAAATAAGTCATTGGTCTTGCAAAATTCTGTCATGTGATTTCCAGCATCTTTTCTATCAGCAAGGATATATTAGCCAACAACTGGTCCTTCCTTTTTGTTTCCATTTTTGCATCCTAACCATCAGTAATTATCAATGTATCTTGATTGCATGTTTAGTCAATTTCAGAATAAAGCAGTTGGTAGAAATCTTCAATTTCATCATCACTGGCTTTAGTAATTATTGTATAAAATTGAATTATACTGTTATTAATTGGTCTGTCTTGTAGTCATATGGATATTATCCTATCACAGACAGCATTATACATTGTACTTCAAGATACATCTTAAATGTTCTTTTTGATGATTCAATTTGACATGCCTGGCACAGGAAACCATATGATATTTTTGATACAAAATGGTCCATAACAGTCTATTTCAGCTCACTAATACCTAGGATAGTGATATTTAAGTTTCATTTCATTTTTGA
The DNA here is from genome assembly GCF_000296735.1 of Chrysochloris asiatica. Taxonomy (NCBI): domain Eukaryota; kingdom Metazoa; phylum Chordata; class Mammalia; order Afrosoricida; family Chrysochloridae; genus Chrysochloris; species Chrysochloris asiatica. The sequence continues at coordinate 22,771,543 of NW_006408545.1, forward strand.
CAACTTTTCACTTCAAATCTTCCTAGATTCATATTTCGTAAATTCCATGTCCTGATTTTTAAAGGATGTTTGCAGCTGTTTCTCATTTTGAGTTGTGCCCCATCAGCAAATGAAGGTTCTGGAAACATTTTGCTCCATTTACACCATTATGGTCAACTCTACTTTGAGGAGGTTGCTCTTCTCCAGTTATACTTTGAGTGACTTCCAACCTGAGGGACTCTTCTTCCAGGATTATATCTGACAATGTTCTACTGCTATTCATAAGGGTTTCATTGAGTAGCCATTCAGAAGTAGTCCATCTCTCCCTGTGCATTGGCCTTCTTCAACACAGGGGACAGAGTTGTGACACTGGAGGAGTGGCAGAGGAGCAGCAGCAGGGGAACCAAGAGCCTGAGCACCAGACAGAGCAGTGGGCTTCCCAGTCTATGGAACAAGTAAAGCTGGGAAGGAATGGGGTACCTCCAGGCACTTATTGGGGGAGCTAGTTTTGCTAACCAACAGAGCTAGAACCTAGAGGCTTCTTTTTGCTAAGGCTTACAACTGAGTGGAGTATTCTTTGGGTATTTATTGGTAGTAATGTGCTGTGGAGTTGGTTCCGACTTACAGTGACCCTGTATAGAGTTTCCGAGGCTGTAAATCTTTACAGGAGCTGAAAGCCTCATCTTTCTCCCTCAGAGCAGCTGGTAGTTTCAAACTGCTGACCCTGAGGTTAGCAGCCTGATTCGTAACTACTACTCTACCAGAGTTAGTTTTTAATATTGCCTGAACATAGCTGAGGCCAGGCCAAGGATCAGAGGGTCAGGGAGAGGCCTGCCTATGGGCATGATTAAGAGGAGACTGTCTTGATTGGAAGAACTGTTCCCTGAGCATTTTTGACCCTGATATGTAACTATTAACTTCCCTAACAAACCTTCCAGTCATAAATATTGTCTCTGAGTTCTGTGTGGTCATTGCAATGAATGATCAAGCCCAGCAGTGAAGTAGAGAGTGCTGTGGAGGCTTGACTAGTAAGGAAGGTTGCAGGGTGGAGATATGTCTGACTTCAGCTTCATAGGAATCAGCCTTGGGGTGACGCTGATGGTGATGCTCTTTCTCCTTCTCCCAACACCACCTTGTGAAATCAGAGGAGGTCAGAAGACACTGCCTTCATGCTTTCTTTCTTTTTTTTAAACAGTTATCTTCATAGGAAAAAAAGAACCAAAAAGATTCAGTTTCATACACTGGGAAAGAAAATAAGTTAACAAATAGAAATGACAGAGAATAGATTTAGAAATCTTGTTTCAAAATGGTTCCTTGAGGAACAAAATCAGATGGGAAAGGGTAGAACAAATATTTAAGAGGAGAGCTATGTCACATAAAGAGATGCTGAAAGAACTGAGAATGTTTATATCTGAGTGGGCTACATAAGGGGGCATGAGAGCTACTTTTTTCATCTCTGAAGAGCTGTCTTTTGAAAGAGGGTCATTTCTGTGTGACTGCAAACAGGAGATGGGCAGGGGCAGAGGAAGAATGAAAGAAAACAGTAAATTCCTTAAAGTTACAAGAATCTAAATATCAGTTCATTGTAATTACTTTAAACATATGTAGGGTTCTCCATACATAGTTCGCCAGTTCCCATCAACATTTTCTTAGGAGTCTCCATTCAGGAAAGTTGAAAGAATTTTACAATGATCGCCACATACCTACCACCTGGATTCTACCATTAACATTTTACTTTACTTGCTTTTTCACTCAACTGTCCATGTATCTACCCCTGTATCCATCCATCAGTTCCTCTTATTTTTAAACCCCATATAATTTTGGCTGTCTTTGGGAAGATAATGCAGCTTTATCCCAGGCACATTTTTGCAGAAGCTGATTGTAGGAGTGTTGTAGTGTTGTTCTACATTGAGTGGGTCGAGTGGACCAGATCTTTGGCTTTCTGTTGTATAGTATTTTATCTTAGAAAATGACTAGATGTTCAGGCTTGTTGTGCATAAATGTATTAGTTTATTGCAAGGTAGTCATGGCAAGGCATATAAATTAAGACCCCACAACATTCATTTAGAACCAGAGAATCTGTTACAATGTTAGGTAAATGACTAGAGTCCACATCTTTAGACCTCTGGCTTTTATCTTTAGTGTGAAGTCTCACTAAGAAGGCTTGACCATAGCTTAAACTCAGATGAGGTTCCTCACATCTGAGACCAGAAGTATTAGATAGTTTTAGCAGGCTTTTGGTCTTTAGAGAGAAGAGACTAGAGAAAGGTCCCTTTGCCTCTGCATTTTCTCTGTAAGTGAGGAGAAATTTAGGGCTTATATGTGAAATTCTCATCTTAGCCTCATGCAATAAGCACTAGTGACTTCCAAGACTAGTACATAATGTATTTTCTCCAGGGTTGTTGTATGCCTTGGAATCAGTTCCCAGTCATAGTGACCCTTGTGGTTCAAACTGACCTTGAAGTCCAGCACTTTAACCCACAGTGCCACACCAGGACTCCAAATCTCTCCAGGGTTAGAGATTAGACAAATGTCACATTTTTTCTTCAAGGTTAGAGATTAGGGAGATTGTTTAGATTTATATCTCAAGGATAGTTTATAAAGATTATTTATGTCTTATCTTTTTATCATAGTATGTCTAGTCAAAGTCAGCTTAATAGTTGTTTACCACATTCTTCACATATTTCACATGCTTCTATGTCTAAATCAAAACATGTTTTCCAATAGCTTTCCAATGACTTGTAGGTTTCGAGTGATTTATAGTCAATGTCAGAGAACTTCGCAAAGGTGGACTTTGACACTGAGGGTAATGCACTGGACTGCAAGGTAGGAAGTTCAAGCTCACCAGCTGCTCCTTGGAAACCCTATACAGGCACTTAACAACAACAAATACATATCTATTTTGAAAGTGTAATAGTGACTCATAACTTACGGGATCTGAAAGTATACAGAACACTTCTCAACTTTTTTTGACTGTTATTAAGTCTAAGAAATGCAGAGATACTGAAATAAAAAATTCAGGAAACAATATTTACCATTTATAGTAGTGAAGCTTGTCAGTGTTTTCTTTTTTTTAAACAATGCCAACCAGTCATGGTCCACTAAATTGATTTGTTGGGATTCAGTTTGAAAAACATTGTACTAGTCAACCTCCAAGGAGCCCTGGTAGTGTAGTGGATTGTGAACTGGACTGATAACTACAAGTTTGAATCTACCAGCAGCTCCTCAGGAGAAAGATGAAGCTTTCTGCTCCCACAAAGATTTACAACCTTAGTAACCCGATACAAGACCACTATGAGTCGGAACTGACTTGGTGGCATACAACCGCTACCATCACTGCCAGTCAACTCCAGGAAGAATTATCTTTTTAAAATAATACTTCTGTCTACTATTAAGATTTCCTTAATCTTCCCAAACATCAAGACCTTGTTTTGCATCTTAGCATAGTTTTTACATTGTGGGCCTTGTGTTATATGGCATGGTTAATGAAGATGTTATTAAATTATGAGTAAGACTTCTGGATAGATCTAATTCAAACACTCCCGAGAAACCAGTTTTCTAATTGTTATTTTCATATATAGGAAATGTCTAGTAAAAAAGAGACTACAAATCTGTTTAAAGTGAAAAAAAAAACAAAAAAAAAAAAACACACACACACAAGGAGATTTGTTATTGGCAAAAGGTTGCTTTGCCAGATGGGAGAATAATTAAGCAGGTTTGCATTAGCTAAGTGGGACAGAGGTAAATAATGATGTATGCACAACCTTGGAACAACAGGGCTCTGGGATACAGAGATTGAGACATGGTTGGAATGGGGGAGAGGGAGGGATAATGTTAAGATGCTTGGCTGTCCTTTGAATCTTGGTTTTCTTTGCATTATATTATAAAATAGACACTGGAGGGGGAGAGAAAGGAATAGCCAGAAACATCACCATAGAAAGCTTGCAAGTCCGTCTTCTGCCTATAATTGATTGGAATACCTAAAATGGTGCTAAAACGTGCCCAGTAAAGAAGGGTTCCTGTGGAGCCTCTACATTAAATAAGACTATAGGTGGAAGTCTGAACCACATCAAGATCTTCAGAGATGGGAAATTTCTACTTGAAAGGATGAGCAAACCAGTCTGGAGCAGCTAGAAGAACAGAAGATACTTCTTGAAAGAAAGACCTACAGGAAAAATATAAAACAATAGAGGCAGACTGACTGTTACTACAAGAACAAGCAAGTTGCTTGCCCAGGAAACATCAAGGCAAATGGTTGGATCCCCTCAGTGTAAACCCCCTTCCAAGACTAAGACTCAATGGGAATATATGCTCTGATTGGTGACCATGTTGATCACCAATAAGGGGAAGTGAGGGAAAACAGCCATGAAACTGCAAGTTAAGCCCTGCAATGTTCAACAGACTCCTGTGAACCCGGGTGGAGACCTGGTTGGCCAGCAGTGTGGCAAGACCTGGGGACTCTTCGGCCCAGAGTCAATGACAAAGCCACAGAGGACTAGAGTGGAGAGTGAAGCATCCAGCTGATAAGAAGAGAGGGCATATGCACAAGAACACCCACACTTGCAGATAACACCCACTTGACCTGGCTTCAATGACTGTATGATCAGAGCTCAATCAGAAGAAGAAAAAAAGAGTAATCTGATACAATTTGATGAACTTGACCTACACCTATGGATGCAGTAGCTCAAAAGAAGGAACAAATCCTTACAGCAAGGATCATTCCCATCCCCTCCACACACAGAGTAGACAGGGATGGGCAATTTGGACATTGGCTACCCAAAATGGGGGGACTACAAAGGCAAGAAGTGACTGGCTTACAAGCTTTCAAGAGGGAACCTAGATCCAGAGGGCGTGAAAGAAGGTAGAATCTCCACTGAGTAGTATCCAATCTGTCTAGGTGGGGGCTGATGAAATGAAATGCAGATGGGTCTCTTGTGATACCATAGTGAATAATTGTTATCAAGACTGCTTGTAAGGGTTGGAAAAGGTAGACGTTTTGTAGCAAGGGGGGGAGTGATTAACTTTTCAGTCTAGGAGCAGAGGTCCCTGGGACCATGAAGGGTGAGGAATGGAGAGTGGGACCCTACCCAGAGAAGTAGTGATGCCTGAGACGGAGGCAGAGATGATGACGTGGAGAGACGGAGCAGTTGGGGACTTTAGACACAGAGAGGGAGAGGGGCTGTGTGCTGACGACCAGGGGACAGGCTTGTAGTGTATACCCTCTGGTTGGTTGATGATGCATGGAGGGGATTGTAACCATGGCAATGAAACGATATACGATAGCATGAATGTAAAACTAATGTTCTCCCATGTAAACTATCACATAATTCACAATAAAACATTAAAAAAAAATGGTTGCTTTGCAAATCAGGGAAACAAATTTTCCAAGGAACTACAGAATTACAGAGGTTAATTAAAGAAAAGAACCACAAATAAGGGTGCTGTAGGGACACAAACTCAACATGTCAAAATGGCTGTGCTGTTGTCAACTCAAACCCTATCTCCTATCCATTTCCCCTACTCCAGTTATCTAGGAAGGAACAGACAGATCCCCACCCTCCACCCCCCCATACACTCTATACAAACAGAAACTTCTTGTTCTCATGTTTAGTTATGCCTATGCTAAGCAGGAATCCCTAGCCCTTTCCTATTACTATGCAGACCAAAACTCTTTGCTTTCCAGGAAGGGGCAGGCAGCCCTGTGCCAGGGTTTTTCATACCTTTTCCTTGTTCCTCATACTACCCTTAGCTGCCCTGATATGGGTGAAACGTGTATACCCCATGATATCAAAAGACCCTAGTCCACATCCCTCACACAGAAAAACTTCACCATCCAGTGGATTTCCATTGGAAATAGTTGGGGTTGTTTTGCCCTTTGTAAGTAACTTCCCTTGTTGGTTAACCAGATATTTTATTTTATTTTCTGTAATAAACTAGTGTCTCTCAGATTGGGTCCCAGTCAATTTCTCAGTCTCTTGGCACCTTATTATACAGAAGGCTTTTTCCTCATGGGCTTGAACCCCAAAAGGAGCACAGCTAGGGTATTTCTGATCCTGGTGAGGCACTATAGGTTAATCGCTGAACTACTAGCTGCAAGGTTGGCACCAGGCAATTCTTGGAAACCCTATACATGGTCACTGTATGACTGAACTAACTCGATGGCACTTAACAACAACATTCACAAGGTTGCAGATGGCAGGATCCTCATTAACTAGTTTCACAGAAGTTCAATTCTTTGCAAAGAAGGTGCGTCAGGTGGCAGGACATGAATTTCCTGGAACAATTAAAGACACAGTCCTAAGTACAGAGTCCTGGTGTGGCACTGTAGGATAAGCACTGGACTGTTAGCAGCAAGATCAGTGGTTTGAAGTCACCAGCTGGTCCTCTGAAACCCTATAAAGGGTTGCTGTGAATGGGAACTGACTCATGGTATTTAACAACAACAACAAAAGTATAGCTTAGTGACTATAGTCACATGTTTACCACCACATCTAACATGTGTACAAGCTGAATAATCTCTTCTTAATATGACCATTTCTAACCACAAATTTTAAATAAACAGACTATGGCAGGCAAAAGCACCATTTTTTTCCCTAATACTCTGTAGGACTTTTTTTTTTTCATGTTTTATTGTGAATTATATGATATTTTATATGAGAAAACTTTAGTTTTACATTCATTCCATCGTGTATCGTCTCATTGCCATGGTTCCAATCCCCTCTGTGCATCATCAACCGACCAAAGGGTATACCCTATAAACCAGTCCCCTACACTACCCCCCCACAC
>NW_006408545.1:22778437-22858865 GCF_000296735.1 Chrysochloris asiatica
GCTCTTCTCCGTTGATGGTCCCAGAGACCTCCGCTCCTAGCCTGGAGAGTTAATAACTCCCTTCCTTGCCACCAAATGTCTACTTTTACATTTCCAACCCTCACAATCAGTCCTGATAACAATCATTCACTATTGTATCACAAGTGACCCTTCTGCATTTCATTTCATCAGCTCCGCCTGGACAGATTGGATAGTACTCATTGGAGATTCTGCCTTCCTCCATGCCCCCTAGCTCTAGGTTCTCTCTTGAAAGCTTGTAAACCAGTTACTTCTTGCCTTTGTGGTCCCTCCCCCTCATTGGGTATCCAATGTCCAAGTTGCCCATCTCTGTCTACTCTGTGTGTGTGGGTGTGTGGGAATATTTCTTGCTGTGAGGGTTTGTTCCCTCTTTTGGGTTACTGCATCCATAGGTGTAGATCAATTCATCAAATTGTCTCAGATTACTATTTTGTTTTTTCTCCCTCTTCTTTCTTCTCCTGGTTGAGTTCTGATCATCCCTTCATTGGGACCAGGTCACGTGGGTACCATCTGCAAGTGTGGGTGTTCTTGTGCGTATGCCCTCTCTTCCTATCAGCTGGTAGCTTCACTCTCCACTCTAGTCCTCTGTGGCCATGCTGCTGACTCTGGGCCCAGGAATCCCCAGGTCTCCCCACACTTCTGGCCAACCAGGTCCCCATCTGGGTCCAAAAGCACCGTTTTTTTGTAGAACTGTTTACATCTAGGTCAAAGTTGCAATGGAAACGTTTTACAGAGATATCAACCTGCACTGTGTAACTAAGATTGTCTTGAAAGACATAAAATGAAGTTTCTTAGGACCAGAAGATATTTGACCTAGACCTTAGCCAGAAGTCTTAATCATGTCAAAAGCTTTAGTTCTTATAATGCTTTTACTTAGAAATGTACAAGGAGATATATATACACATTATTGGATGGGTCTGTCAGTTTGTTGCATTGTAGTGGCTTACCTGTTGCTGTGACGCTGGAAGCTATCTATGCCCAAGGTATTTTGAGTGTTGGCAGAGCCACCCATGGTGGACAAGTTTCAACTGAGCTTCCAGACTAACAGACTCTGAAGAAGGTGGACTACATCTGAATGTTTAGTCACTTAAAACCTTACAAACAACACTGAAACACTGTCAGATAGCAGCAGAATACTGAATATTGAAACATGATGAACAGCACCAGAATATTGTCAGATACAGTGCCAGAAGATGAGTCCCTCAGGTTGGAAGGTACTCAAAACACGACTGGGGAAAAGCTACCTCCTCAAAGTAAAGTTGATCATGATGATGTAAATGGAGTAAAGCTTGCGGGACCTTCATTGGCTGATGGAACACAATTCAAAATGAGGAGAAACAGCTGCAAAACTCCATTAATAATTGGACAATGCAATATTCAAAGTATGAATGTAGGAAAATTGGAAGTGATAAAAAATTAAATAAAACATATAAACATCGATATTCTGGGTGTTAAGTGAGTTGAAATGGACCAGTATTGGTCATTTTGAATCTGACAATCACATGGTTTACTATGCCTGGAATGGCATATTGAAGAGGAATGATGTCACTTTTATCATCAGAAGGAACATTTTACAAGTTATCTTGAAGTGTAATGCTGTCTGTGATAGGGTAATACCCATACACCTATATGGAAGACCGATCAAATATTTTTTTTCTGAGCTTTTGTTGTGAATTAAGTGATAGTTTATATGGAAGAACATCTGTTTTACACCATTGTTTCATTGCAATGATTACAATCTCCATGTCCTCACCTCTGCCTCCATCTCTGGTGTCACTGCTTTTCTGGATAAGGCCCCACATTCTGCTTGTGTTCTTCTTCCTTGATAGTCCTAGGACTGTAAGATTAACTACTCCCCCCTTTTTGTTACAAACTTTACAGTTGTGATAGTTGCAATTAGTCATGATAACAATTACTCATTGAATCTTAAGAATCTTATCCCCATCTCTTTTCACCAGATGAAAACTATTCAGTGGGGACTCTACCTTCACCTGCACACTCTGAAATGAAATTCCCTCTTGAAAACTTGTAAGCCAGTCACTTCGTGCCTTTATCACCCCCTCATTTTAGGTAGCCAATGTCTAAGTGTGCCTACCCTGTGTATAGAGGGGATAACATTGATACTCGATGTGAAGACTTCTTCCTGCTCAGTTTGTATTTTGAACTACTAACATCCATAAGTATAGGTCAAGTTCATCAAATTTTTTAAATAAAAGATTGCTTTTTTTCTTCCTGTAGTCAAGTTTTGATCGTCAAGCCATCAAGGCTAGGTCAAATGGGCACTATCTTCAAGTTTGGGAATTCTTATGTGTTTCCACTCATTTCATATCAGCTGGATGCTTCACTCTCAGCTCTAGCCCTCTGTGGCTATGTCCTTGTCCATGGGCTCAGGAGTTCCCAGGTCTCACCACACTTTGGACCAACCAGCCCTTCCTCTTCTCTCTCTCATCTCCAGGTCAAAGAGAGTCTATGGAACGTGGTTGAACTTCGCCCATTTCTTCATTGCTGCCTTTCCCCCTCTTCCACTCACCAGTAGACCAATGTAGTTACCAGCAAGCATACATGCTTGCTCATGTGTTCCCTTTGAGTTTCAGTTTTAGAGGGGGGTTTGTCCTGAAGGGACTTGGTTGCTTGCCTTGCTGGCTCCCTGGTGAACAACTTGCTTGTTCTTATAGTAGCCAATCACACTGCCATTTTTGTTTTGGATTTTTCCTGCTGATCTTTCTTTGAGGATGTATGTTCTGTTGCTCTAGCTATTCCAGGCTAGTCTGTTTGTCATTTCTAGTGGGAATGTCCCATTTCAGAAGTTTCTGGATGGGGCTCAGGATTCCACCTAAGGTCCTATACACTGTTAAGGCTCCACAAAAGGCCTATTCCACTGGGCAAGTTGTAGAACCCCTTTCAGGGGTTCAGAAGAGACTCTGAAACTTGCTCTTCAGTGTAGAGATGCTAAAGCTAATGTAAGAAATGAGGAGGTAAAAGAGCTGAACAGAAAATTTCGAAGGGCAGCTCAAGAAGACAAAGTCAAATATAATAAAATGTGCAAATATCTGGTGTTAGAAAACCAAAAGGAAGGAACATGGTCAGAATTCCTCGTGTTGAAAGAACTAAGGAAAAAAATCAAGCCTTGACTTGCAATTCTGAAAGATTCTTTGGGCAAAGTATTGAATGATACATCAAGCATCAAAAGAAGATAGAAGGAATACATTGAATCAGTGTAACAAAAAGAAATGGAAGAAGTTCAACCATTTCATGAGATTGCATATGCTCAAGAGCCTATAGTACTGAAGGCTGAAGTCGAAGGTGCACTGAAGGCATTGGCAAAGAAGAAGGCCTCTGGAACTGATGGAATACAAATTGAAATATTTTAACAAACTTATGCAGCACTGGAAGCACTCACTCATTTATACCAAGAAATTTGGAAGACAACTACATGACCAATTGATTGCATGAGATTCAGATTTATGCTCATTCTAAAGTGAAGTGAGCCAACGGAATGCAGAAGTTATTGGACAATATCATTAATATCACATACAAGTAAAATTTTGCTAAAGCTAATTTAAAAATGACTGCACAGTACATTACAGAGAACTGCCAGAGGTTTAAGCCAGATTCTGATGAGAGATATCATTGCTAACATCAGATGGACCTTGGCTGAAAGGATGTTTAGAAAGATGCTGTTGTTGTTGTTGTTAAGTGCCATCGAGTCGGGTCCGACCCATAGCGACCCTGTACAGGGTTTCCGAGGGTGTAAATCCTTACGGGAGTAGAAAGCCTCATCTTTCTCCCGCGGAGCGACTGGTAGTTTCGAACCGCTGACCTTAAGGTTCGCAGCCCGATTCGTAACCACTACGCTACCAGATGCTAGAAAGATGTTTATCTGTGCTTTATTGACTATCCAAAGGATTTCTTCTGTGTGGATTATGATGAGCTATGGACAACATTGCAGTGAATGAGTATTTTGGAACACTTAATTGTGCTCATGAGGAACTGTACATAGATCAACAGGCAGTCGCTCAAACAGGACAAGGGGACACTGAATGATTTAAAATCAGCAACAGTGCATACTAGGGTTGCATTCTTTCATTTTACAATCTGTATGCTGAGCAAATAATCTGATTATTATGAAGAACAATGTAGCATCAGGATTATTGGAAGACTCATAAACAACCTGTGATCATCAGATGGCAAAACCTTGCTTGTTGAAAGCAAAGATGACTTAAAATACTGATGAAGATTAAAGACCACAGCCTTCAGTATGGGTAGCACCACAATGTTTTTTTAAAATCTTGTCCACTGGAGCAATAAATAACATCATGATAAATGCAGAAAAGATGGAAGTTTTCAAGATTTCATTTTACTTGACTGAATACTATTAATACTCATGGAAGCAACAGTCAAGAAATCAAATTCTATATTGCATTAGGAATATTTATTACACAAGACCTCTTTAACATGTTCTAGAGCAAAAGACATCGGTTTGACAGATAAGGAATGCCTGACCCAAGCCATGGTATTTTCAATAGACTCTATGCATGTGAATATTGGACAATGTATAAGGAAGTCATAGAAGAATTGATGCGTTTGAGTTAATATGTTTGAAAAGAATTTAAAGGTACTTCTAGAAGAACAAATAAATAAATCTGTGTTGGATAAAGTAGAGGATAAAAAATGTTCCTTAGAAGCCAAGATGGCCAGATTTCATCTTTCATAGTTCTGATATGATTATCAGGAGGGACCCACCCCTGTAGGACATCATGTTTGGTGAAGTATTTGTTACTTACCATCTAGTGGGTTCCGACTCATAGAGACCCTGTACAGGATTTAGAGGAGCTGCTGGTGGGTTTGAACTGCCGACCTTGAGGCTCGAACTGACCTTGAGGTCCAGCGCATTATCCCTGCAGAGCGAGAGGGTCAGTGAAAAAGAGGAAGACCATCAACAGTGGCAGCAGCAATGGACTCATGAGTAGCAACACTTTTGAGGAAGGCACAGAACTGGTCGGTGTTTTGTTGTGTGTTGGATTGAAATGGGTTGGAACCAACTCACTGCAGCGAACAACAGTTAAATGCAGCTATTACTGTTTGGCATGACAGATAAGAGAATTAAAATGAGAGAGTGGATGTGAAAACACTTGAAAGAGTGTTATGCCTGAATAAAGAGATGCTTCATTTAAGTTATGGTGAGGCAGTGTCTCAGTAATTGAAAAAACTCGGCTCTTACAGACCTGCCTTAAATCCCACTGCCTACACTTAAGGTGCGAGACTCCCTGAAGAGAGTAAAAGCTGTAAATTTGCCAGGGATTTGACTCCACGTTTGTGCGCCTCGCTCTATCTGCGCATGCTCAAGCGTGGCTCCGGCTTTGCGGAGTTGGGTAAAACCAGGAGGGCGGAGTGCTGGCCACGTGAGGTCTCGTGACGCCATCTCCGGGCGCCGAGAGTGACTGGACTTGAAGTGGGCTTTCAGGGGTCGGTGTCGCTGCGGGTTGTGTTCACTGATACCAGAGGGCGGAAGTGCAGCTGGGCTCGCCTGCGACTTCCGCGCCGGTCCCTTCTGCGGCTGCGCGTGTTCGTGGGACTTTGGCTAGCGCACTCTGCGGGCAGTGTGTCTGGCAGTCAGTCTTGCTGCCCTTCCTGCGTCCGGCAGCCGGGCATCTCCGCTCCTGCAGGAAGCCGGAGCCGGACGCGGCGCTACGGGTAAGGTGTGTTCGGGTCCCCGGGTTTGAGGAAATACCTGTAGGAGGTCTGGGGAGGGGCCGGGGAGGTGTGGTAAAAAGGAGGGGCGAGTGGCCGACTAAAGGAGCCCTCCCCAGGGCTGTGATGGCGGGTGAAGGTGGTTCCCGGGATCGAGGTGGGGTTGGCGAGAATCCGGCTCCGGAGCTCTTGGGGCGGCGGGAGGGTGTGGCTTGTGTGTTTCTAGGGGAATATTCTGCCCCTGACTAAGGAAACCTAGGGCTTCATCGCCTGCTTTAGAGTTCAGTTCAGGACCTGCATTTATTTGGTGGAGTAGTTTAAACTGTAATTGATTGGTTCACAGTGCAGTCCGAATCTATGTGTATATTCCCTACCAACAATTTATGTTGTCAACGGCAATCATTCAGTACCGTTTTAATAATAATATTTAATGTTAACAAAGTCATTTTCTTTTGGCAAAAACACTTTCATATACTTTACTTACACATTTAGGTTATTTCAAGTCATTCTTGAATTTGAGGAACCTAGGGAGTCTGGGTTCATTCTAGATTTTCCTGAAGCTTGGGGAGGCACTGCTTATTTTTTTAAGAATCAGAATCCAGGGGATCCAAACAGCAGCTGAACTTTTCAGAATGCTCTTGATTATTTGAACTGAGAGTGTTTGGATCGGAACTGAACCATTTGTGAATTCCGTAATGGAAGTTTCAGGTTGAATTTTGAATTTCAGGATGTGTATTCGGAACCGACTCCATGGCACAGAACAACAACATTTGGGCTGACGGTAGTAGTTGAGAAGAATTTTAGAATTTTACACTAAATTTAAACATGTGCTTTGACCTTCAAAGGTTGTTGTTGTTGTTGTTAAGTGCCGTCGAGTCGGTTCGGACCCATAGCGACCCTGTACAGGGTTTCCGAGGGTGTAAATCTTTACGGGAGTAGAAAGCCTCATCTTTCTCCCGCAGAGCGGCTGGTAGTTTTGAACCGCTGACCTTAAGGTTCGCAGCCCGATTCGTAACCACTGTGCTACCAGAGCTGGTAGGTTAGTTAAAATTGGGGAAAGATTGAACGGAATGAATGTGGAGTTTTAGGATTATGTGTACACTTCTAGGGCTGGTGGTGGTTTACACTTCTGAGGCTGTAGGTTGTTAAGTGCCAGACAAATGGTTCTGACTCTTGGGGTTTTTGAAGAGCAGCTGGCGAGTTTCAAACGCCAACCTTGCGTTAACAGTCCAGTGCTCTTCAGTTATGGATTGTTGTTAAAATGCGGAATGTATCAACTATCAACACTCATGTAAGCAGCAGTCAAGAAATCAAACCACGTATTGCATTAGGCAAATCTGCTGCACAAGATCTCTTTAAAGTGTTGAAGAGCAAAGATGTCAGCTTGAGGACTAAGGTGCATCTGATCCAAGCTATGGTATTTTCAATAACCTCATAAGCATGTGAAAGCTGGACAGTAAATAAGGAAGACTGTAGAAGAATTGATGCATTTGAGTTATGGTGTTGGAGGAGAATATTGAAAGTGCCATGGGCTGCCAAAAGAACCAATCAATAGATCTGTTTTGGAAGAAGTGCAGCCAGAGTGCTCCTTAGAGGCCAGGATGGCCAAACTTCATCTCTCATGCTTCGGACATATTGTCAGAAGGGACCAGTTGCTGGAGAAGGATATCATGTTTGGTAAGGTGGAGGGTCAGAGAAGAAGAGGAAGACCCCCAATGAGATGGATTGGCCAAGTGGCAGCATCGATGGACTCAAGCGTGGCAACAGTAGTGAGGTTGGCCCAGGATCGGGCAGTGCATAAGGTCGCTGTAAGTCGGTACCCTGCGATGGCACCTAACAACAACACAGTAACGACCCTGTATAGGATTTCCTTGGTTGTTATGGGCTGGTCATGGGTTTGGACTCAGGGTTTCTGAGGAGCACCTGATGGGTTTGAACTGGCCACTGTCACATTCCAGTGCTTATCCTACAGCAGCACACCAGTTATCCTCAAGTGTGGATTGTTGTTAAGTCCTGTCGAGTTGGTTCTGTGTCATAGTGACCCTGTGTAGGGTTTCCAAAGAACAGCTATGGGTTTGAACTGCCAACTTTCTGGTAGCAGTCCATTGCTTATTCTGCAGGGCCATGCCAGGAGTCCCAAGTGCACGTTGATGCTGTTGTTTGGTTCTGATGCATAGAAACTCTCTATAGGGTTTCCAGTGAGTGACTGATGGGTTTGAACTGCTGACCTTTTGGTTCAAGCCAACCTTGCGGTCTAGTGCATTATCCTGCAGCATCACACTAGGACTCCTTGACTAGTTTAACAAACTAAGAGAGCTAAAATATGTATCAGAAGGTGAAAAGTGCTATAGAGAAAAGTAAAAGTGAAGAGGAATGGAGAATGCTGTTGTTGTGTGAAGGAAATTGCAGTGGTGACCTTAGAAAAGCTATCTGAGCTAAGACCTTGTTGTTAAGTGCCGTCGAGTTGGTTCCGACCCATAGCGACCCTGTACAGGGTTTCCGAGGCTGTAGCTCTGTATGGGAGCAGAAAGTCTCATCTTTCTCCCATGGAGCAGCTGGTAGTTTCGAACTGCTGACCCTGAGGTTAGCAGCCCGATTCGTAACCACTAGACTACCAGAGGTGATAAAGAAGGGTGCCATGAGCATGTCTGTGGGGAAAGGTCTTCAGGCATAAGAAGAGCAACCACAAAGGCCTGGGACAGCTGCATACTATCTAGCTTGATTGGAACTTGGCAAAGGAGAGAGAAATAGTTGATAATCAGACTTGAAAGAGTGAGATGGGGCCAGGTCATATAAGGCCTCGAAGGACTGTGTAAGAATTTGGGTTTTTACTTTGAATGAGATGGGAAGGTTTTGAGTAAAGAAGTGAACTGATTGACCTGCTTCAAAAGGATCTTTTTGATACATTGATTGAATGCACCAAGAGTAGAACTAATGAACTTGTTAGTAGGCCATTGTAGTTTTTCGGATTAAAGGTCAAGTTGTCTTAGGTCTAGGGAGTAATAGTGGAGGTGATGAGAAATGTCTGGGTTCCAGAATTGCTTTTAAGCTGCAGGCCTTAGGTGCAAAAGAGAGGTCAAGGATTACAACAAGGCTTATGGCTTGAGCAACTAAATAATGGAATCCTGGGATGGTGCAAAAGGTTAATATGCTCGGCTGCTAACCCATCTGAGGTTCATGTCCACCTGGAGGTAACTTACAAGAAAGGCCTGGCAATCCACTTTCAGGAAAAAAATTAGCCATTGAAACCTTTATAGAGCGCATTTCTATGACACAATTGAGGTAGTCATGAGTTGGAATGGACTCTACAGCAACTGTTTTGTTTTTTTCCTCACCTGATGTTGTCTTTATTCTGTGGTGTCTCCACCTCAGTTAGGAAGACCCTACCTTAGGGGTAGGAGCTCTGGTAGCGTATTACGAGTTGGGCTGCCAACCTCAGGTCAGTAGTTCAAAACTACCAGCAGCTCCGCGGCAGAAAGATGAAGCGTTTTGCTCCCGTAAAGATTTACAGCCTTGGAAACCCTGTGCAGGGTCACTATGAGTTGGAACCGACTCCATGGTACTTAACAACAACAACCTTTAGGGGTAACTTGATGTATGAGGGGCTGGAATCATCTGAAGGTTTCTTCTGTTAGACGGCTTGCGATTGACTCCAATTGGGACCTCAACTGGAGTTGGGGCCTACGGCCCCTACAAGTGGCCTCTTCGTGTGGCTTGGGCTTCTTTCTGACATGGTCACTCATGTTGTTAGGTGCTGCAGAGTTGGTTTCCACTCACAGGGACACTGTTAGTTAGTTCTGATTCATAGCGACTATGAACAACAGGACAAAACACTGCCCAAGTTTGCACCGTCTATGAGTCGGCACCAACTTGATGGCACCTAACAACAACAACAACACAATGGTTATGTTTAAGCCATCTCGTTGTGGTCTTTCTTTTTTGCTGACTCTTCACTTTAACAAGCATGAGATCCTTTTCCAGAGACTGATCCCTCCTGATAACATGTCTGATGTATGAGTGATGAAGTCTTACCATCCTGGCTGCTAAAGTGCAGTACTTTAGTACTTCTCTCAACACACATTTGTTTGTTTTCTAGATAGTCTATGGTACTTTTAATGTTCTTCTCCAGCACCATAATTTAAACACACTGGTTCTTCTGCAACTGTTTTTTAACTAGAGAATGACGTTTCCACTTATGGGGAAGACCACAAAAGAAATAGGGGAGAGAAGAGGAGAAGAACTGAAACCATGTTCAGTTTGAGCATGTTAAATTTCAGATGCTATTAGAGTTCCTGGTGTGGTGCTGTGGGTTAATGTGCTGGACTGCAAAGCCGGTTTGAACTGCAAGGTTGGTGGTTCAAGCTCACCAGCTGCTCCTCGGAAGTGCTATACAGGACATTATGGGTCAGAACCGACTTGATAGCACTTACAACAACATTAGAATTCCAAGTGGATGTATCATTAAGCATTAGTATAAATGAAATGAATACAGTAGAGAAGTCTGGGCTGAAGTTATGACTGTGGTAATTGTTAACAGATAAATAATATTTAAGGAGTCCTGGTGTGGTGCTATGGGTTAATGTGCCAGACTGCAAAGCCATTTGAACTTCAAGGTTGGCGTTCAACCAGCTGCTCCTCGGAAATGCTATACAGAGTTGCTGTGGGTTGGAACTGACATGCACTTAACAACAGCAAAGCCATAAGAGAGATGCTTGAGGGAGTGGTTCAAGAACTGGGGCCTTTTAACACTCCCATCCTAATGCAGGTTGGGGACTTTTCAGTAAAACTCTTTTAAGAAACACTGATCCAGTATAACATGATAAAAGGAAATAGGAAGCAAGACCATTAGCTGAGAGGAAAAAGAAGGCAGTGTAAAAACTAAGTGGTAGTGGTGGTGTGCCTGTAGATAGCATTACCGATGTCAGATTGAGCTTGGCTGAAAGCAGAAAATACCAGAAAACTGTTTGCTTGTGCTTTATCGACTTTGCTAAGACTTTTGACTGTGTGATTGATGACAAGTTAAGGATAACATTGTGAAGATGGGGTATTCCAGAATAGTTAATATGCACATGAGGAACCTGTGCATAGACCAAGAGACAGTTGTTCAAATAGAACAAGGGATACTGAATGACTTAGAATCAGGATAGGTGTTTGCTAGGATTGTATTCTTACTGAATTTGTATGCTGAGCAGATAATCTGAGAAACTGTATTATATGAAGAGTATGGCATCAGGATTGAAGTAAGACTCATTAACCTGCGGTATAAAGATGATAACATCTTGCTTGCTGAAACTGAAGAGGACATAAAATACTTAACTGATAAAGATCAAAGACTACAACCTTTGTGTGGATTGCTCCTCAGTATAAACAAAACAAAAATTCTTATAACTAGACCAATAAGTAATATCATGATAAATAAGAATATTGAAGTTGTTGAAGACTTAATTTTGCTTGGATCCATAGTCAGCACTTAAGGAAGCAGCAGTCAAAAAATCAAATGATATATTGCATTAGGTAGAAGTGCTACACAAGACCTCTTTAAAGTGTTGAAGAGCAAAGGTACCAGTTGAGGATTACGGTGGGCCTGACCCAAGCCATGGTATTTTCGGTAGCCTCACATGCATGTGAAAGTTGGGCAATGAATAAGGAAGAATTGATGCATTTAGTTAAGGTGTTGGAGAAGAATATTAAAAGTACCATAGACTGCCAAAGGAACTAACACATTTGTGTTGGAAGAAGTACAACCAGAATGCTCCTTAGAAGCCAGGATGGTAAGACTTCATCTTTGGACATGTTAATAGGAGGTAACAGTCCCTGGAGAAGGACATCATGTGTGGTAAAGTGGAGGGTCAGCAATAAAGAAGACCCCAACAAGATGCATTTATTTGCACAGGGCAGCATCATTGGGTTCAAGTGTAACCATTGTGAGAATGGCCTGGGTGGGTGGGGCAGTGTCTCTGTTGTCATAGGGTCACTATGAGTCAGAACCCACTGAATGGCACCTAACAACGATAAGAACTCTGATTCTGACTTGAGGGCACCCAATAACACTAATAAGGAGCTCTGGTAGTGTAGTGGTTACGAATTGGCCTGTGAACCCTAAGGTCAGCAGTTTGAAACTACCAGCTGTTCCACAGGAGAAAGATGAGGCTTTTTGCTCCTGTAAAGATTTACAACATCAGAAACCCTATAAAGGGTCGCTATGAGTCAGAACCGACTCCACGGCACATAACTACCACCACCACCAGTAACACTAACGGAGTCCTAGTGTGGTGCTTCACGTTAATGTGCTAGACTGCAAAGTCGTTTTGAACCGCAGTTGATTCAAGTTTACCAGCTGCTCCTTGGAACCCTATACAAGGTCGCTATGAGTTGGAACTGATTCGATGGCACTTAGCAACAACAATAGCAACAGTAACACTAACAACCCTGTTTCAGGTACAGAAGCAGGAAATATACTACTCAAGAAGCTTACTTCTAATAGATTGCTTCATAGATTGGGATTTCTTTGCTTGCAAATATTTCCTTTAAATTGGATGCATGATTATGGTAGTGCAGTTTAGTGTAGGAGAGGGAAAACTATTTCTAAATATTTCTAAAATTGTTGAATTTAAATACTTATTGGATTGGAAATGAGTTTAGGTAGAAACATTTTTTAAGTGACATATTCTTTAAGGAGCCCAGGGGGAACAGTGGTTAAAGTGCTTGGCTAACAGAAAGGTCTGGAGTTCGAACCCACCCGTTGCTCAGTGGAAGAAAGATATGGCAGTTTTCTGTGAAGATTTGCAGCCTTGACAACTGTGGGGCAGTTCCGTTTCTGACCTATGCGGTGGAACTGATGCAGTGACAGTGGGTTAGAATAGTTGGGGAATTTATATTTTTTTATATCTTTTTTCAGTGATTAAACAAAAATTTCAGGGGCTGTTATATGCTGATTATGCAAATAGTGTCGACAATAAAGGTGACTATGACCCAGCTGTGGCTGTTAGATAACATGCAAATCCTAGTGTGGGGGGAGGGGAAGAAGCAAGATAAGATGAACAGATAGCTACAGTTCTGTGTAGTAAGTTTTATTATAGAAATTATAATTATTAATTAGACCGAATACTGTCAAAGAGAAAGCTTCCCAAGGAGTAGGTGTTAAACTGACTCTTAAAAAGGAAGATGAAAACTTTGTTGAAGAGGTAAGAGGGGAAGAGTGCTTAGGCAGAGGAGCCATGGAAGCATAAGGAAACCATGCATTAACAACATACACAATTTACAATTTGAGTGACTACCATTAATCATTCAACAACCTTGTGAAATTGGGTTTCCCTACGGGGTGCAAATGGTTAATGCATACATCTGCTAACCCAGAGGTTAGAGGTTGGAGTCCACCCGGTAGAGAGAGTACAGTTCTACTCTGATTCACATGGGGCTGCCATGAATTGGAATTGACTTGTGAAATTAGAATTATCTTCATTTTAACAGGTATGCAGCTTAGTCAGGTCAGGTTTGTTGTCCAAGGACACTCAGCTAATAAGTGATAGTTTAAATCCATGTAGTTTCTGATTCTAGTTTCCCTCATGTATGGCCTGCTGTCAGCATTAGGGCGTTTCCTGCCCTTGTTCTTTATCCCTCAGCCATTTTTACCCCAAGATCTGTTTACTCCTTTTGGAAAGACTCATATCTTTTTGTATCAATCCATTACTTCCATTCTAGGTCAGGCACTCATTACTTATACCTTAGTTGATAAAATTGCTTCCTGACTAGGCTGCTAGCAGATTAGTTTTTATTTCCTCATAATAAAATCTTGCAGGTGCTTTAATTCTGTTGGTTGAAATTGAGACCTCCACAGTCCTCCATTTGGTATGCTTCATGATCCAGTTTCATTTTACAAATTTAGCATCAAAGGGCTAACGGCATTTACTTCTCAGCACTTAGCATGTGCTCAGCACTGTATTAGATTAGACATTTCATTGTGTGCCCCACCCCCCAACAGTCTGGTGAGTATTACCTATCGCGTTTCACAGGTAAGAAAGTTGAGGCTTAAGAAGTAGTGACTTGCCTAGATCCCATGTTACAGCAAATCATGTTGCAGTGTCAGTGCTTTTATGATCTACTGATTTTAGGCAAGTAAAGTGTGGCACTGTGTGTTAATGCGCCAGACTGCAAAGCCATTTGAACTGCAAGGTGGGCAGTTCAAGCTCACCAGCTGCTTCTCAGAAACCCTATACAGGGTTGCTATGGGTCAGAACTGACTCAACGGCACTTAACAACATACATTTTTTACATACTCCCAAGTATTTTCAATAACCTTATATGCATGTGAAAGTTGGATAGTAAATAAGGAAGACTGTAGAAGAATTGATGCTTTTGAGTTACGGTGTTGGAGGAGAATATTGAAAGTGCCATGGGCTGCCAAAAGAACCAATAGATCTGTGTTGGAAGAAGGGCAGCCAGAATGCTTCTTGGAGGCCAAGATGGCCAAATTTCGTCTCTCATACTTTGGACCTATTGTCAGGAGGGACCAGTCGCTGGAGAAGGATATCATGTTTGGTAAGAGTAAAAGAGGAAGACTCCCAGCGAGATGGATAGGCCAAGTGGTAGCATCAGTGGGCTTAAGCGTGGCAACAATAGTGAGGTTGGCCCAGGATCGGGCAACGTTTCGTTCTGCTGTGCATAATAAGGTCGCTATGAATTGGCGCCGACTCAATGGCACCGAACAACAACAACAACAAATTCCGCACGACCGGCATGATGTATTCATAAGTGTACAGTATCAATGTTTTTGCATGTATTGGCAATTTCAAGTTTGGCTCCCCGGTTCAATGGATTTGAGGTTAATCTTCTCTTTTAGAGCCTGTTGGTGCGGGGGATAGGTTCTTAGCAGTATATCCTCATCAGCCTACCCTCAAGTTTCTAAAGCAGCCCCTCCTTCCCTATTATGCAAACTGCTTTCTTCAGCGCAAGAAGAAACCATTTTTTTCTGCCCTGGAAACAGCTCTTCACAGGGTGGCCAGCCCCATCCTTGGAGGTCCATGAGTCTGAGCGCTCTGGGTGAGGTCGATATGCTGCATTCGGCCCCATCATCCACACACCGTGGGGTGGACGTTAGAGCTACAAATTCAGAGTGGTTGCATGCGTGTCCCTCACTTGGATGAAATGGGTCCGATGCCTACCTGGGGTCTCCACAGGGCTGGGGAAGTGTGCACCCACATCATCCTGCTGCTCAGTGTCATGGGACCTGAGTACATGTGTCCTTCGGTCCCTGCCTATCATGGTACCAGCTGTGCTTGGGCTGTGGCAGCTCTGTGTGCTCTGTCCACTGCCTGCCCTTTCTTCTGTCTGTGTCCAGTGAGATGTACTTGGGTACAGATTGGCTACAGTGAACTTCACTGCTTTCTGGCCTATGAGCTGCTTCAAAGCAAATACAGTTTCAGTTGCTTATTTTCCATTTACTGGAGTGCTGCCAAACTCAATCCATGACTTCTTGACCGTGGCTTATACTTTTATTATACATATATGATCAAAGTAATACTTTTTTTTGGGAAAGGACAGTCGCTGGGAAGAAGGGAAGAGTCTGTTCAGTTGCCTTTCCTTAGGTGACCATTTATTGTTTGCCTTTAAGTGTCCTTGAGTTGGTTCTGACTCATAGCGACCTATATAGGGTTTCCAAGGCCTTAAATCTTCAAGGGAGTAGAAAGCCTCATCTTTCTCCCATGGAGCTCGAACCGCAGACCTTGTGGTAGAGCCACTGCGCTTCTCTAGGTGACCACACCTACTTTAATTTTGAATTATATTTTCTACCCATTTCTTCTGAGAAGACAAAGTCATGCAGTGCCATTGTTGGTAGTCACTACCAACAATGGCACTGCATGACTTTGTCTTCTCAGAAGAAGTGGAATGGCTGGTAGTTTCAAACTGCCGACCTTGAGGTTAGCAACCCGATTCGTAACTGTTACACTACCAGAGCTCCATGAGTAAGAGCTGGGGAGTGATTCATTGGATGGATCATGGTTACAGGAGTCCTGGTGGCACAGTGGGTTAAGTGCTGAGCTGCTAAGTGAAAGGTCAGCAGTTTGAACCCCCTGGTTGCTCCATGGGAGAAAGATGGGAGTCTGCTTCCGTAAAGGTTTACAGACTTCGAAACTACGGTACAGTTGTCCTCATTCCTATAGGATTGCTATGCTTCAGAATTGACTTGGTGGCATTGGGTTTGGTTTAGCTTTGGGTATCATGGTTACGGAAACCACTGCTTACCAGTTTTATGTCAGATTGAATTTTACATTTACTATAAATACAGAGTTCATTATTCCCTGCCACTGATAAGTTCAAAAAGAGCATACTCTTAATGTAATGAAGACATCTTGCCTATTTTTAGTGAGTTAATTTTGTGTGCTTTGTAAACTTGGAAATTTTCTGCAGAGTGCAGAAACTGAATATGTTCTTTGAATTTGAAGTCTATCCAGGGGGGAAATTTATCTACTTTGAATGCATGTGTCATTTGCTTAAAATAGTGTCTATTATAGGTAGATTTTAATGAGTTAAAACACTGGTAATGTGGAAAGAACATGAACTCTGTTCAAGGGACCAGAATTCTTATCCTGGTTTCACCATTACGTAATGATTTTGTGAGTTTGTGCAGACTTTTTAAACTTGTTGTAGTTCATTTATCTATAGATGGCATTGCATCCAGTTGACCTACAAGGTGTTAAAGGCAGTACAAGGGGACTTCAAAAGTTCATGAAACATTTTCATTATCTTCTCATTCCGTTTTCTATAAGCTGTTTGAAGCCCTTTCATAATTCAAAGTTCAGAATTCTGCTTGAGTTTTTCCCTTTGTCTAATTCATTTATGATAGTCTGAATATATTTGACATTGGTCAGTGGAAGAAAAAAGAGCAAATAAGTTCCATGAATAATTTGGTGTTAATAATTGATGTTTGGTGATTTAGAGTGGTTCCATTGCATACAACAGGAGCTCTGATAGAATAGTGAGTTAGGAGGTGGGCTGCTAACTGCAAGGTCGGCAATTCAAATTTACCGTCTCCACTGGAGAAGGAAGGAACTCTGGTAGCGTAGTGGTTACGAATCAGGCTGCTAATCTCAAGGTCAGCAGTTCGAAACTACCAGCAGTTTTGCAGGAGAAAGATGAGACTTTCTGCTCCCGTAAAGATTTACAGCCTCGGAAACTCTATTGCAGGGTTGCTATGAGTTGGAACCGGCTTTCATGGCATGTAATTATCACCACCACCTCTTTATACAAGGGGGCATCACAAAGTTTGTGGAAAAATTCTGTGATCTTTTAGTACCATTGCCCACAAACTTTTTGAACCCCCTTCCCTCATATATTATTATAAATTAGCTGGCTTTTGAACAATAGGAAATATTTGGAGAAGGAGGATAGTGAATCTCAGTATTCAACTGTCACTATTGAGTTAACTCTATGCGTTTATTATCAACAGTGTTTCTTTTAGCATTTAATAGTACAGTTCATTGAGGTGTTATTTACTTGCAGAATATTAGTACTCAGTGGCACTTGGATATTACAGAAGTAAAAAAAGTGTCCTTCAACCATACAATATTTCCGTTTACAGATTCAGTGCTGTATTTTAATTATAGGAAACATTTTAAGAGGTTAGAGGAGTAGTATTTCAGTGGAACAGAGTATTGTGAGCTGGTTTGCAGAGTGGGTAGGATTTGAATAGAGAGAAGAGTAAACTAAGCAAGGGGAATCGGACACAGATTAAAGGATTTGGAGAGTGCGTTTACTAGAAGATTACTGTAAAGGAATGCATGGAATCAGACTAGAAATATTTGTTGTGTTATGTACTATTGAGTCATTTCTAACCCATAGTGACCCCATGTACAATAAAGTGAAACACTGCCTGGTCCTGTGCCATCCTCACAATCGTTCCTGAGTTGGCAGCCACTATGGCAGATAATCTATTTGATGATCTTCCTGTTTTTGCTGACTCTTTAGTTTATCAAGCATGATGTCCTTCTTCAGGGATGTCCCCTCCTGATGACATGCCCCAAGTATGTATATGAAGTTTCACCATCTTTCTAAAAGCATTCTGGTTTTAGAAATATTGGTGGGATCAAATTGTGGACAAGATGAAAGCTAGACTGGGTAATAAAGATACAAGATGTGTATTTTTGTATACAGAAAGAACAAGATTGAATATACTTGGTGGGGCCAGGATAATTGTGGAAATCAGATCCTTTGGAGTTGGGCTACATGGGATTATTAGAGCATACATGAAGTATTCATTTTGAATAAGCAACAGAGCCACCTTCTAGGAAGGAGGATGCAAGCAGAGTTTTACTTTGGCAGCAGTTTATTACTTGCATACACTAGGATAAGTAATTTTGAATTGGTTCCTTCTGTGATCTCTTTAACTGCTCTGCATGTAGAATTTCCTGTAGTGATACTTGCATTTCTTCTAAAGAATGTCCACCACACAAATTTTTGCAGTGAATAATCTTTGTGGTATTAATATTTTCCTTGTAGTCTTCCTTTGCTTTGTAGCAGATTCATCTATGCAAGGATTCAACTAATGTTCTTTATTTTATTTTCAGTTTGACTTTGGTTGAAAAAAGGACTTAGCCTATATGTACTTCTTGAACCACTGGAAGAATGACAGATGACAAAGATGTGCTTCGAGATGTGTGGTTTGGACGAATTCCAACTTGCTTCACGCTGTATCAAGATGAGATAACTGAAAGGGAAGCAGAACCATATTATGTAAGTATGTTGATAGTGGTAAATGGGATATTTAACTGTGAACATTTTTGAAAACAAAGCTCTTAAGAAACTGAAGTCTGTTGTCCAACATTTTATATATAACTAATATATACCTAAGGAGCTCTGGTAGCGTAGTGGTTACGAATAGGGCTGCGAACCTTAAGGTCAGCAGTTTGAAACTACCAGCCGCTCCGCGGGAGAAAGATGAGGCTTTCTACTCCCGAAAAGATTTACACCCTCGGAAACCCTGTACAGGGTCGCTATGGGTCGGAACCGACTCAACGGCACTTAACAACAACAACAATATATACCTATTATAAGGAGCTCTGGTAGCGTAGTGGTTACGAATCGGGCTGCGAACCTTAAGGTTAGTGGTTCGAAACTACCAGCCGCTCCGCGGGAGAAAGATGAGGCTTTCTACTCCCGTCAAGATTTACACCCTCGGGAACCCTGTACAGGGTCGCTATGGGTCGGAACCGACTCAACGGCACTTAACAACAACAACAACAACATACCTATTATGGAAAAAAAAAATTAGAAAACAAAGATAAGCAAAAAAAAAAAAGAGGGAAAAATCAGTAATCCTACCATAGAGAGGGAAAAAACCACTGTTGATATATTGAGACATTTTTTTGACTTTTTCTTTTGCATATGTAATAAATAATGTTGGAATCATAAGCTTTATAATGTTTTGTAACAGAAAGCTATTTTGAAAATAATAGGTTCAGATATAATTCTGCTGTATTTAGCTGATTCCAAAAAAATGTTTAGTACTTTTTATAGTTTTCATATGCTCATTGAGGCATTTTTATTATTGCTGTTGTTAAATGCCATAGAGTCAGTTCTGACTCATAGCAACCCCGTATAGAGTTTCTGAGGCTGTAAATCTTTGCGGGAGCCAAAAGACTTATTTTTCTCCTGTGGAGAGATTGGTGGGCTTGAACTCTTGACCTTATGATTCACAGTGCAGTGTTTATGCTACAGATATTAATATTATATAGATAGTATATAGTTTATCTGAAAGATAGTATAGATATTTCATGGTTAATATATATCTTTATAGTTAATATAATGTTTACAGTGTGTACGAGAGGGATTTCATAAAGTTAATGCGAAAATTGCATTCTTTTAATTACATTTTCCACAAACGTAATTTTTTTCCTGGTGGGGTTGGGTAGAAGAAAAGGGTTAGTGTTGGAACTATAGCTGGATGTAAGCTAGACGTAGGACTTTGTTTATTCTTAGGGTTATTGTTAGGACTTGTATTAATGTCAGTGGGTAAGGACTAGGTCAGGGCTAGGAATAAGGCTTAGTCTACTTATTAGGGCTATAGTTAGATTAATTTTTACTTGCTTTCTTGAAATCTACAGTATTTCATTTGAAGTTCGGTAATTACATTATTTTGTCTTTTTACTGTGTGGTTTTTTGGTCAAACCATGTTTTATTTTCTACATACTTCCTCAGATTTCCTTTTATTTCTTTATTTTAAGTTTTTATTGTGAATTTAGTGAAAGTTTACAAGTCAGATCATCAGTTTTATGCCTTGTTTCATTACAATGATTATAATCCCTTCCATGTACCATCAGATAAAAGTATTTCTCTCTTTTCACTTTAGCTCTTTTTTTTTTTAAATCATTCAGGCTTATATAATAATTTACAACACCAAAGGGCACATTCTGCAAGTCTGCTTCCTAACCACCAGCTCTTAGTCCCTCACTTCCCAATAAGTCCTTAGCTGTTCCCTCTCTCTCCATGTCCCCATCTCTGCCTCCATTTCTGGTGTTGCTGGTTCTCTGGATAAGGTCTTGCATTCCACTTGTACTCTTCTTCCATGATGGTCCTAGGGTCCTTTGTTTCTGGAATGTAAGATTAACTGCTACCCATTTTTGTTACAAAACGTCTATCTTTACAGTTATGACAATCAAAATTAGTTGTGATACCATTTACTCACTATTGAATCATAAGAATCTTATCTTATCCCCCTCTCTTTTCTAGACCTGTCTAGACAAGGTGAAAACTTTTCAGTGGGGACTCTTCCTTCCCCTGAACACTCTGATACCAAACTCCCTCTTGAAAACTTGTAAGCCGGTCACTTCATGCCTTTATTGCCCCCTCATTTTAAGTAGCCAATGTCTAAGTTGCCTGTCCCTATCTACCCTGTGTACAGAGGGGATAGCATTAATACTTGATGTGAAGATTCCTTCCTTCTCTGTTGGTATTTAGAGTTACTACCTCCATGAGTATAGGTCAAATTGTAGCAATTTACCCTTGTTTCCTGTATCAAAAAAAAAATTTTTTTTTATCTTCCTTTAGTTCAGTTCTGATTATCAAGCCATCAAGGCTAGGTTAGATTGGTACTACCTGAAAGTTTGGGTGTTCCTTTGTGTCTCCCCTCACTGCATATTAGCTGGATACTTCACTCTCAGCTCTAGTCCTATGGCTATATCCTTGTCCATGGGCTCAGGTGTCCCTCCGGTCTCACCACACTTTGGATCAACTAGCCCTTCCTCTTCTCTCTCTCATCTCCAGGTCAGTGGTTGAACTCAGCCCCTTTATGGATTTTTTTGTTGTTACAATTGTATCTCTGGTTCTCTGTTATCAGTCTTGTAGGTCTGTTTCATTTTGCATACTTCTCAGATAGCATAGTGGTTACAAGTCGCGCTGCTAATCTTATGGTCAGCAGTTTGAAACTACCAACAATTCCGCATGCAAAAGATGAGGTTTTCTGCTCCCGTAGAAAACCTGTACAGCCTCGAAAACCCTATACAGGGTTGCTGTGAGTCACAACCGACTCCATGACACACCACCACTACCACCGCCTCAGCACTGGACTGTGAGCCACAAGGATAGCAGTTCAAACCCATCCGTAGCTTCTTGGAAGCTTCTTGGAAGGGTCGCTATGCATTGGAACCAATGCTATGGCACTTAACAACAACAATATCTGGGTTGAGTCTAGGTGATATTATCATGTATGTTAGTTTCAGGTTGTTATCTGCTATTGTTGATTCTCTGTCCAAAGAGCTGCCTTTAATGTTTTTGTAAGGTTGGTGTAGTTTTTACAAATGCTTTACATTTATGTTTGTCTGAAAATGACCTAAATTTGCCGTACAATTTTGCTGGATATATGATTCTTGTTTGGCAGTTTTGTTTCTTTCAGAGTTTTATATATGTCTTTCCATTGTTTTATTTTCTTGATATGTGATCTCTTTAAATATGAAACAACTGTTACTAGCTATTTTTAATAAAATTGAAAATTATTGGGGCAACTGTTAGAGGCAAAGAGTTGTTTTTTCTTGTAGGTAATTGTTTTTACTCTTAATAATCTTTCCTAATTCATTAACCACAAGAAACTCATTTGTTATGATTTGTGCTTTTAAAGAACATCGAGTTGATAGGCTTATCATAAATAGTGAACTATAGTTTGAAACCACAAAATATAAGCTAAAATTTACTGCTTTGAGTACCTATGTATATACTCTTATAAAGTAATATTTATAAGAAGAAAATAAACAGAAACATTAATAGTGTTTAGTCTTAGAGTTCTAGATGAGCTTTTGGGTGCCAATGTCTTAGTTGTAAATTAAGCTTTAATTGCTTTCATGTGTAGTAATGGTAATGGTTTAAAGATTATGAATGAAATGCAGTAAAACTACCACAGCCTGAGAACCAGTAGACCTCTTTCCCAGACATTCTCCAAAGCTCAGCTGAGGTGGCATTAATGGGTTGTCACTGTGACCTGAAGAGTCCATTTATGCTCAGGTGGATTGCAGAAAGGATAGGTGAATGAAAATGTAGTTTAATGTGTATAATGCATATATTCTTCAAAACGGCAATTTAAAATAGCCACTCATCAAATTTATAAATTAAATATTCAAAAAGTCTTCTGGAATTTTCTGTTTCATTGTAAAAAATGTATTAATGTTAAATACATTCTTGTATTTTTCTGTATTTTGATTTGTTGTCTGTGCATAAATCTTTTTGCCACTTTCTTATATTTCTTTCATTGGGAATTATGTCTTACATTGCAGGGATTATTGGGAAGAAAATTTAAGAAGCAGGAAACTTCTTAGTTTTTTTTTTTTTAAGAGTTTTTATTGGGTATTGAGTGATAGTTTGTTTACATGGGAGAACATGGGATTTACACTCCTGTATTGTATTTCATTTCATTGTGATGATTACAATCCCCTCCATGCATCATCATTCAACATAACTTGCTTCTATTTCCTCTGTTTTTTGGATGTACACAAAAGCAGTAAGAAATATATATTCATTGAAACAGCCAAAGGCACATTCTGCAAGCCTACCTCCTGGCTGCCAGCACACAACCTGTCTCTCTCTCTCTCTTTTTTAAATTGTGAATTAAGTGATAGTTTACATGGGAGAACATTGGCTTTCCACCATCGTTTCATTGCAGTGATTACAATTCCCTCCGTGCAATATCATTCAACAGTATTTGCCTCCATTCCTGGCCTCTGTTTTTTTTGGGGGGGACAGGGGTGGGGTGGAGGGGGGACGTACACAAAAACACTTGGGAATGTATAATAATCTAAACAACCAGTGGGCACATTCTGCAAGCCTGCCTCCTGGCTGCCAGCACCCAGTCCCTCTCTTTCCACGAGTTTAGAGTCCTCAGTTGCTCCCTCTCTCTATGTCCTCATCTCTGCCTCCATCTCTGGTAATGCTGCTTCTCTGGATAAGGTCCTGCATTCCACTTGTGCTCTTCTACCTTGATGGTCCTAGGGTCCTCCGTTTCTGCACTGTATGATTAACTACTCCCCCATTTTTGTTACAAAACTTCTGCCTTCACAGTTGTGACAGTCAAAATTAGTCATAATAGCGTTTACTCACTATTGAATCATAAGAATCTTGTCCCCCTCTCTTTTCACCTGACCCATCTAGACAAGGTGAAAACTTTTCAGTGGGTACTCTACCTTCCCCTGCATACTCTGAAACTAAACTCCCTCTTGAAAACTTGTAAACCAATCACTTCATGCCTTTATTGCCCTCTCATTTTAGGTAGCCAATGTCTAAGTTGCCTGTCCCTCTCTACCCATATACAGAGGGGATTGGATTGATACTTTATGTGAAGACTCCTTCCCTCTCAGTTGTTATTTTGAGCTACTACATCCATAAGTATAGGTCAAGTTCATCAAATTGTAGTATTTTAAACTCGTTTCCTTTTTTTTTTTTTAAGTTTTCCTCTAGTTGAGTTCTGATCATCAAGCCATTGAGGCTAGGTCATATGGGTACTATGTGCTAGTTTGGGTGTTTTTGTACATCTCCCCTCACTTCACATCAGCTGGATGCTTTACTCTCAGCTCTAGCCCTCCGTGGCTATGTCCTTGTCTGTGGGCTCAGGAATCCCCAGGTCTCATCACACTTTGGACCAACCAGCGCTTTCTTTTCTCTCTCATCTCCAGTCCAACAAGAGTCTATGGAACGTGGTTGAACTCAGCACATTTTTTCATTTCTGCCTTCCCCCTCTTCCACTCATCCGTAGAGTAGTGTAGTCACCAGCAAGTTTACATGCCTACTCATGTGTTCCCTTTGAGTTTCAGTCTTGGAGGGGGGTTTGTCTGAAGGGACTTGATTGCTTGCCTTGCTGGCTCCCCGGTGAACAACTTGCTTGTTCTTGTAGCCAATCATACGGCCATTTTTGTTTTGGATTTTTCCTGCTGATCTTTCTTTGAAGATGAATGTTCTGTTGCTCTAGCTATTCCAGTCTAGTCTGTTTGTCATTTCTAAAAGTGGGAATGTCACATTTCAGAAGTTTCTGGATGGGGCTCAAGATTCCACCTAAGGTCCTATACATTGCAAAGGCTTCGCAAGAAGCCTTTTTCACTGGGAAAATTCTAGAACCCCTTTTAGGTATTCCAATCAGTTATATACCTTTTCTCTTTCCATGAGTCTGCAGTCCTCAGCTGCTTTATCTCTTCATGTCATCATTTCTGACACCAACTCTGTTGTCGCTGCTTCTCTGGATAGCGTTGCACATTCCCCTCATGCTCTTCTCCCTTGATAGTCATAAGGTCTTCTGTTCTGGGCTGTAAGATTAACTACTCCTCCCTTTATGTCACAAAACTTCTACTTTTACAGTGTGACAGTCGCAATTAGTCATGATAACAGTTTCTCACTATTGAATCATAAGAGTCTTATCCCTGTCTCCTTTTGCCAGACCCATGTAGACAAGATGAAAACTATTCAGTGGAGGCTCTACCTTCCCCTGCACACTCTAAAACTAGAGTCCCTCTTGAAACCCTGTAAGCCAGTCAATTCTTGCCTTTATTGCCCCCCATTTTAGGTAGCCAATATTTAAGTTGCCCGTCCCTATCAACCTGGTGTACAGAGGGGATAGGATTCATCCTTGATGTGAAGGAAACTTCTTAGTTTTTATTGTTTCTGTTATATTCATGTAAACTGTTGCTTTTCATTTATCTTATGTAATATGAAAACATACAATCTAATTTGTATGAAATTTATGGCCTGTGCTGGAGGAAATTGCACTATATCAGACAGGTGGGCAGTGTCTTTACCACCTTAGACATTGTCCCCCAGTCCTTTTGTTTCCTATTCAACTGTTTCTCCCCTTCTTTACTATGAATATGTCAAATCTTTTCCACTTAGTCTCTGAGCTCTGACCTCATCCTTCACTCTTAACAAGTAACTTCACTTGCCACTTCACAAAGAAAATTGTTGTTAAGTGCTTTTGAGTCAGTTCTGACTCATAGAGACCCTGTATACAGTTTCTGGGGAGCGGCTCGTGAGTTTGAACTTCTGATGTTGTGGTTCAAACCTGCCTTTCGATGTAGTGTATTATTCCACAGTGCCACACTAGTACTCCACAAAGAAAATAGAAACCAGAAATACATTGGACCTCCCTTAGCTTTGCTACCAAATCCTTAACACCTGTCTGCATTCATGCACGTTTACTTCTCTTTTCCTTTTATGAAAAAAGTCTTTTCTTTAAGGGAAGTCCTAATCCCCTATCTGGAGTCTTGGTGTGGTGCTGTGGGTTAATCTTCTGGATTACAAAGTCGGTTTGAACTGCAAGATCAGAAGTTAAAGCTCACCAGTTGCTTTTTGGAAATTCTGTGCAGGGTCACTATGGGTCGGAACTAACTCACAGCACTAACAACAGCAATAGCCACCTCCTGTGTATGTTCTAACTGTGTTTGGCACTGTGGGTTAAAGCGCTGAACCACAATGCTGGCTTGAATTACAAGGTCGGCTGTACAAACTCACCTGCTGCTCTTTGGAAACCCTATATAGGGTTGCTATGTATGAGTCGGAACTGACTCAACAGCACTTAACAACAACAGCTTCTCAAGTTGTTGGTATTTCATCATCTCCCACCCCACCCTGGTCGTCTTTTTCTGTGATCTGCTCCTGTAAAGATTTACAGCCTCGGAAACCCTGTACAGGGTCGCTATGAGTTGGAACCGACTCCACGGCACATAACAACAACAAAGTCTAAAAGGAATTGTGACAAAATCATTATAAGTGAATCATCAAAGTGTGATGTGATGCTATTGTTTCTTGACATACCTACATTTAGGTTTGTACACTTCTGAAAATGGTATTTCTATCTCTCTAACCCTTCCCCGAAGAATTCTGTACTCTTTGATTTACACCGTTTCAAAATGGTGGTTTTTACGTCCTCATGAGACTCAAATATGCCCTTTTTAAATGTTCTTTGAGCTTTAGGAATGGAAAGAAATCTGAAAGGTGGATGGGTTAAGATTTCCCAATGAAATTCTTGTAGGAGAACCCTTGCTACCTTCAAAGAATGAGCAGGTTCTTTGTTTTCATCACATCGTTGTGATGGAAAAAATTCTTCAGCGCATTTTCTTGGCCTTTTTTTTTCACCAATACAGTTTGTAGTTTTCATAAGGTTTTTTCATAGCGTCTGTGATTGTCCTGTGTCTTTTGAGAAAAGCTATCAGGATTATCCCTTCGAATCCCAAGAAACAGTTACCATAGTCTTCTGAGCTGATCTCTCTGCCTTGATTTTAACTAGCTCAGCAGATCCCCTCAGAAGCTACTGTTTTGATCGGAACTTTTCTTTGAGGCACCATAAGGAGACTAAGGTAAGTGCATTACTGAGAGACCTTGTCTGCAACCAGCCACTGACCAGAGACTGATTTAAATATGTTTTGTGTGGAAGAAATCCATGCATGTATGAACTGGAACCCTAGCTTCATAAGTGCTGTCCAGTTGGTTCTGACTCCTAGCAGGAGTGGCTGGTGAGTTTTAATAGCTGACCTTGTGGTTCAAACCGACCTTGTAGTCCTGCAGTGCCACACTAGGACTCCAGAGCCACATTTAGTTCCTACCGAAATCACTAATGTTACCTCTTTTGTAAAACCTGGAGTATATTTCTGAATTTCATTAGTTTGATCACTCGGCCTTATATGATATTTTGACTGTTTTCTCCGTCTTATTACATACACTGTCCTTTCGTGCTCCTGCAGTGCCTCATATTTCCTCGTTTTATTTCTGCCTCTTCGGGTGGTTTTCTCCCTGTTTCTTTGCTTTTTTTTTTTTTTTTGAGGATGTTGTTTCCTTTGCTAAATCTTTCTTTAATTTTTCTTTTGTCTCTTCTTTAGTTTTGGCCTTTCTTATGGATATGCCTTTTTTTTCACTTTTACTTTTTTACCCAAGAATTTTTATCCTTTCTTATGTCTTTGCTGAACACTGTGTCTGCCAACACCCAAGACTTATACCTCTTGAGAGTCAAACCTGTATATGTGATTTCTGACTAGCCTCACTGAGATGTCGTAAAGGAATTCAAAGTGAGTATGTTTGAAACTGAGTTTGTCTTCACCTGTAGAAAAAAACCTGGTCATTTGCCATTATTAGTATTTCTTTCTATTTTAAAATAGCAAATATAACAACTATCCATTGTATTCATTACTCATACCAGAAACCTGGCATCACTTTTAGATGTTTACTTGTCTCATACCCATGATATTATGTCAGTAATTAATCCAGCTGATTTGACATCTGGAATTTCTCTCAAATATAGCCACTCCTTTCATCCCATTGCTAGCCCTCTGCTCCATGCCACCATCTCAAAGTTGGTGGATTGCATAATACTAGTTTTCCTACTTCCAGTTTTGCCCTCCTGATTTAGGGACTTTTCACTATCTCCAGTATCCTTAGTGTAGTAGATCATGCCCTCTATGATCTGGTCCTTGATTGCTGAAGAACTAATCTGTGCCAGCACTACTTTTCTGCCATATTTTCATTTCTGCCGTATTCAGCTTCCTCCAGTTCTCTTAATGTGTAGGCGCCGTCTCGTCCTCTACAGTGGGCAGCAGTGTCCTCAGCTGCTGCAGGCACTCAAATGTCTAGACCCATCAGGTTGCGTTCATCCTAGTTTGATTTTTGACTCTTACCTTAAAAGTCAAGACCTTCCCTGAGCTCCTACATGAGGTAAAATTCCTTTGCTATTTGCTCTTTTAACATTATATGCATGCTCTTTGCTAGCATTTATTACATTTGCAATTTTGTTTTTGGTGTGTTTCTCTAGCCTTTAAGTTTCATGAGGGGAAGTACATTCTTAGTTCTCTATCCCCATTCCTAATATGCCTCACACATGGGAATGAAACAGGATTCTAATATATTTTAATTTTGGTTTTAGTTTTTTCCTACATTGTTGTTGTAATTGTTAAATGCCATCAAGTCAGTTCCGACCCATAGCGACCCTGAACAGGATTTCTGAGTCAGTAAATCATTACGGGAGCAGAAAGCCTCATATTTCTCCCGCAGAACAACTGGTAGTTTCGAACTGCTGACCTTGTGGTCCTACATTAGAAAATCTCTAATTTTATCATTGAAAATTATTCAACAAAATAGGATTTGGTATAAAGAAATAATGCCACAGGGAACAAGAAAACAGTAAGACAATAAATAACTGGCAATAGTTCAAAATAGGTTACTGTTTTCCAAATTACGAGAATTAAAAATAAACCAATGAGATAAAACTTAAATTAAGAAAAGTAAAATAAGAGTGATGCAGTCTGGAGGTGAAAGGCAAGATGATATCTTATCACTGTTCTTTTCTCTTTATCTTCTCTGGCATAATCATTCTTACATCTTAGGGTCAATTATTAGCATTACTACATATATTTAAGCTCTAGTAGCGTATTGGTTACGAATTGGGCTGCTAATCTCAAGGTTGTCAGTATGAAACTACCAGCTGTTCTGCGGAAAAAGATGAGGCTTTCTGCTTCTGTAAAGATTTGCAGCCTCGGAAACCCTGTACAGGGTCAATGAGTTGGAACTGACTCCACGGTACTTAACAACAACAACATATCACTATAGATTATTGTTGTTGTTAAGTGCTGTCGAGTTGGTTCCGACCCATAGCGACCCTGAACAGAGTTTCTGAGGCTGTAAATCTTTACGGGAGCAGAAAGCCTCCTTTTTCTCCCGCAGAGCAGCTGGTAGTTTTGAACTGCTGACCTTGTGGTTCACAGCCCGATTCGTAACCACTACACTACCTGATCAATTTGGAATGGAGGATTCCAGTTGCACTTCAGTATAAATTCTGCCTTAAAAACAACAGTTATGTTTTTAAAATTAATGTGTTTGGCTGTTTGACCAAGTTTTCCTTGGGCATCTCTGATTCATTCCACAATTGTTTCCTGTGCACTTAATATAGAAAGAGGAACCTTGGTGGTAAGTGTTGGGCTGCTAATTACAAGTCCAATAGTCCGAGCCCACCAGAAAATTCCAAGGGATAAAGACGAGGCTGTCTGCTCCCTTAAAGATTTACAGCCTTAGAAACCCTTTGGAGAAGTTCCACTCTATCCATAGGGTCTCTATGAGTCAGAATCAACTCTAAGGCAGCAGGGTTACTGTGTA
This sequence comes from Chrysochloris asiatica, assembly GCF_000296735.1. Classification (NCBI taxonomy): domain Eukaryota; kingdom Metazoa; phylum Chordata; class Mammalia; order Afrosoricida; family Chrysochloridae; genus Chrysochloris; species Chrysochloris asiatica. The sequence continues at coordinate 22,807,745 of NW_006408545.1, forward strand.
AAGCCAGATGCTACCAAGCATTGGGAATGTGTTGTTAAGTACCTTTGACTTGATTCAACTCGTAGCAGTGCTATGTACAATACAATGAAGCACTAGTGGTCTTGCACCCTCCTCCTGATTATTATGTTGGAGCACATTGTTGCTGCCAGCATGTTAATTTAATTGCGGTGGACTTCCTCTTAGTTACTAACCCTCCATCCTGACAAAATGTTCAAAGAATGAGTGACAGAGTCTCCTCATCCTTACTTCTAAGGTGCGTCTGGATGCACTTTTCCAACACATATTTGTTTGTTCTTCTGGCCGTCCCTGGTATTTTCAGTATCCTCCTCCAACACCATAATTCAAATGTATTGATTCTTCTCCAGTCTTTCTTATTCATTGTCCAACGTTTACTTGCATATTAGATGATTGAAAACATCATGGCTTGGGTCAGACACACCTTAATCCTCAACCTGACATCTTTGGTCTTTAACATTTTATAGAAGGCTTTTGCAGCAGATTTTCCTGATACAGTTTATTGTTTGATTTCTTGACCACTGCTTCCATGGGTGTTGGTTGTGGATCGAAGCCAAATAAAGTCTTTTGAAACTTCAGTCTTTTCTCTATCATATTATTTATTGATCTAGTTGTAAAGATTTTTGTTTTCTTTTCATTGAGATGCAGTACATACTGAAGGCAAGTTCTCTTGACTTCCAGAAAGCAAGGTTGTGTTATCTGCATATTGCAAGTTGTTAGTGAATCTTTCTCCAATCCTGATGTCACATTTTTTATATAATCCAGTTTCTCAGGTTATTTGCTCAGCATACAGATTGAATAAGTATGGTGAAAGGCTCCAACTCTGATGTACACTTTTCCTGACTATATAAACTATTCTATATCCTATTGTCCTATTTGAATGACTGCCTCTTGGTCTATGTACAGGTTCCTCATGAGAACAAGTAACTGTTCTGGAATTCCCATTCTTTACATTATTATATATAATGTATTATGATCCTTATAGTGAAAAGCCTTTGCATAAAATAAAGCACAAGTAAACCTTTTTCTGTATTCCCTGCTTTTAGCCAAAATCCATTTTGTGTTAGCAGTGATATCCTTCCCTCCTTCCAGTTCCTCTTCTGACTCCAGCTTAATTTCTGGCATCTCCCTGTCGATGTACTGCTACAAAAGGTTTTGAAATATCTTAAGCATAATTTTATTTGTGTGTGACATTAATCATACGTTTGATGATTTCTGCATTCTGTTGGGTCACCCTTTTTGTAATGGGCACAATATGGATCTTTTCCAGTCAGTTGGCCAGTTGCTTTCTTCATGCATGATGTCTTTAAGATTTCTTGGCATAGACAGGTGCCTCCAGTGCCACTTAAGTTTCTTGAAACATTGAAATGTTTCAATTTGTAAATTCTGTCATTTCCTGGAGCCTTACTTGTTTTCCGCCAATGTCTTTAGTACAGTTTGGACTTCCTCCTTTAGTGTCATTGGTTCCTGATTACATGCTACCTCTTGAAATGGCTGTGCCAATTCTTTTTGATCCAGTGACTCTGTGTTCCTTTCATCTTTTGGTGCTTCCTGCATTATTAAATATTTTGCTCATGCTGTTGTTAATTGCAGTTCAATTGGTTCCAACTCATAGTGACCCTGTATGAGGTTTCCAAGGCTGTAAGTCTTGCAGAAGCAGAAAGCTTGATCTTTTTACCGTAGAGCGACTGGTGGACTTGAACTGTCGCACTTGTCATTTGCAGTCCAGTGTTTATCCTATAAAGCCACCGTGCTCCCATTTTTCCCATTGTTGTTAAGTGCCATTGAGTTGGTTCCGACTCAGAGAGATCCTATAGCGGGTTTCTAAGGAGCAGCTGGTGGGTTTGAATGGCTGATGTTGTGTTTCACAGTCCAGTGCTGATCCTACAGGGCCACACGAGCAATCCTTCAATATTGCAATCTAAGAATTAATTTCTTTTTTCAGTTCTTTCAGCTTAAGAAATGTTGAGCATATTCTTCCCTTTCAGTTTTCTAACTCTGTAGATCTTTGTACATTTCATTATAATCATTTATTTTGTCTTTCCAAGCTGCTGTTTGAAAACTTTCTGTTAAGCTTTTTTGCTTCCTCATTTCTTCCAATTTCTTTCACTTCTCTATGCTCAAGAGGAAGTTTGAGTCTCTTCTGACATTCACTGTGTTCTTTATTTCTTGTCTTTTTAGTGACCTTAAAAACTTTTTAGAGAGAAACTCTGTTAACTGATGGTATGTGGAGGGGATTATAATCAATGTAATGAAACAAGGTATATGAATGTTTGAATGTGAAACCGATGATGTGCCGTGAAAACTTTCACTCAATCCACAATAAAAACCTTAAAAAAAACCCACAAAACCCTTTTTATTTTGTATGATGCTCTTGATGTCATCCCATAGCTCCTTTGGTTTTTAGTCATTCCTCATCAGCTCTGTCCTTGAGATGGTCTTTAAATTTAGGTGAAATATATTGAAGGTTATATTTTGCTTCTCAGCTTGTTTTGATTTTCTTCTATCTTAAACCTGAACTTTCATCTGAGTAATTGGTGGTCTTTTCTATGGTTGGACCCTGGCCTTGTTTTGTCTGATGCTATTGAACTTCTCCACCTTCACCTTTTGTGTATTCCTGTGGTGAGGTCCCGATGTATAGGTGCCTTTTATGTTGTTGAAAAAAGGTCTTTGTCATTGTAATGAATACGTCACTGGTTTTGCAAAATTCTGTCATGTGATCTACAGCATCATTTCTATCACCAAGGCCATGTTTTCCAACTACTGATTTTCCCTGTTTTTTTTTTTTTCTGACATTTGCATTCTAATCACCAATAATTATCAATGTGTCTTGATTGCATATGTGATCAATTTTCAATTGAAGAAGTTGGTAGAATTCTTCAATTCCATCTTCACTGGCTTTAGTGGTTGCTGAGTAAATTTGAATAATAGTGGTATTAACTGGTATCTTATCACACACAGCATTGCACTTCAAAATAAATGTTTTTTTGACAATGAATTCAACACTATTTCTCTTCAGTTTGTCACACCTAGCATAGTAAACCATATGATTTTGGGGCTCAAACTGACCAATAACAGCCCATTTCAGCTCACTAATGCCTAGGATATTGCTCTTTCCATGTTTGATGACTTCTGTTTTTTCTGGATTCATGTTTTATACATTTCTTGTTCTGATGATTAATAATTGCAGCTGTTTCTCATTTTAAGTTGTGCCCCATCAACAAATGAAGATCCCTAAAGCTTTGTTACATTCATGTCATTTGAGGTGGTAGCTCTTCCCCAGTCATATTTTGTGTACTTCCCTCGTGGGGGGCTCATCTTCTGCCATGATATCAGATATGTTCCACTGCTCTTCATAAGGTTTTCAGTGACTAACCATTCAGAAATGGTTTTCCTCTCTTTCTTCCTAGTCTGTCTTAGTCTGGATGTTCTGCTGAAATCAGTCTCCCATGGGTGACCCTGATGGTGTATAAAACACCCATGACATAGGTTCCAGCATCACAGCAATATGCATTCCACTACAAGTGCGCCAAACTGACAGACAAGCAGTCATCTCTGAGTCGAAATTGACTAGATGGAAGTAGGCTTACTACATTAAAGTAGATGTTATTCGAGAAGACAGAGTCAAATATTAGAGTGAAATGTGCAAAGATCGGGAGTCAGAAAACTTAAAGGGAAGAACACACTCAGCATTTCTTAAGCTGGGGGAACTGAAGAAAAAATTCAAGCCTCGACTTTTGTTATTGAAGGATTCTCTGGTCAAATTATTGAATAATGCAGAAAGCATCAAAAGAAGATGGAAGGAATACCTGGAGTCACTGTACCAAAAGGAAATGGTTGATGTTCAACCGTTTCAAGAGGTAGCATATGATCAAGAGCCAATGCTACTGAAGTAAGAAATCCAAGGTGCATTGAAGGAATTGCCAAAGAACAAGGCACCAGGAATTAAAGGAATAAAAATTGAAATCTTTCAAGATAGTGAGGTGGCACTGGAGGCACTCACTCATCTCAGCCAAGAAATTTGGAAGACAGCTATCTGTCCGACTGATTGGAAGAGATCCATCTGTATTTGTGCCCATTCCAAAGAGAGGTGACCCAACAGAATGCGGAAGTCATCGGACAATCTCTTTGATATTCTATGCAAGTAAAGTTTTACTAAAGGTAATACAGAAATGGATGTAAGCATACATTGATAGAGAACTTCCAGAGGTTCAAGCCAGATTCAGAAGAGGTCGTGGAACGAGGGATATCATTGCTGATGTCTGATGGATCTTGGCTGAAAGCAGAGAACACCAGAAATATGTTTACCTGTGCTTTATTGAGTATGCAAAGGCTTTTGATTGTGTGGATCATGAGAAGCTTTGGACAACAATGTGAAGTATGAGTATTCCGGAACACTTATTTGTACTCATGAAGAACCTGTACATAGAACAAGAGGCAGTTGTTCAAAAAGAACATGAGAACACTGAATGGTTTCAAATTAAGAAAGGTGTGTGACGCGGTTGTATTCTTTCACCATATTTAAATCAACCTGTATGCTGAGCAAATAATCCGAGAAGCTGGGTTATATGAAGAAGAACGTGGCGTCAGGATTGGAGGAAGACTCACTAACAACCTGCTATATGCAGGTGATGTAACCTTGCTTGCTGAAAAGTGAAGAGGGCTTAAAATACTTACTTATGAAGATCAAAGAGCACAGCCTTCGGTATGGGTTGCATTTCAATGTAAAGAAAACAAAAATCCTCACTACTTTATCCTCACAACATTATCAACGGAGTAAAGATTGAAGTTGTCAAGGACTTCATTCTTCTTCAATCAACTATCAACACTAATGGAAGCAGTACTCAAGAAATCAAACGACGTATTGCATTCAAACAACGTATTGCATTAGGCAAATCTGCTGCACAAGACCCTTTTAACGTGTTGAAGAGCAAAGATGTCAGCTTGAGGACTAAGGTGCACTGACCCAAGCCATGGTATTTTCAGTAACCTCATATGCATGTGAAAGCTGGACAGTGAATCAGGAGGCCGTAGAAGAATTGATGCTTTTGGGTTATGATGTAGGAGGAGAATATTGAAAGTGCCATGGGCTGCCAAAAGAACAAACAGATCTGTGTTAGCAGAAGTGCAGCCGGAGTGCTCCTTGGAGGCCAGATGGCTAAACTTCATCTCTCATTCTTTGAACATATTGTCAGGAGGGACCAATCGCTGGAGACGGATATCATATTTGGTAAGGTGCAGGGTCAGAGAAAAAGAGGAAGACTCCCAGTGAGATGGATTGGGGAAGTGACAGCATCAGTGGGTTCAAGCATGGCAACAATTTTGAGGTTGGCCTAGGACCAGGCAATGTTTTGTTCTTTTGTGCATACGGTCACTATGAGTTGGTACAGACTCAGTGCCATCTAACAACAGTAACAAATTGGGCATTGGGAACGTAGCATCGAACATGAAGCTCTGGTTGTGTAGTGGTTATGAGTTGGGATGTTAACCTCAAGGTCAGCTGTTTGAAACTACCAGCCATTCCATGGGAGAAAAATGAGGCTTTCTGCTTGCAAAGAGATTTATGGCTTCGGAAACCCTATGGTGTAGAGGGTCACCGTGAGTCGGAACGGAACCAACCAACCAACCAAAGCAAATGAAAGTCTCTGTACAAATAAGGCTTGCATTTTAATGTTCTTTCTTATTTTGAAGTTTTTGTGTGATTAAAATTGTTTGTGAATTCCTCAACAATTTTATTTAAACCCTAGGCATGTAAATGTAGTAATCTCCAAAGAGTTTACATCCATTGAGATGTGTCTTCTTTATTATCATCTCCATAAGTTAATATTCTTTACAGAACAGATTTTAAGATGTAATGCCCAACAATCATTTTAAATGAAAGTTTTAGACTTAATATATAAAACTTTTATTAGACTAATAACTTAAAATTATTTTTAAAAATAGCTCATTTATCATGCTGTTTTAATTTCTTAGAGATGTCTAGTTGCATTTGTTAATTCTGCCATTTCTGACTATAAAATACCTTTTCCTTTTTAAAAATTAATAGCATGTGATTCTGGCTAGTTATTGAATTTAATCTGTATGTAAAATAGAGGGGATACGTCATATAAAACATCTAATGTGTAATAGATGTTTCCTTTTTCTTTCATAGTTATATTCTAGTTGCTTTCTTTTTCTTTCTGTTTTTTTTTTTTTTTAAAGACGACCATATGTTCTATTGAAACCAAGGTAGTATCCAGCAGCTTGTTCATAGTATGAATATCTTCTGTGCCCTAATGGGGCATGCTAACTGCCACCTCTTTCTCCACACTTTTACACCCATGGCATTTCTTTCTTTCTTTCTTTTTTTTAAATGTTTTATTGTGAATTATATGATACTTTACATGGGAGAACTTTAGTTTTGCATTCATTCCATCGTATAACATCTCATTGCCATGGTTCCAATCCCCTCCATGCATCATCAACCACCCAAAGGATATATCCCAGAAACCTACCCCCTACACGTCCCCCTCCTCCCCCCAGTTTTCGGCCCACAGTCCCTTTCCCTCTCTGGGTCCAAGGTCCCCAGTCGCTTCATCACTCCATGTCATCATCTCTGTCTCTGTATCAGGCATCTCTGTTTCTCTGGGTAGGGTCCTGCTCTCAGCTCTTCTCCATTGATGGTCCCAGAGGCCTCCACTCCTATCCTGGAGAATTAATCACTCCCTTCCTTGTTACAAAACTTCCCCCTTTGCATTTCCAACTCTCTTAGTCCGTCCTGATAAGCATTATTCACTACAGTATCACGAGTTACCCATCTGTATCTCCTTTCATCATCTCCGCCCAGACAGATTGAATAGTACCTACTGGAGGTTCTGCCTTCCGCCATGCTCCCTAGCACCTGGTTCCCTCTTGAAAGCTTGTAAGCCAGTCACTTCTTGCCTTTGTAGTCCCCACCTCCCCATTTGAGTATCCAATGTCCAAGCTGCCCTTCTCTGTCCACTCTCTGTGTGTGAATGTTTCTTGCTGTGAGGATTTGTTCCCTCTTTTGAGTTGCTGCTCCATAGGTATAGGTCAAGTTCATCAGACCGTATCAGCTCAGTCTCCCCCCCCACCCCCCTTCTTTCCTCTCTTGGTTGATCTCTGATCATCCACTCATCCGGTCCAGATCAAATGGGTATCATCTGCAAGTGTAGGCGCTCCTGTGCATATGTCCTCTCTTCCCGTCAGCTGGTAGCTCCACTCTCCTCTCGAGTCTTCAGCATTTCTTTAGATCAAAATATTTCTTTGGATGTATTTACCAGCTCAAGAGTTCTACTTGATTTTCTTTTCAAAAGACATCACCTCGAATAAACAACACAGCGAATGGTGTAGAGTTAGACTCACAAAGGTGCTGAAAAACTAACAAAATAATTGATAACAAGTAAATGAAGGCTTAGGAGAGCATTAAATGTGCAGAGTGTCTCCTGGAAGAAACAAAAACATGAATTTTTGTTAGCCTCCTCCTTTATTTGCTTTTGGTTATTTATATAAATTGTAAACAATTTTCCAAAATTTGCTTTCATGGTTCCTTTCTGGGTACATTTTCTGGGAATAAAACACTGATGAACATGTTCAGTTCAGTGACATTAATTACAGTTATCATATTGTTCAATCATATTACCACTTTCCTCGTTGTTGTTAAGTCCCGTGGAGTTGGTTCTGATTCATAGTGACCCTATGTAGGGTTACCAAGGAGCAGCTGGTGAGTTTGAATTCTAATCTTGTGGTTCCCAGTTCAGTGCTGATCCTACAGTTGTTGTTGTTGTTGTTGTTAAGTGCCGTCGAGTCGATTCCGACCCATAGCGACCCTGTACAGGGGTTTCCGAGGGTGTAAATCTTTACAGGAGTAGAAAGCCTTATCTTTCTCCTGCGGAGCAGCTGGTAGTTTCGAACTGCTGACCTTAAGGTTCACAGCCCGATTCGTAACCACTACGCTACCAGAGCTCCTACAGTGCCACCTTGTTATTTTAAGTGCTGTCGAGCTGGTTTCAACTCATGTTGTTATGTACCGTGGAGTCGGTTCCAACTCATAGCGACCCAACTCATAGCGATCCTGTATAGGGTTTCCAAAGAGTGGCTGGTGAATTTCCACCACTGACCTTGACAGTTAAAACTGACCTTTAGCTTGAGTGCTTATCCTGTGATGCCACACCAGGACTCATTACAGTGCCACATTAGTAATTACCAAATTCTATTGTGATTTCCATGCTTTACCAGGCCTTCATCTCCTCATATAATATTGCCAGAGCACTTAGCAGTTTCTTGACTGTTAAGCTCATGTGCTTTCACTTTTTAAATGGAGAACTGCTAGACCAGTTTGTGTGTACTATTCTCGGTCATGCATTCCTTTTACGTGGACCTCTGTTCAACAAATGAAAATTTCTGTTTGACCTCTGATGGCCTTTCTGTTGCCATCTCAAGCATTTTTATAAGCACTTTTTATGTACCTCTATTTTAACCTCATACAGAAGTTTATTTTTCTTTGTCTTTTGCAACTAAATCTAATACACAGTAGATTGTCCAAACATGATGGACCAGTTTACAAGGCTTGATTGATAGGTCAAGGCAAACATCAAGACTAGTTGGTTATCTTGTTGTTAAGTGCCTTTGAGTTGGTTCCAGTTCATAGTGACCCTGCATTGGGTTCCCAAGGAGCTGCTGGTAAGCTTGAACCACTGACCTTGCAGTTCAAACCTACCTGTAGTCCAGTGCGTTAACCCGCAATGCCACACCAGCACTTCTGAAACAGTTTAATTAACTCAGGTAAATCGTTTTAATTTTAAGTTAAATTTAGTAGAACTTTTAACATCTTTAAATAGTATGATAGTGTTTTTATTTGGAAAAAGTTTTATAGAAAGACTTTAAATATGAATTTATTCTGCAAGCTGGCTTCATTAGAAAATTGAAAATGTCTTAGTCTCTTTGATTTTCTATAAAAAGCTATTGATTTTGTGTGGAGTCTTCAAAATAGTGCAAAGAAAATGAGTATTCTTAAAATTAAAAATCTTAAGATATATCAGTATATTTATTTTTTGAAAAAATAACTAGTAAATAAATATGGTTTTACAAATTTTCATTTCAGTTGCTTTTGCCAAGAGTAAGTTATTTGACGTTGGTAACTGACAAAGTGAAAAAGCACTTTCAGAAGGTTATGAGACAAGAAGACATTAGTGAGATATGGTTTGAATATGAAGGCACACCACTGAAATGGTGAGTGAATTTTTCTGCACTATTGAGCATTGAGTATATGCTAGCTTTAAGAAGATATAGTGCCCTGAAGCAATTCTAAAACAAGTTCTGTAAAGCAAGAAATCACACTATACTGGTTTAGCTCATTTCATTAACTATTTAATATTCACAGAATATTATATTGAAAATATTTTTGCTTCTGTTTGGGTGCATAGGTGACTGGATATAATCATATGCTTTTAGTAGTGGCTTTAAAAATAAGGCACAATAATAGCTTACACTGGATCTCTATAGACAGATAATTAATTACTTAGAATGGCATCTTTCAAACTTATCGCCACATTTTGTTGATTATGGTACCATAAGCACATCTTGTCTAGTTTCAGTTTAGTACTGTAAATATTGATTCCTTTCTATTTGAAAAATAAATTTTATTTTTGTATTTATTGAAAATACGAGTAAGTTCTAAATCTGAACTTATCCATGTACAGATTTTGTTGTTGTTAAGTACCAGTTCTGACTCATGGTGACCCTGTATAGGGTTTCCAAGGAGTGGCCAGTGAATTCCAACCACTGACCTTGCAGTTTAAACCAACCTTGGGGTTTAGTGCTTATTATAGAGGTTTAATTAATTGTGCTTCCAAAAATATTTAATGACACTGGACAAATTATAGATAAGAATATTTTTCAATTTTGCAAAGTATTGAAATACTTTCTTATGGAGATAGTTGAATGAAAAAGATGCAGACTGAAACAGTATTTAAATAAAATCATGAAAAATATAAATAGGTTAAAAATAGGCTTGTTCTCTGATCTAAGACGGTTAAAATTAAGATTTAAGACAAATCCAGTAAACTTGTAGGTATTTACTAATTGCAGCTGAGGTGAATTGAAAGACTGTTAGAAACAAGGAGTGAGCTTTTGGAGCTCACCTTGTGCTAATGAAATACCAGAAGAGTAGATTTTTCCATTATGATTTAGAAACATTTGAGATGTTTTTTTAAATTGAATTACAAGTCAGGTCTCACTTTTGAGGTGGCTTTGGAAAGGTCACCTTTTATAATGTTCTTTTTAAAAATCTGAACAGAATATATAAATTTCTGATTATAGACTCGACTAATTTTAGACATCAGGCAGCATAGATGATACAAATGCTTTCTGGGTTTTTTTGCTCCTCAAAAGAATTGGAGGTTTGGGAGTGAGAAGGTGTCTTAAAAGAAATGTAAAGGGAGCAAGATTAGGAGAATAGAGAGAAGGGAAGGAAGGGAAAAGGTTGCGGCTGAGTAGCTTATAAAATGTGAACTAACAAATGTTAGTTGCATTGTGTATTGGGTGGTGCAATCTGCTCCTAACTGAGAAGTTGGTTGCTTGAATCCACCCAGAGGTACCTCAGAAGAAAACCCTGGGTATGACCTACTTTTAAAAAGTCAGCTATTGAAAACTATGGAACACAGTTCTATTCTGCACACCAGGGGGTCCCCATGAGTTGGAATGGACCCAACAGCAGCTGGTTCTATATTGACAATTGTATCTATATTATAATTATATTGAAATTGTATTGTTTTATGTGCATTAGTTTTAGATTATCATAATTTGTGAGATTTACCACAGAATTAGTAATTTTATCATTATGGAGTTTCTCAACAGGACACTATTGACATTTTGAAGTATATCATTCTTTGTTAAGTTGGGGTACCATCTGCATTGTTGGATGTTTAGCAGTAACTCTGGCACAGTACCAGTAATAATACTTGTGATAACCAAAGATGTGCTACATTGCCAAATGTCCAAGGGGCAAAACCACCCCATCAATTTAGCATTTATAGTAAATAATTCTTAAGTCATCTTTTAGCTACTGCTTCATTCTATCCTGCACAATCTTTTTTATGTTAGATATGATTCGTATCTCTTAAGTTTGTATTCTAGATATATTAATAGAAATTGTCTAAATTCATTTCCTTCTATTGTAGGACATCCATTTTGACTTGAATGTATTACGTTCCTACATTGTCACCATTTATCCCTTATTCAAAACCTGTTGCAGTTGAGTCAATTATGACTCGTAGCAACTCTATAGGACATGAAATTATATTCCCCTTTAGAGAGTTTGCATGAAAGTAATTGTGTTGTGTTTTGATTTTAGTTTTGGAGGTATTAATTTTTTAATGTATGGTATCACTTTCATAGTTATGACATGCTATATGCTCATATATTTTATATGACTTTGATACATTTTTTTCTGTTAGTATTTTTTGATACTTTATATAATTAAGAAATTTAATAGCCAATTTAACTTTGGATGTAATAACCCTCAATATTGTTCAGGGCTTACGGCCTAAGTCTTGATCTTTTCTGTTGTTCCCAATGTAGCAGTTTTCTTCCTGTATTTTTAAAAATGAAAGATCTTCCTGAAAATAAACTATCACTATAAAAATCTACCTGGCAATTAAGTAAAGGAAATTATAAACATCATATAGAAGAGCAGCAGTCATCTAAGCTTGTAGGATTTGCACTTTGGGAACTATACAGATGAGTATCTTAACATTGGCGGTGGTGGTTGTGTACCGTGGAGTCGGTTCCAACGTATAGTGACCCTGTGTAGGGTTTCCGAGGCTGTAATTCTTTACTGGTAGATTTGAAATGCTGGCCTCATTCCTAGTTAGCAGCCCAGCTTGTTATCCACTTCACTACCATGGCTGTTTGTCTTCTATTGTTGTTGTTGTTAAGTGCCATGGAGTCAGTTCTGCCCCATAGCGACCCTGTATAGGGTTTCCAGGAAGCATCTGCTGAGCTCGAATCACCAACCTTGAGGTTCAAACCGACTTTGCAGTCCAGCACATTAACCCACGGAGTCTTGGTGTGGCACTGTGGGCTAATATGTCAGACTGCAAAGTCATTTGAACTGCAAGGTTGGTGGTTCAAGCTCACCAGCTGCTCCTTGGAAACTCTATACAGGGTTACTATGGGTCGGAATAGACTCGACGGCACTTAACAACAACAACAACAATATTAACCCACAGTGCCATACCAGGACTCCAAAAAGGAGCATTTAATTCGTTTATAAGGGGCATGTAATTAACTATAATGACATCTTTTCTATACTTGATTCTTGGGCATTTTAAATAAATTCAAGCAGGAAAGGAAAAACACAAATTTAGACAATTCATATAAGAAGGAAGAAAGAGTTTAAATTGATACTGTTTTCTCCCCACAAACCCTTGCCCCCAATTTAATTACTTAAGACTATCTCATCTAAAGTGATAGTTTGCCATTATAAAAACAAAACAAAAAAAACCCAAAACCCAAAACTGCAGGTCTAGCCAAATCCTGCCTTTTGTCACACTCAGATGGACAAATTTAATAGCCTATATAGGTAGAACTGAGGGAGAGTAAGATTACTAAAGAAAGGAGTCACTGTTGTTGAAGAAACCTTGCAATAAGGGTAAATCTCAAATGCATTATGCTAAGTGAGAAAAACTAGATCTAATACAAAAGGAAAGTGTTTTCTCTTCTTTTGTATTTTCTGGAAAAGATTGTATAAAATGGTGCTATTTCTTTTAAAAAATATTTGGTAGAATTCTTTAAAAATATTTGGTAGAATTTGGACCTGGAATTTTGCTGCGTATTGCATTATTTAGATTGTGTGTTTATTCTTCTAGTTTGTGATTTTTAAGGACTTGACCCAATTCTTCTAAGTAGCCAATTTTTAAATATAAAGTTGTTCATAGTATTTATCTGTGTAACGACTACAGTTGTGTCTTCTCTTACATTTATTAGCTTTGTTAAAGACTTAGCAATTTTACTAATTTTAATTTTCTTTCTTCTTGCTTTGGATTGATTTTGATCTATTTCTAGTTTCTTACAGGAACTTAGGTTGTTGACTGAGACCGTACCTCAATTTTGGGGGCATGGGATGGGTAGAAGAGTGAAGGTTAGGGTTGAGACTATGCTTAGATCTAGGCTTGACCTAGGTAGGACTTTGTTTATTGTTAGGATATGGTTAGGACTAGGGTGAGTGTTAAGGGTAAGGGCTGGGCTAGGGCTAGCGCTAGGAGTAAGGCTTGGTCTCATTTTTAGAGTTTTAGTTAAATTTATGTATTTTTTAAAAAAATATATTTGATTTCCTCTTCATTTGAAAGTTCTGTAACTACAGTATTTCCTCATTTTACTATATGGTGGTGGTGGTGGTTGCAACTGTATATCTGTATCTCTATTTTCAGTCTTATAGGTCTGTTTTTCTTTGAATACTATTGTATCTGGACTGAATGTAGGTGATAGTTTCATGTATGTTAGTCTCAAGTTGTTATATGCTGTTGTTGGTTCTCTGTCCAAAGAACTTCCTTCAGTATTTTTTCTAAGGTTGGCCTGGATTTTACAAATTATTTTTATTTCTGTTTGTCTGAAAATGATGTAATTTCTCCATCATATTTGATGGACAGTTTTTCTGGTTATATGACTCTTGGTTGGCAATTTGTTTCTTTCAGAGTTTTATATATGCCATTCCATTGTCATCCTGCCTGCATAGTTTCTGCTGAGAAATCAGAGTATAGTCTTGTTAGTAGTTCTCTTTGTTAGGTGTCGTTTCCTTTTTCCTGAGTGACTCTCAGGATCCCTAACTTAACTTTGGTTTTGAAAAGCTTGATTATAACATGTCTTGGTGACTTTCTTTGGGGATTTATCCTGTTTGGAGTTCATTCACCGTTTTTGAATGGCTGTCTTCTTGTGATGACGCTTGGAAAGTTTTCTTCCAACATCTCTTGGACAGTATTCTCTATGTTTTTGTTTTTGCCTGTCTCTGGTTCTGAAATTCCTATCACATATAAATTATTCCTCTTGATAGTGTCCCCTGTGAATCTTAGACTTTCTTTGAATTTTTGGTGGTGGTGGTCTTTTTTCTGATTGTTCTGTAGCAGATGAATATTGAGAGATTTTTCTTCAAGCTTAGTAATTCGGTTTTCCATTGATTTGATTGTATTTCTTTGTCCTTTCAGTGTATTTTCTATTTCTGAAATCTTAGTGTTAGTCTTCTGAGTTTCTAATTGTTGTTTTTGTATGGTCTCTAAGTTTTTCAGTTACTTTTTCAGTTTATTGGATTTTCCTGTGTTTTTCTTGATTTAATCTGCAGTTTTTGCAATCATTCTCCCAATCCATTTAAGTTGCCTAATTCACATTTTAAAAAATTTCTTATAAGATAGCGCTGGTGTTAAATATTTTCTGACTCTGATTTTTGGTTACCTGATTGAAACACTCTCTTGATTCTTTGTGTAAACTGAAATTGTTTTCTCTGAGACACTGTAGTGTGTGTTGTATTTAAATTCAGTTGGTTGTTTATTGGTGTGTTTTCAGTTACTCACCACCTGACTCCTGGTGGATGTGGTAAAGCCCTTGCCTCATTTTTAATGTAAACATTTATTTTTATAAATTTACCTTTCATCACTTCTTTATTTTCATTCAGGTCTATGTATTTTTAAATTTCCCTTTGAGACTTCCTCTTTGACATGCCTCACATAGAAATATGTTGTTTAATTTCCATGTGTTTAGAGAGGTGTTTTTTTTGTTGTTGTTTTTAATGTTTTATTGTGAATTATGTGATAGTTTACATGGGAGAACATTAGTTTTACATTAATCCTATCGTGTATTGTTTCATTGCCATGGTTACAATCCCCTCCATGCATCATCAACCTACCAAAGGGTATATATACCCTGCAAGCCTACCCCCAGTTGTCACCACACAGTCCCTCTCCCTCTTTGGGTCTAGTGCCCCCAGCAGCTCCATCGTCTTTGCCTCCATCTCTGGCATCACTGTTTGTCTGGGTAGGACCCCACACTCTGCTCTTATCCCTTGATGGTCCCAGGGATCTCAGCTCCTGGACTTCAAAGTCAATCACTCCCCTCCTTTTGCTCCAAAATGTCTACCTTTACATTTCCAACCCTCACAATCAGTTCTGAACACAATTATTTACTGTTATACCATAAGAGACCTATCTCCATCACTTTTCATCAGCCTTGCCCAGACAGATTGGATGCTACTCAGTGGAGATTCTACCTTCCTCTGTGTCCTCTGGATCTAGGCTCCCTCTTAAAAGCATGTAAGCCAGTTGCTTCTTGCCTTTGTAGCCCCCCTTTGTGTAGAGGTTCTGATTTTTTTTTTTTTTTTAATTTGGAAATTTGGAAATTTGACTTTATTTATAAATGTTTTTCTATACACAAATATAAGGAGCTCTGGTAAGTATAGTGGTTATGAGTCGGGCTGCTAATCTCGAGGTCAGCAGTTTGAAACTACCAGCAGTTTCACGGGAGAAAGATTTACAGCCTTAGAAACCATATGCAGGGTCACTGTGAGTCAAAACTGACTCCATGGCACATAACCACCACCACCATACACAAAGATCTCATTCCGCCCCTTTAAGATACCATAACTGATGATTTCCACAAAAAGCATTTACATAGTTTTAACCTTTTCCATAAAACCGTGTTATGGAATGAGCAAATAATCTCACAAGATGATCTAAGACATAAAAACAAAGCCAAAGACAACTTGTCCAGTTTAATGCTCTATTGAATGAATTCAGAATCATACACCTTAATTTGTTATTCCATCAAGAAATGGAAGCATGGTATGTTTTTTTTGGAAGTCAGTATTTCACAATTAATTTTACCTTCTTATATATTGTAGTTTAATTGTGATTGCTTAGGATTGCTCTTGCAGGCTAACACTTATGCTGACTTTCACACAGGTTTTTCTACCAGTGATAATATGTAGACGCTGGTCTAATCTCATTCAAATTAGTAAAGTCATGAAAAGAATTTAAAACAAAATCACAATCATCCAGTTGTCATGTGACTCACTGACTTAAAAATTAGAAATCAGGATGTGTTGCTCCTCTTTAATTGTTAACTGTAACTTTGAATTTTTCATAGCTGAGGCAGCAGTTCTCCATAGTTGCTTTTTGTTAATTTGTGAATCGCGTGAAGGTTTACAGCGCAGATAATGAGCTTTAATTAAGTCATACACATTTTGTTTCATCTCATTGATAACATCACTTTTCCCATTTCTTCCCTGTGTTTACTGTTTGCATGTCTCGCCTTTTTTCTGACCTTCCCAAACTTTGTCTTTGCTGCATCTTAAATGATTGTGTGTGTACCTCACTAGTGTTACTGTTTGCTTGTTGTAGGTTAAGTGTGCCTTGAAGTCGGTTCAGACTCAAGGCAAACCTGTATAGGGTTTCTGAGGCTTTTTAAATCTTTGCAGGAGCAGAAAGCCTCATCTCTCGCCCCTGGAATGGCTGGCAGGCTTAAACCATGGACCTTGTGGTTCACAGTCCAGTGCTTATTGTATGGAGCCACTGCTCTCCCTGTTTCCCTAATAGGTTTGTCTATTGTTTGAAAGTTGAACCTTGGGGTAAGTTCCTTTCCTGACCTGAGGGGTGACTAAGGGCCATGGTCTCGGGTTCCATCAGTCTTAGAAAAAGCATTTAATAACAGTGGTAAACACATTGCTCCTGGTGTTGTTTGGTGCCCTTGAGTTGGTTCTGACTCATAGCAACCCCAGGTAATGGTGGTGTGCTGTGGAGTCTGTTCCGACTCATAGCGACCCTGTACAGGGTTTCCAAGGCTGTACATCTTTATGGGAGCAGAAAGCCTCATCTTTCCCCCAGCGGAACCACTGGTAGTTTCTAACTACTGACCTTGAGATTAGCAGCCCAATTCGGAACTGCCACGCTACCAGCAGAACAGAACACTGCCCATTCCTGCACCGTCTGCACAGTTATTAGGTTTGAGCCTATTGTTTGCTGCTACTGTGTCCGTTCTTCTCTTTCAGCCTCTTCCTATTTTTCTGCTGGCTCTATACTTTACCAAATGTAATGTTAGTCTCTGGTGATTGGTCCCTCCTGATAACTTGTTTACTTAATACATGTATCCTTTTGATTGGTAGAGAACTTCCAAGGAAGTCCTATCTGATTAGCACATTATCCTGTGCAGTACATTGTTCCTTTAGTTTTGATTTTTAAAACATGTATATGGGAAATACATAGTGCTGATCTCACTTAAAAATCTGACTTTTTTAAGATTTGACTCAGATAGTCAGTAGAGGGTGCTCTAACATTTCATTTGAGAGGGAAAAAGTTTCTTGTTAGGACAATTGAACAGTTGGTGTTTTTAAAGAATGTTTTGTTAGTAATCACTAGTATTGCTTTAGGTTCTAGGCCTTCTGGTAAATAATTTAGGAAAAAGCTGCTTTTTTATTATTAACTATAAATCAAGCATCTCTAATGGGAGATTATTATTCTGTGTAAATTGTCATCTTTTCAGGACTGATGGTTTGAGAATAAGAAGTGAAGGTTGAACATTTAGTTGGGTCCTTTTCTGGGATATCCAGGTTTAAATTCTTAACTTGTTTTCTCTTAAATTTAGGTTAGATGTTCAGAGTAACAATTTAACAGCCAGGTGCCTACATTATGATTGACTTGCAGTTAGGCTAATGTGGTTTCCTTGTGCTGAGTTTAGTAGCTTCTAGATAAAAGGCAGCGTAGAGTATAGAGGATCTGGAGAAATTGTACAAGTTTATAGTTTTTAAGTCCTTGATACACATCAGGTTTTAGTGAATGAGAAATTTACTACCTTTAATTTTTACAATGTCTATTCTCTTTTGTAGATTTTCTTAAATATTAATAAAATTGTCAGAAATAAGCAATCTGGCCACCAAATTAATTCAGATACACATTTGTTAGGAGTTAGTATTCTTACATCAAAACCATACTAGCATAAACATCTGCTCTGAATCACGTGTGAGCTGTAGAATTTGGCTGTAGAAAAAAAGTATATTGTTATTTTATTTAAATTTCAGTTTTATTTCTTAAAGATTGTTATAGAGTAATTATTCTTTAGACTGCTTTTTTTTTTTTTTTTTTTGGAAGCAGTTTCAGGTTTATTAAGCTGGCTGGCTCAGAGGAGCTAACTTCTCCAGATTCTCTTTAGACTCCTTTTATGTTAATACTTTCTATGTATTTAATTTACATAGAACTTTTAATACTTAAATTGCCATATTTATCTTTAGAATATGAAGAAAAATAGCTCAGGATTTATCATCTGAGTCCAATCACTTAAAAACATAAATATTTCATAAATATTTACAAATTATTTTATAAGTAATTTAGTGAAGTAATTATAAAGGAGTAGTGTATAGCAATTTATTAGAAATTGTTATGAGAATTTAAATGCATCAAATTCATATTTATTCCATGTATTCCTGGTTCTGTGGAAACATATACCTCTGAATTTATTGTCTTCTGAATAAAAGAAACTGATCATCAGTTGTTATATATAAACCTAGAATATAGGTCACAATACATCTTGTAAATTCGAATTCTAGATTTCCAATAGATTTGTAAGAGATTCTAGTTTATCTTTATTTCTGGCTCTCCTTATAATTTAATAGTAGTACTTGAATTTTTAAAACCTTTGACAGCCTATGCTTTTATTATAAAATATTTTCATTTTTACATTAGTAAACACCAATTAAAATGATTAATCCAATGTTTGTTTTTTTTCGTATCTATACCGTCTAATCCCTTTCTAGCATTGTTGTGTACAAATTATCCTTCAATATATGTCCACTTACTATCAAGTAAATTGTAGTGCACAGATGGAATAAAATGATATAAAGTTGTCATATAGACATTTAGCAAAATGAAATTTCCTAGGTTCTTGTCATAATGTATAAAGGGACTTCAGAAACTTTGTAGGGAAAATGGAGTTGAAAGGTAATGAAATTCTTCCACAAACTTTTTGGAGCCCCCTTGTATTATTGTGTAATGGAGTCTTTTTTGTTGAATGATTAATTGGTGAGGAAAGTACGTCTTTTTTTTTTTGTCCTTTTTTATTCACTCATCAGTCCTTGAGTTCTATAAAATTCAACTAGTATATCAGTATCTGAAGTCTCATAGCCTTGGGATTTCACCTTAACTTCACCATCATCAACTCTAGAATACTGCTCTGTCTCTTTGCATATGTCTTCTGATTTCTCTAGTGATTGTGAAACATCTTTCTCTTTCAATTTTCTTCTCTTTGCTCTTTTGGTTGGAAAATGAAAAATTTTGATTTCACAATTGGGTTAATCATAGCTAAAACCTGACTCCTAAGCTGGAATTTCCATTCTAATTCATAAAAGATGATGTAGTACATTAGGCCATATAATAAGAAGATGGAAGAAAGATGTACCTGTCATGATTTTATTATTCTCTATCGATGTTCTAGGCATTTCATTATTCATTCTCTCTCTTTTATAGCCTTTTTAGCTTAGCTGAAACTAGTAGCTATAAAATAATTCTCATGGTGATGACGTAGCAAAAAATTTCAAGATATAGGAAAAAATAAGATCGCTGAAATATCTCATTAAATCATTCAGTGCACTGTGGATCCAGAATTGCGAGTTAGAATAAATTTAATTTATTTAAAATTAATTTTCTCTTTGTTCTTGGGAAATCCCTTTAAAAAAGAATAAAAGCCACGGAGTTTCAATTCCTAAAATAGTACTTTGCAGATACATCCTTTTTAAAAAAAGAAAACAAATTGAATGCTTGTGGCAACCCTAAAACTAACAAGTTTATAGACACCTTTTTTTTTTTTTCAGGAGCATGTACTCACTTGGTGTCTGTATGTCATATTTTGATAATTCTCAGTGTTTCTCACTTTTTCATAACATTCGCTTAACTTTTATATGCATTGTGTGATTCATGATAGTCACATTACTGCAGCGGTCTGGAACCATCAATGTCATCAAGATAATTCCTGTATATGATTTTATGTTTCATTGAGTGCCGTAAGATATGATATTTGATTTAAGTTTATAATTTATATACAGTTCCATTTTTGAGTATTAGGAAACTTGTAACAACATTGAATTAGTAATTACTCAATCATCAGGATTGAGATTGCTGCTGAATGTATCCAACTGGTAAACTACATAGTTTACAAAAGACTATATAAAGTTTGTGGGAAAGTGAAGCCCCCTCATAAGACTGTAAGATAAGCATTGGACTGTGAACACAAGTTTAGTGGTTTGAGCCTACCAGGCTTTTCTGCTCCCGCAAAGATTTACAGCTTCAGAAAGCCAGTACGGAATGGCTGTGAGTCAGACCTGACTTCACGGCACTTAACAACATGGAGCTTTCGTAACATTCTGGGTTACAAGTCAGGCTGCTACCACAAAGTCAGCAGTTTGAAACTACCTGTGATTCCATGGAAGAATGATGAGGTTTTCTGCTCCTGTAAAGATGTACAGCCTCGGAACCCCAATACTGGTTCAGTAGGAGTTGGGATTGACTCTTGGCACACCACCACCACCAACAACAACAATAGATAGAGTAAAGTTACCCACCGTTTTATTTTATTAACAGGGCATTTATTCTAGATTTATCATAAATAAGAACTTGATTTCTAAGTAACTGACTTTTCCACAATTACACAATGTAAAAAAATGCAAACACAAATAGGACTTTTCAGTATAGTTAATCTTTGTCAGGTGATATATTGTGTCACTCATTTTGAGGGAAATTACAGATATTTTCTAATTTGAAGCCCATAAATCTATGAGTAGCTTTACTAAAATCTTTTACAGATAAGAACAGGACTGTCGATCAACAGTCTTCTTTTTGTTGGGTGTTGTTAAATTCTGATTCACTATCTCACTAAAAATTTAGATTCTTTAAAAGGATAACTTAAACAGTCTGTCCATTGAAATCTGCAAGGTTTGTATTACTAGTCTTTGTTTATTGCTAAATAATTTGCTTCGCTGTGAGTAATGGTTATATTAAGAAATATTCTCTTTTTGGGATATATGAAGCTTATTTGTTAAAACCTTTACAGTTAGGCTACAGAAGAATATTGGGATTTGGGAAAATGATGTATTGTTGAAAAGAGAAAATTGTAGAACAATTTGTGAAAGATAATCTTACTATATATTAAGATAAGCATTAAAGATAAAAGGCTGGGAATTTATGTTGTAGGGATGACAACAGAATAGGTGATTTGCATGCGTTTTAGGTGCCCTTCTTGTTTCCAGAATTTTTCTAGAATATCGTTACCTTAATACATTTAAATAAACTTAAACTTGTTGCCCAATATGAATGTGGAGATGATAATTACATAACTCCAGTTCCTTAATAATTCACGCATGAAGCCTCAGTTAGCACATCCCGTTATATATATTGAAATTCCAGAGGGGGATGAAATGGTTAGGAGAAAACTCACCTTATGCCTGGAAAGTATCCCTTTTTAGACCTGGCACAAAATGTTACCTTGATATTTGCAACTGTAACCCCTTACATTTGATATTAAAACATGGATGGAAATTTATGTTGGAGTTGTAGTTATAACTTTATTTATTCTTTCTTAAAATATACTCTTTCATTTTTAGGCATTATCCAATTGGTTTGCTATTTGATCTTCTTGCATCAAGTTCAGCTCTTCCTTGGAACATCACAGTACATTTTAAGGTATAGTTTAAATAGAATTTCCCATCTGTCCCACTTGTGATAATTAATAAGTAGATTTAGAGTAGGATTCTGAAGAAGAAACAGAGGTTATTTATTTCCATGACTCTTAGTTGCTAAGCTACCCGTAGTGTTTATCTGTAAGCTACTTTTCAATTTCTTCTAACTCTTGGTTGTTGTTGTTAAGTACTATGGAGTTGGTTCCGACTCATAGTGACCCTGCACAGGGTTTCTGAGGCTGTAAATCTTTACAGAATGCCTCATCCTTCTCCCATAGAACTGCTGGTAGTTTCAAACTGCTAACTCTTGGTAGAACTGTTGAAACACTTAATGCTTAAAACTTAAGCATTTAATGTATAAATTTAGACAATGTTTAAAAGTTTTTTTGTTCAAGCTGACTGAATACAGTTGTTTAAAATTTGTGACATTTTACAAAATTTATGTGTACTAAAACTTGAAATAAAATAAAAACCTTGGGTATAGTGTAGAGATTGTTGTTGTCACGTGCGGTAATGTCGGTTCCGACTCATAGCCACCCTGTATAGGGTTTCCGAGGCTGTAAATCTTTGCAGGAGCAGAAAGCCTCATCTTTCTCCTGCGGAACGGCTGGTAGTTTCGAACTGCTGACTCTGATTTGTAAGTGCCACACTACCAGAGATAGAAGGGGAGAAAACTTATCATTGGTAACTAATAATGTGGCAGTTTTGACTAATGAGAAATGGATTAATGTCTGTTATGAAGAATAGTTTCTAAGACCAGGTCATATTGTTTAGATTAACCTAAATAATCCTATCACAAATACAATTTGTGGATCAGAAACAAATTAGTGGATCATTAGGCAGTGATTCTTCAATAGTGATGAGCATGGGGAGAGCGGCCTGTAGACTCTGAAACAGTCATTTGTGTGGCTCTGATTTGCCTTCCCATGTGGTACCCATTCACAATCACTGCCCACAGCCTGCTCACCATTTTTCCTATGATGCTTTTCCTTTCTCTTCTGAATTGTTTGTGGATCACTGAAGCTGTGTGAAACTTACAGAGCTATAGCTGTTCCGTGACAAGTGATTGGGCTATAGCCAGGTGAAGGAAGTTAGGCTGAGAGATGAGAAGTAAGAGAACCACAACATTTCCAATGTAAGCAGGATTGTAATTTCAGACAGTAAATCAGTGATAGCAGGAACAAACTTAAAGTAAATGAAATTTTGTAACATGAAGGAGTTTGGCATTGTGTAACAGTGATAAATTTTTTCTCTTAATACAGTGAATCTTTTTGATACCGATGAAACTTTAATGTAGTGATGGCCTTCATTTAGCACTAGTATTAAAACTCAGACTCGGATATGTTCTTTTAAGAAAGTCATAGGGAGCTTTCAGGTCTGTATTTAGGTCATCAGTGGGACTTTCATACCCTTAGAAAGAATTTAGTTTTTATTAAGTCCAGATCTCAAGAAAGCAGCTATTACAGTCATTCAGAATTCTGACACTCATTAAGTTGATTTGTTGGCTAGAGGAATTTGAAGATAGATTAAAAAGCAAAACATCAAAACAACTACAGCTAACTAGTGTTCCTTAGGATAAGAGAAATATTTAGAAGGAAACTAAAATCACAGTGTCCAAAGAAAAGGTGTCTCGTTTATCTTTCTGTTTATTTGGTTTTGGTACCAGAGTATACTATGTATGTCCCTAAGCTGTGTGTGTGTATAGGGTAGGGGTGGGGGATGAGAAAATAGCTTGACCTGATCATTCATTTTCTGCCTTAATTTATTAGTATACAACCGTATTCACTCCACTGTATTTTTAGGTATTGATACACATACACACACACACACACTTCTTTTCCCATAAGGAGCTCTCTTATTGCCTTCCTGATTGAACTCTTACTAGGTATAGATATTGTGCTAACTGTTGGGTGTGCAGAGACAAACAAAATAGGCTTAGTTTGCCCTCATGTAGCTTAGTACTTAATGTAAGAGAAAGAAATGATATGGTTACCAGTTTTGAAAAGGGCTATGAAAAAAAAAAAATAGTGAGAAGGCAAAGAAAAAGATGAAGGAGATAAAATGATGGGGCTGGGGCTAAATGGAGGGAGCTGGGAGGTGCTGTTGTGTGAATTCCTACTCATAATGGCCACTTGTGACCAAGTACAACTACCCTGTAGAGTTTTCCTACACTGTAATCATTACAAGTCCTGGTGTGGTGCTATGTAGGATCAGCACTGGACTGCTACCAACAAGGTCAGCAGTTCAAACCTCCCAGCCGCTCCTTGGAAAGATTGCTATGAGTCAGAACCAACTTGACAACGACAATAACAATTTTGACAACAGTGGACTGCCTGTTTTTTCTCCTATGGAGCTGAGCCTCTGGATGGATTTGAATAGCCAACCTTTTGATTTGTAGCCAAGCGCTTAGCTGTTGCCGCAATGAGGGCAATACCAAAATTAAATCCACTGCCTTCTGAGTCAATTCTGAAGCATAGAACCCTGTAAAACACAGCAGAACTACTCTGTAGTGTTTCTGAGATGATAAATCTGTAGAGAATCAGGGTGCCTCATCTGTCGTGTGCTTTGGCTGTTTACATATACTTTTTGGGGAGGTGTCTATTCATATTCTTTGCCCATTTTTAAATTGGGTGATTTGTCTTTTTATTCTGGAGTTGTAGGAATTCTTTGTGTATTTTAATTATTAATCTTTATCAGATACCTAATTTGCATATTTTCTCTGATCCTATGGGCGGTGTTTTCACTGTCTTGATAGTGTCATTGATGTGTAAAATTTAAGGTTTGATGAAGTCTAATTTATTGGTTTTCTCTTTTATTGGTAGTGCTTTTGGTGTCATTTCTGAGACTCCATTGTCTAATATGTGTACAGAGTCCGAAGATTTATCCCTGTGCACTATTCTAAGAGTTTTATGACTGTAGCTCTTATAATTAGCTTTTGATCAGTTTTGAGTTAGTTTTCATATGGTGTAGAAATCAGTTTTCCCAATATTTTCATGTGAAAAGTGTATGCCTTTAACTAGCAAACTGAAAAATGGTAAACTGAACGCTGAATTTATTTGTGTATGGCTGTGCTTCTTTTTTTCCTTTCTGATCTTTGCAATATTCCAGTAGACTTAACTGCTTTTAAAGCACCATTATAATCAAAAGGTTGCTTTGAGTGAGTATAAATGTTAAAAAATCATTAGTTGCATGGTTTGAAAATTTAGTGGTATTAGGTTAAGAATAGGATATTTTGAATGTTCAGTTCATGTCCAAACTAAGATTTGTTTAATAAAGTAAAAAAGCAACAGTACCGTAGTGTGGTTTTCTTTCTCCCATGGTAACAGATTGCTAAACTGTCATGCTTTGGTTTCGATAAAAGCAGAAATTTAATTTTGGATTTTGACAGCAGTTATTGGAGGTTAAAGTTCATACTGATTATACAAAATGGGATAAGTCAGTTTTCCTACTTTGGTGACTTGCATGTTGCTATGATGCTGGAAGCTATGCCACTGGTATTTTAAATACTAGTAGGGGACCTATGGTGAACAGGTTTCAGCTGTGTTTCTAGACTGACTAAGACAGAAGAGAAAGGAGTTGTGAACTACTGAATGTTTAGCCACCGAAAACCTCATGAATAACAGTAGAACATTACCAGATACAGTGCCATAAAATGAACCCCTTAGGTAGGAAGGCACTCAGAATATAGCTGGGGAAGAGCTGCCTCCTTAAAATAGTTGACCTGTGATGACATGAATGGAGTAAAGCTTTTGGGACCTTGATTTGCTGATGGGGCACAACTCAAAATGAGGAGAAATAGCTGCAAACATCCATTAATAATTGGGACATGGAATGTGTGAAATATGAATCTAGGAAAATTGGAAGTTGTTAGAAATAAAATGAAACACATAAAGATCCATATCCTAAGCATTAGTGAGCTAAAATGGACTGGTATTGGCCATTTTGAATCTGACAATCACATGGTTTACTGTACCGTAAACAACAGATTCAAGGGGAATGGTGTCGCATTGCATTCATCATTAAAAAGAATATTTCAAGATCTGCAATAGTATAGTGTACATGTGCCTACAGAAAACCAGTTAATACAGCTATTATTTAAATTTAAACACCAACCACTAAAGCCAGTGATAATGAAATTAAAGAATTTTACCAACTTCTTCAGTCTGAAATTGATCAGACGTGCAATCAAGATGATTGATAACTACTTGTGATTTGAATGTCAAGGTTGGGAAAAAAAGAGAGAAAGGATCGGTAGTTGGAAAATACAACCTTGGTGACAGAATTGATGTTGGAGAGTTCATGATAGAATTTTTCAAAATCAGTGACTTATGCATTGCAAAAACTTTAAAAAAACAAAAAACCTTAATAGGTGACTGACTATACGCATGGACCTTACCATATAGAATACACAGATGTCAAATTGACTGCATCTGTGGGAAGATAAGGTGGGAAAGCTCAATATCAGACAAAACAAGGCCAGGGGCAGACTGGAGCAGACCATTAATTGCTAATGTGCAAGTTCAAGTTGAACTTGAAGAAAATTAAAACAAGTCCATAAGAGTCAAAATATGGCATGTTATTGTTGTTATGTGCCGTGGAGTTAGTTCTGACTCATAGTGACCCTGTATAAGGTTTCCAAGGATGTAAATCTTTACAGAGGCAGAAAGCCTCATCTTTCTCCTGCAGAACAGCTGGTAATTTTGGACTGCTGACCTTAAGGTTCACAGCCTGATTCATAACCATGACACTACTGGAACTCCTAAAATATGTCATAGCACACCTGAATTTAGAGATCAACTCAAACACTGATTTGATGCATTAGACACAAGTGACTGAAGACCAGAAGAGTTGTGAGATGACATCAAGAACATCATATAAGAAGAAAGCAAAAGGTCATTAAAAGACAGAAAAGAAAGAAAAGACGAAGATGGATGTCTGAAACTTGCTCTCCAGCATAGAGATGCTAAAGTGAATGGAAGAAATGAGGTAGTCAAAGAGCGGAACAGAAAAATTCCAAGGGTACTTCAAGAAGATGAAGTCAAGTATTAATGAACTGTGCAAAGAACTGGAGTTAGAACACCAAAAAGGAAGAACATGCTCAGTCTTTCTCCGACTGAAACAACTGAAGAAAATTGTCAAGCTTCGACTTGCAATATTGAAAGATTCTATGGGCAAAATATTGACTGGTGCAGAAAGCATCAAAAGAAGCTGAAAGGTATACTACGAATCACTGTATATTAATATTCAACTATTTCAGGAGGGTAGCATATGATTAAGAACTGAAAATACCAAAGAAAGGAAGTCCAAGTTGCCATGAAGGTATTGGAAAAAACAAGTCTCCAGGAATTGATGGAATACAAACGTAAATCTTTCAACAAATTGATGCAGCACTAGAGGCGCACACTCACCTATGCCAAGAAATTTGAAAGAAATTACCTGACCAACCGATTGAAAGTGGTCCATATTTGCACCTATTCCAAAGAGGTGACTAAATGGAATGTAGAAATTATCCAATATTTTTAATATCACATGCAAGTAAAATTATGCTGAAACATTTTTTAAAACGGCTGAAATTGACAGGGATCTGCCCGAAACTCAAGCCGGATTCAGAAAGGATGTGCAACTAGCAATATCACTGCTGATGTTAGATGGGTCTTCTGTGAAAGCAGAGGATATCAGAAAAATGCACTTTTGTATAGCGACAAGCTGTGGATAACATTATGAAGGATGTTTTAGAACATTTGATTGTGCTTGTGAGAAGCTGTGCATAAATGAAGAGGCAGTTGTTTGAACAGAACAAGGGAATACTGTATGGTTTAAATCAGGAAAGGTGTGTGCCAGGATTGTGTTCTTTCACATACTTATTCAGTCTCTGTTCTGAACAAATAATCCGAGAAGCTGCATTAGATGAAGAATAGTAGGGCTTCAGGATTGGAGTAAGACTCATTAACTATCTGTGATGTTCAAATTAAACAGATATGCTTGCTGGAAGCAAAGAGTACTTAAAATACCAAACATCAAAGACCATAGCCTTCGGTATGGATTGCACCTCAGTGTAAAGAAAACAAAAATCTTCACAGCTGAACCAAATAACATCATGATAAATGGAGAAAAATTTGAAGTTGTCATAGACTTTTTATTATTTGGATTTACAACAGTCACAGAAGCAGACTTCAACTGACATATTGCATTAAGCAAATCGGCTGCACATGACCTCTTTTAAAGTGTTCAAGAGCAACAGTATCAGTTGGAGGACTAAGGTGCCCCTGAACCAAGTCATGGCATTTTCAGTAGCTTCATATTCATGTGAAAGTTGCACAATGAATAAGGAAAATCTTAGAAGAATTGATACATTTGAGTTATGGTGTTTGTGAAGAATATTGAAAGTGCCTTGACTGCCAGAAGAATATCCTATCTGTGTTGGAAAAGTACAGCCATTATGCTTCCTAGAAGCAAGGATGGTGAAACTTTGTCTCTCACACTTCAGGCTTATTATCAGGAGGGACCAGGTGCCTGAGAAGGACATTATGCTTGTTAAAGTGGAGGGTCAGCAAAAGAGAGGAAGACCCCCAAAGAGATGGATTGGCACTATGGCAGCAGCAGTGGGCTCAAGCAATAGAACAAATGTGAGGCTGGCATAAGATGGAGTAGTGTTTCATCATGTTGTGCATGGGACTGCTGTGAGTCTGAACCCACTCAAGGACACCTAACAACAGCTTGCATGTCAAACTCTGAGTCAGAGCAATTAGAGAGGTTAAGTTTTTGGACCAAGACAACCCTGTATTGCTTAAGAAGGCATTGCCTGTGGTTGTGACTTTATTTTGAATCTGCTTGTCGGGCTAACCAAACCCCTTTTCTGGCAGACAAGTTCTTTTTGTGTTCCACCAAGAGCCACTTTGTCTCTCAAGTAATTTACCACATTCCCTGTTTCCATTGTGTATTGATTAAATAGGTCTTAGGTAGATTTCCTAGTTCGCTGGTATTTTTCAGTCTCTTAGTTGCTCCCACCCTGCCTGTACTTCCCAGTTCTAAGTATTGGTGCTTGTTTTGGTATTGTCAGTGGTATATTTATTGTGTGTACTAAGGAAGCAGTTTATTGTGCTGTCCTCAAGTTCTGAGCAGTACTGGCCTACAATAGGGTCCACTTGAGCAGAGAGTGAATGTTCATCTTGGGCAGCTACGACAGTATGGGGAAAATTGTTAAAAATGTAACTCCTAGGTCCAAATGTATGTGGAATTTTTGTTGTTGTTGTTGTTTTAATATATATATATAAATATTGCCAAATTCTCTGCCAAAATTCCATAATTTTATGTTCACATCAAAAAGAGTGATGGTGTTTCCTCCTATGTGTAAATCTTCATAACTTTGTATTAGGCTTAAGAACAAGACACTAATGGATAAATTGGACCTCTTCAAGGATACCATAAAAACGTGAAAAGCCAACTCAGAGAATGTGAGAAATGGTGACAAATCATACACGAGGAGGCTCCAGAAAATTCATGGGAAAATTCCATTATCTTTTAACTCAATTTTTCCCATGAACTTTTTGAAGCTTCTTGTCTTAGTTACCTAGTCCTGCTCTAACAGAAATACCATAAGTGGATGCCTTTAACAAAAATAAATTCTCACACTTTAGGAAGCTAGAATTGTCTGCTCCACAGTCTGCCCCTGGCCTTGTTTTGTCTGATTTGAGCTTTCCCACCTTTCTCCGACTCTGGGGAAAGGTCTTTGTCTCCTTTCAGCATCTGTAGGCCCAGTGTTCTTTGAAGATCTCCATGTGTCTTGGCATCAATCTTTCCTTGGATCTAGGAGCTTCACATTGCAGGGACACCGGTCAGATCTAAAGGATGTGTTCTCCTCCTGGCTCTTTTTCTTGGGGGTGGTTAGTCCCTCTTTCTCTCCTTTTAATATGTTTTAAGATAAATGGTATTGCAGGCCATACTCCTGGGTTATCATGAGGCTAAGGCTATTGCAGCCCACCCATGATCCTTTTACCGGTTTATCACACCATGGGGAATCATCACTTAACAGCCACGTTACATAAACCACTATGAATCATGACCTAGCCAAGTTGACAGATATTTTAGGGAACTCAAAATTCAATCTATGTCTTCCCACCTGTTTGATAAGGGACTAGCATAATGTACAAATAACTCTGAATGGGAACCGACTCCGCAGCACAAACTACCACTACCACTTAATGATAAAAATTAAAACAATCCAATTTAAAAATGAGTAAAGTATTTGAATATTTTTCAAAGAAGATACAAGTAGTCATACATGTAAGCTGCTCAATGCCATTGTTGTTAAATGCTGTTGAGTCAGTTCTGACTCATAGCAAACCTGTATAGAGTTTCTGAGGAGTGGATGGTGGGTGTAAACCACCGATTTTGTGGTTAGCAGTCCACTAAGAAAATGCAAAGAAAGATCATAGTGCCATGCCCCTTTATGCTCATTTGGTTTTTGTTAAGTGCCGTTGAGTCCATTCTGACCCATACTGACCCTGTATAGGGTTTCCAAGGAGTGGCTGGTGAGCTTGAACTGCTGACCTTGCATTTCAGACTGACCTTGCAGTCCAGCGCATTAACCCACAGTGCCACACCAGCTGCCTCATGCCCATTAGACTGTCTATAATCAAAATGATGGACAGTTTAAAGTGTGGAAGAGGTATGGAGAAATTGAAAAGGCAGGGAGGAGAGAAACCTCTTTGCTTTTTACTGTCTGTTTGATGGTGAACAAAGAGTGATGTGGCTTACTTCTGAAAATTTGCTCAGGAATATCCTATACTTCTGTGGTTACGAATCGGGCTGCGAACCTTAAGGTCAGCGGTTCGAAACTACCAGCCGCTCCGCGGGAGAAAGATGAGGCTTTATACTCCCGTAAAGATTTACACCCTTGGAAACCCTGTACAGGGTCGCTATGGGTCGGAACCGACTCGACGGCACTTAACAACAACAACAATACTTCTATTAAGCGTCCGCACATAGAACTGTAGTTTAAGCACTGGAATGCTAAGTACATGGGTGGTAGTCCAAACCCACTAGCCACTCATTGGAAACACTATACAGGGTTACTGTGAGTCAGAATATAATGGCGGCACGTAATCACATCAACAACATGCCTTGCAAGTGGGAATGTAAAATGGTTCAGGGGCTTTGGAAAAGTTTGTCAGTTCCTTTAAATGTTAAACACAGAGTTATCATATGACCCAGCAATTCCACTTCTAGTTATGTACCCAAGAGAATTGAAAATGTCTGTTAAAAAAAAAAAAAGTTACACAACTGTTCATAGCAACATTATTCACAATAGCAAAAAAGTAGCAACAACTCAAATGTCCGTCAACTTATGAATGGATAAGTAAAATGTGACATATCCATGCAATGCAATATTACTTGCCCATAAAAATGAATGAAGCGCTGACATGTGTTGCATTATGGATATACCACAACAGCATTCTTGTAAGTGTAAGAAGCCAGCCATGAGAAGCCATATATTTATAATCCCATTTATTTGAAATGCTTAGAACGGGAAAACCCATAGTTAGAAAAAGTAAGTTAATGGTGGCCAGAGGCTGGAGGGAGGAGAAAATGTGGAGTGAGTGCTCATGGATATGAGGTTTCTCCTTCACGTGGTGGTGATGCTATGGGTAGTGGCAGTAATGGTTGGACAGCTTGTGAACATGTGTTATAAACCACCGACTTGTGAACTTAAAAATGAGTTGTATGTGCATTATATCTTAATCTGAAAAATAAAGTTTACAATTTCTAAATCGAGCGGAAATATCAGTATATCTAAAGAGTCCAGCAAACTCTAAGCAAGATAAATACATAGAAACCCACACCCTGTATTACATAAAAAGAGAATTAACTTTAAAGCAAGAATAATGTAACTCCTACTTAAAAATATGACTACAAAGTAAAAGGAATGAGGGTATTAAGTCCTCAGTTAGTCATAGGTCAAAGAAGAAATCATAAGGGAAACTTAAAGGTCATTTAAATTGAATAATAATGAAGGTGCAACTTTGAAATGTGTGGGTTTTACCTAAAGCTTTCCATAGAAGGAAATGAAAAGTGTTTCCTTTCTGAAAAATGCAATCTACCAATATCAGTAATGAACAGTGGGCTATCCCTGTGGGTCCTATAGGTAGTGACAGGATAACAACAGGGAACAGTTAAAATAACTTCATGCCGAACATTAGAAACATACGCAAACTTAATGAAAACACAATTTACCAAAACTAATTAATTAGAAAGAATAAAATAGGAATAGCCCTTTAATCTGTTGATAAGTTTTATTTCTAA
The DNA here is from genome assembly GCF_000296735.1 of Chrysochloris asiatica. Lineage (NCBI taxonomy): Eukaryota > Metazoa > Chordata > Mammalia > Afrosoricida > Chrysochloridae > Chrysochloris > Chrysochloris asiatica. Next base: position 22,839,765 of record NW_006408545.1, read on the forward strand.
TTTAAAAAGCAACAACCTCATAATGTAAAACTTGGCCCAGATGGTTTTACTGGTGCGTTTTATCAAGTATTGAGTAAATACTACTGATCTGTATAAACTTTCTCCAGAATGTAGAGTCTGAGGAAATTATTTTCAACTTGTTTTAGATGCTGGAATAACTGATCCTAAAACCTGCTAAAGACATTAAAACAAAATTGCATGCAAATGTCCCTCGTGAACATAAATGCAAAAACTCTGTACAAAAACGATTAGTAGATTGAATCTAGTGGTATATAAAGAAAAGGACAATACACACTTAACAATAATTGCGTTGCTTCAGTAATGTTAACTCAAGAGTTCACATATCAAGTGAAGAATCAATATAACTCTTAACATTACCTAAGGTAAGTGGAAAAATCATATGATTAAATCGGTAGATACAGAAAAAGTCTTCAATTTGGTACCCATGTGTGATCAAAACTTTTAGCATACTTAGGAATTGAATCACCTCATTTTGACAAAGAGCACAAACGCATATGAAACACCTATAGCTAAGTGGTGATTAATAATTTTGCATTTAATAGCTCTGCATTTTAGTGTATGTAAATCATATCTCAATAACATTGGCTCATTTAAAATAAATATATGAATAGACAGGTGAGAACAGTCTTGACTTCTGCCTTCCGTAGTTTTTCAGACTTTGTTAGGTGCCGATGAGTCCATACAACATAGCAACCTGTGAATAATAGAAGAAACACTGTCTCCTTAATGACCTTTTACTTTCTCCCAGTATGAGGTTCTTGATGTCATCCACAACTCTTTTGGTCTTCTGTCATTAGTGTCTAATTCATCAAATTTATTCTAGAGATAATCTCTAAATTCAAGGTGGGATATTTTCAAGGTTGTATTTAGGCTCTTGTGGACTTGTTTTAATTTCTTCAACTTCTGCCTGAATTTGCTTATGAACAATTGAAGGTCTGTTCCAGAGCCTGCCCTGGCCTTGTTTTGGCTACCATCTCTTTCCACAGATGTAATCAATTGATTCTTGTGTATTGCATCTGGTGAGGTACATGCATATAGTTGTCTTTCATGTTCTTTACAGAAGGTATTTGCAATGAAGAAGTAATTGGTCTTGGAAAATTCATTCATGCATCATTTCTATCACCAAGGCCAGATTTTCCAACTACTGATCCTCCTTTATTTATAAGCTTTGTTTTCCAAATGCCAGTAATTATCAACCCACCTTGATTGCATGATTGATCAATTTCAGGCTGAAAAAGTTGAAACTGAAATTCTTCAGTTTCATCATCGCTGGCTTTAGTGGATGGTGCATAAATTTGAATAATTGTGGTATTAGCTGGTCGTCCTTGTAGGTGTATGGATATTATTGTATCACAGACAGCATTGTACTTCAAGACAGATTTTGAAATGTTCTTTTTAGTGATGAATGTGATGCCATTCCTCTTCAATTTGTCATTCCTGACATAGTAAACCATGTGATTATCAGATACAGAATGGCCAATACCAGTCCATTTCATCTCACTAATGCCTAGGATATCTATATTTATGCATTCTATTTCATTTTTGACAGTTTTCAATTTTCGTAGATTCATACTTCATACATTCCATGCTCTGATTATTAATGGATATTTACAACAATTTCTCTTTATTTTGAGTTGTGCCCCATCAGTAAATTAAGTTCCCAAAGACGTTATTCCATTCACATCATCGTGGTCAGCTTTACTTTGAGAATGTAGCTGTTCCCTAGGCACATTTTAATTGCCTTCCAACCTGACTGACTCATTTTCCAGCACTGTATGTCACAATTTTTGACAAAAAACTGAATGATGAAGCACAGAATCATTGTACCGAAAACAAATGGTCCATGTTCAACTATTTCAAGAGGTAGCAAATGATCAAGAGCCAGTGATACTGAAAGAAGAAGTCCAAGGTGCACTGAAGACATTGGCAAAGAACAAGGCACCAGGAATTGATAGAATACAAATAGAAATCTTTCAACAAATTGTTGTGGCACTGGAAGCACTCACTCGTCTATGCCAAGAAATTTGGAAGACAGCTACCTGGCTAACTGAGTGAACAGATCCATATTTGTGCTAACTCCAAAGCGAATTGACCAACAAAATGAGGCAATTATTAGATAATATTATTAATATTGCATGCAAGTAAAATCTTGCTAAACATAATACAAAAATGGTTGCAACCATACTTCAGCAGAGAACTTCAGAGGTTTAAGCTTAATTCAGAAGAGGACGTGGAATGAAGGATGTGGTTGCTGATGTCAGATGGATCTTGACCGAAAGCAGAGAATAACAGAAAGATATTTATCTGTGCTTTATTGACCATGCAAAGGCTTTCAGTTGTGTGGATCATGACAAATATGGATAACAGTGTAGAGAATGAATATGCTGGAACACTTGTGCTCATGAGGAACTTGTACATAGACCAAGAGGCAGTTGTTCAGACAGAAGAAGGGAACATCGAATGGTTTAAAATTAGGAAAGATTGTATTATTATGATTTAAAATTACGAGGGTTGTATTCTTTCACCATACTTATACTGTTTGCATGCTGAGCAAATAACCTGAGAAGCTGGATTATATAAAGGAAAACGTGGCATCAGGATTGGAGGAAGACTTATTAACCTCTGTGATTTGCATATGATACAACCCTGCTTACTGCAAGTGAAGACAGTTAAAATACTTACTGGTGAAAATCAAAGACCACAGCCTTTGGTATGGTTTGTATCTCAATGTAAAGAAAACAAAAATCCTCACCACGGGACCAATAAACAACATCCATTTAAATGGAGAAAAGATTGAAGTTGTCAAAAACATCATTTTGCTCGGATCAGCCATCAACACTCAGAAAAGTTATGCAACAACAGCAGTCAAGAAATCAAATGATTAGGCAGTTCTGCACAAGACCTCTTTAAAGTGTCGAAGAGCAAAGATACTAGCTTGAGGACTAAAGTATTTTAAATAACTTTATATGTATGTGAAAGTTCGACAGTGAATAAGGGAGGCTATAGAAGGACTGATGCATTTGTGTTATGGAATTGGAGGAGAATATTAAAAGTACCTTGGACTCCCAAAGGAACAAACCAATCTGTGTTTGAAGAAGTACAGCCAGAATGCTCCTTGGAAACCAGAATGGTCAGACTTCGTCTCTTGTACTTCGGTCATATTACCAGGAGGGACCAGTCCTTGGAGAAGGATATCATGTTTGGTGAAGTGGAGGGCTGAAGGAAAAGAGGTAGACACCCAAGGAGATAGATTGGCATGGGGCTCAGGCATAGCAACGATTGTGAGGTTGGCCCAGGACTGGACAGTGTTTTGTTCTGTTGTGTATTGTTGTTGTTAAGTGCTGTTGAGTCGGTTCCGACCCATAGCGACCCTGTATAGGGTTTCCTAGGAGCAGATGGTGAGCTTGAACTGCTGACCTTGGCAGTTCAAATGCCTTTGCAGTCTCACGCATTAACCCACAGGGCCATGGAGGGTCACTGAATTTATGCTGACTTGATGTCACCTAACAACAACAACAGTAAATATCTGACAGTATTCTGGTGCTATTCATCATGCTTTAATATGTAATATTCTGTTACTGTCTGACACCATTTCACTGCTATTCATAAGGTTTTCATTGACTATTTGGAAGTAGTCCAAATAGACTGGACTCTCTTTCCTCCTCGTCTATAAGCTCATCTGAAACCTGTCGACAATGGATGCTTTGCTGGCATTTAAAATACCAATGGCATAGCTTCCAGAATCACAGCAACACAAAAGCCACTATAGTACGACAAACTGACAGATGAGTGTATAGTTTTCAAAGTAGTGTGACATAATATGTCAGTAGGCATTATGGTACTGTCAAATGCTGGTAAGGAATTAAAGGACCTCTGGTGGTGCTGTGGGTTAGGCATTGAGCTGCTAACCACGAGGTCTGTGGTTCAAACCCATCAGTTCCTCCTCGGGAGAAAGATGAGGCTCTCTGGGGTCACTGTGAGTTGCAGTCAGCTCAGTGGCTGTGGGCTTGATGTTGGATTTGGTATAAGGAATAAGGCAGTAGTAGGAGAAAGATTCCTGGAGGAAATGATAAACAAACTTAACCTAAAGATTGGGAGGATTTTTTTCTCCCTCCTGCCAAATATACAAGTAGTTGAGTGATTTGCCAGGAAAAAGAGTATTGTAGGTTGAGGAAACTGTGCAAAGCCACAGAAATGATAGTGCAGTGCAGTTGGAAGAACTGAAAGAGTGTTTGGGAAGATGAGAGGTGGTCCAAGTAGTGGGAATAGAATGTGTGTGCAGGCCTGTATAATACTGTGGTCATGAGAGATTGTGCTGGAGAGGTTTAGCAACTGAAAGCCAAACCAATCTTACTGCCACCAAGTCGTTTCTGTGCAGGGTTTCTTAGGGTATAACTCTTTTTTTTTTTTTTTATGTTTTATTGTGAATTATGTGATAGTTTATATGAGAGAACATTAGCTTTACATTCATTCTTTCATATATTGTTTCATTGCCATGTTTATAATCCCTTCCATGCATCATCAACCAACCAAAGGTTATACCCTGCAAGTCTGTGTGCCCCTCTCTGGGTCTAGTGTCCCCAGCCTCTCCATCTCTCCACGTCATCATCTTTGCCTCCATTTCTGGCGTCACTGCTTCTCTGGGTAGGGTCTTGCACTCTGCTCTTCTCCCTTGATGGTTCCAGGGACCTCCGCTCTTGGACTGCATAGTCAATCACTCCCCTCCTTTTGCTACAAAATGTCCACTTTTACATTTCCAGCCCTCACAGTCAGTCCTGATAACAATTATTTACCATTATACCACAAGGGACCTATCCCCATCTCCTTTCATCAGCTCCACACAGACAGATTGGATACTACTCAGTGGAGATTCTACCTTCCTCCATGTCCCCTGGCTCTAGGTTCCCTCTTGAAAGCTTGTAAGCCAGTCACTACCTTTGTAGCCACCCCCACCCCCACCCCCATTTTGGGTAGCCAGTGTCCAAGTTGCCCTCCCTGCCTACTCTGTGTATGGAGGGGGTGGGAATGATCCTTGTGGTAAAGATTTGTTCCCTCTTTTAGGTTATAACTCTTTTTGGGAGCAGAAAGCCTCGTCTTTTCTCTTGTGGAACAACTGGTGGGTTGGAACTGCTGACATTGCTATTAGCAGTTCAGTGCTTATCTTATAGCACCACTAGGGCTTTGGAGAGGTGTTTAAATAATACAGTCTTTAATGTCTTAGAAGAGCTTGATAATCATAATTATTGCTGGAAGTGCTCGAAGTGGAACTGAGCTAGAGTAGTGAGAAGAACAGGTTTCGATTTTTGGAAGGGCACTCTGGCTCCAGATGTGAAACGTTAGTCAAAAGGGTCAAGACTGCTGGCATGGGACTCAGTTACAACATTGTTTAGAAATTGTTAGTTTGTACTAGGAAAGTGATCCTGGGGCTGTTGAGGAGTGAATAGATCCCAGATTAAATTGGGTGGAAACGCCACTTGGATCAGGTACTTACCTCTGCTTCAGACTACTGTGCTCTTCAGGAAGTTAATAGTGCCTCACCATTTACTCAGCAGTCCTGTGAAATCAGACTCTAAAAACAAACCAGGCATGAATATAGAAGAAAAATAGGCAGATTATTCAATTTAACCCTTATGGTTATTTTCTGATTATTTGCATTTTTTAGATCTTCTTTGACTAGTAAGGAGCTCTGGTAGTGTAGTGGTTTAGGAGTGGGGTTGCTAACCTCAAGGTCAGCAGTTTGAAACTACAAGCCACTCTGTGGGAGAAAGATACACCTTTTTGCTCCCATAAAGATTTACCCTCGGAACCTATGAGTCGGAACCAACTCCACAGCACATAACCACCACCACCTTTACTAATAGCTATAGGGGGTCTCGTACCAGTTCTCTTCATTGGGGGCATCTATAAGTTTGCCAGTCATTCTGGAGCTCTTCTTGTATCAAAGCTCTATGACATTGAATATTGTCTATTAATAAAGTAACTTGAGTATGCTGTTTTCTGCCATTATTATCTAACTCAGTTTTTGTTAAAGGACTTCAAAAATAACTTGTGTGTGTGTGTTTGTAAAATATGTTTGACTATAATACAATACAATACAGTGTTTGATCTTAGATTTAGATCTTACTTAGTGGTTAAGAGTCAGACTAGGCGTCATTTTAGCTTCACTACTTGCAAGCTGTATGATCGCTGTGTCTACTCTCTTAGCCTTAATTTTATTCACTTGTGCAAAAGAGAAATTAATCTTTACTTCAGGGGCTTTTGTGAGCATTAAAATAGATGTTGTGGTTGTTAAAGTGCCATCAAGTCAGTTCGGACTCATGGTAACCCTGTATAGTGTTTCTTACGAGTGTCTGGTTAGTTTGTAATGTATTTGATATTTTATATGTGTGTTTTTCTTTTGATAAAGAGTTTTCCGGAAAAGGACCTTCTGCACTGTCCATCTAAAGATGCAATTGAAGCTCATTTTATGTCATGTGTGAAAGAAGCTGATGCTTTAAAGCATAAAAGTCAAGTCATCAATGAAATGCAGAAAAAAGATCACAAGCAACTCTGGATGGGATTTCAAAATGGTAAATAATAGAAAGGCTTAATTTTTAAATTCTTCTTTCTCAACTGTTGTATACTATAACCCTGTGAGTAATTGGTACACCTTAGTATTGGTGATAAGTTCTCTAGGTCCCCAGTGATGCTTGAATGCTGTCCTAAAGGTTAAGTGTTTGGTCACACCCATTGGTACCATGGAAGAAAAGACCTAGCAAGATATTCCATTATGATGATAACCAAGGAGATCCTAATGAGAAGTTCTACTCTGTAGCACACAAGGTTGTCTTGATTCAGAATTGACTTGATGGCAGCTAGCAACAGCAATCACCAGATAGGTGGTATTCATTTAAGTTTCAGCCCCTAAGTCCAACAATTTGCAAAGACGCTATCAGTAGTTTATCCCGTACTTATTCCCTTCTGACATCCTACTTGGACCTTACTAACATGCATCTGTACATAGATATTGTAGTGTGATTAGCTTTACCCAAAACATGTGACATTATCGTATTTCTGTGCTTGTGTCCTTGCTCTTAGATAGTAGTTCTTACTCCTTAAGCGTGGCCTTCTAGAAGTCTTCCACAGCTGAGAACCCTGGCTGTGGATTGTTGGCATGCCGTCATTTCAGGGACCTTAGCAGTCAGAGTTGGTGAAGGTGAGCTTATCAGTATAAGTAAGGAAAGTGGTTGTGACAGAAAGGATGAAGATGTTCCAGAGGAAGTGATACTGGCAGAAAACTGCTCATTAAAGAAATACTTACACTACATTGAAAGTGCAAAGGACAAAATGTTGAAAGTTGACCCAGTATTAGAAAGAAGCATGACAATTTGCCAAGGTATAGAAAAGATGGCTGTTCATAAGTTACATGCTGAGAAATTGAGCAGTGTTCAGTTTATACATGCTAAGTTTTTTTTTAACAAAGAAAATAACATTTGAATTCTTAATGTTTCTAAGGTTTTAAATTGTGGTGTACTGAATAAATATTAGTTTTAGCTTTAAGATTTTCCTGTACATGTATAGCCAACAGTAAGAGTTTTGAATGTTTTGGCAAAATATTTTAAAGATTGTAGAATAATCATAATTTTTACCATTATTTATTAAGTTCATTTTGCATGGTTTCAGCTCACATACTCATTTTTCCAGCCCTGTATTCCTTTGCATAGCAACACTAGCTATGTTTTGTTCATGTTTGATAGCTGTCTTTGGCCAGGGTGTTAAGTTAGTCTAATATATAAGCAACTTTTTCATGGCAGTAAATAGTAAATTAAAAAAAAAAAAATTCTTTAAATAAGAAAACATTTAAAAGGATAATTTTAAGAACTAGGATCCATTTTTATGCTTTGATTATATTATTACCATGTCAAATGTGTCTCTGACTTCTTAGTATTTATTAAACTTTCATTGTACTCAATAGAATGGATGATCTATGGCCTCTGTAGCAGAAACTGTCTTTACTGACAGTGTATACTACAAGTTAAATTCTTCTTATTTCTTTATTCTTTTAAGTTTTCTAGATTTGACCTGTGTTGCCTGGAGTTGCTGTTTAGTTTCATGTAGCGTAGTGGTTACAAATTGAGATGTGAACCGCAAGGTCATCAGTTCGAAATTACCAGCTGTTCCGTGGGAGAAAGATGAAGCTCTCTGCTCCCGTAAAGATTTACAGCCTCGGAAACCCTGTACAGGGTCACTATGAGTTGGTTCTGACTCCACGGCACATAACCATCACCACCAATATTCGTCAACTAGAGTATGAGTTTTACAGTGACAGCCACCAACCATTTTACCTCATTTATATTGCTGCGTACATGTTGTTGTTGGTAAGTGCTCTGGAGTCGGTTCTGACTTATAGCAACCCTATCTTGATTTCCGGGGTTTTAAATCTTTGCAGGAGCAGAAAGCCTCATCTTTCTCCTGTGGAGCAGCTGGTGGGCTTGAACCACGAACCTTGTAGTTCACAGTCTTGTACTTACTGTATGGAACCACTGTATTCTCCAGCCAACCTGTGAAGGGCTACAATAAAACAAATTTTCTGAGTGCACACATTGGAATCTTGCTGTATAATTTTCCCATGGGAATCATGCCATTTTTGGCAGTTCATAAATAAGCTGAGTACATAGATTCCTATTAAACAATTAGAATTCGTAATCCCTTAAGATGCAATTTTTGCTTTTTATTACTGGCCATTTGAAGATGCAGTGTTATTTTAGTAGACTTCTGAATAGGAAGATAACCTAACTGGAAGAAGGGATCTGAAAATTATCTGGCCTTAGAATGTAATTAAAGTAGGTCATTTGAATGTACAGATAAGTAGGTGTTCTGGAAGTCTATTGTGAATGTGTTGAGCCTTCTATAAAGAGCCTAGGGATTCAGCAAGGGATTTTAAAAGCGATTGAAATGGCTCAGTTGGACTTTGAACAAAGACCTAAGTTTTAGTGTCAACTCTACCAAGTAGCTCTGTAGGACAAGTCTCTTAACCTTTTTGAGCTTCATTTTCATGTCTGTGAAACAGTAGAGTATCTGCTACGTTGCCATACAGGTGTCTGTAGAGGCTTTAATGGAACGCTAACACGGTTTTTTGTGAAAGTATTTGAAAGGATGGAATTAGTGAGAAATCAATATGAGACTCCAGATAAGGAATTGGTAAACTGTTTTCGTAAATGTTATTGTACCCAAGTATGCCCATTCATTTACATATGATTGTTTGTGACTGCTTTTGTGACAACAGCAAAGGTAAATAGTTGTGACAAAGACCACAGCCTAAAATATACTGCAGATTTTTAAGGAAAGTTTGCTAGCCTCTAGATGGTTTACTAAACCGTAGCTCACGTTATGAGTGGCCCACAGCATGCTTCAAAATACCACAAATTCAGGACTCGTATAACTTAATGTGTATTCAACTTAGCTTATAACAGACTTCAGTGTTGTATTTTAGGCGTAAAAATCCTTTTGTTTCTGCTTTGGCTTTAGCTGATATTCCTTCTTAGATGCGTGATTGTTAGTATTTGGTTGAAATATACTTTATGTTTTTTAGCTATGAAATCTTGTTTTGTTGTAATGATCATGATTGAGCTGACACTACTCAAAATCTTATGTAAGGTCTACTCTGGATATTGGAGATTTTGGTATTTTTTTTTCAATTTTTTGAAAATTAAAGTAGTCATTTAAGAAAGTGTTAGCTGGGTGTTGGTGTTAGTGGGGTTATGTGCAGTTGAGTTGCTTCTGGCTTAGAGCAAACCTGAATAGGGTTTCTGAGGAGTAACTGGTGGGTTTGAATCGCCAATCATGTTTTTAGTAGTCCAGTGCTTATCCTGCAATGCCACAAATGGTCATTTATAAACTCGTATATTTTGGGGGCAAAATGCTGAATGTTATTTGTTGTTAAGTGTTGTTGAGTAGGTTCCGACTCATAGTGACCCTTTATAGGGTTTCCAGTAAGCAGCTGGTGAGAGTGAACCTTAAGATTTGTGAACCAAGGATTCAAACAACCTTTCAGTCCCCGTGCTTATCCTACATAACCACACAAGGATAGATGTTGAGATGAAGATAAATTGGTGAAAGAGGGGTATTGTTATTCTGAACCTTTGCCTGGAATGCCCGTTCCCTCCCTTTTTGTATGTTTAATTCCTTATCAAGTTTTAATGTTAATTTCTGTTGTCATCTTTTATGTGTAGTTTTCCCTCTTATTTTGTTGTTGTTGTTGTTAAGTGCCATCCAGTCGAGTCCGACCCATAGTGACCCTGTATAGGGTTTCTGAGGAGCGGCTGGTAAGCTTGAACTGCTGAACTTGCTGTTCAAACTGGCATTGCAGTCCAGTGCATTAACCCGCAGTGCCACACCAGGACTCCCCCTCTTAATTTGGTCAACACTTATTTCTTGAGCACCTAACGTTTACCTGACTCTGCTCAGTGCTAGTGATCATTGAGCAATGACAGAACACTTCTGTCCCCTGGCTTCGTGGAGCATGCAGCCTAGTGGAGGCCGAACTGTTTGTGCTTTGCTGCTGTCTGGCTCCATGATCTTGCATATACACTTTTACTCTCTTATTTTATCACACTTTTGTTGTAAAGTGCTGTGGAGTCGACTCAGACTCATAGTGACCCTGTGCAGGATTTCCAAGGAGCCCTGGTAGGTTTAAATCTCTGTCTTGTGGTTAACCTATCACACTGTAGTAAATAGTTCATGGTTTTAGTTTTTCCCAAAGTTTGTCATACATTGCTTTATCCCAGCATTCAGTGGTCTTAGGCATGTTGTAGTTATTAAGTGCTGTCAAGTCAGTTCCAACTCATAGTGACTCTGTATAGGGTTTCCAAGGTGTGGCTGGTGGGTTTGAACCACCAACCTTGCAGTTCACACTGACCTTGTAGTCCATTGCTACACTAGGTCTTAGGCAGAGACTAGACAAAATAAATTGATGAATGGGCTTTTTAATTTTATTATTTTCTAATACTGTGAGGAAATAGTATAAGTACTTTAATGTTAGTATGAAAAAGAAGATGTGCCTTGTTTGGATTTACTTATGGAAATGAGTTTTAGGCTTCTGTCATAAGAAGACCCTTTAAATTTGTGAGGTCATGGGTATTTTGCCTTTTGGTTAGCATGATTGTAAACTTGTCAAAGTCAAGGCATGGCAGATGGTGACTTTGTTTCATCCAGAATTGCACCTGTAGAACATAACAACCTGCTAACGATTTCAACAATTTTGAATACTTTCAAATGCTAATTTTAATTTCCCAGATCTCTGTGAAAGAGAAATAAGAAAAGCTTATGAAACCAAGAAAACTCATTTCAGACATACTGTGCCTTTCAGTGTTGTTTTTTTTTAAAAATGGGTTTTCATTTTAGATATAAAAATATGTAACATTCTTGTGAAACAAAGTTGATGACCAAGAAATAGAAAAGAAAGTAGCATTTTTATTATTTATGAAGCAGTTTTCATTACATGTGCATGCTGCTTTTGCTATTAAATGTTGAGCTGGGTTTTTTTAATAAGTTAGAATTTGCAAAAAAAAAATATTTTAAGCATATGACTTAATTTTTAATCTTGCTTTGGAAAGTATATACTAAATTATTTTAAAAAATGACATTAAATACATTTGATAAACCATCAAATAAAGACAAGACTTCAATGCTAAATAAGTTGAAAATTTTATAGTTTCTAAAATTTTGAGCTATTTTCGCTCTCTTTTTTTTTAAGAGAATCGGTTACGTAATATTGTATGTCATGTACCAGAGCTACCAGCGCTCCTTTGTAAGTATTTTTCCCTAAATAGAAAACTTTACCTCTGAGGAAACAACATTTTGACAATACTTTTCTTTTATAGGTGCTGTAAAATACAAATGCAAGGGTTCCAATTCTTTGGGAGCCTTATATGATAGGGACCTTTGGATTGTAATCACATTGCTTTATTTTTCTTAGTTTTATTGTAAATAGTGTCTCTCTAAATCGGAATTGAGCCAACCTCAATGAGTCTGTTTTTTTGTTTGTTTGTTGTTGTTGTTGTTGTTGTTGTTTTGTGTGTGTATGCATGTGCATGTTTGTTTTATAGTAAAATGACTTTGGGACTGAGAATCTAATGCATTAGTCTGAGAAGGAACATTGGACCTAATCTATTCTTTGTTGTATCTTATCAGTTATATGGTCTTGTCAGATCACTTTTCTTTCTAAGTTTTCTCTCTAAACTCTCTCGAGTTCCTTATGAATGTAAAGGTGGTAATACATTAATCTGTTGTTAACTTCTGTCAAATTTGCCCTCCAACCTATGGTAACCCTACGTACAATGGAACAAAATTGTTGAAATCCATAGGGTTTTCATTGGCTTATTTTCGAATGCAGATTGTCAGGTCTTTCTTTCTAGTCCATTTTAGTGTGGAAGCTCTGGTGAAGCCTCTTGAGCATCATGTTGTTGTTGTTGTTGTTATGTGCCGTGGAGTCGGAACCGACTCATAGCGACCCTGTACAGGGTTTCCGAGGGTGTAGCAACACTCAAACCTTTCTTGATAGATGGGTAGTGGCAATGCATGAGGTGTGGTATCCAGGAATCAAACCTGGGTCTCTCACAAAGAAGGCTGAAGCACAAACAGCTGGTGGGCTCAAACTGCAGCCCTTAAGGTTCACAGTCCAGTGCTTATTGAATGGAGCCACTGCACTCTCCCAATTGTAGGTGGTGATGGTGGTGTGCCGTGGAGTTGGTTCCGACTCATAGAGATCCTATATAGGGTTTCCGAGGCTGTAAATCTTTATGGGAGCAGAAAGTCTCATATTTCTCTCGTGAAACAGCTGGTAGTTTCGAACTGCTGACCTTGCAGTTTGCAGCCCAATTCATAACCACTGCGCTACCAGAGCTCTTTCATTTCTAAATATTTTTCTCTAAATAGAAAACTTTGTGGTATTACAAATTTTAATATTCCACCAATCTTAATGATCAAACGTCTGTTGTATTTTAGGGAGTCCTGGTGTGGTACTGTAGGATAAGCACTGTTCAAACTTACCAGCTGCACCTTAGAAACCCTACTCAGGGTTGCTTTGAGTCAGAACCAACTCGATGACACTCAACAATAACAGCGTTGTATTTTACATAGCTGGATTTTCTTAATTTCAGTTAGGAATAATTGTTTGCTATGTACTGTTGAAGTTTTAATAAAAAATATTGCAATATACCATTACAGTAGAATAGATGCAAAAGTATGATTTTTTAAAAAGCTCTGGAGCCCACAACTAAAAGGAAGCGTATAAATAAATAACCTAAAAGGAACAGTCATTTAAATCTAATTGAATAATTAGACTTTACTTTCAAACCCAAACTAAAGTTTGAAAATAAATATATTCACAAAACACCAGTCTCCTATTCCAGTACATTCCATAGAAGATACCATGTTTACTGGTGTTTGGGTGATTTTGTGAGATGGCTGTAATCTATTACTGAGCACTAATTTGGTGAAAGGACCAGATTTTAAGACCACAAAGATTTAAAGCCTCAGAAATCCTATATACTATATGGGTTGGAACTGACCCGCTAGCACTCAACAACAACTCACAATTAATTGTTTTTTTGTTGTTACTGATATAGGAGAGATTATTGAATCATAGTTTTGTTTTTCTTTCTTTAATTCAGTTGGAACATTGTAATATTTTTATGTTTTCAATATTTTAAACTACATCCAAGTAGCTTTCATATAATAATAGTAGTACTATGTATATGAATTTGGACAGGTAAAAAATACTGAAAAAAAAAGAATGGTCACAAAAAAATGATATTTTCTAGAACAGGATAATACTATTTTTATATATTCCAACCTAAACTTTAACCCTACTATTTTTTCAATACTTTGAAACAACAACAACAAAAAAATGCATTCCTTATCAAAAGATTCCTTAAATTAAGTTGTTCTACTTGTAATAGGGAATCCTGGTGTGGCACTGTGGGCTAATGCATCAGACTGCAAAGTCATTTGAACTGCATGGTTGGTGGCTCAAGTTCATCCTCTGCTCCATGGAAACCCTGTACAGGGTTACTATGGGTTGAAATCGACTCAATGGCATTTAACAACAACAACACTTGTAACAGAGTGTCCTGGTGTGTGTTAATGTGCTGGACTGCAAAGCCAGTTTGAACTGCATGGTCGGCAGTTCAAACTCACTAGCCACTCCTTGGAAACCCTATGCAGGGTCACTATGGGTCGGAACTGACTCGACAGCCCTTAACAACAACTTCTAATAGGGCAAAGGCAAAGTTTTTCTTTGTTGCTAGCTATAATAGGCTCTGTTCTCTGGCTTTCTTGCCCAGTAAATGTTACCAAAGCCTCTTTCCTCTATCTCTGTTTTCTGTTTCTTTCTTTCTTGTTGTTGTTGTTGTCAGGCGCCATCGAGTTGGAATGGACTCATAGCGACCCCATGCACAGCAGAACAAAACAATGTCCGATCCTGGGCCAACCTCACTACCGCTGCCACACTTGAGTCCATCAGTGATGCCACCTGGCTGATCCATCTCATTGGGGTCTTCCTCTTTTTCTCTGACCCTCCATCTTACCCAGCATGACATCCTTCTCCAGCCACTGTTCCTTCCTGACAACATGTCCAAAGTACGAGAGACGAAGTTTAGCCATCCTGGCCTCCAAGGAGCACTCTGGCTGCACTTCTTCCCAAACAGAATCTTTTAGTTCTTTTGGCAGTCCATGGCACTTTCAGTATTCTTCTCCAACACCACAATTCAAAGGCATCAATTCTTCTACGATCTTCCTTATTCACTGTCCAGCTTTTGCATCCATATGTGGTTATTGAAAATACCATGGCTTAGGTCAGGCACACCTTAGTCCTCAAGTTGACATCTTTGCTTTCTTTTGTTAGGTTGTGTATACATGTTTAGGTATATCAGGGTGTCCTGGTGTGGCATGGTAGGATCAGCTTACTGCAAAGTCAGTGGTTCAAACCCACCAGCCACTCCTTGGAAACACTGTACATGGTTGCTATGAGTCGGAACTGACTCAATGGCACAAAACAGATAAAATCAGAACCTGGAGAAATGAGCCTAGGCTTAGGAAACATTCTGAACCTTTTCTCTCTGGATCAGTGATGCCGAAAGATGGGAACTATCTGGTTTATGCAGGGCCTTTGAAGACAGAAAAAAGAATTTAGATTTTAAGTGTAGCAGAAAACCACTGCAAAGTGAATAATAAGCAGAGGAAATGATGAGATGCAGAGTACAATGTTGGCTCACTCTGCTGAATGGAGAATGGAGTAAGAGGGACCAAGAATGGAAGTGGAAAAGCTCTGCTATTATTAGTACAGGCATAGGATAAGGGTGATCTTAATGGTGATGATGGTAGGGATGAAGAAAAGCTGATAAAATGGAGGCTTATTCATGGAGGTAGAATTGACAAAATCTGTTGTTGGATTGGAATCCTTAGGTGGTGCAAATGCTTAACATGTCGTTCAGTTGTTTACCAAAAAGAAGGGAAGTTCAAGTCTAGTCAGTTGTGCTTTGGAAGAAAATCTGGCAGTCTAACTGAAAAACCAGTCATTGACGCCGTGGTGAAGTTTATTTCTACACTGGCATACATAGAGTCGCCATCTGCCTGAATTGGCTCCATGGCAACTGGTTTTTGTGTTTGTTTTTTGTTGGATGACAAGATTGGGATAAAAGAATTATTTCTGGGGTTCTGACTTAGGTGGTGTTGAGATATTAAATAGTAGCTAAATAAATTTGTAGGAATGGGGAACAAGCAGAATTTGGAGGCTGAAAATATGAGGTGTCTATGAGACATTCAAGTGGGGGTAATATATACTAACTTGCTCTTGTTGTTAAGTGCTATTGGGTCAGATCTGCCCCATAGCAACTCTGTATAGAGTTTCCAAGAAGCAGCTGGTGAGCTTGAACCACTTACCTTGCAGTTCAAACTGACATTGCAGTCCAGCGCTTTAACCCATAGCACCACGGAGGTGGTTAAAATTTGTTTGGAAGTACATGTAGTATGCTTATTAGATTTGAATCTAACATTGTAGCTTCTAATTAATATTCTGCTCACCTGCACAATAAAAATGCCACAAAATAAATGGGATCTTTTTTATTTTAGCTTCCAGGGTATAACAGTTGATGTGTCCCAGTAATTCAAGGCAGTGAAATATACAGGGCAGTCCCATTTCTACTGGATGTTTGGCAATTCTTATATCCACTAGCCATATGTGCTTTTCTTTCTACTTACAGCTGTGTTAGTCTTTTCCATGAGTGTTTGCCTACAACTCTTTTTGTGGGAAGATGAGTAAGTTCATTCCAAAGCAGTATGTGTGATGTTCTTCCTGAATTAACCTATTTGAGAGTTCAATTAAGATTTATTGTGGAATAAACAAGCATTTTACTATATACATTGTGTGTTTCACACCATTCTCCTGGTGTGTAATGTCTGTAATGAAAAATAAAGGAAATCTAAAATGTTTATGCATTTGTATTTTTAATATAAAGTCATAAAGATAATTCACTAGACTTTTGGGAAAAGACTGCTTGTGAAGTTTTATGATTTAACTGAATAAGTTATTACAAAATTTGGATTATAGTCTCTTATCCACGATGCCAATCTAAAGTAGTCTTGGCATGCTTATCATAGATAATAAAACTTGTGAAAACATTTAGACAGTTACTTCACAATACACTTACAGATTGTACTAACATAGGCTTGTTGGCAAGAGTTCACTACTAACAATGACTGGTCATATACCCCAAAGTTCATCAATGATAAGGGAATTCATTTTTTGCCAATGCAATTCAGTTGATATAGGAATATATATGTCTGTAGCAACTGTAATCAAATAGTAATCAAGAATATTAATGAATCGTAAAGTAGTGTCGTTTTTAAGTGCGTTCGACTCAGTTCCGACTCACAGTGTATGAGGTTTCCGAGGAGCAGCTGTATAGGGTGTCCAAAGAGCAGCTGGTGGATTTGAACTACTGACCTTGGGGTTAGCAGTCCAATGTTAGCCTATAGTGCCACACTTGGAATCCAAAGTAGTATTAGTGTGATACAAACATTTAGTTCGTAGTGTTCTTTTTTTTTTTAATGCTTTATTGAGAATTATGTGATGGGAATTTACACGGGAGGACATCAGCTTCACATTGATCCTGTCGTATATCGTTTCCTTGCCATGGTTATCCCTTCCATGCATCATCCATCAACCAAAGGGTATACCCCGTCAGCATACTGCCCCTCTCCCTCTCTAGGTCCAAAGTCTCCAGCTGCTCCATCTCCCCACGCCATCATCTTTGCCTCCATCCCTGGCATCACTGCTTCTCTGGTTAGGGTTCTGTTCTCCACTGTTCTCCTTTGATGGTCCCAGGGACCTCCGCTCCTAGACTGCAAGGTTAATCATTCTCCTCCATTTGCCCAAAACGTCTACCTTTACAGTTCCAGCCCTTACAATCAGTCCTGCTAACAATTATTCGCTATTGTATAGCAAGAGACCTATCTGCATTTCCTTGACTAGGCAGAATGGATACTACCCAGTGGAGATTCTACCTTGCTCCACGCCCTCTGGATCTAGGTTCCCTCTTGAAAGCTTGTAAGCCAGTCATTTCTTGCCTCTGTAGCCCCCTCATTCTGGGTAGCCAATGTCCAAGTTGTCCATCCCTGTCCTCTCCGTGTGCAGAGGAGGTGGAAATGATCCTCGCTGTGAAGATTTGTTCCCTCTTTTTAACTACTGCTTCCATAGGTATATGTCAAGTTCATCAAATTGTATCAGATTATTCTTTTTTCCCTCTTCTTTCATCTTCTCTTTGAGCTCTAATCATCCAGCCATTGAAACCAGGTCAAGTGGGTATTATCTGCAAATGTGGGTGTACTTATGCATGTGCCCTCTCTTCTTATCAGCTGGACACTTCACGCTTGACTCTAGTCCTCTGTGGCTATGTCACTGACTCTGGGTCCAAGAGTCCCCTGGACTTGGCACATTGCTAGTCAACCAGGTCTCCATCCGGGTTCACAGGAGTCTATTGAGCATTGTAGGGCTCAGCTTGCAGCTTCATTGCTGTTTTTTCCTCACTTCCCCTTATCGGCGATGAATGTGATCACCAGTCAGAGCATGCATTCCCATTGAGTCTTAGTCTTGGAAAGGGGTTTGCTCTGAGGGGGACCCGACCACTTGCCTTGATGTCTCCTGGGTGAGCCACTTGTTTGTTCTTGTAGTAATCAGTTGGTCTGCCTATATTGTTTTGTATTTTTCCTGTCAGTCTTTCTTTCAGGAAGTATCTTGTGTTCTCTGGCCACTCCAGGCTGGTCTGCTTGTCCTTTCAAGTGGAAATTTCCCACCTCTGATGATTCTGGATGCTGTTCAGAATTCCACCTATGGTCTTGTGTAATGCAGAGGCTCCACAGGAAGCCTCCTTCACTGGGCATGTTGTAGCCCCTTTTTGGGTATTCCAGTCAGTTATAGGCAGAAGATGGACTTACAAGCTTTCTATGGTGGTCTTTCTGGCTATTCTTTTCTCTCCCCCTCCAGTGTCTATTTTATAGTGGTATGCCAGGGGAACAAAGATTCAGCAGACAGCCAAGTATTTTAACATTGTTTCCTCCCTTTTCTCCATCCCAACCATTTCTCAATCTCTGTATCCCAGAGCCCTGTTGTTCCAAGGTTTTGCATACATCGTTATTTGACTCTGTCCCACTTCAGGTTCACATTCATCCTATTGTATTTCATTTCATTCCAATTTCATTTCATTGCAATGATTAAAATACCCTCTGTGCATCATGCATCATCAAATTTCCAAATGATACAACCCATAGGTCCGCCCCTCCCCCTCCCCCTGGCTATCAGCAAACAGCTCCTCTCCCTCCCTGAACCTCGTGTCCCCAGCCACTCCATCTGTCCATGCCATCATAGTCCCCCCACCATTCGTAGTGTTCTTTTAAATTAACATTTCAAATCATTGAGAAGAAAAACATTATCGTTTTTATTTTGTATTTGTTGTTGTTGTTGTCAGGTGCCATCGAGTCGGAACCGACTCACAGCGACCCCATGCACAGCAGAACGAAACAATGTCTGATCCTGGGCCAACC
>NW_006408545.1:22862810-22868208 GCF_000296735.1 Chrysochloris asiatica
ATACAATCCTGATATAATCAAGATACATATAAGATATAATCAAGATACAATCAAGATGTTCTCTCCTAATTCTATCAATCCTGGTATAATCCTATATTTTGGTATAATTTTGTATTTAGTTCAAATAATTTAAAAATATTTATGCCTTCTAAGATACTTTAATTTTCTTAGAAGTCAAAAGTTTGAGAATGTCCAAGAAACTTTTGTTCATGAATGTTCACACAGAAGAAACGCAGACAGACATCTGTCTGATTAAGGAATCTTATTCTTGGAGTTATGATTGAGTTTACAGTGTGATGAGTCTTTTCTTTAAAACAAAACAAAACAACAAACACAGCACACATACTTTGGTCTATATATGTACAAACAAGCCTATATGTGGTATCAAAAATTTTGTGGTAAATTCCATTATCTTTCCATTTTTCCATGAACTTTTTGAAGCCCCGTCATATATGTTGCTCTGGTTGATTCTGACTGTTGTCCTGTAAGGTTTTCTAAGCAGTGATCTTCACAGGAATGGATTGCCAGGTTTTCACCCACAGATTTGCTGGGTAGTTGAAACCTCCACATTTTTTAATATTTAAATGAATATCTCAGTTTGTGACTTAAGAGAGTCTCCATAAGAAAATAGAAAAACCTTAGATGTATTTCCTTTCCTAATCATTGTTTAAACTTTTGTCCACTAGCTCCTTCCTCATCACTTTTCTTTAGAGCAGTGGTGCTCAGAGTGCAGACCCTGAACTAAAACTATTCGCAGTACTTGAGAACTGAGTATAAATGCATTTCTTGGGCCCTATCCAAGATGTACTGATTCAGACTCTTGAGGTAGGACCCAGTACCTGTACACTCCCAAGTCTCCAGGTGATTATGAAGTTGGAGAACCACTGTTCTGGATCAGGTTTTCTTAACCTTGGCACTAACTGACAGTTTGAACTTTGATATGGGGGCTGCTGTCTCATGCATGGTAGGATGTTTAGCAGCATTCCTGGTCTCTGTTTTACCACCCATCTGCCATTGGTAGCTTGGGTATTACTATGATGCTGATAGTATATTGCCAAAAATCAGCCAATGTAAACACTATGGATTACAGTCGTCTGATTAGCAACCAATCCTGGGGTGCCATAGGATGGGACAGCATTTCATTTCATGTTTGTGGGGCTACATTGACTTGGTGGCAGACTCAGTGCAGCTAGCAACAACATCTACTGGAATAGTTGATGTAGATCGAAGGACTAAAACTTTCTTACTTACAGTATATCTTATTGAATACTCTGAATTCTATACTGTGCACCTTATATAAGAATTATCACTCCGTATAGCAGTAATGGAAGGAGCTCTGTTAGCATAGTGGTTATGAATCTGGCTTCTAACCTCAAGGTCGGCAGTTCGAAACTACCAGCCATTCCACGGGAGAAAGATGAGGCTTTCTGCTCCCGTAAAGATTTACAGCCTTGGAAACCCTGTGCAGGGTCACTATGAGTCGGAATCAACTCCACATGGTAATTAACAACAACAACAACAGCATAGCAGTGGTGGAGTCCTGGTGTGACGCTGTGGGTTAAGGCGCTGGATTGCAAAGTCACTTTGAACCACAAGGTCGGAAGTTCAAGCTCACTAGTCACGCCTTTGAAATCCTGTACAGGGTCGCTATGGGTCGGAACCGACTCAATGGCACTTAACAACATAGCAGTAGTACACGATACCTAAGTCCAAAACATGCTTCTCATGTTTTTCAGCACTTCATCCCTTGAGAACAAGTGCATTATCATGAATGTATTTGAAATTATTATATTCCTTGTTAAATAAAAAATAAAATTTGGCATATTAACAAGTTCGTTATTTTAATAAATTATCTCTTAATCTAAACTTAACCATGTAAATTTATTGTAAACCTAACCATAATTTCTTCTGGATAATGGTTATTATTTTGTTTTCACCAAGATGTCTGTTAAGTGACAAATGAATCCTTTCATTGCATTGCAGCTAATTCTGGGTCTTGTTTTTTTTGTTTTTGTCAACTTTGAATTGAGTGAAGGTTAACAGAGCAGACCATCAGTTTTACATTCAATAAATTATATACGTTGTTTCTTTACAATGATTCCAATCCCCTTCATGTAGCATCAGTTAGCAGTATTTATCTCTATGCCTTTAACTCTTGCATTCCTCCCTCCTTCCCATGTCATCCACTACCATTACCTTTCCTCTTCCAACCTCCTTCTTATATATTGCCTTCCCTGTCACCCAAGTTAGTATGTGTCCACCCTCTAGCCACTGAATAGTTTTTCTTCACTTCCACCCCTGGTAACCTCATAGAATGTTTATTTTATCAAGGAAACATTTTCTTAACTTATTGCAACAGTAATCTTATACTATATTTGCCGTTTTGTGATTGACTAATTTCACTCAGTATGATACCCTCCAGGTTCATTCGTGTCATAAGGTATTTCGATGATTCATTGTTATTCAGTGATGGGTAGTATTCCATTGTGCATATGTATCAAAATTTGTTTAACCATTCTCTCTGTTAGTGAGCATTTAGACTGTCTCCATCTTTATACTATTATGAATAATGCTGTGATGAAAATGATTATGTATATATCTGTTCATTCATGTCATGACTCTCATTTCCTGAGGATATGTACTAAATAGAGGGATTACTGGGTCATATCGTATTTCTGTTTACAACCTTTTTTTTTTTTTAATCACCATATGGTTACCACAGTGGTTGTACTATTAAAGAGTTCAACCAGCATGTGGCGCTGTGGGATAATGCATTAGACCGCAAGATTGGCGGTGAAAACTTACCAGCCTCTCCTCTGAAACCCTATACAGGGTCGCTATGGGTCAGAACCAACTCACCGGCACTTACGACAACAACAACAACAGCCAGCATTTGTCTACTTTTTAATAAAAAATTATTTTAACTTTGCTATTGATGCTGGGGAAGATTCTATCTCATTGTTTTGGTATGCATCTCTAATGGCTAATGGGAGTCTTGGTGTTGGCTTGAGGGATAATGCACAGGACCTCAAGGTTAGTTTGAACCACAAAGTTGGTGGTTCCAATTCACTACTCCCTCCTCAGAAACCCTGTACAGGGCTGCTATGAGTCAGAACCCACTCGGAGGCAACTTAACAACAACAATGGCTAATGATCACGAGCACTTCTTTATATATTAGTTGACTATCTGAATGTTTTTAATGAAGTGTTTATTCATGTCTGCGCCTCCCCCCCCCCTTTTTTTAAAGTTTTTGTTGTGAATTGAATGATAGTTTCCATGGGAGAACATCGGTTTTGCACTCATCCCATCGTATTTTGCTTCATTGCAATGATTACAATCCCCTCCATGCATCAACATTCAACAGTATTATTTGATGCTTCTAATTCCCTCTGTCGTCTGATCTCTTGACTGCTGCTTCCGCGAGTGTTGACAGTTGATCCAAGAATGAAGTCCTTGGCACCTGACAAAAACAACAATTCCCTCTGGATTTTTTTTTTTTTTTTTTTTGAATGTGCACAAAAACAGTCAGCACTATATAATTATTTCAACAACCCAAGGGCACATTCTACAAGCCTGCCTCCTGGCTGCTAGCACACAGTCTAGAGTCCTCACCTACTCTCTCTCTCCATGTCATCATCTCTGGTGTCATTGCTTCTCTGGATAGGGTCCCACATTCTGCTCCTGAACCTCTCCCTTGATGGCTCTAGGGTCCTCTGTTCCTAGACTGCAAGATTTATTCCCCCCTTTTTGTTACAAAACTTCTACATATACAGTTGTGACAGTTGCAATTAGTCATGATAACAGTTATTCACTGTTGAATCATTAGAATCTTATCCCCATCTCCTTTCACTGCACCCATATAGACAAGATGAAAACTATTCGGGGGTGGGGGGGGTGGGGGTTCTACCTTCCCGCACATACTCTGAAACTAAACTCCCTCTTGAAAACTTGTAAGTCACTTTGTACCTTTGTAGCCTACCCCCCCCCCCCCATATTAGGTAGCAGTTGCCTGTCTCTATCAATTATGTGTACAGAGGGAATAGAAGTGATTCTTGATAGGAAGATTCCTTCCCTCTCAGTTGCTATTTTGAACTACTACATCCATAAAGTATAGGTCAAGTTCCTCAAATTTATAGCAATTTACACTTGTTTCCCTCAGCTCCTTTTTAATTGATTTTTCTTTTCTTGTTTAGGTGTTCTGTAAATTTTAGAGAGTGGACCTTTGTCTGATAATGTCATTGCCTAATATTTTGTTCTCCATCTGTGGGTTTTATTTTTACTCTTTTGGTGAAATCTTTTGATCCATATAAGTATCTACTTTTTAAGTGGTCTGAGTCACCTACCTATTTTATCTTCTGCTGTGTGTATGGTTAATAGTGTATCTGTGTTATGGATCATAGTCCCTTAAGTTTGTCCCTAGTTTTTCATTGATGATATTTATAGTTCTACGTTTTACATTTAGGTCTTTAATGCATGTTGAGTTTATTTTTGTATATGGTGTGGGTTTTGTTTCATTCGTTTGCAAATTTATTTCCAGGTGTGTCAGCACCATTTAAGATACTATCTCTTCCCCGTGTAATGTGTTTTAGTCTTTTGTCAAAGATCAACTGAGCATGAGTGGGTGGATTTACTTCTGGGTTCACAATTCTGTTCCATTAATCTATGTGTCTTTCATTGTACCAGTACCATTTCATTGTACCAGTACCAGGCTGTTATGATTACTGTGGCTGTGTAGTAGGTTTTAAGATAAGGCAGTGAGAGGCCTCCTATTGTATTCTTTTTCAGTAGTGCTTTGCTTATCCAAGGCTTCTTTCCTTTTCATATAAAGCTAGTGATTGTTTTTTTCCATAATTTTAAATAATGATGTAAGGACTTATACAAAGAAAACTACAAAACACTGCTACAAGAAACCAAGAGACCTACAAAAATGGAAGAATGTACCATGTTCCTGGATAGGAAGACTTAGCATTGTGAAAATGTCAATACTGCCCAAAGCAATTTACACATACAATGCAATCCCAATCCAGATTCCAGCAACATTCTTCAAAGAGATGGGAAAAACAATTACAAACTTTATATGGAAAGGAAAGAGAACCAGGATAAGCAAAGTACTGCTTAAGAAGAAGAATAAGGTTGGAAAACCACTCACTACCCGACTTCAAATTTTACTACACAGCTATAGTGGTCAAAACAGCTTGGTACTGGTACAATGAAAGATATATCGATCAATGGAACAGAATCGAGAATCCAGAAATTAACCCATCTACATACAGCCAGCTGATTTTTGACAAAACACCTAAATATATCCCATGGGGAGGTGATAATCTTTTCAACAGATGGTGCTGGCAGAACTGGAAAGTGATACGCAAAAGATTGAAACAAGACCTTCACCTCACA
>NW_006408545.1:22869928-22871276 GCF_000296735.1 Chrysochloris asiatica
TCAATGGGAATACACACTCTGATTGGTGACCATGTTCATCACCGATAAGGGGAAATGAGGGCAAAAAAGAAATGAATCTGTGAGCTAAGCCCTACAACACTCAATAGACTCCTGTGAACCTGGGTGGAGACCTGGTTGGCCAGCAGTATGGCAAGACCTGGGGACTCTTGGGCCCAGAGTCAATGACATAGCCACAGAGGACTAGAGTGGAGAGTGAAGTGTCCGGCTGATAAGAAGAGAGGGCATATGCACAAGAACACCCACACTTGCAGGTAATATCCACTTGACCTGGCTTCAATGACTGGATGATCAGAGCTCAACTAGAAGAAGAAAGAAGAGGAAAAAAAAGAGTAATCTGATACAAGTTGAGGAACTTGACCTGTACCTATGGATGCAGTAGTTCAAAAGAGGGAACAAGGCTTTACAGTATGGATCATTCCCACCCCCTCCATACACAGAGTAGACAGGGATGGGCAACTTGGACATTGGTTACCCAAAGTTGAGGGGGGTGGGGGGAGCAACAAAGGCATGAAGTGACTGGCTTACAAGCTTTCAAGAGGGAACCTAGGTCCAGAGGGCCTGGAGTGGAGGAAGGTAGAATCTCCACTGAGTAGTGTCCAATCTGTCTAGGCAGGGCTGATGAAAGGAAATGCGGATAGGTCTCTTGTGATACAATAGTGAATAATTGTTACCAGGACTGATTGTGAGGGTTGGAAATGTAAATGTAGACATTTTGTATCAAGGAGGGGAGTGATTAACTTTTCAGTCTAGGAGCAGAGGTCCTATCAAGGGAGAAAGAGCAGAGAGCGGGACCCTACCCAGCGAAGCAGTGATGCCTGAGATGGAGGCAGAGACAATGACGTGGAGAGATGGATCAGTTGGGGACTTTAGACACAGAGAGGAAGAGGGGCTGTGTGCTGACGACTGTGGTGCAGGCTTGTAGTGTATACCCTTTGGTTGGTTGATGATGCATGGAGGGGATTGTAATCATGACAATGAAATGATATACGATAGGATGAATGTAAAACAATGTTCTCCCATGTAAACTATCACATAGTTCACAATAAAACATTTATATATAAAAAAAAGACCTTGGAATCTGGATTGGGATTACATAAATCTATAGATTTATAGATCATGGCTTTGAGGCGGGGTCGACCAACTTAGAGACCCACAAGCCCAGCCCAAAGCGTCTCACTACAACCCAGTCACCCCTGCTGCGCTTCTGCCTCTTGATTGACATCCAAGCACAGAAATCCTGCCTTTGAGCCAGACTTAAGGGCCCTAGCACAAGGAGATTCCTATTTAACAGCAACCACGCAACCGCCACTCGTCTGTCTGTTGTGCT
>NW_006408545.1:22875091-22890553 GCF_000296735.1 Chrysochloris asiatica
GGTAGTGAGGTTGGCCCAGGATCGGACATTGTTTCGTCTGCTGTGCATGGGGTCGCTATGAGTCGGTTCTGACTCGATGGCACCTGACAACAACAACAAATCTATAGACCGCTGCAGGTAATGTTGACATTTTCACAATGTTAAGTCTTTGTATTCACAAGCATGGGATAGGCTTTCATTTTGTAGGTCTCTTTGAAGGATCATCCTTTCTTTTTTCCTCTCTGTTCTTCTGTTCGTTGTCTCTTGACTAGTGCATTTAATTACATTTAGTGTAATTATTGATAGATATTAATTGATGTCATTTTGCTATGTGTCTTTTTGTGGGTGTTGCTAGTTTCTTTGTTCCATGTAATTTTCTGCTCTAAGTTAATTTTGTGGATTTTCTTTTCCGTCTTTGGTTGTTAGTGTTTACTATTCTTTTTGATTTTCCTCTTACCTGGCAATGTCCTAATTTTGGCGTTGTATTAGAGGAGCAGCTTTGCTGAGTATATGATCTTTGCTTGGCAGTTGTGTTGTTGTTCTTTTTTACTTTTGAGTTTTGTATATGTCATCCCACTGACATCTTGCCTGCACGATTTCTGCTGAGAAAGCAGAGCTTTATACTGATGTTCATTTGTAGGCAACTTCATTTTCCTGAGCTACTCTCAGGATTCTTTCCTTAGCTTTGGTTTTGATGTTTTATTATGAATGGTGTGGATGGGCCCCATGTCAACCTTGTGAGGACTACCGGTGGCCAATCACACCTGTATTGTCTGAATAAGGGAGGCTTAGCCTTGCTGTGCCTTCTACTATCCATCCTATCAGGGTTCATCCTGCATGGCCAAGAGGCTATAAGATTCAAATGGCTCAGGCACAGTGGCTGGACGGGCAGAATGATTGCAGTTTCTTCGTGCTGCCCTCACCTACTGGAGTGACCTCATTTTCCTGGGGTGCACAAACTCACACATCTCCTGTACTGGGGGGTGACTGCCCTGGAGAAGACTGTTTCTGAGGTAGAAAAAGTGATGCCTTCCTGCATGGGAAAAAACTTTGCAGAGCAGGGAAGGAATTCTATCAGGAGAGGATATTTTAATTGCTCTAGAAACTCAAGTTTAGCTTCCGCTGCTGGAATCCAAACTGCTTCTTAAAAAGGAACCAAGACAAAGACTTTACATTAAATCCATTGTTTTGGGGGAAGATGTGGGATCACTGAAATGGAAGCCATCAACATATTAAAATATTGGTGTAGTAAGTGAAAGCTATACATTAGAATTAGAAAATTATACATTAGCATCATCTAGAGTGTTCAGATTTCAAATGAGATAATTATATTGGGTGAGTCCAAAACTGTTAATATTTTTCAAAAGTTCAGATGATCCTAATAAACAAGTAGAGTTGAGAAATGAGACATGAAATACTGCGTCACCATTGACCACTGATGCTGCTCTGTTTGACAATTTGTCTCTTGTTAATGGTTAACCACAAGGTTGGTGGTTCAAGCTCAACCAACTGCTCCTTGGAAACCCTATACAGGGTCACTATGAGTCAGAACCGACTCCACAGCACTTAAAGTAACGGCAACAACATCATGCATTATAGGAGCCTAGGTGTTGTAGTGGGTGACACATTGGGCTGCTAACCTCAAGGTCAGCAGTTCAAATCTGCCTGCCTCTCTGCATGAGAAAGATGATACTTTCTGCTCCCATAAAAATATACAGTCTTGGAAACCCTACATAGGGTCACTGTGAGTCAGCATTGATTGAGTGGCGCCCAACCACTACTACCACTCCCATCTCAAAGCACAGTTAACATTGCAAAGGTAACGGTGGACAGAACGGAAGTCTTTTTTGTAAGTCCTTTAAAAATTAAAATAAGTTAGCATTTTGTTTTATCTTACGGCTTTGGAGCCCTCTCAGTGAAGTGAAAACGAACTGGATTACCTGGTAAATTTGTTTCTGGCTCTCTGAATCTAGCAAAGTAATAAACTGTAATGTAGCTAAAGAGGAAGAACATTTTCTCAATTTAAAGTGGTTTTGGAAGGTAATACATCAGATAATTGGTTATAAATCTGTGGAGGACTTAAACAGGAATACATTTAGATAATTAGGTCTGGCATACCACTGTGCTACAGCTTTGTAAATCTTTTTGGCAAACAAATTAAAAGTTGTCTTTTAGATTAGAGGAAGACTGGACTATAATTGCGCATCTTTTTTTTTTCCCTTCTTCTTCTAGTTTCTCTTATTAACACATGTTGTTGTTGTTGTTAGGTGCCATCGAGTGGGTACCTACTCATAGTGACCTTATGTACAGCAGAACGAAACACTACTTGATCGTGGGCCAACCTTACTACTGTTGCCACGCCTGAGTCCATCGATGCTGCCACTTGGTTAATCCGTCTCATTGGGGGTCTTCCTCTTTTTCTCTGACCAGTCACAGAGAACAGCAGAATAAGTTGTTTTTATGTATTAAGAAAAATTTGAAATTTAGTCTTTTTTATGTTGCTTTTAAATAAGTTGGAAGAAACTTCTCTTGATTGGAAGAATGTAATATCTTGACTGTTGTTGTTGTTATGTGCTGTGGAGTCGGTTCTGACTCATAGCGACCCTGTACAGGGTTTCCGAGGATGTAAATCTTTATGGGAGCAGAAAGCCTCATCTTTCTCCCGCGGAACAGCTGATAGTTTCCAACTGCTGACCTTGCCGTTCACAGTCCGATTCGTAACCACTACGCTACCAGACTACTTAGAAATAAAGTCAGCTATTGAGATGGGCTCTAGGAATACATAAAGGATGTTATAAATTGCAGTGATAGCTTGTTAGCTAGTGATGTTAAAACTGAAACTTAGGGTCTGCTCTTTTTCCAATATATTTAGTAAGACTATGGATTCATGGTATGGCTCTGTAGGATAAGCAGTGGACCCGCAAGTTCGGTTTGAACTGCAAAGTTGGCGGTTAAAACTTACCAGCCAATCCTCAGAGACACTATTATACAGGATCACTGTGAGTTGGAATCAACTTGATGGCACTTGAACATAGGTAATATGTTTTCTTTAAATTTCCAACAGTGTTTTTAAGACACTTAAAATGTTTTCATAGATAACCAGCTTTTAGTTAAATGCCTCAGTTTATAGAGCTGTTTTATAACTAGGAAAAACAGTTATGAGCCTTTCATGAGATTTTAGCAAGAAATCTTTAACCTTCTCACCTAATAAGTTAAGATTTACCTAGGAGAGGAAGAACTTGGGAAGCAATGGTTACCTTTGATTTGGAATGCAGACTAGCTTGTCCACATTGGAGGGCACCTCAGATGCTGACCTAGATGTTCTTGGACCACTGTTTCTGCCCCCACCACCATTTTGTGGCATGGCTGGAGATGATTGGCTGGCTGGCTGTGTGTCAAGTCAATTCTGATTCATAGTGACCCTGTAGAGTTTCTGAGGCTGGGGATCTTTAGGGTAACAGAAAGTGTCATCTTTCTCTCACGGAGCACCTGGTGGACTTGAACTGCTTACCTTGTGATTAGCCGTCTAATGTTTAACCCACTGTACCACCAGGGCTTCTTGACTGGAGATGAGTATAGCTGAAATTGACAGAAAATAAATGTCAGCTAAATTGTTAACAAGGAATGTAACAATATTGTGTATACTGTATGTAGTAGAAGATACTGTATGTGAGTTGAAAGGGTTAGAAGAACCAAAAGGGGACACGAAGAAGGGAATTTAGTGTTGTAATATGTTACAGTTAGATCGTTACAATTCATTTTCCCTACCAGTAGGCCTGGTGTGGTGCTGTAGGATAAACACTGGACTACAAGATTTGTTTGAACTGCAAGGTCAATGGTTCAAACTCCCCAGCATGCTCCTCAGAAACCCTATACAGGATTGCTATGAGTCAGAATCGATTCAACGGCATTTACCAACAGCATTTACCAGGAGTCCTAGTGTGGTGCTGTAGGATAAGTACTGGACTGGTAACTACTAGGTCGGCGGTTCAAGCCCACCAGCCACTTTGCAGAAACCCTATACAAGGGTCACTATGAGTTGATGGTATGTAACAGTAAGAACGGTGGTTAGCCATTGTATAACCTCCAGCAGGCAGCATTCATAGAAGTTGCTGTGGGTGGTACAAATTCCCTGGCCTTGAGCCAGACTGAACACTCTAGCAAACTTGTGTTGATAGGGCTTTGGCAGAGCCATTTTTCCATACTAGTCCTGATATTTCACTTAGTATGTTGCTGAATCTAGAAAGTCAGTGTCTTCTCTTATTGACCTTGGGCAGCCTGAGAGATAATGGTAACAGCAAACACTATGTAGCACCTACTTTGTGCCAGGTACTGTTGTAAGCATTTTGCACATTTAACTAATTTATTTCTTCCATTGACTTTGTAAATATGTACTGTTAAAATCTATGTTTTAGAGATGAGAAAATTGAAGGATGGCTTTTAAAAGTTATCTTCTGCATCCCACCAAGCTACCAAATGGCTTAAGTAGCAAACAACGCAGGCAGTTGGACTGGTTTCACTGTCAGTGCACAGCAATACTACGTTTGAGATTCTTTTATTTCCTCTCTCCTAAGTTGCCAAATCATTCACCTAATAACTGTTTGGTCATTTAACAAGCATTCACTGAGTGTTTTGAGATGGTTCAGACTCAAAGCAATCCTGTATAGGGTTTCCGAGGAGTAGCTGGTAAGCTTGAACTGCTGATCTTGCAGTTAAAACTGATCTTACAGTCCAGTGCATTAACCCACAGCGCTGCACCAGGACTCCAAGTGTTATGGTAGGTTCAGAGTTTATCAAGGAAGTACCTGAGAAGCATGCAAGCTTTTATGTATGGAATAGGGTTACATGACATAAGGTTTCTGTTAGACTAATGCTGGTCTGGTGGTTCTATGGGTTCTGTAGGTCTGGAACGAAGCCCTCCTGAATCCAGGAACCAAAGTGGTGGCTGACACATGTATCACACTGACTTGGCTCATAACCACATGACTCTAAACTCTCAGAGAGCAGGCTCTACGCTGGGGATGGATGATGGTAGGAGCTGGCCACACCTCTGGTCACCAGGCGACTGTTGGAAAAAGAGAAGGAATGGCACCTTTCCTGATGCCTGTGTGAATCTGCTCTGTCAGGCCACCTTCTCTCACCAAACCTGTTCGCAAAAGTTCAGAATGGTGGTGCCGTGTCTGGTTGGCCATTCACCAGTCATTCGCCTCTCATCACTCCTGCTCAGCTTCTCCTCCCAGCAAGCACTCAGTCCACTTCTCTGGGTTTTCCTCTGTCTCTCGGAGTCCTGGTGTGGTACTGTGGGTTAATGTGCTGGACTGCAAAGTTGTTTGAGCTACCTGGTTGGTGGTTCAAGCTCCCCAATTGCTCCTTGGAAAACCCTATACAGGGTCCCTATGGGTCAGAACTGACTCTACGGCGCTCACCAACAATAACAATCTTTAGTGTGGAGAGTCAGTGTTGTGTGTCTCAGCCCTCTTACTGGTTTATCACATCAGATCAAATCATGGGTATCATAACTGCCAGACATCTGAGAATCTGATGCTTATTTTGGGGGGACACAGTCCAACCCATGACACTGCTCTTAATCAGTGTTTCCAGACTTCACCACTTCTTTTGCAGAGTAAAGAGAAAGATACCATCTTGGTTTATTTTGAGACAGTGCTATTGTTGTTAAGTGTCATTGAGTCAGTTCTGACTCATAGTGACTCTGTGTCGAGTTTCCAAGGAGCAGTTGGCAGGATTGAACCACACCAAGACTCCTTCAGTAGTCCAAATCAAAATTGTCTTGAGATCTAGACATTACTGCTCTTTTGATCCACTCAAGCAACAACTTCCCCAGGCTACAGTCCTACCTCTAGAATGTCTGTTTCTGGACAGGATTAAGGATTAGCCACCTCCAGGATCTTTTGGAGTCCCAGTGTGGCACTGTGGGTTAATGTAGGGAATGCAAAGTTGGCTTGAGCTGTAAGGTCGGTGGTTCAAGTTCACCAGCCACTCCTTGGAAATCCTATACAGGGTTGCTATGGGTCAGAACGACTCGATGGCACTTAACAACAACAGGACTTTTTGAAGACCTTGGCTACCTTCCTTTGATTAGACTGCTCCACCATCTGTATCTTAGTAACTTTAAACTTGAAACAAAAGGAATCTAAATCCCAAAAATACTTTGTGGTTCATATGTGAATTATATGCGTTACCATGAATTTACTGGATCTAGCTTTCTATCAATGTCATCTTAATTTACACCAAGTGATTGGGTGGGACCATGTAAATAAGATAAACAGAACTCTTAAAACTGGTATTGGTTCATTTTGCTGTCCGGCTAGATTTAAAAGGAGCCATCAGAAGCAGGAACAGAAGACTCCAGGACCATCAAGAAGGATGGGCGTGAGTGGAGTGTGAGATCCCTACCTAGAAGAAAGGTGACAGAGATGGTGGCTTAGAGAGGCAGAGCAACTGTAGGCTCTAGACCCTTGGACTGAGGCAGAGGCCAAGGGGCTACATGGCTAAGAAGCCAAAGACAAGAGTGAGATGTGCCTGCAGTATGACTAGAGAACCGCTGCTTCCTGATATCTTGTCATCCTGAATTGTACCCTGTTTGCTTCTCTGATAAGCCCTGTAATTGTGAATATTACTAGGAGTTCTGTGTGGCCATGGCAATGGATTTTTGAACCCAGATGTGAAGCAGAGAATGCTGTGGGAGAGATGGTTGGTGTCAGAATAGGGTAAAGAAGGCTGTAGGGTAGAAGCATGTCTGACTTCCACCTCATAGGAATTTGGCGGATTTTGAGTTTGATTCTCTTTCCTCCTGGGAAGCCAGGGGATGTTGACATGGCTCCCACATGGTTTTAGCAGCATGGATACAACTCTGCAGCATTCAGTCACCAATGAATGTGCTTGGGGAGAAGAGTACCCCTTGGCTTCATCAGCTTAATGGGCTTATTAATGTGAGGCTCTTTATTTGAGTGCACTCAGTTGATAAACGCATTTGAAATGACAAATGTGTTTCCATATTTAACTATTTAACACCTGCTTTCACTAATCTACAAGG
The DNA here is from genome assembly GCF_000296735.1 of Chrysochloris asiatica. Taxonomy (NCBI): domain Eukaryota; kingdom Metazoa; phylum Chordata; class Mammalia; order Afrosoricida; family Chrysochloridae; genus Chrysochloris; species Chrysochloris asiatica. Next base: position 22,882,125 of record NW_006408545.1, read on the forward strand.
AATTGCTAATGAAAGCCTTTTTCCCTCTTTTTATTGTGTTTTTACAAAGATGCTTATATATGAAAATTTTATTCATACAGGTCTATACTTGGATATATTTTCTATTGCATATGTTGAAATCCTCTTGGTTAAAACATTACTTGTATTACATGGTGCATGAATATTTTCTATTAGACCAGCATGAGGCTGGTTCCTATGAGGTGGAGGTTAAAGATATCCCAAATGTCTGACTTTTCCAACATATTAGACTCTCCATAATTCCTGGTATCAGTCACCACTCTTCTCTTTCCTCATGTCTCTGGGTTATGCAGTATACTGCCACATCTCACAAAACTCACAGCTGTCAAGGAAATGGCTTATGTGATTGTGGAGGTTGGCAAGTCCCAGATCTGTCGTTCAGAGGTCATTCTGGAGGATTCTCCTTACCCATGTAGTGTCAGGAGCTGAGGAACCCAAATCAGCAGGTCAGATGAGAGGCTGTTGATGCACAAGATACTGGGAGCTGATGAATCAAGTCAGGTGGTGGACCACAAGCCCAAGATCTGGAGGTCAGACATTATGAGCCAGATGCAAGATCCAGAGCAAAAGAGGAAACTTTGCCAAAGCATTCCTGTATATTGAACTCAGACAATGCCTCCAAGGAAAACTAAGGATGATAACTTGAATCACACCCTCTAGTAAAGTGGGGGCGTCCTTAATTCTCAGTTTCACCTTAATCCTTAGCTCCACCTTACTCCTCACTCCTTAATTCCACCTTCATCCTTTGCTACTGTTGTGTGCCTTCAAGTCAGTTCCAACTTATAGTGTAGGATTTCTGAGAGCAGCTTGTGGGTTTGAACTGCCAAACTTGTGATTACCAGTCCAGTGCTTATTCTACAATGTCACACCAGGCCTTAATCCTACATTTCCTTTTATTTTCCTCTATTTATAGCTTTCTTATTAATAACTTTGACCAAGTAAAGCCAGGTTTTTCTTGGTTAGAGTAGTTATTGTATTACAGAGGAAATGTCTATTGTAAATAACATAAGATTAAAAAATTAATATTAATAGACATTTTATTGTGTCTTTACTTTTGCTTCTAGTTTTGTTAGTCTGGATATAACCAGGATTGATAAAAACCACACAGTGTAAGTTTTATATAAAGAATTATATAACTGATAAAAGAGTAATTATATAAGAAAATTAACATAGCACCCAAAGGCTGAGGGAGAATATTCTTGAAAAGACAAACTTTGAAGGGATTCCTTCCCCCAAGAGAGTTTCCATTTTGTTGGAGAAGTTGCCCTTTCAGCCTAGGACCAAGCTGGTCTGCAGTTGTTGGGCCATCAGGAAGCATCTACTGGAGTGCAGGGGACGCGCAGGGCATCAGCAGCTGGTGGCAGGGGTGTGCATAGGAAATGGCAGCTGAGCTGCCTACATGGAAATTGGGGTACTAGTTAGGGAAAGAGGCCTTTGGATTGCTGGATCCTTTGTTGAAAAGGCAGATTATCTGCATGCCTGGGCTACAAGGTTCCTCAAAGTCCGTATGTCTGATGCCTTCATTCCCACAGCAGGTGACCCTTCATGCAGCAACCAGAAGCTGCAGTAGACTGCTTTCTTCTGCTTTGCCCCTTTAGTACTCTGCACTGAGAAAACTTAACGTTACTCTGAAGGAAAGGCTCTTATAGTTTATTTTTGTTTATATGTTGTTGTTGTTGTTAAGTGCTGTCAAGCTCTTGGCTAAATGGAAAAGAAAAGCAAAACAGACAGCAAAGAAAAGTAATTAGTTAAAAATTTAAGATTTTACATATCTGTATGTGCATAGTCCTAGTGTGGTACTATGGGTTAATACGCCAGACTGCAAAGCTGTTTGAACTACAAGGATTGGTGTTTCAAACTCACTAGCTGCTCCTCAGAAACTCTATACAGGTTTGCTGTGGGTCGGAACATACTTGACGGCACTTAACACCAACATATTATATACACACACACATATGTATATAGATACATGAAATCCTAAAATAGTTAAAATCTTAAATTTTTACTAATTACCTTTCTTGTTGTCTGTCTTGCTTTTCTTTTTCCTTTAGCCAATAACTTTTCAACCTCAGCACAGTGTCATTTTGTACCAGTAGTCTTTTGTTGTGGGAAACTACCCTGTGCCCTGTAGTATGTTTAGCAGCATTCCTGATTTTTGTTCACTAGATGCTAAACATACACACAAACTAAAATGTGTGACAATGAAAAATATCTCTAAACATTTCAAATTCCCTTGGGGAACAAAATCTTCGCTGGTTAATGATCACTACTTGAAGCCCTAGTTTTGTAGAACCAGCTCAAACCTCTCCTATAAAGGCTTTTCCTTAACATGATAAAGGGTGTTTATGAAAAAATCCAAAGGTAACATAACTTACTGGTGAAAGACTGCAAGCATCTCCTGGTGCCCGTTTTCACCACTTGTATTCCACTCTGTACCAACTAGAAGTTCTAGGCAGAGCAATTAGACAAGAAAAATAAATAGCATCTAAAAAGAAAAGAAGGAAGTGAAGCTATCGCTATTCTTAGGTGACATGATCCTTCCTATAGAAAATCCCAAAGAATTCACATTAAAGCTACTAGAGCTAATGAAAGAATTCAGCAAAGTTGTAGAGTATAAGATCAATACACAAAAATCATTGTTTTTATATATCTGCGTGGACATCCAAAGAGGAAATTAAGAAAACAGTCTCATTTACAATAGCATATAAAAAAACAAAATAGCTAGGGAGGAGTTTAAAAAGATAGATCTATAAAACATTGCTGAAAGAAATGAAAACAACAACAACAAAACTCATATAAGTGGGAAGATATCCATGTGACTTGGAAAACATATTTTTGTGATGGTATCACTACTACCCAAAGTGATCTATAGATTCAGTTCAATCCCTGTCAAATTCAAACATCCTTTTTTGCAGAAATGAATCAGATTTGCCGATCTTCAAATTTATATGAAATTGTCAGGGACTCCAAATAGCCAAAACATTATTTTAAAAGAAAAATAAAGTTGAAGGACTCACACTTCCCAAAATTGCAGTAGTCAAGATTGTGTGGTACTGGCACAAGGATAGCTGTATATAGACAGTGAGAGAGATTTGAGAGCTCAGAAGTAAAACTCATACATTCATTGCCAGTTATTGATTCATTCATTTTTACTTGAGTTGCAAATCCATGTAAGTAGGAAAAGAATAGTCTTTTTAACAAATAGTGCTAGAACAACTTGATTTTCATAGGAAAAGAATGAAATTGGATCCCCACCTTATGCCGTATTAGCACATTAATGTATTATATTTATTGTGTAAACATTGCACACCTTTTCAGGTTGTTTGCCAACTATGCCATCTCCCTATAAGTTATTTTCATAAGCATGGTGTGCTTATTTATTTATTTTTTATAGAAACATGTCAAACATAGAAGGCTATGTTCCTCAAAATAGTAATGCAAAAGGGATCAACCTAAATATGATCAACCTAAAAATGTCTGTCAGTATCTAGGACGAGGGAACAATATTGTAGAAACATCTAGCTTTATGTTTACTTATGGACCCGTAAATTAGAATAAGTATATATATGTGTCTGTTTATATATATAATGTCCTTTATAAAAACGTCTAGGTTTCATCTCTTTATGCAAACGTTTTATAATTTTACTCATTTTTATTAAATTATTATCGTTACAGATAGATTTGACCAGTTTTGGGCCATCAATAGGAAACTCATGGAATATCCTGCCGAAGAAAATGGATTTCGTTACATCCCTTTTAGAATATATCAGGTATGAAGTAAAGTTATCAAAATGTCTGTGAAAATTCTGTTATCTTACTTGTTGAAACATTGTAGTTCAAAACTGGTAAACTTGCATAGTTGCTGAACAGTGTGGTTAGAGCTTTCTAGATCTGCCTTTTGATGACTGTTTATATTTGTTTTAGATGGTAACTCCTCGGTGTCATACTACAAGGTAGACAGTAGGTGCTAGGTCTTCCTTACAGCACACCTTTCTAGATCTGAAAAACCTCCGTGTTTCTATAGAGTGCTTGACACATGTTGTTGTTGTTGTCAAGTGCTGTCGAGTCAGTTCTGACTCAGAGAGACCCTGTATAGGGTTTCCAAGAAGTGGATGCTGGATTTGAACCTCCACCCTTGTGGTTAGCAGTCCAGTGCTTATAACACCACACTAGGACAGCACTTGGCAATCTAGCACATTGCTGTTGTTAAGTGCCATCCAGTCATTTCTGACTCATAGCGACTCTGTCAGGGTTTCTGAGGAGCAGCTAGTGGGTTTGAACTGCTGAACTTTTGGTTAGCAGTCCAGTGCTTACCGTAACTGAAGCTCCATACCAAGATCTCATATAACATACGCTATTGTTGTGGAGTCCTGGTGTGGCGCTGTGGGCTAATGCATCAGACCGCAAAGTCGTTTGAACTTCAAGGTCAGTGGTTCAAGCTCACTAGCTGCTCCTTGAAAACCTATGCAGGGTCGCTATGGGTCGGAATCGAGTTGACGGCACTTAACAACAACAACAGCAACATTGTTATTAAGTGCCATTGAGTCAGTTCTAAGGCAAGTTTGAACAAGGACACCCCATATAGCATATAGTAAATGTTGGATGGTCTTATGTGAAACTGCTTACCTACTATAATGGAAAAGCATTCATGAACAGTAACTAAAAACAACTTCACAGGCATATACTGTCTTCTAGCTGAACTTGTCCTGGTAGCACTTGCATTCAGACTCATAGGTTTTATAACCTCCCTTTGTAGCCATTTCCAGTATTCTACTGCCTTTACTAATCGTTACTTGTATAATTTTTATATAGTATCAGTAAAATCAGAAGAATCCTGATGGAGTAAGCTCATCGAATTCGTTATCCACCATTTTGTCTTTTCCTTTTCTATTTTATTGTTAGTTACCATCGAATCAATTCCAACTCATGTGACTCCTTATCTGCAGATAAAAAACTGCTCTGTAGGGTTTTCTGGAGTCCTGGTATGGCACTGTTGGATAAAGCACTGGACCACAAAGTTGGCAGATCAAACCCAACAGCCACTCTTTGGAAACCCTATGCAGGGTCACTGTGAGTTAACTAACTCAACAGCATTTAAACAACAACAACAGCAGTAGCAGTAGAGTAGCAGTAGGCAGAACACCAGACCTGTGTCTGTGTGTGTGTGTTTGAACTGTCAACCTTTTAGCTAGTAGTTGAATGTTTAATTATCCATTAGTTTTTATAGGAAGAGTAAATTTTGTTTAATTCCACAAGTTCTGTTAAGTAGAGACATGAATCCTGGTAATCACATAATGTATTGATACTCTATCTTGTGTTGTGAAGACTCTGAGGCAATTTATAACTATATGAAGCTGTCTTCTCCTGCAAAGATTTACAGCCTCAGAAACCCTATATAGGGTCACTGTGATTTGGAACTGACTTTACAGTATTTAACAACAGCAGCAATCACATTTTTGTTGTATAATTAAAATTTAAAATTAAAGGCAGTGAAAATTCGTGAAACTGCATAAGCTATGAATGAGTGAGATCACTACATTAAAATTGACTTGAAAATTTGATCCCAAGCTTCTTAGTAGCCAAAGCCAAGGAAAAGTGTTATACAGTGTAATTTTTTTTATTCTGTGTAGATCATTAGGGAGCTCTGGTAGCATAGTGGTTACCAGTCGGCCTTCTAATCTCAACGTCAGCAGTTCTAAACTACCAGTGGTTCTATGGAAGAAAGATGGGGCTTTCTGCTCCTGTAAAGATTTACAGCTTCAGAAACCCTATACAGGGTCGCTATGAGTTGGAAACAATTCCATGGCACATCACCACCACCACCACCTTGTAGATCATTAGGGAAAGGTAAACTTTTGGGGAATTGAATAGAGACATTTATCATATGGCTTCATCTAGAAGGGGATGGTTATAAAGGATATTGCCAGAGGCATAAAACTCCTAAGTTTTATGCCTCTGGCAATATCCTTTATAACGTATCTATAAGAAAACATCCACCTTTAGATTTCTGACCCTCAAAGTGATTCCTTACGGCAATTATTCACTATTGTACCGCAAGAGTCTTATCATCATCTCCTTTCATTAGCCCCATCCCAACACATTGGAAACCATTCAGTGGAGATTCTACCTTAGTCCTCTGTGGCTGTGTCACTGCCTCTGGGCCCAGGAGACCCTGGGCCTTGCCATACTGCTGGTCAACCATAGGTCTCCACCCAGGTTCACAGGAGTTTGTTAAATGTGGTTGGACTTAGCTTCCAACTTCATTGCTGTTTTTCCCCCTCTTCCCCTTATCAGTGACCAGTGTGTTCACCAGCCAGACAACATGCCTGCTTGTGTATTCCCTTTGAATCATTTTCTTGGAAAGGAATTCGCTCTGAGGTGACCCTACCACTTGCCTTGATGGCTCCCAGGTGAACAGCTTGCTTGTTCTTGTAGTAAAACTTGCCTTGATGGCTCCCAGGTAGACAGCTTGCTTGTTCTTGTAGTAAACAATCAGACTGCCTTTATTGTTTCTGTTTTTCCTGCTAGTTATTTTAGCCACTACAGGCTGCTCTACTTATCCTGTTAAGTGGAAATTTCCAACCGCAGAGGATTCTGGATGGGGTTCAGGAATCCACCTATGGTCTTATGCAATGCAAAGGCTCCACAGAAAGCCTCTTAACTTGGCAACTTCTGGCCCCTTTAAGGTAATCCAATCAGTTATAGGCAGAAGACAGATTTACAAGCTTTCTATTGTAATGTTTCTGGCTGTTCCTTTCTCTCCCACTCAAGTATCTATTTTACAATGGTAGGCAAGGGAACCCAAGATTCAAAAGACAGCCAAGCATCTTAACATTATTTCCCTCTTTTACGCCTTCAAACCATGCCTCAATCCCTGTATCCCAGAGGCCTGTTGTTCCAAGGTTGTGCATACATCATCATTTACCTCTGTCCCACTTAGTCCATTCAAACCTGCCTAAATGTTCTCCCATCCGCCTTGTTCTTCCATTTCCCTCCCCCTTCTTGTTTATTGCCCCCTCCCCCAGGCACCCAAGCTATCGTGTGTCTATTCCCCCCCTAATCTGTGCTCCATCTTCCCCTTCCGCCCCTCACCTCATCCTATACATCCTGATAATTATCAAAGGTTTTTTTCCCCCCTCTTTTAGGGTAGGTTCTCTTTCTTAATCTTTTATGATAATAGTCCTATGCAGTATTTCTCCTTTTGTGACTGACTAATTTTACTCAACATAATGTCCTCAAAGTTCATCCATGTTATGTGGTGTCTTGCAGCTGCCTTGTTAATCTTCAAGGTAGCATAATATTCCATTGTGTATATGTACCACAATTTTTTTATCCATTCTTCCATTGATGGGCACTTAGGTTGTCTCCATCTTTTTGCTATTGTAAATAGTGCTGCTGTGAACATTGGTGTGCATATATCTACTCGTGTTATGGCTCGTATTTCTTGTGGGTAAATACCAAGTAGAGGAATTGCTAGATCATAAGGTATCTCTATTTCCAGTATTCCGAGGAAGTGCCATATTGCTTTCCAGAGCGGTTGGACAATTTTGCAATCCCACCAACAATGTAGGAGCGTCCCAGTCTCTCTGCATTCTCGCCAACATCTATTGTCCTCTACTTTTTTGATCTTTGCTGTTATTGCTGGTGTAAGGTGATGTCTCATTGTTGTTTTGATTTGCATCTCTCTAATGGCTAGTGATCATGAACATTTCTTCATATGTTTGTTGGCTGCCTGGATCTCCTCCTTGGTGAAGTGTCTTATTCATGTCCTGTGTCCATTTTTTAATTGGGTTATATGTCTTTTTCTTGTAGAGATGTTGTAGTTTCTTGTATATTAATAGAAATGGGTCCCTGGTCTGATATGTTGTTGCAAAAGATTTTTTCCAAGTCTGTGGGTTCCCTTTTTACTCTTCTGGTGAAGTCTTTTGATGCACCTAAGTTTTTAATTTTTAGTATGTCCCACTCATCTATTTTGTCTACTTTGTTTGTGTAGTTTTCAAAATGTTTGTTAGTCTGTGTATGGCCTGAATTAGAACCCTCACATTTGTCCCTATTGTTTCATTGATGACCCTCATAATTTTGGGATTCATATTTAGGTCTTTAATTTTGTATAGGGCGTGAGGTAAAGCTCTTGTTTTAATCTTTTGCATATCGCTTTCCAATTCTGCCAGTACCATCTGTTAAAGAGACTATCTCTTCCCCTTGCAATATACCTAGGCACTTTGTCAAAAATCAGTTGGCTGTATATGGATGGGTTAATTTCTGAATTCTTGATTCTGTTCCATTGATCAGAGTATCTTGCATTGTACCAGGCTGTTTTGACCACTGTGGCCATGCAGTAAATTTTGAAGTCGGGGAGTGAGAGGCTTCCAACCTTGTTCTTCTCAAGCAGTGCTTTGCTTATCCTGGAT
>NW_006408545.1:22891123-22892146 GCF_000296735.1 Chrysochloris asiatica
GAAGTTTGGCCATCCTGGCCTCCAAGGAGCACTCTGGCTACACTTCTTCCAAAATGCATCTGTTGGTGCTTTTGGCAGCCCATGGTACTTTCAATATTCTCCTCCAACACCATAACTCAAATACATCAATTCTTCTACTGTCCCTCTTTCACATGCATATGAAGTCATTGAAAATACCATGACTTGAGTCAGGCGTACCTTAGTCTTCAAGCTGACATCTTTGCTCTTCAACACTTTCAAAAGGTCTTTTGCAGCATATTTTCCTAATGCAAATATTATTGTTACTATAGAGGAATTCAACTGATTTTTGTTTGATCTTGTACCCTGCCACTTGGCTGAATCTTCCAATGATATCTAGTATAATTTTTACTGAGTCTTTGTGGTTTACTATGTATAGGATCATATTGTCAGCAAATAAAGACAGTTTTATTTCCTCTTAGCCTATTTTCTTTTTGTTGTTAGGTGCGATCGAGTCAGTACCGACCCATAGTGATCTTATATACTGCAGAATGAAACACTGCCTGATCCTGGGCCAACCTTACTACTGTTGCCACGCCTTTAATTTCTCTATCTTGCCGTATAGCTCTGGCTATGACTTCTAGCACAATATAGAATAAGAGTGATGACAAAGGCCATCCTTGTCTGGTTCTCGTGCAGAGGGAAGGCTTTCATTTTCTCTCCATTGAGAGTGATGTAGGCTGTTGGTTTTGTATATATGCTGTTGATTATGTTGAGGAATTTCCCTTCAATTCCTACTTTGTTGAGTGTTTCTATCAGGAATGGATGTTGAATTTTGTCAAATGACTTTTCTCCATCAATCGATAAGATCTTTTGGTTCTTTTCCTTTTTCTTATTTATATGGTGGATTACATTGATTGTTTTTCTAATGTTGAACCATCCTTGCATCCCTTTTATGCAATCCACTTGGTCATGATGCATTATTTTTTTGATGTGCTGTTGGATTCTGTTTGCTAGGAATTTGTTGAGAATTTTTGCATCTATGTTCATGAGGGATATTGGTCT
>NW_006408545.1:22892246-22908934 GCF_000296735.1 Chrysochloris asiatica
TATGAGGGTTATGCTTGCTTCATAAAAAGTATTAGGAAGCTTTCCTTCCTCTCCTATATTCTGGAATACTTTGAGTAAAACTGGTGACAGCTCTTCCCTGAATGTTTGGTAGAACTTACCAGTGAAGCTATCTGGGCCTGGACTTCTTTTGTTTGGGAGTTTTTTCATGACTCGATTAATTTCTTCTTTTGTTATGTTCTGTTCAAGTTTTCTGCTTCACTCTGTGTAAGTTTAGGTAGGTCGTGTTTTTTCTAAAAATGTATCCATCTCTCTAAGTTTTCGAATTTTTTTGAGTACAGCTCTTCATAGTATTCTGTTGTTATCCATTTTTATTTCCTTTGGTCCCTTTGTGACATCACTCATGTGGTTTCTAATGCAAGTTATTTGTATCTTCTCCCTCTTCTCTTTTTTTAGTTAATTTTGCTAATTGTTTGTCAATTTTATTAATCCTTTGAAAGAACCAGCTTCTTGTCCTGTTGATTATTTCTGTAGTTTTTCTGTTTTCCATCTCATTTATTTCTACTCTTGTATTTATTATTTCTTTTCTTTTGGTGACTGTAGGTTCCCTCTGTTGGTCTGTTTCTAATTGTTGGTGATGCTGTGTTAATGTGTTAATTTTGGTTCTTTCTTCTTTTTGGATGTGAGCATTTATCGCAATAAATTGTCCTCTCAGCATCGCTTTTGTTGTATCCCAAAAATTTTGGTATGCTGTGTTTTCATTTTCATTTGTTTCTAGAAACTTTGTGAATTCATGTTTAAGTTTTTTCTTTTTCTCAGTCACTTTTCAGCAGGGTGTTAATCAGTTTCCATGTACTCGACTTTATTTCCAGTTTTTATAGCATTGTGGTCTGAAAAGGTGCTTTGTAATATTTTGATATTTGTAAATTTATGGAGGCTTGCTTTGTGACCTAAAACATGGTCAATTCTGGATAATGTTCCATGTGCACTGGAAAAGAATTATATTGTGCTGTTGTTGGGTTGAATACTCTGTACATATCTATGAGGTCAAGTTGGTTGATTGTGCTGTTTAATTCTTCTGTAACTTTGTTGAGTTTCTTTCTGGTTGTTCTGTCCCTTTTCGAAAGTGGTGTATTACAATCGCCCACGATTATTGTAGATTTATCTATTTCTTTCATCACTTCTAGTTGGCTTTGCTTCATATATCTTGGTGCTCTATCTAATTGAGAAACAACAAAGTCCTCAGGCTCTCTGTCTCTTTCTGATTAAGGAAAAACTGCCCAACACAGGAGCAATCAGACAATACTCTGCTCTAAGAAGACACACCTGGCAGCCAGGTTTTCTCAAGTAAATTGTGAGATATGGATTGCATCTCAATGTCAAGAAAACAAAAATCCTCTCCACTGGACAAATAACCAACATTCTTACCAACAGAGAAAAGAATGAGGTTGTCAAGGACTTCATTCTTCTTGGATCAGCTATCAACAGTCAAGGAAGCAGAAGTCAAGAACTCAAACAACATATTGCATTAGGCAAATCTGCTGCACAAGACCTTTTTAAAGTATTGAAGAGCAAAGATGTCATCTTGAGGACTAAGGTGCGTCTGACCCAAGCCATGGTATTTTCAATAACCTCATATGGGTATGAACGCTGGACAGTGAATAAGGAAGACCGTAGAACAATTGATGCTTATGAGTTTTAGTGCTAGAGGAGAATATTGAAAGTGCCATGGGCTGCTAAAAGAACAAACAGATCTGTGTTGGAAGAAGAGTAGCCAGAGTGCTCCTTGGAGGCCAGGATGGCCAAACTTCATCTCTCATACTTCAGACAAATTGTCAGAAGGGACCAGTTGCTGGAGAAGGATATCATGTTTGGTAAGATGAAGGGTCAGAGAAAAAGAGGAAGACCCCAGTGAGATGAACTGGCAAAGTGGCAGTATCAATGGGCTCAAGCGTGGCAATAATTGTGAGATTGGCCTAGGATTGGGCAGTGTTTCGTTCTGTTCTGCATAGTGTCTCTATGAGTCAGCACCAACTCGATGGCACCTAACAACAACATAGTTAGCTAAATTTCACAAATAATATGGAGTCCTGGTGTGGCGCTGTAGGATAAGCCCTGGATTGCAAGGTCATTTGAATCACAAGGTCAGCAGTTCTAACTCACCAGTCACTTCTCAGAAACCCTAGACGGGGTTGCTATGAGTCAGAACTGACTTGACGGCACTTAACAATACAACTATATGCCAGGCACATATATATCATGAACACAACATGAATAGAACAACTATCTTGCTTTTATGATACATAGGAACCACTTGAAAATAACATAAATTCTCACCACTGGACCAATAAACAGCATTTTTATCAACGGAGAAAATATTGACGTTGTCATGGACTTCATTCTTCTTGGATCAACTATCAACATTCATGGAAGCAGCAGTCAAGAAATCAAATGACGTATTGCATCAGGCAAATCTGCTGCACAAGACTTTTTTAAAGTGTTGAAGAGCAAAGATGTCAGCTTGAAGACTTAGGTGTGCCTGACCCAAGCCATGATATTTTCAATAACCTCATATGCATGTGAAAGTTGGACAGTAAGTAAGGAAGACTATAGATGTTATAACACGGAATAATTCAGAGAAATGAATGGAAAAAGAGAGAAAATGTCTCTGTGAGAGAAAATGGTTTTTATAGTTCTGTAATTAAAACGTTAGTGGCTAGTGATAGATTCCATGTTTTATTTGGATTCTATCTACATCACTTTTAGATTTACCCCTTTCCAATTTGGTTCTTATTTGAATTCAATTAAAATTTTAGGAATGTAGGGCTCTGTGATACAGGGATTGAGGCATAGTCTGAATGGGTAAAACGGGAAATAATGTTAAGACGCTTGACTATATTATGGATATTGGTTTCTCTTGCCTACTAAAATAGACACTTGAGTGGGTTAGAAAGGAATTTTGGGAAACGTGATTATAGAAAGTTTGTAAGCCTGTCTTCAGCCTGTAACTCACTGGAATACCTAAAAGGGGTTCTAGAACTTGCCCAGTGAAATGTGGAGCCCTTATAGTGTGTATAGGACCTTAGGTGGAATCTGAGCCCCAACGAGAACCTTTTGAGGTGGGACATTCCCACTTGAAAGGAAAAGCAGACCTGCCTGGAGCAACTAGAGGAACAGAAGATAACTTCTTGAAAGACCTTCAGGAAAAATCTAAAACAAAAATGGCAGTGTGATTGGCTGCCACAAGAATAAGCAAGTTGTTTACCAGGGAGCCATCAAGGAATTCCCTTCAGGACAAACCCAACTCCAAGACTGAAACTCAAAAGGAACACACAAGCAGGTATATAAGCTTGCTGGTCACCATGGTGGTTTACTGGTGAGTGTAAGATGGGGAAAGTCAGCAATGAAGATGTAAGCTGAGTTAGACCATGTTCTATAAACTCCCCTTCAACCTGGAGATGAGAAACAGAAGAGGAAGGGCTGGTTGGTCCAAAGTGTGGTGAGACCTGGGGAATCCTGGGTCCACAGACAAGGGCATAGCCACGGAGTGCTAGAATACTGAGAGTGAAGCGTCCAACTGATATGAAGTGAGGGGGGAGATGCACAAGAATGCCCAAACTTGCAGATAGTACCCATTTGACCTAGCTTTGATGGCTTGATGATCAGAACTTGCCTAGATGAAGATAAAAAAAAAATTGATAAAGGAAACGGCTATAAATTGCTACAATTTGATGAGCTTGATGTACATTTATGGATGCTGTAGCTCAAAATACCAACTCAGAGGTTAGGAGTGTTCACATCAAGGATCATCCTATTCCCTCTGTACACAGGGTTAATAGGGACAGGCAACTTAGACGTTTTTGTTGTTGAGTGCCTTCGAGTCAGTTCCGACCCATAGCGACCCTGTACAGGGTTTCCGAGGCTGTAAATCTTTATGGGAGCAGAACGCCTCATCTTTCTCCCATGGAGCTGCTGGTAGTTTCGAACTGCTGGTCTTAAGGTTCGCAGCCCGATTTGTAACCATTACGCTATCAGTGTTTCTTAGACATTGGCTACCTAAAATGAGGGGAACAATAAATCACAAAGTGACTTGCTTACAAGTTTTCAGGAGGGAGTTTAGTTTCAGAGTATACAGGAAAGATAGAATCCCCACTGAATTGTTTTCATCTTGTCTAGATGGGTCTGGTGAAAGGAGATGGGGATAAGATTTGTGTGATTTAATAATGAATAATTGTTATCATGACTAATTGCAATTGTCACAACTGTAAAAGTAGAAGTTTTGTGACAAAAAGGAGGAGTAGTTAATCTTACAGTCCAGGAACATCAAGGGTGAAAAACACAAGCAGAATGTGGGGACCCTATCCAGAGAAGCAGTGACACCAGAGATGCAGTCAGAGATGAGGACATGGAGAAATAGAGCAGCTGAAGACTCTAGACTCATGGAAAGAGAAAGGCTGTGTAGCTGGTGGCCAGGAGGCAGGCTTGCAGAATGTGCCCTTTGGTTGTTTAAATGATTATATATTCCTAAGTGTTTTTGTGCATCTCCCCCACAAAAATATCAGAGGGAATAGAGGTAAATACTGTTGAATGATGATGCATGGAGGAGATTGTAATCGTTGCAATGAAGCAATGAGTGTAAAACTGATGTTCTCCATGTAAACTGTCACTCAATTCACAATAAAAACTTTAAAAAAAATTTTTTTTTTTTAGGAATGTAAGTGAAGATCAAAAACTAAGAGTTCTAGTTCTTGCCAGTTTGTAGTTTCCTGGCTTTCTCCATTTCCCCATTCTGCAATTTTGAATCTGTATTCACCTCCTGAATTAGGATGGACTTTACATTCCCTTTTCCCAATTTCATGAGTCTTGGTGTGGTGCTGTGGATTAATACGCTATACTTAAAGTCGGTTTGAGCAGCAAGGTCTGTAGTTCAAACTCAACAGCTGCTCCTCAGAAACGCTATACAGGGTCACTATGAGTTCAACCAACTAGATGGTACTGAAAAACAACAATAATAAGGAAACTTTAGGGTTCTGTTGATTACATCTGATTAGTTTGCATGGCTTTGATGAACAATCCATTGATTAGATAACACTTCTATATATGCAGTATTTTGATGAAGCAGCCCTTTTCATATCTTTAATATTGCTGTTTTAATTGGTTGCTATTGAGTTTATTCTGACTCAACTTAACGGTGAGTCCACATGCACGGAGAATTGTATTCCATAGGGTTTTCAAGACTGACTTTCTAGAAGCCTGTTTTTCAATTCACTGCTAGGTGGGTTCAAGTCACCAACCTCTCAGCTGATAGTCAAATGCTTAGCCATTTGCATCACATTGTTGCTGTTGTTGTTAAGTGCCTTGGACTTGATTCTGATTAACAGTGAACCCTGTATAGGGTTCACGAGGAGAGGCTGGTGAGTTTGAATTGCAGACCTTGCGGCTCAAACTGGCTTTAAGTATAGTGCCGAGTACTTACCCTGTGCCGCCACACCTGCTTTTTTAATAGTCTAATAAATTTTATATGCTAGGTAAAATGTGAAAACTCAGGTTTATGAATAGATAAAGAATATAGATTTTACTAAAATGTTCTTTTTTTTTTTTGGAAACAGATTTCGAATAGAATGCTTCTATAGGAAAGGGTACTCATTGAGCTGGCTTAAGGAAGCCCCATTTCATCTTATTGAATCCTCAAAACATCTGATTATGTAGGAATTGTTGATTTTACATTGAAGGAAACTGAGGCTGAAGAAATTCAAGTCTTTGCTCAGGGTCACACTACTAAAAATGAAAATACTAGAATCTAGACCTCAGTCTGACTCAGGAATAAAGTGTGATTATATTTATAGGGAGTATGTTTAAGCACAGATTTTCAGGATATAACCAGCTATCAGAAAAATTAAAATCCACTTGGACCAATTAAGTTGATATAAACAAACAAACAAACAAAGAAAAAAGCCCTCTGTAAACGACTGTTTTATGGTTTGTTGGAAAATGCTAATTATTATTATATGTATAATGCTTTTACCGTGGGTCCAAAATGACTATAATCAAGTGACAGGATTTTAATGGTAAAAGTTAAATCAGTTCAAAACCAATAAGACATAATGTGTCATTTCCGTCCTTTACATAATGGTTTAGGTTGGTGTAAGAGTTTCAGGCTTGAGTTCCTAAAATCCAGGCGCTTAGTATTAAACAAGTGGTCTAAAGGTAAGGTTAATGTCAGTAAGTACTCCAGATATGTAACCAAAATACTTATTAGAATGGCACATATAAACAGATGGTAATTAATGAGGCTATTTATCACAAAGCTTTATAAAAGGGCTGTAATGTCCCGAATCTTTAGACTGTACAGTGAAACTTAAGCACATCATTTCTGCTTTTCAAGAAGCAATAGTGGGGGTCGGGGGGCCACAAAGACAAGAAGTGACTGGCTTACAAACTTTCAAGAGGGAACCTAGATCCAGAGGACCTGGAGAAAGGAGACTCTCCAGTGAGTAGTATCCAATCTGTCTAGGCTAGGCGGGGCTGATGCAATGAAATGCAGATGGGTCTCTTGTGATACAACAGTGAATAATTGTTGTCAGGACTGATTGTGAGAGTTGGAAATGTAAAGGTAGACGTTTTATATCAAGGAGGGAAGTGATTAACTTTTTAGTCTAGGAGTGGAGGTCCATCAAGGGAGAACAGCGGAGAGCGGGACCCTACCCAGAGAAGCAGTGATGCCTGAAATGGAGGCAGAGATGATGACGTGGAGCGATGGAGCAGCTTGGAGACTTTAGATCCAGAGAGGGAGAGCGACTGTGTGCTGAAGACCTGGGGAGTACGGGGGGCAGGATTGCAGGGTATACCCTTTGGTTGGTTGATGATGCATGGAGGGGATTGTAACCATGGCAGTGAGACGATATATGCTAGAATGAATGTAAAATTAATGTTCCCCCATAATTTACAATAAAACATTTAAAAAAAAGAAGTAATAGTCATAAATGTTTTCTGTCAGTGTGTTTTGTTTGTTGTTGTTGTTTTTGCACATTTCCTCTGCTGAGTTTATTTGGTTCATTTTACTTTTAAGTTGTTAACATTTAGATATTTACATTCTGTCTTGTAACCATAATGTCCAGTCATTGAGTATTTGTTCTTCATTTTTAAATGGGTTCGGTGCATTGTACCAGTCTTTAATCATGTCTTCTCCATTCATGAGGTTACATGGGAGAACATCAGCTTTACACTCATCCTATCATATTTCGTTTCATTGCAATGATTACATTCCCCTCCATGCATCATGAAATAACCCAAAGGGTACACTACACAGGCCTGCCCCCCATCCCCCTGGCCGCCAGCACACACCCTTCTCTCTGAGTCCAGTGTCCCCAGCCACTCCATCTGTCCACATCATCGTCTCTGTCTCCATCCCTGGTGTCACTGCCTCTCTGGGTAGGGTACCGCTCTCCGTTCTTCACCCTTGATGGTCCCAGAGACCTCCGCTCCTTGGCTGCAATATCAATCACTCTCCTCCTTTTGTCAAAAAACATCTACCTCTATATTTCCTAGCCTCACAGTTAGTCCTGGTGTCAATTTTTCACTGTTGTACCACATGAGTCTTATCCCCATTTCCTTTCACTAGCCCGGTCCCAACAGATTGGAAATCATTCAGTGGTGATTCTAACCTTCCCCCACCCCATCTGCAACTAGGCTCCCTCTTGAAAGCTTGCAAGCCAGTCACTTCTTGCCTTTATAGCCCCCCCCCTCCCATTTTGGGTAGCCAATGTCTAAGTTGTTCATCCCTGTGTACAGTACCTCGCTGTAAAGATTTGTTCCCGTTTTTAAGCTACTTCTTCTTGGATCAACTATCAACACTCATGGAAGTAGCATCCAAGAAATCAAATGACGTACTGCATTAGGCAAATCTGCTGCACAAGATGTTTTTAAAGTGTTGAAGAGCAAAGATGTCAGCTTGAGGACTAAGGTGTGCCTGACCCAAGCCATGGTATTTTCAATAACCTCATATACATGCGAAAGCTGGACAGTGAATAAGGAAGACTGTAGAAACATTGATGCTTTTGAGTTATGGTATTGGAGGAGAATATTGAAAGTGCCATGGGCTGCTAAAAGAACAAACAGATCTGTGTTGGAAGAAGAGCAGCCAGAGTGCTCATTGGAGGCCAGGATGGCCAAACTTTATCTCTTATATGTCGGACATATTGTCAGGAGGGACCAGTCGCTGGAGAAGGATATTATGTTTGGTAAGATGAAGGATCACAGAAAAAGAGAAAAAGACCATCCAGCGAGATGGATTGGCCAAGTGGCAGCATCAGTGGGCTCAAGCGTGGCCATAGTGAGGTTGGCCCAGGATCGGGCAGTGTTTCGTTCTGCTGTGCTATGAGCCAGCACCAACTCGATGGCACCTAAAAACAACAACAAAACATCCATAAGTGTAGGTAAAGTTCATCAAATTGTAGTGGGTTACTCTCCCCCACCCGCTATCTTTCTTCTTCTAGTCAAGTTCTGATCATCTAGCCATTGAAGCCAGGTTAAGTGGGTACTGTCTGCCAGTATGGATGTTCTTGTGCATCTCCTCTCACTTCATATCAGTTGGACACTTTACTTTCCACTCTAGTCCTCTGTGGCCATGTTACTGCCTCTGGGCCCAGGAGTCCCAGGTCTGCCATCCAGGTCTCCACCCAGGTTTACAGGGGTCTATTGAATGTGGTCGGACTTAGCTCGCAACTTCATTGTTGTTTTATCCCCCTCTTCCCTTATTTTGGTGACCAATGTGGTCACCAGCCAGACCACATGCCTGTTCATGTATTCTCCTTGAGTCTTAGTCTTGGAAGAGGGTTTGCTCTGAGGGGTCCTGACCACTTGCCTTGATTGCTCCCGGGCGAGCAGCTTGCTTGTTCTTGTAGTAATCAATCAGACTGCCGTTATTGTTTCAGATTTTTCCTGCTGGTCTTTCTTTCATGAAGTATCTTCTGTTCTTCTAGCCGCTCTAGTCTGGTCTACTTGTCCTTTCCAGTGGAAATTTCCTCAGTCGGTTCTGGATGGGGTTCTGGATTCCACCTATGGTCTTGTGCAATATAAAGGCTCCACAGGAAGCCTCTTTCACTGGGCAATTTCTAAACCCCTTTAAGGTATTCCAATCAGTTATAGGCTGAAGACAGACTTGCAAACTTTCTTTAGTGATGATTCTGGCTATTCCTTTCTCCCCACCTCAAGTGTCTTTGTACCTGACACTTCTCTTCTCCCTGGCTCCTTTTAGTATTCTCTCCTTGTCTTTGATTATGGAGAACTTGATTATTATATGTCTTGGTGACTTTCTTTTGGGGTCCTTCCTGGGGTACATTCAGCTTCTTGAATGTTTGTCTTCTCATCTTTCAAGATGTTAGGGAAATTTTCTTCCAGAACCTCTTCAACTGTCTCCTCTGTGGACTTCTCTGATTCTTCCTGTTCCACAATGCCAGTAATTCTTAAGTTGTTCCTCTTCATGTTATCCAGCATGAATCTTAGACTCTTCATATTTTTTTATCCTTTTTTTTGCTTGTTGTTTTATCTTAGCAGTATTGAGAGATTGGTCTTCCAGCTTACTAGTTCTGGCTTCCATCTCTTCTATTCTGCTCCTTTTCTCTTTCAGTGTATTGTCCACTTCTGATATTTTCTTATTAATCATCTGGATCTCCATTTGCAGGTTTTGAATTGTTTCCAATGCTGTATCAATCTTGTTTGATTGCTCTTGTAGTACTTTCCTGGCTTCTTCCTTGTTTTCCTCCACCCCTTTTTGGAGCATTTGAATTGGTTTCCATATCATTCTTCTGAATTCCTTCTCAGGCAAATCCAAAACCTGCTCTTACTCTTCTGTGAAGCCTTTGTCTGCCTCCAGCACATTTGTCTCAGTTACTCTTTTCTGTTTTGGACATGTTTTGAGATCGTTTGTTGTGTTTGAGATATTTTGTTTGTCAACAAATATCTCAGTAGTTATATGGGTTTTTTAATGCTTAAATGGATGTTTGTTGTTGTGTTATTAAGCTTACTGGGTGTCTCCTGTTGGATATAATCAGGAGATAGGCTTCCCTTTTCTAATGTATTGCTTAGCAGCTGTTATTAGCTCTTGTCTCAATGGTGAACTGTTATGGGGTATACTTGTAGCTTGGCTATATGGCCATGATTGTTGTCTCTTCTTGGGTAACGTCGGGAGAAAAAGCTCCCACCTCCAGGAAGAATGTGTGATCAAAAGGACCAAAAGCAGAAACAATATAAAAGCAGAGACAAAAACCACCACTTTGAAACAAAAATAAAACTTTGGCCAACTGTCCAGTTGCCTTGCTACACAGGCAGTGTATGTGCACCATAGAAGCCTCCAGCAGTGGGTGGGGGTGTCCGCTCATTCAGGCCCCTCCTCTAGTCACCACCTTGGAGGTGCGCAGATAGATATTGAGAAGTTAATGGGAGAAAGATTGTCTACTATTTTTGTCTTTGAAGGTGAGTTAGGTATCTGCATGTGCACAGTGTAATTCTCGAGATAGTTGCATCCTTTTATGTTGGGATTTTACAGATTGTTCTGTGGTTTGTCAAGCCTGATGTTGTTGTTGTTTTTAAGTGCCATTGAGTTGGTTCTGACCCATATATAGACCCTGTACAGGGTTTCCAAAGCTGTAAATCTTTACAGGAGCAGAAAGCCTCATCTTTCTCCCATGGAGTGGCTGGTAGTTTCGAACTGCTGACCTTAAGGTTCGCAGCCTGATTCATAAACACAAGGTTGCTGCACAAGTAATTTTAGGGCTGCGACCCCCAGGTTGACATCATAAGTAGCTGCCAAGATCTTTCTCTCTGTATCGTGGGAAAACTGTGGGGTCAGCGCTGGACTTTTTTTGAGGGGGTGGGGGTTGCGCACCCATCCACCTGAAGTCATCCGGGCTGGGCAAAGAAGGTGCAACAGGGAATAGGAGAAAAAAACGTGTAGACTCCCTCACACCTCCTTTTGCAAATGTCATTGCACCACTTTTAGCGCCGGTTCCCAGTCTGGCTTTAGCCTCCGCATAGGGAGTCCCATCTCCAGTGATTCCTAACTCGTGATATTTTCCTTTATATCTTGATTTTTTCACTTGCAAGTGTGGGAAACCGACATCCTGTACCTTATGGTAGATCCAGCACTCTGGTGTTGTTCCGTGAGCACAGCTTCTCTGGGTTGTCAATCCCTCCCTCACGGAGGCTTTCCTACCTGGCTGTTTCTGCAGGCACCTAAACCAGAACTCCTGTCAATGTGTTTTGGATAAGAAAAGTTTGCCTCGTTCACTCATTCAGTATGTTCATTTACTCACAATTATTTGCATGCCTTGTCCCGTGCTCTGTACAAGGAGTACAAATGGTGATTAAATCATGCATCACTTACAGAACTTATTGTCTAAAGATGTTGTTATTAAGTGCTGTCCATATCGACCCTGTATAGGGTTTCCAAGTAGCAGCTGGTGAACTTGAACCACCGACCTTCCAGTTCAAATGACTTTGCAGTCTGATACATTAGCCCACAGCGCCACACCAGGACTCCATTGTCTAAAGATAGAAGTAAATCATTATATGAACAAATGTAAAATGACGACTGTAATTGGTATTGTTAAAGAGTAAAACAATGCAGTAAAAAGCATATTCCTAAAGACGTTCTTGTGGAAGTGTTGCATCCTCCAATGTCTAACAAATAGTGGCAAAGAGTGATGAGATGAGCTTTGGGTAGAGGGGACATTGTGAGTATGAGGACAGCCTATGTGTCTAGAGACCAAGATAGTTGGAGGGAAAGAAGGCAGCAGAGGGTAGGGGTCAGACAGTATTTAGGATTTATTTCTTTGTCCTAGAAAGAATGGAAAAATTTTAATGAGATTTTTAATCATCTGAAGATCCATTCGTATTTATTCAGCAAAGGTTTAGTCATCTACTTTTTTCATGTGTATTTTCTTAATGACAATATTAGTTTTAATCAAAAATAAAAATGGTCTTTTCTTGTAAGAAGTTGTCAGTTATATAGTAGTAAAATTAGAATTTGAATTTAGTTAACATTTTATTTGAGAATCCCTAGAACTCTGCTCCCTTTCCCATTTTTTTTGTTTCAGGTAAACACGTTGATTTATATAATTAAATTTCTGTTAATATTTTAATTCTTTTGGGAGGTTTATTAGTTACTTATTGAAACAAATCTATTTAACTTTTTTTTTATATATATACTGAAATATTTAAGAGGTTTTGTAAGAGTGGGGGGAGTACATTTTTTTAAATGGAAACCAGAATGTCAGAGATTAACTTGGTCCTTCCTAAATTTAAGAAGTCAGAGTTGTAGATTCTTGTTTTGGGTTTATTTCATATTAGATTAACTTGGTCCTTCCTAAATTTAAGAAGTCAGAGTTGTAGATTCTTGTTTTGGGTTTATTTCATATTTAATTCTAGTAAAAAATAGTGAGGACAGTAGAAATCTGTGCAGAATTTTGGCAGTGTTTGTCAGAATTCCTCCTACTCTAGGGTTGTGGCAATGTTGGTAAAAATTTACAGTTCTCTTCTTGTGTTGTTTTCCATTATAGTCTGTGTTATGCAATAGCATTCAGCAGAAAAGCCATAGACTAAGAGGAGAAGCTTAATAGTCATTAAATGATTATTATTGTTCTTAATTTAGTTTTGCAGTCATTTCTGAAACACTGTGTAATGACTTGTGCCAGAGGCATATAAAATATCTTCAGTAGAATAGAATGTAATAGTCTCTGTTCTGCAGCTTAATGTATGTTACTTCATTTTTACTTAGGGTGTGTTTCTGTAGGATAAGCATTGAACTGGTAACCGTGGTGTCCACAGCTCAAACCATCAGCCACTCTTAGAAACCCTATACAGGGTGGCTGTGAGTCAGAACCAACTCAGTGGCATGTAACACCACCAACAAGGTGAGACTTAGGGCCATAAAACAGTGTGTAAAAATGAAGCATAGTACTTGATAATACTTTTAGGACTCAACTATTAAAAAGTCCCTGACGGTGTGTGTCTAGATCAGTGTGTGTCAGTGTGTGGCTGTATCAGTGTGTGTCTGTCATTGTGTGTCAGTGTGTGGCTGTATCAGTGTGTGGCTGTCAGTTTGTGTCAGTGTGTGGCTGTATCCATGTGTGTCTGATAAAAAAAATAATGAAATGGTCATTTAAGTAACTTTCCCAAGGCAACATAATTAGCTAAAAGGTGGTTTTTAGGTACCATTGAGTCAGCTCCAACTCTTAGTGATCCTCGAGACAACAGAATGAAACACTGCCCAGTCCCATACCATCCTCACAATCATTCCTTTGGTTGAGCCATTGTTACAACCTTGTGTCATTCTGTCTTGTTGAGGATCTTCTTTTTCACTAACTCTCTACTTTACCAAGCACGATATTCTTCTCCAGGGACTAGTCCCTCCTGATAATATATTCAAAGTGTTACTTCATTATACCAATATGTCTATGTTTTTACATGTTGATGACCTTGTTTTCTGTCCCAGTGGATTGGATGTTAACTCTCCCATCTTGATGCCTGATGATGCAGAGGTTAGGTTCCCAGCAGCAGATCCTCACCAGCCTACCCTCGTGTTTCTAAAGCAGCCCCTCCTTCTCTGCCTTGCAAACAATTTTCTTCAATGCAGGAAGAAATCACACTTTGTTTATGCCTCAGAAACAACCCTTGCCAGGGCAACTAGTCCCAGCCCGGGAGGTGTCTGAATCTCCTGTCTTCATGGATGATGTGGGGCACCCAAGAGATCTGAAGGGTCACATATTCCTGACTCTGGTAGTGGCCACCCAGGACCCTGTGCACCTGCATTGTCCTTGCCCCTACTCAGGCTCTGTCAGCGTCATGCATAGGCTTCTGTCCCATGTCTGGTATGACGTGCCTGGACACACATCAGCTACAGGGAATTACACCATTCTTAGTTGTTGTTGGTAGGTGTCATCAGGTTAGTTCTGACTCAGAGCATAACAGGAATGGAACATTGGCTGGTGTTGCACTATCCTCAGTTGTTATACGTTTGAGTCCATTGTTTGTCAATATGTCAATCCAGGTTCTATAGGATCTTCTTTTTTGTTACGCCACCACTTTATGAAGCATGATGTCTTTCTCTAGAAACTAATCCTTCCTGATAACATGTCTAAAGAATGAAATATAAACTCTTGCTATCCTCACTTTGATAGAACATTCTGCTGTCCTTCTTCCAAGACAGATTTTTGATACTTCTGGTAGCCCATGGTACTTTCAGTATTCTTCACCAACACCATAATTCAAATGCATCAAATCTACAGTCTTCCTTATTCACTGTCCAACTTTCACATGCATGTGAAGTCGTTGAAAATACCATGGTTGAAAATGCCATACTAAAGATTTTTGTTGTTAAGTGCCATCAAGTTGGTTCCAACCCATAGCAACCCTGTATAGAGTTTCCGAGGAGCAGCTAGTGAGCTTGAACCGCCGACCTTGCAGTTCAAACAGCTTTGCAGTCTGGTGCATTAACCCACAACACCACACCAGCCTTAATCCTTAAAGTGACATTTTTCCTCTTTAGTACACGAAAGAGGTCTTTTGCAGCAGATTTGCCTAATGCAATAAATCCTTTGATTTCTTGGCTGCTGCTTTCATGAGTGTTGATTGTGGATGGAAGCAAAATGAAGTCCTTGATAATTTCGCTCTTCTTTACATTTATCATGATGTGATTTATTGGTCCAATTGTGAGGATTTTTGTTTTCTTTACATTAAGTTGCAATTCATATTGAAGGCTGTAGTCTTTTATCTGCATCAGTATTTCAAGGCATTTTTGCTTCTAACTATTCTCAGGCGTCTTTGTGAATTGTCTTAAAGCAAACAACAGTTTCAGATGTTTTTTTCTGAATACTAGGGTGTTACCAAGGAGGAGTGTCTTGGCTCCAGACGATAAGTACTTGAATACAAACTACATGATAGTGGAGTTTGAACCTGCCAGCTGCTCCATTGGGAAAAGATGAGGCTTGCTGCTCCTGCAAGTTTTTTAAAGCCCCGGAAATGCTGTACAGGGTAGCTATGATTTGGAACTGACTTGAAGGCACTTAACAACAATATATTACCAAACTCAATCCATGGCTTCTTGACCATGGCTTTTACCTTTATTATACAACTATCTAAAGTAAAGTAATATTTTTATACTATTGAATGGAAATGTAGTGAAAAATGCAGGGTGTATACAGGGACACTCTCGACATCAGAGCAACTTTGAGTTAATCATTTCTTTATCCATCCTGGAGGCATCCCCAGTTATTCCTTTCTAAATATTCTTTATTGTTTTAGCCTTTTCTTTTCTTAGTTGCCTCCTTCAACCACCTTCCTCCAAGTCATACACAATTTCTGCTACACTTGCCATAAGTAACTTGTTCATAACTCAGAAATTTTTTTAAAACACATTTTTGTCAACTTTATGGAGGTTTAGTTTATCTAAACTAAACTATGCCAGTTTTCAGTGTAAGTGTGAGTTTTGATAGATGCATAACCACCATGGAAATCATGCCACTTTGCATGTCCGTTTTCTCTCCTGATTCTTGACAACCACTGATCTGAGTTCTGTGCTGATTTGAAATCATGATGCATATTCCTATTTGTCTGGCCTTTCCCCCGACATACGTTTTGGAAATGTTATTTGTTTGTTAAAGAGTATTGGTAGTCTGTTCCTCTTCATTGCAAAGTAGTGGTATTCCATGGCTGATGGACATTTGAATGCTTTCCAGGTTTGGGATATTATGAATAAGTATTTGAATACAAGTCTTTGTATGGATATCTGTTCTCACTTCACTCAGGTTAAAAAAAAAAACTCAAGAGTGAAATCATTAGACCATATATTTGGTGGTGGTGGTGGTTGCTTTGAGTTGGAACCAACTCCACAGCACACCACCTCCATAGCATAGTGGTTAGGTGTCGGGCTGCTAACCTCAAAGTCAGCAGTTTGAAACTACCAGCTGTTCTGAGGGAGAAACATGAGGGTTTCTGCTCCAGTAGATTTGTTGTTGTTGCTAGGTACCCATAGCAACCCTATGCACAGCCAAATGAAACACTGCCGTATCCTGGGCCAGCCTCACTACTGTTGCCACGCTTGAGTCCATCAATGCTGACACTTGGGTCAGGCGCACCTTAGTCCTCAAGCTGACATCTTTGCTCTTCAACACTTTAAAAAGGTCTTGTGCAGCAGATTTGCCTCATGCAATATGCCATATGATTTCTAGACTGCTGCTTCTGTGAGTGTTGATAGTTGATCCAAGAAGAATGAAGTCCTTGACAACTTGAATCTTTTCTCCGTTGATAAGAATGTTGTTTATTGGTCCAGTGGTGAGGATTATTTTCTTTACATTGAGATGTAATCCATACCAAAAACTGTGCTCTTTGATCTTCAGCAGTAAATGTTTTAAGTCCTCTTCACTTTCAGCAAGCGACGTTGTATTATCTGCATATCACAGGTTGTTAATGAGTCTTCCTCCAGTCTTGATGCCACATTTTTCTTCATAGAACACAGCTCCTCGGATTAATTGCTCAGCATACAGGTTGAATTAAGTATGGTGAAAGAATACAACCTTGTTGCACACCGGAATATTCATACTTCGCAATGTTGTCCATAGCTTGTCATGATCCACACAATCGAAAACCTTTGCATAGTCAATAAAGCATAGGTAAACATCTTTCTGATATTCTCTGCTTTCAGCCAAGATCCATCGGACATCAGCAATGATAGC
>NW_006408545.1:22910136-22934800 GCF_000296735.1 Chrysochloris asiatica
TAAATTTGAATAATAGTGGTATTAACTGGGTTTCCCTCTGCAGGCGCATGGATACTATCCTATCACAGACAGCATTGTACCTCATGATTGCTGTGAGCCTTCCAACCTTCTGAGTATTCCTTTATATGTGGTTCAGAGTTCTGGGACCATCCCCTGAGCCAGCTTGGTTGGGTATTCTGTGTTGTTGTTGGCGGAGCTCTCTGCTTCACATCCACCCCATCCGCCATCTTGTTTGTTCTGATCTGGATATGTTCTTTTTGACAATGAATGCAACACCATTCCTCTTCAACTTGTCATTCCCTGCATAGTAAACCATGTGGTTGTCAGATTCAAGATGGCCAATACTAGTCCATTTCAGCTCATTAATGCCTAAGATATCGATGTTTATGTGTTCCATTTCATTTTTGACAACTTCCAGTTTTCCCAGATTCATACTTCATACATTCCATGGTCCGATTTTCAGTGGATTTTTACAGCTGTTTCTCTTCATTTTGAGTTGTGCCCCATCAGCAAATGAAGATCCCGTGGGCTTTTCTCCCACGGGCTTTACTCCTTTCGCGTCATCGCAGTCAACTCTACTTTGAGGATGCAGCGCTTCCCCAGTCTCATTTTGAGTGCCTTCCAACCTGAGGGGCTCATTTTCCTCTGCTATTCATAAGGTTTTCAGTGACTAAGTATTCGAAAGTAGTTCGTCTCTCCTTCCTAGTCCATAGCTTTACAGCCTCGGAAACCCTATGCAGGGTCGCTATAAGTTGGAACTGACTCCACGGCACAAGCACCTTTTTTATGTTATTACTGGCTATTTGTATATCTTCTTAGAAGAAATGCATTTTTAAATTCTCTTTATTTTTTAATTGAGTCAGTTTTCCCTTTTTGTTGTTGAGAGTATGAAGTTCAATTTATCTGTTATTCTACATTGCTTGATTGAGTTTTTGTGATGTCATGTCTAAGAAACCATTGCTTGGTCCAGTGTCATGAATATTTATTTTCACTTTTTCTGGCAATTTTGTACTTTTTAATTAACATTTACAGCTTTCATCCAAGGACTTGCTATAAATGATATTTGGGAAAAGTTGTATATTCTAGATTCTTTTGCAAGTGTTTTATAATCTAGTTGTGTGATTTGGTAGAATCACATCCTATTTCTGGGCCAATTTTTTATTTGTAAAATAAGGATAATATTTCCTAGATTGGTTATTGTTGTTGTTAAGTGCCGTTGAGTCAGTTCTGATTCATAGTGACCCTCTATTGGGTTTCTGAGGAGTGATTCGTGAGTTTGAACCACTGACCTTGCATTGTAGTGCTTATCCTGCAGTGCCACACCAGAACTCCTCATAGGTTGGTATTGAAGATGAAATGAGGTCTTGTTTTTAAAACAATATTATAAGTAATATGTGAATTACACTTGCTATTATTATTAGAATTATGTTACAGCATAAATCACTACAGTTTAATCATGAATTATTTTACCAGTGATGATGATGACTCTCTCTTACCTTCTATGTTCCTTTCTTCCCCTTTGTTTTTTAATAGTGAAACATATTTGATAAATAGCTCAATATTTTCAATGTAATTCTGACCATAGAATAATCTTCCCTGTGAGAATGCCCTAAAAGACTACTTCCTATCCCTGCCAAATACTCAACCCACTAGTTTTTTTCAAATTCTTTTTATTATCACTTCCCTTCAAGTTCTCAGATTTGATGCTTTGTAATTTTTTTTTTTTTAAGGTTTTTATTGTGGATTGAGTGAAAGTTTACAGGGCAGACCATCAGTTTTACATTCAACAAATCATACACCTTGTTTTATTACAATGATTATAATCACCTCCACATACCATCAGTTAACAGTATTTCTCTATTTGCTTTAGCTTCTTTAAAAAAAAAAACAAAAACAGCTCCAAAGGGCACATTCTGCAAGTCTTCCTCTTGGCCACCAGCAATTAGTCCCTCTGTTCTCATGAATCTAGAGTCCTCAGCTGCTCCCCCTTTCCGTGACCACAGCTCTGCATCCGTCTCTGGTGTTGCTGCTTCTCTGGATACGGTCCTACATTCTGCTTGTGCTCTTCTCCTTGATGGTCCTAAGGTCCTCTATTTCTGGACTGTAAGATTAACCACTCCCCTGTTTTTGTTTCAAAATTTCTACCTTTACAATTGTGACAGTCGCAATTAGTCCTGATAACAGTTATTCACTATTGAATCGTACGAATCTTATCCCCATCTCTTTTCACCAGTTCCGTCTAGACAAGATGAAAACTATTCAGTGGGAACTGTTTATCTTTCCCTACACACTCTTAAACTAAACTCACTCTTGAAACCTTGTAAACCAGTCACTTCGTGCCTTTATCGCCCCCTCATTTTAGGTAGCCATTGTCTAAATTGCCCATCCCTATCTACCCTGTGTACAGAGGGGATAGCATTGATGTGAAGACTCCTTCCCTCTCTGTTGGTATTTAGAGTTACTGCCTCCATGAGTATAGGTCAAGTTCATCAAATTGTAGCAATTTACCCTTGTTTCCTTTATCAAAATTTTTTGTTTGTTTGTTTGTTTTGTAATCTTCCTATAGTCGAGTTCAGATTATCAAGCCCTTGAGGCTAGGTCAAATGGGTACTGTCTGCAAGTTTGGGTGTTCTTGTGCATCTCCCCTCACTTCATATCAGCTGGATGCTTCATTCTCAGCTCTTTCCTTCTGTGGCTATGTCCTTATCCATGGGCTTAGGTGTCCCCAGGTCTCACCACACTTTGGAGCAACCAGTCCTTCCTCTTCTCTCTCTCATCTCCAGGTCAACAGTAGTAGACCAGTGTGGTAGCCAGCAAGCTTACATGCCTGTTTGTGTGTTCCCTTTGACTGTCAGTCTTAGAGGAGAGTTTGTCCTGAAGGAACTTGATTGCTTGCCTTGATGGCTTCCTGCTGAACAGCTTGCTTATTCTTGTAGTAGCCAGTCATGCCGACATTTTTATTAGGGGTTTTCTCTGATGATCTTTCTTTGAAGATGTATCTTCTGTCACTCTAGCTCTTCCAGGCTGGTCTGCCTGTCCTTGCTTGTGGGAATGTCCCACCTCATAAAGTTCTGGATGGGACTCAGGATTCCACCTAATGTACTATACTCTGCAAAGGCTTTGCATGAGGGCTATTTCACTGAGCAAGTTCTAGATCCCCTTTTAGGTTTTCAGTCAGTTGTAAGCTGAAGACGGGCTTTGAAGTTTTCTGTAATCATGTTTCCCAGCATTCCTTTCTGTCCCACTCAAGTGTCTATTTTATAATAGTAGACAAGGGAAACCAATATTCATAAGACAGTCAAGCATTTTAGTGTTATTTCCCCTCTTTAAACTACGCCTAGAGCCCTGTATCACAGAGCCTTGCTGTTTCAGTGTTGAGTATGCACCACTGTTTACCTCTGTCCCACTTAGGGCATTCAAACCTGTCTCAGTGTTCCCCTATCTATCTTGTTCTTCTACCTACTCCCCCTTTTATTGCCCTCCCCAACCCCACTGTTGTGGTTACCTTATATTCCATTAACTCTTCCCTCCATTTAAGATAGTCTATTTTATCCTGTAATCTACCTGACCTTTTCACCACCTGGATCTCTCTTCCTCTGTGTTCACCTTCTTTCACATTTTAATTGTTTTAATCATAGAGTGACCTCTCAGATCCCCTGTTCTTATAATTTTATTCTGTTCTTGACTCTTCCATTTGTTGATTGAGTTCAGGGTAATGTTGCCACGTATGTCATTCTCTGGTTGTTGTCTGTTCTTGTTGGTTCTCAGTCTACAGAACTCCCTTTAGGATGTTTTTCATAGCAGGGTTGGCTTTGGCAAAATCCCTTAGCTTCTGTTTACCTTGGAATGTTTTGATTACACCCTCGTATTTGATTGACAACTTTGCTGGGTAGAGGATTCTTGGTCGGCAGTTTTTTTCTTTCAGAGTTTTACATATGTCTTCCCAGTGCCTTCTTGCCTGCATGGTTTCTGCTGAGAGATCCGGGCTTAATCTGACTTGCTTGCCTTGTATGTAACGCTTCTTTTTTCCCTACCTGCTTTCAGGATTCTGTACTTTGATTTTTGAGAGCCTGATTATGATATGTCTCGGTGATTTTTTTGTCGGGGGGCGCGGGGTCTATCCTTCCTGGGGTTTGTTGAGCTTCTTGAATGCCTATATTTTCACTTTTCAGGATGTTAGAGAAATTTTCTTAAGTTATTCCTCTTCATGTTGTCCAACATGAATCTTACACCTTCTTCAGATTTTTTCATCCTTTTTTCTGCTTGTTCTTCTATCTTAGTGATATTGAGTGATTTGTCCTCCAGTTCACTAGTTTTGCCTTCCATCTCTTCAATTCTACTTCTTTGCCCTTTCAGTGTATTGTCTATTTCTAATATTATTAATCATTTGAACTTTTTTCTGTAGGTTTTGAATTGTTTCCAGTGTTGTATCTATCTTATTTGATTATTCCTGTAGCACTTGCCTGACTTTTTCCTTATTTTTCTCAACTCCATTGTATAGTGTTTTGATACATTTTATAATCATTTTTCTAAATTCCTTCTCAAGCATTTCCAAAGCCTGCCTATCTTCCAGTATCGAGTGTAGGTCTACTTCCAGCTCATTTGCCTCAGTCACTTTTATCTCTTTTCTGGACATGTGCTAATATGGTCATCTGTTTCTGTTTTTTGGACATATTTAGATGTTATCTGTGGCCTTAATACTGAGATGGTTGTGTATTTTGGTATTTTTTGCTTTCTTGTTGCCTCCAGGTAGATATGATCAGGAGATGGGTTTTCCTTTTCACTCTTCTTCCTGAGAAATTTCAAGGTGCCACTGTTGGTCGTTTTGACGTAACTCAGGATTTAATTTTTGACCTATTTCCTTTTTAGTCTGCCTGTCCCGTTCCACAATCCCTGTTCAGGCCTTTTTCCTAGTGATAAACAGTTCAGGGCCGGCTGTGGCCGTTTTGCATTGCTGTTTCATTTTAAATGCAAACTGTCACTCTAAATTTCAAGGAGATCTGTACACATGGGTAGTAGAACCCTCTGGGAGTGGGGGAGGGGTGTCCACTCACTCAGGCACCCCCTCTAGTCACCAGAATAGAGGTGCGCAGACAGCAAGAGACCAGTGAACATATACAAAAAAAAAATCATGTTCACACCTTATTGCTGCGGTTCTGTCAGGCGTCCGTGGCTGCTCTGATCCTTTTCCTGCTTGAACTCGCCCAAGATGGCGTATCCAGGTGCAGCTGAGCTGTAAAAATTAGTTCTTTTTCTGCTACAAATTCCCCTAGCTGTAAGCCTTCTAACCTTCTAAATATTCCTTTATATGTGGTTCAGAATTCTGGGACCATCCCATGAGCCTGCTTGGTGCGGTATTCTGTCTTATTGCTGATGGAGCTCCTCACTGCACTTCTGCCCGATCTGCTATCTTGTTGGTTTTCCACTTTGTAATCATTTTTAAACAAATAACCTGGTCTTGGAAGAAGTACAGCCAGAATGCTCCATAGATGCAAGAATCGTGAGACTGTGTCTCACCTGCTTTGGCCATATTATCAGAAGGGACCAGTTCTTGGGGAATGACATCTTGCTCAGTGAAGTAGAAGGAAGACCCCTCAACAAGCTGGAATGACACATTAGCTGCAGCTGTGGACTCAAGCATAGGACAGCTGTGAGGATGACACAGGACCAGCAGTGCTTCAATCTGTTGTATGTAAAGTCACTGTGAGTCCTAACCAATTCTCTCGCACCTACATCAGCAGTCATTCTTCATCCGTTTTTTAAGCAGTGTACATTCTACTGTATTAAAACCATTTACATTTATCACCTTCTTGCCATATACACTGGACTCTGTTCATGTTCCCTATCTCCTACCTAAACTATTTTAGCAGTTATGGTAGAACTTTCAGGACTGCCTCTCTCCCTCCAGTCTGCCAGTATTTACACTAATGCTGATTTGATCTTAAAGTGAAGCATAGCTAGAGTTTAAGTAAATAGCACCACGGGCAATTCCACACAGCATACTTGATATGTTTTCTTCTTTTGTTCAGCGTAGGAGTAACCCTTATGCCCAGCATGTTTCTAAACACAACTCAAATATCTTCTCTTCATACTGTCTAGAAGTTACTTCTTCTTTCTCTTAACTCTGTTTTAAAACATTTTCATTATTCATATGTAGTAACCCTGTATAGGGTTTCTGAGGAGTGTCAGATGGATTTAAACTGCCAACTTTTAGGTTAGCAGTCCAGTGTTTATTCTACAGTGCCATCTCAGGACGCCACCTTACATATGCTGTTGTTAAGTACCATCGAGCTGGTTCCAACCCATAGCGACCCTGTATAGCGTTTCCAAGGAATAGCTGATAGATTTAAACTGCCAACTTTGTGGTTAGCAGTCCAGTGCTTATCTCCTATAGAGCCATATCAGGACACCACCTTCGTATGTTGTTGTTGTTAAGTGCCATCGAGTTGGTTCCAACCCATAGCGACCCTGTATAGCGTTTCCAAGGAACAGCTGATAGATTTAAACTGCCTACTTTGTGGTTAGCAGTCCAGTGTTTATCCTACATTGCCATATCAGGACGCCACCATGTGTATATTGTTGTTGTTAAGTCCTGTCAAATTGATTACGACCCATAGCAACCCTGTATAGGGTTTCCAGGGAGCGGCAGGTGAGCTTGAACCACCAACCTTGTGGTTCAAACCATTTTTGCAGTCTGATGCATTAGCCCACAGTGCCACACCAGAACTCCACCTTATGTATACATAATGTAACTATAAATTATTAACAGCTGGAGGAAGCCTTAGCAATCATTTAATTGAAACCTCTAATTTTAGAAATAAGTTTATACAGAATTGACCTGCCTGTTGTTAAAACCAAACATTTGATGGCACAGCCAGGAGTAGAACTTGAGTATTAGATCACAAGCCATGACCTTTTACTTACATTCACCATTGTAATGTAGTTCATAAACTTTTTGGGGTGTGGGGGCAACATTTCACAATAGTTCTGGTGAATTCTGCTTGGTTTCTGTGTAAACCATTAACCTCTGAATTCCTGGAGGGCAAGGATTGTTTCATTTCTCTCGTCTTTACAGATAATGTTCAGACACTATTTCATGCCATAATGAATGAATGAATAAGTGAGTAAATGAAGAAAAATTATCTTGTTTTAGTATTAATATTCATAATATAAAAACGGAAAGAAATTCTGCCAACTTTCAAATCTTACAAAAGCTATAGGTAAATTGAGGCCTGTAGGGGGCAGCCCAACACAACAAGTTTAGATCACAGTTGCTAAGTAAGATACACTGTTGGCTGAGATCTCTTTAGATTTAATTTAAATGGCTTCCTACGTGGGTTTTTCAAAAATGAAAGCAGCTATTAATTATAAGCTTATATAGCAGGTATATTATAAAACAGTTGTCATATGTAGGAATGAGAACTGTTTGATCCGATGATTTGCTGATTTGTTTTTTAAAGTATTGGATGCGAACAAATGATGAGCTTTTAATTTGGCTTATTTATGAACTTTAAAACAGTATAGATAATCAGATAGCAAATCTTATCTTTAATTTATAGCTAGAAAATTTTTTTTTACCATTTTTATGATGTTATCCTAAACTACTAAATTCATTATTAAATGAGCTCAACATTTAAATAAAATTACCTGCACCAAGCTAGGTCATTTTATTTAATGTTTTCACAATTGAAAAATATTTCTTATTGCTAGTAATTAAAGCAAACAGTAGGAGAAAGATGAGGCTGTCTGCTCCTGTAAAGGTCTACAGCCTCGGAACCCTTATACAGGGTCACCACCATCGATCAATAACAATATTGATACGTTAGCAAACATATTAAACATTTATTATTGAATGCCAGATGCTAGCACTTATGTCAGATATTACTTTAAATATTTTGCATGTATTCATGTAATCCTCATTTTAATCCTTGGAAGCTAATATGTTTTTCCACAAACTTTTTGAAGCCCTCTCATAGTGTTACTGCCCCTGTTCTACAGTTGAAGTGATTCTAAGATAAAGATTGGTTATTGAAACTTGCCCACGGCCATTATACTTAGTGGAAAAGCCTAGATTTTGAGTGAATGCCATCTGGCTCTAGAGCCTATACTTTTTAATTACTGCTCTTTTGATACATTGTTAATGAATTGCTTCTATTTTCTTATTCTTTCTGTCATAACTTTCCATTTGAGACTGTTTTTCTGACTCTGCCCACATCAAGTTTCTTCTTACTCCTCCCATTTCTAATATTTCCTGTGCCTTCAGTCCATTTTTCTTCTAATAGAAAAAATGAATAGTAGAAAGTAAAAACATTATACCCTTTCTGTAGTATTAAGAGATTGAAACAGCTAAAATTGAGGGATTTTCTTTCTCTTTTTCTAATGACTATTTAAGGGATTTTTAGTGATGACATTGAAACAACTTAGGAGTAGCATCAACTTTACTCCCCATGCTTATGCTAGCCATGTTGTTGTTAGGTGCCATCAAGTCAGTACTGACCCATAGCAACCTTATGCACAGCAGAATGAAACACTGCCTGATCCTGGGCCAACCTCACTACTGTTGCCACACTTGAGTCCATCAGTGCTGCCACTTGGTTAATCCATCTCGTTGGGGGTCTTCCTCTTTTTCTCTGATCCTCCACCTTACCAAATTTTGCTATGCTAGCCATACTGTAGGGTAATTGTAGAAGCCAAAGTATAGGTAACTGTTTGTGATTAGATGGTCTTAATTATCTCATCAGAAAGCTTTTGTTTTTCCAGCTCCCTCCACAGAGAAGTTCTTGGCTATAATAAGAGTGTTTTTGTTATGGTATTCTAACATAAATTAAAATAACTTTGTTGTTGTTGTTATGTGCTGGGGAGTCAGTTCTGACTCATAGCGACCCTGTACAGGGTTTCCAAGGCTGTAAATCTTTACCGGAGCAGAAAGCCTTATCATTCTCCCACGGAACAGCTGGTAGTTTCTAACTGCTGACCTTGCAGCCCACAACTCTATTCATAACCACTACGCTACCAGAGTAAAATAACTTTACTGTCAGTTATTTGGTATTCCTTTCTTTCTCGTTCTTGTCTGGATAATTTTAGTTTTCTGTAGTATTTGAGAAATAATGAGTAGACATAGTAAATAAAACAAGGGAGACTTCAGTTCATTTAAAAATTTTATGAAAGCTTAGATTAAAAGTAAGGTTTGGTGGTTGTGTGCTGTGGAGTTGGTTCCGACTCTTAGTGACCCTGTATAGGGTTTCTGGGGATGTAAATCTTTACTTGTTTCATTCTGCTGTGCATAAGGTCGCTGTGGGTCGGTACTGACTCGATAGTACCTAACAACAACAACAAATCTTTACTGGAGCCAGGAAGCCTCATCTTTCGCCCATGGAACGACAGGTAGTTTTGAATTGCCCAATTCCCATTTTTCCATAACTCACTTGAGATTTACTTTTCCAATGTAGTGCTGGTCTAATAAAGTCTTAGCCAATTGCTAGCCTAAGTTTAGTTCCTGTTCAAAAAATGTTCATTGCTTCGACCTTACTATTCTGAAAGTTTCCAAAATCCAAACTTGTTTATTTATGCCTCTGTCACATTTCATTAACATTCACAGAGAATGTTAATGTCCGGAAATGATGTCCCTTACATTAATCATTTAGTTTACTGACAATTTCATGGTGTAACAAAATCTGCTTACTCACTTACCGAATCCAAGAGTGATAACTACTTTCCAGTTTTTTTGGTTTGTTTTTTTTTCCCTGTTCTTCTCATAAATGATTTTCATATAACATGCCAGAACATACAACACCTGTCTGTTCAGAACAGAATTTACTAGACTGTGATTCTTAGTAATGGTTCCTTCTTTTAGGTCAATATGAGACTTGCTTTTGGTCTAATTACTCATTCTTTTTAAAAAAACAAACAAACTACTTGATTAGAATTTTGAGTAGTAAGATGATTCTGGAATAATAGAAGTAAAAATCAGTTAAACTTATAACAACTAATAGCCTAGTCTTCATTTCTAGACTGAGCCTGGACAGTTTTCCCGGACAGCTCCTATCAGAGCAGCCTACTTTCTCATGAAGTCTTTGTCTCAGTTCTTGGGTCATACTCCATGTTGTTTTTTTTTTCCAAAGTTTTGTGGGATTTTTGTTAACTTTTTGTTTTTGTGACCCATGGTGATACTTTACAATAATAAGCCAGATCCCATGGAAATTATAGTTATGTAAATGTAGGTACAAAACCCATTGCATTGAGTTGATTTCAACTCCTAGCAGCCCTATGTTGTTGTTGTTGTTGTTATGTGCCGTGGAGTCAGTTCCGACTCACAGCAACCCTGTACAGGGTTTCCGAGGATGTAAATCTTCACACAAGCTCACTGCTAAAACTTGCTTCTATAAAGTGGCTGGTGGGTTTGAACCGCTGACCTCTTAGGTTGCAGTCTGAACTGCTGACCTTGCAGTTAGCAGTCCAGTGCGTATCCTACAGCGCCACCAGGGCTCCTTACTGTACTACCAGAGCTCCTTAAATATATGTATGTTGTTGTTGTTAAGTGCCTTCCAGTCAGTCCCCATTCATAGTGACCCTATATAGGGTTTCCAAGTTTTTAAATCTTTGCCATGGCAGAAAGCCTCATCTTTTACCTGTGGAGCAGCTGGCTGGTGCAAACCGTGGACCTTGTGGTTCACAGCCCAGTGCTTATTGTATGGAGATAACATTGATACATGTTGTTGTTAAGTGCTGTCAAATCAATTCTGACTCATAGTGACCCCTACGTAGGATTTTCAAGGAGCAGCTGGTAAGTTTGAACTGCCAACCTTGCAGATCAAAGTAACCTTGCAGTCCAGTGCTTATCCTACAGCACCACATAGAGGTACAGACATTGATAGATATAAAGGGTCTTCAAAAATTCATGGACAGTTCCTGCTATGTTTTAGTTCTATTTTTCCATAAACTTTTTGACGCCCTCTTATGCAAACTTGAAATCATTCAAATCCTTAGATAGTTTGCTGATTTTGAATATTGATTGTAGTGTATTGCAATGTTAATTCTTGGCAAAGAAATACAATCTAGTATAAACATTCAGTTGTATTCTCTGATTTACTTTGCTTGAGAATATTTTAAAGAATAAAACCTGTCTTATGTAGGATGTGTCTCTAGAAGGTCTGCTTTTTAAAAAGACTGTGTAAAGGAAGGAGACCTGGTGTGGTGCTCTAGGATAAGCAGTGAACTGCTAACCAGAGGTCTGTGGTTCAAACCACCAGATACTCCCTGGAAACCTATACAGGGTCGCTATGAACCAACTCGACAAGCACTTAACAACAACAACAGCAATTTAAAGGAAGGGGTCCATGCAGATTCAAAGGGTCACTATTTGTACTCATTGCTTAGAGGGGGGAGTGTGGTATGGAGGAAAGGTCTTTATCAGTGAAATAATGACTGATTATAGTTAAGGTTAACCGGTTTGGAAACTATATTTGAGCTGACTGTTTGCTATGATGGGCTCAAGCATAACAGAGTCATGCAGTGTTTTGTTGTATTATACAGAGGGTCACAGTGAATCAGCACCAACTCAACAATACCTCACAACAGCGTAAATATGTCTATCTGGCTGTGATCTTTTCAAGAAAGTCACCTGTGTGCAATCATGTGTTGTGACACAGTTATGTGCACAACATGGATTAATTAAAATTGTGCTGGTTGTGAAATTATATGAATTGGTAAGCTAAGGATTTCACATGATTATGGAGTTCAGTGATGAGGGAGTTGTTTAAGGTAGACATAATTGTATGCTAGATATGTAACATACAATTGCTACAAGACTTTTAAGAAGTCAAAGCAATAAAGGTTACTTATTACCAAACTTCATTTCTAACCATATTAAACTTGTTTTCATAGCATCATTGTACATGAAAATGACATTTGAAATTTTACATAAGAAAATAACATGTTTTCAAAGCTAAAAATCCAGAAATCCAATGTAGTACTTATTTGTAACATTTGTCTAGATCCTCAAAAGCACAGATAAGAGGAACATAGATTATTTCATGTATACAAAAAGGAAAGAATTTACTCTGCTAGATTAAAATTTTTATAGAGTAAAATATCAGTAAGCCCTCTCATCTTTTCTTCTCCTTTCCTTTTCTTTGTTTCTGTCCCACCGTTCCTTCCTCACTGGTCTCTCCTTTTCTCTGTGTCACTAGACCTAAAAAGTGTTTTCACTACATAGCAGAGCATTTCCTATTTTAATTAAAGTTTTGAAGTTTACTTTTAAAAGCAGGGCTTTGCTAAAGGAAAAATACCTCTATTAGTTTACATTTAAAGTCCTTTTCATCATGATGAGTGTAATTATCTGTTACTTCTAAGAAGTAAGCCATAGCTAATTTCTGACTCTGTGTATATGTTTAAAGCGACTTAGAACCAGCTTGGGACAGTTCTGACGTCTGCTTATGTAATGCAGCATCCATACTCTTCACGAGGTGCTCATTTTAGCTACAGATGCTTCATATAAAACAGGGTAGAGTAGCTTTCAAAAGGACCTACACATCAAAGTGTAACTTGAGCTCTGGTTTTTACTCTGCTTGAGGAATGTTTAATGGAGTAAACCAACAAATTTGTTCTTCCTCCAAATCACATTAGTATCTTTAAGTTTTAATAATTTTGACTTCCATGCCTTTCTAAGCTGTGTCCTATATAATTGATTAATTTTATTACTTTGGGATTTTTTAAAAACAATATTCACATTAGATATTATTCTGATGACTGTTTTTCAAAACAAGATTCATTTTTGTTATAATTGGTCCCAGGGAATAATGATGTTGCTTTTTTGCACTGCTGCTGCTGCTGTGTGCTATGAGATCAGCTGCAAACTCACAGTGACCCTGTAAATGTTTACAGGAGCAGAAGACCTCATCTTTGTCAAGCAGAGAAACTGGTGGATTCAAACTGCTGACCTTATGGTTAGCAGCCTATGCAGAACTCCATGCTATCAGGGCCCCTTGTAGCACTAGCAACAATAAATTATTTGAGTAAAACACCATATTTTATGTCAGATTTACAGCACTCTTATTTATTTCTATGGTTTACTGATAATTCATGAAAACAAGTTTATCATCTTTTAAGACTTGCGTCCTAAGAGGACTTTAAAATAAGTACAGTGATTATAGCTTTTAGCCACAATGTATCCTCTTTTGCTAGTAAATTCTTTGAAGTGGAATGCTTCTTGTTTAACCTGTCACTATAGTCTCTTCTATTTCTCAGAAGGATAAAATATCACTTAAATTACACAAGGTTTACATTAATCTTTGATGTGTATTATCCTCGTAAAACCCTATTTAAAAATCACTGCTTCAGTGTCCTAAGTAAACATCACCTATGTTCCAAAATTTTGAAAGTGAGTTTTGTGGAGATTGAAACTTACATTGTAAATGATAGTTAGATTCTTACAATGGGTTGTGTAATTAATGAATTAATGAAATTGAACTCTAATATCCATTCTATAAACCATAACCTGCCTTTATAGCATTGTTCTTTTATTCCAGATTCTAACTAGGGATCTGCAAGAGGCAACGGAGGCTCCCTCTTGCTGCAGAATCCCACCTCCCCTTTCAGGTCACAGCAGTGTGGGTGGGAATCTAGAGGTTCCTAGCTTGTAAGGAAGTAGAAAGATGAGTATCTCATTGGAGGCACGAGTTCTAGAAAACTCAGAAATAGATGTGACCGATTGGGATATCTTTTATAAGCCAGATACTGTATTTCATAGATTGATTTACTTTTGTTTCATATTAACCCTATTATGAAATTACATGTGTATTTTAGTAAATCTTTTTTACCTAGCATTTTATAAATTCAAAAGTTTTTTGCTTCATTTAAATGTTTATTTAATATTGTATGTGTTTGGTAAACAATTAAGACAAGGTGATCTAAATTCCCACAGTTCACACCTTTACACCTTTTTAAGAAACATCTGTAATTTTCTGAATGGATGAGGGAAGGAATTTTTTCTTTTTTAAAAATAAAGGTTTGAGGATTTTTGAGGGGGGGGGAATTAAATTAACACTTAAACTTAAAAAAAGAATAACTATATTGAGATGATGCTTTGTTAAAACACTGCTAAAACTGGGCCATCACTGCAGAAAGTCTCCCCCACACCCACTCCCTACCTGTTGTTGTTGTTGTTGTTAAGTG
Organism: Chrysochloris asiatica; assembly: GCF_000296735.1. NCBI lineage: Eukaryota > Metazoa > Chordata > Mammalia > Afrosoricida > Chrysochloridae > Chrysochloris > Chrysochloris asiatica. Next base: position 22,924,309 of record NW_006408545.1, read on the forward strand.
CCATCGAGTCGGGTCCGACCCATAGCGACCCTGTACAGGGTTTCCGAGGGTGTAAATCTTTACGGGAGTAGAAAGCCTCATCTTTCTCCCGCGGAGCCGCTGGTAGTTTCGAACCGCTGACCTTAAGGTTCGCAGCCCGATTCGTAACCACTACGCTACCAGAGCTCCTTGTATGAGGTTTTTTTACATTGTTGTTTTTTTTTTTTTACATAGCAACTATATTGAAGATTTTAAATAGCAACTATTGTGGGGTCCTGGTGTGGCGATATAGCATAAGCACTGAACTTGTAAGGTTAATGGTTCAAACCCACCAAGTGCTCCTCAGAAACCCTATACAGGGGTTGCTATGATTCGGAAATGACTCGACAGCGCTTACAGCAACTTACTGAAATATGACTTGTTTGCCATATAGTTTACCTCTTTTAAGTATACTGTTCAGTGATTTTTAGAATATTCAGAGTTGTGCAGCCCTCACCAGAACATCACATCCCCTCAGAAAGAAAGCCTGTACTCATGTAAACAGTCATTCTCCAGTCCATTGTCCCCCTAACCCCTGACAACCAAGGATCTGCTTCCTGGCTCTATGGAGCTCACTGTTCTCAACATTCCATACAACTGGAATTGTGCCTGGTATCTGCCTTCCTTCACTTACCATATGTTTGCAAGACTCATCCCTTTTGCACCGTGCATCACACCCATACATCACTTTTTCTAGGAATTGAATAACATTCCATTGTAAGGATTGTTGCTGTTAAGTGCCATCGAGTCGGTTCTGACTTATAGTGACTCTCTATAGGGTTTCTGAGGCTGTACATCTTTCCGGAGCAGAGAGCCTCATCTTTCTCCCATGGAGCAGTTGGTGGGCTCAAACTGCCGACCTTATGGTTCAGAGTGCATTGTGGTATATTGTAAGGATACGCTACATTTTATTTTATCTATGCATCAGTTTGTGGACATTTGGATTGCTTGTACTTTTTGGCTATTAACGAATAATGCTAAACAACAACTATAGTGAAACTTTAAATAACAACTTTTATAGAGTCCTGGTGTGTTGCTTTAGGATAAGCACTGGACTGCTGACCACAAGATTGGTGGTTCAAATCCATCTACTGCTCCTTGGAAACCCTGTGCAGAGTGGCTGTGTGATGCAGTATTGTGCTTGATATGAAGTGGTGTCTCCTTATAACTTTGATTTGTATTTTCCTATTGAGTAGTTTTTGTGTGCTTACAGGCCATTCGTGTATCTCTTTAGTATAAATTTAAATCTGTTGCTCATTTTAAAATTAGATTGTCTAGTTATTATTGATGAGAGCGTGTCCTTTATATATTTTAGATACTAGTTCATTATCAGACCTGACTTGCTTTGGTTACTTTTGGGTTGTTGTATCTTAAGAGCTCATTGGGTTATCTAAGATTACAAAAATTTGCTCCTGTTTTTTCTGTGTATAATTGTTTCAGCTCTTTCCAAATTGCTTTATATTCATATGTTCTTCAGAGAAGTCCAGTGCCATCTTTCTCAGAATTTTGTAATCAGCAGATTACTTCAGCAGTGAGACCTCCAAAATATTTATGCCACTTGCTACTTCTAACAAATTCACAAGAATTTATATGAAATCTGCTTTTCATGATATTATGGGATAATATCTTTTTTTTTTTAATTCCTGTGTCAGAAACAAAATTATAGACACGGCTCATTCTGACCTATAGTGCTCACTGTAAAACCCACAGACCACACTTGGAGGTCTGGGTAGGTGAGGGTCTTTGTAACCGCGTCACTGGTTTCAAGTTTAGAATCACTCTTCTCTCATCGGTGAGACACTGAATGGTTTCAGTTCTGAAGCCAGCACAGCTGCACTTACTCAGGTGGTTCATCCTCGTACTTTGGTGTCTTGATTTGCACAGATTAAAAGGGCTTCCTGGTTGTTTTGTAAGTATTCTAGAAAGTTAAGAACATTCCATATGCAAAAGTGTCCTTTGACACTTTATAAACTATATTCTTGTATTAGCCTAACTTTTTAGTGTTTGGATAAAATTAGCAGAAGATAATCTTGAGCTTGTAGATAGTTAAATTTAATTGAAATCTTTCTGAAGCAATCTTAGGAGAACTAAGCAGAGTATTACTTAAAATATCCATCTTAGCCTTTGAGCTTTGACCTCTTAATCGCTTTCTTTTTTTCCTCAAATGGTTTTGATCTACGTTTGGTTGAATCTTCAAATGTAAAACCTTCAGATACTAGTCTTACTGTTTCTTAATGCGTTTTTCCCCCCATCCACCCTCCACCCCCAGATATTTTCTATTTGTAAAAAAAAATAATAATAATAAGCATTTCCTCCCTTACTAAAATGGAGGGATGGTAGTTGTAATGTGCATGTTATTTGCATAAAACTGGTCACTTGTTTTATAAATTGACTCATAAGCACTGTAAAATTGCTCCCAATCTTACATGACATAGAGAAACAGTGTTTTCATGCAACACATTTCATTCAGTGAAAGGATATGAGGAAGATGTTGTCATCTGTATTTAAAGAAAAATTTTCTCAACTATTATGTGACCAAATCTATTTGACATTGTCTAGACAGAATTATAATAAATACAGCAATTTATATAAGACAAAACATAAACTCTAAACTAGATGTGTGAATATAATTCTGATGAGTGCTTTCATTTAATCATAGTCTCTATTAAGACTGCTCCTCTGAGGATTAAGTGTCCCTGGCTGTAATAATAACAGCTTTTCCAATGTTAATTATTAGTGTTTAGTGTTGTCAGGAATATTAAAAGTGGGCTTCAGCCTCTCCTAGCCTAACTACAGAGAGTACTCATTTTCAAGTTTCCTATTTCCCTTCATAAAGGATAACAGTTGTCTGATTAAGTCCTACTGGCTTCTTAACTCCCCCCGCCACCACCACCACCACCACCACCAAAGGACTGTTTACTGTAAAGGGCTAAAAATACTCATTTGAAAAGGGCCTCTTCTTTCTATTTGGTAAAGTCCTGTAATTGTGTATATTCTTAAGCTAATTTTACTATGAGGCGTCTTTTGAAAAGCATGTAATAGAAAAGTTGGCACGTAGAATATATCTTAGTTCAAATACGCCTGCAACAGTTTGAAGTGCATATTGTGTGTCATTGCTGGTAACACCTGGCAACACGTAGCTTGTGTAAATGCCTATTCTTTTTCTTTGTGCCGCATCAAATTTATTATGATGTTAAAATGCTTCAAAGGAAACTAGTGATTATCAATCACCAATTATTTTTCATTACTTCTAAAAAGACTAAATATTTAACAATGGTTGCACATTTAACAATGGATTTAAAAGGAAAAATTGAAAACTAGTATCGTAAACACCTATTGATTAGGTGTTATACATATCATCTTATGTTAATTTTCATAGCAGCCATTCAAATGTATGCATGATTATTAACTGTATTTTTGAGATTAGAAACCCCTAAAAGTTGCCCTAGGTACATAATAAATTATAGAATTGGGATTCTAACCAAGCTTTTGTTAATTCCACAATCTCTGATGTTCCAATTCCAAGTGCTGTGTGTCCTTAACACACCTTTCTCCTCACTGTACTTATTTCTCACAAGCACCCATATATTCAAGGACCCCTGATGGCACCATGGGTTAGGCATTAAGGTTAACAGTTCAAAACCACCAGCTACTCCATGGGAGAAAGATGAGACTGTCTATTCCTGTAAAGATGGACGTCTCGGAAACACAACACAGGGTCACTGTGAGTCAGAATCAACTCATGGGCTGCGAATTTGATTTACCCATATGTTCCAGCTTCCCTCTAAATACTTTTATGAGGAGGGGACAGATGAAAAGGAAGTGGTGGTGTGGCCTTGAAGTGGACTTTTCTACTCATATTTTTAAAATATTGTTGATTACTAGTCTGAAGCTTGAAGACTTTCTGTACTCCTTTATTTCATTCACTTTTAAAACTCCCTCCTGTTACAATGTTTTACATTTACAAAGTAGCACATTTTGTCTTATACATACTAGTATATCACATCCTTGACAGGGAATTATATAGCCTGTTGTGTTTGTGGTTTTGGTTTTGCATTTTTGCCCTCGTTGCTCAAGAAGTCCAGAGTTAAAGTCTGTATTCAGGCTTTGTGATTTTTTTCTCATAGCATTTTGTACATTATCATTTAATATTGTATCCCAGTTATTTGTTCCTCTTTATATCCATTAGTAGAGTGACACTCTGGTAAGTGCCCAGCCACTGATAAATGAGTGAAGATTTCTAGGTACTTGTACAGTGAAGCTTGTGAGAGCCGGAACTAGGTAGGACTGTCTTGTTTTTCCAGGTCTTGAGAATGTGCAGATTTGGACAGGATGCTCACCGTTTTACAATGACTCTCATAAGTGGCCAGTGAGATTTCCTTCTTACAGGTTTCTGTCTTACACAGGTTCCAGCTTTCACAACCATTAGGCTAATTCTACCCAAGCTACATATGTAGGGAGAGTTGTTTTCTTTTTTCTTCAGCTGTACTTTTATGTCGTTGTTGTTAAGTGCCGTTGAGTTGGTTCCGACCTATAGCGACCCTGAACAGGGTTTCCGAGGGAACAGAAAACCTCATCTTTATCCCACAGACCTTGCAGTTTGCAGCCCGATTCGTAACCACTTTTATACTTTTATAAGTAATCTCAAATCATTTTTTAAACATGGGAAAAAATACAGTATTCTGTATTGCAATTTGTCTTTTTATCTTTGTAGTGCTTTAATAGTGCTATTAATAGTGATTCAGCAACTGTTTGATTCTCCTGTTTGTAAACGTACTGTTATGTTCTTTTTTACTAAGGGATCTATAAGAAAAGTTTTATTAGCAGTTATCATTGTTACCACTTCAATAATAATGAAGCTTTTTATATTTTAGAGCCTGGTTAATTTCATTCATTTTTTTAAAATGTTTCAAGTGAAAATACACTGATACTGCCAGCTTTGTGGTCTGTGGAGTTTTTTTTATCAGGAAGCAGCCTTTGTGCATGGAAGGACATACGCATCCTTACCGATGCTTTATTTCCAAAGCATACCCACTACCACTGAGTCTATTTGGATTCATGGCAATCCTAGAGTTGAAATAGAAAAATCTTATTTTTCTAAGGCATATAGAATATATTTATGCTGATTTTGAGTATACTTTTAATAAAATGAGCTATCTTTTTCCCTTTTTTGTATTTCCCACCACTTGTCTGTCAATTTATTGTACCGTGGTGACTTGTGTATTGCTTTGATGCTGGAAGCTCTGCCACCAGTAGTTTAAATACCAACAGGGTTACCCATGGTGGACAGGTTTCAGTGGAACTGTAAGACTAAGACAGAATAAGAAAGGGAGGCAGACAACTTCTAAAAGTTTAGCCACTGAAAAACTTCATCAACAGCAGCGGAACAAGTGTCTACTATACAGCTGGAAGATGAGCCCTGTTAGGTTGGAAGGTTGGAAGGCACTCATAATATGACTGGGCAGAGCTGCGTCCTCAAGGTAGAGTTGGTCTTAATGATGTGGATGTGGTAAAGCTTTCCAGACTTGTCATTTGCTGATTGGGAACAACTCAAAATAAGAATACAGAGCTGCAAACATCCATTAATAATCAGAACGTGCAATGTACGAGTTATGAATATAGGAAAGTTGGAAGCCATTAAAAATGAGGATGGAACACATAAAGATTGATACCCTAGGCATTAGTGAGCTGCAATGGACTGGTATTGGCCATTTTGAGTCATACAATCATATGATTTACTATGCCAGGAACTACAAATTGAAGAGGAATGGTGTTGCGTTTATCATCAAAAAGCATTTCAAAACTTATCTTTATATGCACTCTTTAGAACAATCAACCACTTTAGATAAAAAGGGGTAGAATTTTCCCAGAAGAAAATTCAGATAGGAAAGAAAGATGAAATGGAAACTAAAACAGGAAACGGGATGAGTGCTGTTTCCCTATGGGGATTGCACTAAATGCCATGAAACAAAATGTACGTGAATTGTTGATTGGGAAACTGAACTGAACTGTAAACTTTCAGATACAAACCAAAAAAGGCCCAAAAAAAAATCTAGAAGTACATTGCCATTTGGGATAGGATAATATCCATACGCCTACGAGGAAGACTAGTTAATACAACTAATATTCAGATTTACGCACCAACCAATAGAGCCAGTGATGATGAAATTGGAGAATTCTAACAGCTTGTTCAGTCTGAAATTGATCAAACATGCAATCAAGATGTATTGATAATTGCTGGCGATTGGAATGCAAAGGTTGGAAACAAAGAGGAAGGATCAGTATTTGGAAAACATGGCCTGGGTGATAGAAACGATGCTGGAGAACGCATGATAGAATTTTGTAAGACTAATGACTTCATTATTGCAGATTCTTTTTTTAAATAACACATATTTACACATCCAGATCTCCAGAGATGAGAAATCTCCACTCGAGAGAATGAGCAGACCAGCCTGGAGCAGCTAGAAGAATAATAGATACCTCTTGAAAGAAAGACCTGCAGGAAAAATGGAGGCAGATGAGCTGTTACTACAAGAACAAACAAATTGCTTCCCTATAAAACATCAAGGCAAGTGGCCAGGTCCTCTCAACACAAACCCCATTCCAAGACTATGACTCAGCGGAAATGCACGCTCTGATTGGTGACCACACACATCACTGATGGGGAGAAGTGGGGTAAAAGCAGCAATGAAACGGCAAGCTAAGCCCTACAATGTTCAGTGGACTTCTGTGGACCCAGTTGGGGACCTGGTTGGCAAGCAGTGTGAAGAGGCCTGGGGACTCTTGGGCCCAGAGTCAGTGGCGTGGCCACGGAGGACTTGAGAGGAGAGTGGAGCTACTGGCTGACGGGAAGAGAGGACATATGCACAGGAGCGCCCACACTTGCAGATGATACCCACGTGACCTGGACCGGATGACTGGATGATCAGAGCTCAACCAGGAGAAGAAGGGTGGGGGGGGGAGAAAAAAAAAAAAGAGGGAGCTGATACAGTCTGATGAACTTGACCTATACCTATGGAGCAGCAACTCAAAAGAGGGAACAAATCCTCACAGCAAGAAACATTCACACACACACAGTGGACGGAGAAGGACAGCTTGGACATTGGATACTCAAATGGGGAGGGGGGGACTACAAAGGTAAGAAGTGACTGGCTTACAAGCTTTCAAGAGGGAACCTGGTGCTAGGGAACATGGTGGAAGGCAGAAGCCCCAGTAGGTACTATTCAATTTGTCTGGGCGGAGCTGATGAAAGGAGATACAAATGGGTAACTTGTGATACTGTAGTGAATAATGCTTATCAGGACAGATTATGAGAGTTGGAAATGCAAGGGTGGAAGTTTTGTAACAAGGAAGGGAGTGATTAATTCTCCAGGATAGGAGCGGAGGCCTCTGGGACCATCAATGGAGAAGAGCCGAGAGCGGGACCCTGCCCAGAGAAACAGAGATGCCTGAGATGGAGACAGTGATGATGACGTGGAGTGATGAAGCGACTGGGGACTTTGGACCCAGAGAGGGAAAGGGACTGTGGGCCGAAAACTGGGGGGAGAAGGGGCGGGTTTCTGGGATATACCCTTTGGGTGGTTGATGATGCATGGAGGGGATTGGAACCATGGCAGTGAGATGATATACGATGGAATGAATGTAAAACTAAACTTCTCCCATGTAAACTATCATATAATTCATAATAAAACATTAAAAAAAAAACCCACATATTTAAAAAACACTTTTTTTAAACAACACATATACATGGACCTCACTAGATGGAATACACAGTAATTAAATTCACTAAATCTGTGAAAAGAAATAGTGGAAAAGCTCCATGTCATCAGCCAAAACAATGCCAGGGGCAGACTGTGGAAAAACCATCCATTGATAATATTCATATTCAGGCTGAAGCTGAAAAACATGAAAACAAGTCCACGAGAGCCAAAATATGATCTTGAGTATATCCCACCTGAACTTAGAGACAATCTGAAGATTTGATGCATTATCTAATAATGACCAAAGACCAGAAGAGTTGTAGGATAGCATCAAGAACATTATACAGGAAGAAAGCAAAAGGTCTTTAAAAAAAACAGGAAAGAAAGAAAAGACCAAAATGAGTGTCAGAAAATACTCTGCAACTTGGTTTCATGCCAAAGACACTAGAGCTACTGGAAGAACAGAGGAAGTAAAAGAGCTGGACAGATCATTTCAAGGACAGCTCGAGAAGACAGAGTGAAGTATTATAATGAAATGTACAAAGACCTGTAGATAAAAAACAGAAGGGAAGAAGACACTCAGCATTTCTCAACTTGTCAGAACTGAAGAATAAATTCAAGCCTCAGATAATAATATTGAATGGATTCTAGGGGTTAAAACTACCAACCTTGTGATTTGCAGTCCAGTGCTATTCTGCAGTGCCATTCCAGGAGTCCAGTTAGCCCTACAGGACAGAGTCCAACTGTCCAATAAGATGTACAGAAGGAGCCTTGGTAATGCCATGAGTTACATATCGGGCTGCTAAACATAAGGTTGACAGTTCAAATTCACCAGCTGCTCCACAGGAGAAAGATGAGACTGTTCCCATAAAGATTTCCTGTCTTCGAAAGCCGATGGAGCAGTTGACTCAGTTCTGTAGGGGCATTGTGTGTCAGGTTTGACTCAGCAGCAGTGAGTTTTTGTTTTTTAATCTTTATAGGAACAGAGCACAGGTCTTTTCTCACATGGTAATCTTTTGGTTAGCAGCTAAGCACTTAACTGTTGCACCAGCACATTATAAATAGCCTACAGATCTCACAAGTGAAACTCAATGCTATAGATAGGTAAATAATACATTGTCAATTTCAAATACATTGAAATATTTTACCTATTTTTGGTTGTTATTAAGTGCCATCGAGTCAGTTCCTATCCATAGTGGCCCTGTATTTACAAATAGTCTTAACCACTGTATACTGAATCCATAATATCATTGGCTCCAGTGAGCCTTAGCGTTCTATTCTCCATGTTGTTGTTAAGTGCCATCAAGTCGCTTCTGACTCATAACCTATCCTGTATAAGGTTTCTGAGAAGTGGCTGGTGGGTCTGAACCACTGACCTTGCAGTGAGTAGTCCAGTGCTTATCCTACAATAAATTAAACATATTAAATTAAATCATCACAAGTCATATTTCAAAGGACTTAGCACATACACAAAGTAGCTGTATGATGTTAAAACTCACTGCTACTTTGGAAAAACATAATGTATACAAATTAGCAATATAATACTTGTTTGTTTTGTTTTTTAAGTACAGCCAAGGAGCATAGATGAGGTGCTGTGGATTAATGTGCTGGACTGCAAAATCCGTTTGAACCACAAGGTTTGCAGTTCATGCTCACCCGTTGCTCCTCAGAAACCATATACAGGACCACTATGAGTTGGAACCGACTCAACTGTACTTATCAACAGAGGAGCCTAGCAGTGTTGGTGTGGCACTGCTCTTTTACAGATCTCCTTTCTTACCTGGATATTCCTCCTCCTCGTTACTGTTATTGATTCCATTGCCAGTGAACTGGATAAGTTTCCTTCCAGCTATAAATTCTCGTTTTTAATAAAGCTAATTTGTTGTTTTTATGTGTTGATGTAATATATGTAATCAAAACAACAAAATTAGGCACTACTAGTGTTCTGGTGTGGTGCTTGGACTACAAGGTTGGTTTGACCCTCAGGGTCAGCAGTTCAAGCTCACCAGCCGCTCCTCGGAAACCCTATACACGGTCACTGTGAGTCGGAATCAGTTCAACAGCACTTAGCAACAGCAACAACAATGCTAGCATAGTAACGGGGTGATTTCCTGGTGTGGCGCTGTAGAATTAGCATTGGTCTGCTAACTGCAAGGTAAGTGATTCAAGCCCACTAGCCGGTCCTTGGAAACCCTATTACAGGGTCACTTCGAATCAGAATTGACTTAACAGCAACAACACAGGCTACTGTATGTTCTTAGAATCCTCCTTGTTTTGTATTAAAATTCAGTTCAGAATACATTATTGTATCAGTACATTTTCATTGAATGGCAAATCACAAATAACAGCAATGTTGTTGTAAAGTGCTGTCAAGGTGGTTTTGACTCCTAGCAACCCAATATGGGATTTCCTAGGAGTGGCTGATGAGTTTGAACTGCTGATCTTGCAGTTCAAACTGACCTTGCGATCCAGTGCTTATCCTATAGCGCCACACCAGAACAATAACAGTAGTTAATTGTCTTCTTAACTATATGTCAGGCATTGTTCTAAACACTTTACATGAATTAACATGTTTAATCTTTACAGCAACCCTGTGGGATATATATTAATCTATTTGTGGCTATGAGATATCAAATGTAGAAGATTCTAGAGCTGTTTCTCATGATAACTGCTATTTCTTAAGTAGCTTACTCATAATGAGTATATTCCTTTTCAGGCACCTTAAAGTCCCCCACCCCCACCCCCACTGGAGATTCTGCCTTCCTCCATGCCCC
>NW_006408545.1:22936305-22946817 GCF_000296735.1 Chrysochloris asiatica
TCAAGGTTCATCCATGTTATGCGGTGGCTTGCTGCTTCCTTGTTATTCTTCAAGGTAGCATAATATTCCATTGTGTGTATGTACCACAGTTTGTTCTTCAGTTATCAATGGGCACCTTAAAGGTTTTGAGTGATAAGTTATTATTTACTTAGTGACTTTGATTCAGATCTTTTTATAAGATTAAAAAATACTAGTGATTACTTTTGCTTTGTTACAGTATGTATTGTCTATATTTTAAAGATCTCAGATGCATAAACGTTCATTTTGTTGTAAGTCTTAGTTGACTATGTGCTGTGCCCTTTCAGCCTGGGTGGGAGACGCACATAGTCAGAATCACCTAAGGAGCTTTTCTCCTACCTGGAGTCTTCAGTCCTCACGCTCACCCTTATTTATACGTGACTCACTGCCATACTGAAACTGTGTTTTTGGTGGGAGTTATGTTCTTCAGAGGTATTAAGAGTAGATTTTAAAAAGATTGAAAATCAGTCCTATAGATTGGTGCTTCCTTTCCACACTCCCATGAATTGGAATCACATAGCGATCTTCGTAAAATGCAGAATCTGATTCATCAGGTGTCTAGAGGGAGTCCTGAGAACCTGTGTTGCTGATTCTCAGGGATGACAGAGATGCTCCTGAAACACTGACCACATTTTCATTAGTAAAGTTCTACACTAGTTTCCTGGTGTGGCATGTGAGCTAATGCACTGGACTGCAAAATTGGTTTAAACTACAAGGTCAGTGGTTCTAACTCACCATTCGCTCCTCAGAAACCCTATACAAGGTCGCTATGAGTTGGAACTGACTCGACAGCACTTAACAACAACAACAACACTTGTTAGGTTTTTCTTCTTTGTTGTTTTGAAATAATTGTAGATAGATCCTATATAGTATTCACCCATTGTGAGCTCTATGCATTTTTTTATATCATGTGTAGATTGGTGTGCTAACCACTGTAGTCAACAGTTCCAACACAAGGATCCCTTGGATTAGCTTTTTATAACCACAGCGACCTCTCTCACTTCCCCCTGTCCTTAACGTCTGGCAGTCAGTAGTTCATTATTTCTGTAACGTTACAGCCCCATAGTAAGGAATTGTGTAATATATAAGCTTGTGAGAATAGGCTTTTCACTCATCACACCTCACTTAACCATCCAACTCATTACATGTATCAGTAGTTTGTTGCTTTTGACTACTGAGTAGCATTTCATGGTATTTCACCACAGTTAGTTTAGCCGGTCATCCGTTGAAGGACATTTGGATTGTTTTTAGATTGGGGCTGTTATGAATTGGAGCTGACTGGCACTTAACAACAATTATGAGTATAGCAAGGAATCATGGCGGTGCATTGGTTAGGTGCTGGGCCACTAACCCCAAAGTTGGTAGTTCAAACCCACCCATCAGCCACTTCACAAGCAAAAAAAAAAACACTTGGCATTCTGTTCCCTAAAGATTTCCGCCTAGAAAACCCCATGAGGCAGTTCTATTATGTCATAAGGTCACTGTGAGTCAGAACATCAATAAAGCGTAAGTTTTTTTGTGAAATAAATTTTTATTTCTCTGGGATAAATGCTCACGAATCAATTGCTGCATCATATGGTAGACTAGTATCTAATTTTATAAGAAACTGCCCTGTTCTTTTCCAGACTGGCTATCCCAGCAGTGTATGAATATACCAGCATTGTGTGAATGGGTTCTCCACAAAGTACCAGCATTTGGTATAATAACGACTTTTTATTTTAAACTTTCTAATAGGTGTGTATCACGTTGTGTTTTAGCTTGCATAAGCTGTATGGACTAATGCTGTGTAAACATTTTTTTTTTTTTATATATGTTTATTTGCCATCTATATGTCTTCTTTGGGAGCTCTGGTAGCGTAGTGGTTACGAATCGGGCTGCGAACCTTAAGGTCAGCGGTTCGAAACTACCAGCTGCTCCGCGGGAGAAAGATGAGGCTTTCTACTCCCGTAAAGATTTACACCCTCGGAAACCCTGTACAGGGTCGCTATGGGTCGGACCCGACTCGACGGCACTTAACAACAACAACAACATATGTCTTCTTTGGAGAAATGCCTGTTTGTTTCTTTTGTCTATTTTCTATTTGGATTGCTTGTTTTCTAGTATTATGTTGTGAGAATTCTTAATATATTCTAGATTGAAGTCTTTTGTTGGATAGGTGATTTGCAAAAGTATTTTCTTCCAATCTGCAGCTTCTCTTTTCATTATCTTCAGTCACTTTACAGGATATTTTGCATAAAGTTAATTTTTATGAAATTCAGTTTATCCGTTTCTTTTATATGGATCCTTATGTCATCAAGTTCTAGAAATCTCATGATTCTAGACTTTTGGCATGCTGACAAGTGAACTTTGAGAAAAATAATGGAAGCTAAAAGGAAATAAAACTTCGGGTATCCTAGATTGGAATTGCATATGGGTAAGTCAAAAAGTATTGCTACAACAAGGAAGGGCGTGATTAACTTTTCAGCCTAAGAGCGGAGGTCCCTGGGACACTCAAGGGAGAAGAGCAGAGAGCGGGACCCTACCCAGAGAAGCATTGATGCCTGAGATGGAGGTAGAGACAATGACGTGGAGAGATGGAGTTGTTGGGGACTTTAGACACAGAGAGGGAGAGGGGCTGTGTGCTGATGACCGGGGGGCATGCTTGTAGTGTGTACCCTTTGGATGGTTGATCATGCGGAGGGGACTGTAACCTTAGCAATGATATGATATACTATAGGATGAATGTAAAACGAATGTTCTCCCATGTAAACTATCACATAATTCACAATAAAACATTAAAAAAAAAGTATTGCTACAAAACCAAAGAAACCTTTATTAGACAAAAATATCAGAATGTGAAGCTGCTGTTTCTTAACGTATCCTCCATTTAGCTCTATACACTTCTGAAGGCGGTATTCCCATCTCCCTAGCCCTCCCTCAAATAATTCTACACCCTTCGATTTACACCACAGCAAACAACAATCTAGCATCTTCAAGAGACTCAAATTGTCTTCCTTTAAATGTATGTGGGTGAGTCAAAAATTATCAGCACTCAAGTTATCTTAAAACTCACATCCACGTCACAACTGATGACAACATTGTGCATGCTCATGACATGATTGTGTGTTATAGACGAGTGACAGTGGATTATGTGGCAAATCATTTGCAGATCAGCCATGGATATACCTATGAAGTAATCCACAACAGATTGAGATTTTTGAAAAGTTTGCATGAGTTGAGTACCCAGACAACCCACGGAAGAACTTAAACACAGGGAGTTCTGGTGTGACACTGTCGGTGAATGCACTGGGCTACAAGGTCGGCGGTTCAAGCTCACTAGCCACTCTTCAGAAACCCTGTACAGGGTCTCTATGAGTCAGAACCAACTCAATGGCACTTAACAACAAACAAAATTTGGACCCATACTCAAAGGAAATATATAAATATATTTGAAAATATATAATAAAAACTGTTACTGGTGATGAGACATGGATTCATCACTGTGAGCCCGAGAGTAAACTGCTGAGTATGGAATGGAAACATCCTCAATTGCCGATCAAGAAAAAGTTCAAAAGTCAACCATCAGCTAGAAAATTGACCTTTCAGTTTTCTGGGATTCTCAAGGGCCAGTGTTAGAACACTATTAGTAAAAAGGTCCATCAATCAACAATGGCCATTACAGGGAAATACTCACTGAAAAGCTCAAGCCTAAATTTGAGATTAAACGCAGAGGACTGCCGTCCAAGGGCATTGTGATCTTGCATGACAATATGCGCCCACTCACCTCTGCCCACACTGTGGACACTCTGCAAAAATTTCATGCTCCCTATAGTACTGTACTGATCTTGCTCCATCAGATGTTCACCTGGTTGGTCCCCTGAGAGCAGCCCTTCAAGGACGAAGATTCACCTCTAATGAAGAAGTGAAGAAAATGGTGCATTCTTGTCTCACAGGTCAGCCTAAAACATTTTTTGGTAAGGGAATATGAAACACGTTGACAGATGAACGTTGAAAATAAAAGCGATTATGACAAAAAATAATGTATTTGTCTTTTCTAAAAGTTGATTATAATTCTAAAGCCAGAGTGCAGATAATTTTTGACTCACCCTTGTACTTTGAGATGGGAACAAAATAATCTGAAGCATAATAAGGGTTGTGGGGTAGCTTTCCCAATGAAATTCTCTTAGAAAGGTCATTGATACCCTTTAAAAATGAATAGTTGTATTATCTTGATGGGAAAAATTCCTCAGCAGAATTCTCCTGGCCTTTTCCTCACCAATGCAGTTTTCCATTTTCTTAAAACATCTTCCCAATAAGCCCCATGATCATCCTGTGTCCCTCAAGAAAATCTATTAAGATTGCCCCTTTTCAGTCCTATAAAACAGTTGCTATAGTCTTGTAAGCTGACCTGTCTGCCTTGAATGGCACTGTCCCAGCAATTAAATTCAACAGTATGATTGAATCTTGCTCTTTGAATTGTATCCCAAACTCATTCCTAGTTACAATTTGTTTCATCAAACTGTCTTCATTAGCTTTGACCTTGGATAAACGAGCTCTCTGAGCTAGCTGATGTCCAACATTTTTGTCACTCATTGAGCTGAAAGCTTGCTGAGGCCAAGATGTTCACTTAAAATTGAAAATGCCAAACCATTAGAGATCCAAATTCAGCAGCTAGCAAGCACATCAATGGTATTTCTATGGTGGTCTTTCACCACTTTCTGGACTTTAGCCACAGTTTTCTGCATTTGTCGAGGTTGATGGTCTTTTCTCCTTTGTCCCATCTCTGAGGTCCTCCCTGATTCATCTAAAAACTGTTGTTTTATGTGGGGCAGCTTTTCCATAAATGTGTCACAAAGTTTCAGTGATTTGGAAAGATGTCCACCTGAGTGTTGTTTACAATTTACTATTAGCTCTGACTTCAGGATGTTTTTGTTTTCCCATGGTACAAAAGCATACTTTTTGTTTTTTGAAGGCACCCTACCTAACAAGACTTGTACTGGTATTATTGAGCGAACTTGTCTGTTACCACCCAGTGATTGCAGAGACATGTTTAAACACATTTTGTTTTGAATAAACCCATGTATACATGTATCAACTGGAACCCTAGTGGTGGTGGTGGTAGTGTACTGTGGAGTTGGTTCCAACTCATAGCGACCCTGCATAGAGTTTCCAAGACTGTAAATCTTTACAGGAGCAGAAAGCCTCATTTTTCTCCTGCGGAACTGCTGGTAGTTTTACACTGTTGACCATGTGTGAGGTTCGCAGCCTAACTCATAACCACTACACTACTAGAGCTCCTTGGAACCCTAGTAGTAATAGTTTTTGACTTACCCTCACGTTAGTGCTGGTGGTGGTGATATGCTGTGGAGTTAACAGTGATTAGGGTTTATGAGGCTGTTGATCTTGAGATTAGCAGCCTGACTTGTAACCACTATGGTACCAGAGCTCTTACCCTCATATTACACTGTAATTTTAACTGTATGCCATCGAGTTTGTTCTGACTATAGTGTCCCTGTACAAGAATTCCAAGGATCAGCTATTGGTTTCAACCACCAACCTTGTGGTTAGCAGCCTAGTGCTTATCCTATAGCACCATGCCATAACTCCTAATTTTAATCATTACACTGTTTTAAAACTGTGGTGGTGGGGTGTGGTATGTCTTTTACTTTGCTCTGGGGTTGTATTATCCCCACCTATTCTCATTTACGTACCTGTATGTACACATGTAATCATTCCTATGTATAATTGAGAAACTGGTTTCGAAGAAATTAAATAATGTGCCCAGGACTTAAAACCATGTCTTTACCAAGTCATATTATTTCTTTGAAGTCATTGTAATAGTTTGCATATTAATGCATCTATGGCTAAGTTTGTACTATTTTCCTAATATAGTGGCTTCAATCTTTCAGATTATCACAAATATTATTAGCAGTATTTCATGTATATGGAACCAAAATTTATAGAATTCGTGTGCGAGGAGCTTTTTGTTTTTTAATTCTTGTTACTCAAAATTTTAAATAATCCCTGACATAATTCAGCCTGCTCTGCTGAGCTCCAGCATAGATAGGTTTCCTGAGATTTCTGACTCCATTTGAGAAATCTGAGTTAATCTGGCCTACATTCCTGTTTCCATTCAGAACCTCATTAGAGCACTTGGGTACATATCTGTGGAGAACTTTAGTTTTAAAGAGGAATAATTTTCTAAGATTGACATTTTCCATAATCTTGGTTGTGGCTCATTCAGGTAATTGCTTGCTATTTTATAACTAAATTTAAGAATGAAAATACTATGTTTAAAGACACTGTAATAAACATTAAACAGAAAGTGTTCCTCACATTTTTGATTGTGCTGTTTTTTGGTCTTTGCCTTTTACAATAAAGTTTTTATTATATTGAAAGCTAGCACTGTACTTTGATGAGAGTTTCTTGGTTGTTACTTTACAGATTTGAGGTATGTTAAGAGGCTGGGGCTTTCTCTCCCCAGAGTGAATACATAATTATTAAAAGCTGTGACGTTGTCATTTAGAATTACTACTCAGATTTAGGAGAGAGTAGAAACAGAAGAGGTACAGAGAAATACTTGCCCATTTTTCTAAGAGTGTGGGGGTAGAGGAGAATTGCTTTTTACTGAAGTCCTAGTGTGGCACTGGACCGTAATGTCGGCAGTTCAAACTCACCAGCCACTTGTCGGAAACCCTATACAGGGTTGCTATGAGTTAAATGTACTCGACAGCACATAACAACAACAGTATATGATCTCTTGGCCTTTCCTATTAGCTTATTATTTTCAAGTAGTTTTAGTTTAGCCGCCTCACAGCTCTATTACTAAATTAGGGAATGAGTGAGATCACCAATTCTTTGAAAGAGTTTTTTGATGTTACTGAAAACGTTAGCTGCTTTCAGGTGGGACTGTGGAAGGTACAAGGAGCCCTGATGGTGTTGTGGATTAGGCTTTTGTCTGCTAACCACAGATTGGCAGTTCAAATCCACTAGCCTCTCTTCAGGAGAGGGATGCGACTGCTCCCATTAAGATTTATAGCCTTGGAAACCCTATATAGTAGGTGTGGGGAATGTCCGGCCCACAAGTTGTATAAGGCCCTGAAATCATTTGGTCTGGCCCTGCCAAAGCAATCACAATTCCATCACATTTGTTGTTAAGTGCTGTCAAGTCGGTTCTGACCCATAGCAACCCATATAGGGTTTCCAAAGAGTGGCTAGGGGTTTGAACTGCTGATGTTGTGGTTCAAACTGACCTTGCAGCCTAGCACATTATCCTACAGTGCCACACTAGGACTCCAGCCCATCACATTAGGGGTGAGCTAATTAAATGTTAGAACAAATATAGCAGACTAATTTTTAAGTTGATAGTTTTGAATGGCCCACAAAAGATACAAATTTAGCCAGAAAAAAGGTATATCGTCGTGTGCCTCCCACCCCCCACCCCCATGTAGAGTCACTATGAGTTGAAATAGACTAAATGTCGATGTCTTTGTTTTATGGAAGGTACATTGAGTTTTGGTGGCCCAATGGTTAAGCTCTTGATTGCTAACCAAAATGTCCTCAGTTTGAACGCACCAGCCATGCCATGCCATGGTAGAGAGATGTAGCTGTCTGCTTCCATAAAGATTACAACTTTGGAAACCCTGTGGGGGTATTTCCATTCTACGATATAGGGTCACTATGAGTCAGAATTGACCTGACATCAGTGGGTTTGAGTTTGGGATGGAAGGTGCCTTTGAACTTATTTTATAATAAGTTTGGCTGTGGTCCTGTCCCCCTTTTCCACTGACCAATTCCCATTTGTCATCACATGACTTGCATTATTCAGACAGGCTCCTGAGCTTACCTCTTAACAGAATCATCCAACAATAGCCTTCAGAAAAGGCTTCTTTCATCACATCACTTCCTTTGCTAAAATGTCTTAAAAGCCTCTTCATTGCCTGGAAAGCCCTAAGTGGGTGGTAGCCTTACCACTGCATCAGCTGCTCTTTGTTTCTTTGCTGAACTCCTCCCATAACTTATCAGTAAATAGTCACTTCTAGTGTAAAAATTCTTTGCAAATTGAAGAATTTCCTATTTAAAAATTTATTCTCTAAAGAATTCAGCCTTTAAAGTGAATTGAATTATACTCAAATGCATACTGAGGATCATAATTTTACTTATTTTCTATAGTTTTTTTCTTTCACACTTGTGCTAGACAGTGGTGTATTTAGAATATGATTATTAAAATTTATTATTTATCCACTACTTACACAGTATAAGGAGCTCAGGTGGTGCTGTATTTTAAGCACTGGACTGCTAACTGCAAGGTAGGCAGTTCAAACCCGCCAGCCTCTCATTGGGAGAAAGATAAAGCTTTCTGCTCTTACAGAGATTGACAACCTTGATTTAAAAAATGGCACCAGCTATTCCTCCCAGAGCGCTCTCTGCTTGTCATCTGGGTTCCATAATTCATTGCCATGACCACACAGAACTCAGACAGCATACTCACAGGTCAGGGTTATTAGGGAATTTAACAGATTATGATGTAGGGTCAGGAAATGCTCAGGACACAGTTCTTCACTCAGGACAGCCTTTCCTCTGCCTTAAAGTTACAAAGCTCTTTTAGGACTGCTGATAATGCCCACAGGGCACACCACTCCACCATGAGTCTCAACCTGAAGACAGTTTGCTCTTGCTCTCCTAATTAGTGCCTGTAGGCACCCCACTCTGTAAGTCAACCTCCTATCCAAAGTCACTCAGCTTTACTTTCTCCATGGACTAAGAGCCTACTCCTCTGTCTTCTGCTCTCGCTCTTTGTTCTGCTGCTGCTGCTCTCGTCAGCCACTCCTCAAGTATAACAGCTTTCTGTCCTTGGATTGAGGGGGCTCAATACACAAGGATCTCAGGGTTCAGAGGACACAGTCCACTCCTGGCTCTTCCTCCTTTTTGATAAGAAATCCTACCCTGACCCCCTCTTCTGAGAGAGTTATTTTATACCCATGTTTGAGTTCCAAGTTTTCACAGTTAACCGTGCTTACAGTCACAGCTGAATTATATCCATCAATATCTTTCACTCAGATAGTGGTTTTTCAATGAGACCATCAAGAAAAATGTGCTGGGAATTTACAAAGACTGTAGCTAGAAGCAGCAGCCCTTGGTAGCATAATGGATTACAAACCGAACTGCTAGCCGCAAGGTCAGCAGTTTGACTCTCTATCAGTCGCTCTGCAGGAAAAAGATGAGACTTTGCTCCCATAAAGATTTATAGCTTTTGAAATCCTATACAGGGTTTCTATGAGTCGGAACTGACTCGGTGGCATAGCACCACCACCACCACCACCACCACCACCACCACCACCATGGCCAGAAGAGTCAATAACGAATTCACAACACTTGAAAGCCTATACAGGGTCACCATGAGAGAGTTAGCTAGATGGTGGTGGATTTGGGCTTTTATATACAGTGTAGAGAGCTATGAAAGGTTGCTCACATGGTAACTCGCCTGGTGGTTCTTATATTTTAGATTATATTAGCACTCAAAGCCATATTTTAAATGTATTTTTTAACTGATTCTGTAATAGGTATACAAGTTGAGGTATACCTTCATGATTAATTTATTTAAAATTTAAGGCATCACTGTTCTTAAAGGTTTTTATAGTTTTTCACTCCAGGAAGCTTAAAATAAAAACTTACATCTAAAAATGAAATAACATGTAAGGACAGAGAAGAAAAAATATTCAATTCTCTCTGAACATTTATGTAATGCCTATTCTGTGGTTAGTGCAGTTCTTCAACCTTGGAGATACAGAGTACCCTAAATTTGCAGCTAGGAACACTGGATGTAAGATCATGTTGTTGTTGTTGTTAGATACCATCAAGTCAGTACCGACTCATAGCAACCCTATGCACAACAGAATAAACACCACCCACTCCTGTACCAACCTCACAACAAGTGCTACATTTGAGCCCATCACTGATGCCAGTGTACCAATCCATCTCATTGCGTGTCTTTCTCTTTTTCTCCAACCCTCCATTTTACCAAACATGATATCCTTCTCCATGGACTGGAACCTCCTGACAAAATGTCTGAAGTATGAGAGATGAAGTGTGGCCATTTTTGCTTCTAGGGAGCACTTTGGCTGTACTTCTTCCAACACAGATTGGTTTGTTCCTTTGGCAGTTCATGGTACTTTTAATATTCTCTTCCAACACCATAACTAAAATGCATGAATTATTTTATGATCTTCCTTATTCACTGTCTAACTTGTGCATACATAAGAGACTGTTGAAAATACCATGGCTTAGGTCAGTTGCACCTTAGTCCTCAAGCTGACACCTTTTCTCTTCAACACTTTATTTGTGGGGTTTTTTTTTTTGTTGTTTTTTTTTTTTTTCGAGAAGTTTATTATAATACAGACCTCTCAATCCACATCTTGAAATATAACAAATGTTGATATTTAAAATTTTTGCTTTAGATTAAAAAAAAATAAGCTATGGATGAAGTTAGACCCAACTATTTTGTTTTCCTCTTCA
>NW_006408545.1:22946959-23047043 GCF_000296735.1 Chrysochloris asiatica
AACTTTGCCTTTTTGGAATTTACAGTCTCGGCTTTTAGGGAAGGTTTTTACATTTATCTGTGGGTATCCAGGGCTCATGTATCAAATTACTAACCAGCATAACTGAATAATCAGAAAAGGGACATTTTGCTATGTCTGCTAGGTGGCTAAAGTCTGATCCTCAGAGCCTATGGTTTGGACGGTCAGCTCTCTTCAACACTTTAAAGAGGTCTTGTGCAGCAGATTTGCCCAGTGCAATAAATACATCATTTGATTTCTTGACTTCTACTTCCATGAATGTTGATGGTTGATCTAAGCAAAATGAAGTTTTGACAACTTCAGTTTTCTCCATTTATCATGATGTTGTATATTGGTCCAGTGGTGAAGATTTTTGTTTTCTTTACATTGAGGTGCAACCCATACCAACAAGGCTGTGGCATTTGATTTTCATCAAATTTTAAATCCTCTTCACTTTCAGCAAGCAAGGTTGTATCATCTGCACATTGCACATTGTTAATGAGTCTTCCTCTTATCCTGATGCCGCATTTTTCTTCAAATAATCCATCTCCTCAAATTATTTGTTCAGCATACAGATTGAATAAGTATGGTGAAAGAATACAGCCCTGGTGCACACCTACCCGAATTTTAAACCACTTAGTGTTCCCTTGTTCTGTTCGAACAACTGCTTCTTGGTCTATGTACAAACAACTTCCTCATGAGCACATTTAAATGTTCCGGAATACTCAATCTCCGCAGTACTGTCCATAGTTTGTCATGATCCACACAGTCAAAAGCCTTTGCATAGTCAATAAAGCACAGGTTAACATCTTTCTGGTATTCTCTGCTTTCAGCCAAAATCCATCTGACATTAGCAATGTTCTATCATGCGATCTCCAGCATCGTTTCTGTCACCAAGGCCATGTTTTCCAATTAATGATCCTTCCTCTTTGTTTCCAACCTTCGCATTTCAGTCACCAGTAATTATCAAGATGTCTTGATTGCATGGTTGGTCAGTTTCAGACAGAAGAAGTTTCTAAAATTCTTCAATTTCATCTTTGCTGGCTTTAGTGGTGCGTACATTTGAATAATACGTCTTCCTTGTAGGTATATGGATATTACCTTATCACAGACAGTGCTGTACTTCAAGATGGATCTTGATATGTTCTTTTTGATGATGAATGTAATGCTATTCCTCCTTAATTTCTTATTCCTGGCATAGTAAACCATGTGATTGTCAAATTCAAAATGGCCAGTATCTGTCCATCTCAGCTCACTAATGCCTAGGATATAGATGTTTATGTGTTCCATTTCATTTTTTTGTTGTTGTTGTTGTTTACAATATCCGGTTTTCCTAGACCTATACCTCGTACATTCCATGTTCCAATTACTCACGGATGTTTACAGCTGTTTCTCTTCATTTTGAGTTGTGCCCCGTCAGCAAATGAAGGTCTCAAAGGCTTTACTCCATTTGTGTCATCACGGTCAACTCTACTTTGAGGAGGCAGCTCTTTCCCTGTCATATTTTGAGTGTCTTCTAACCTGAGGGGCTCATCTCACGGTGCTATATCTGACAATATTCTGGCGCTCATCATCATATTTCAATATTTAGTATTCTGGTGTTGATAAGTGTCCCACTGTTATTCATAAGGCTTTCAGTGACTAAATATTTAGAAGGTGTCATCTTTCCTTCTTCCTAGCCCATCTTCATCTTGGAAGCTCACCTGAACCCTGTCCACCATGGGTGACCCTGCTGGTATTTAAAATACCTGTGGCATAGCTCCCAGCATCACAGCAACACGCAAGTCACCACAGTAGGACAAACTGACAGACAAGTGGTATGGGGTGTAAATCATTGGAGTTCTTAAATGATAGTACTGTCAGTTGGCCTCAGCTGCATTCTATGTTAGGATAAGACACCCACCCCCCATCTTATTTGTAAGCAAAGCTTTATTGTGAAAATATATGAAATAATGGTATTATTGGCAATAAATTATGACATTGTGCTAGTAACACAGAGAAAATGCTACAACAACTATTTTGAAGGTTTATAAACTTAAACAATTTTAAATAACCATATTCTCTTCACCTATATTTATCACTAATTACACTTTGTTTGTTTGTTTGTTTGAATAACTGGCTCATATACTTATACCCATATATACTTTTTAACCATTTCAAGGTAAGTTTCAGGCATTGTGGTACTTCATCTCTAAATACTTGAGCATGAATTTCTTAAAAATGAAAACATTGTCTTTGTAATTGTCACACTTAAGACACTTGACATTTCACAAAGATAACTACTGTTATGTACAGAACCCTGCAATAACAACAACAATAACGGGTGGATACGTAGACACACAAATTTGAACAGGTGTGGGAAGGTAAATGAGACTACAGCCGCAGATATATCTAGGTTGACAGAGGATATTTCTACATGTGTATTTTGTTTGTTGTTGTTAAGTGCCATCGAGTCAGTACCAACACATAGCAACCTGTAGTGAATTTCCAAAGAGCGGCTGGTAGTTTTGAATCCTCAACTGGCTAGTTAGCATCTAATGTTTATCCTACCGCGTCACACCAGGACTCCACACATACGTTTTATAGGATGTGAATGTTTTGAAGTATATAGAAGAATGTACGGGAGCAAGCGTATGAAAACTTCTTAGCCATAACAGACAGAGAGAGAATGAATGCTAGGCCTAGAACCTCAGGCTCTTAGGCTAGGGGAACATCAAGGTCTATTGACAGAACATAACCCACGAAGACAATATTCTGTATCCTATTTTGGTAAGAAGTAGGGACTTAAAAGTTTGTGAGCAGCCATCTAAAGTGCAAACTATTGGTCTCTTCCCATCTGAAGAAAATCAAAGATTCATGGAAACAGTTCAAAGGACTAATGGACCTACATGACCCTAATACCAGAAGAATTAGGTGGTGCCTGATTGTCACTACCAACTGCTCTGAAATAAATCATAAATGAATGTTCTGGATACAGCAGAAGGAAAATGTGGAACAAAACTTCAAAATCATTAAAAAAAAAAAAAAGATTAGGCTTTCTGATCTCAGAGACTGGTAAAACCCTTGATACTATGGCCCTTAGTCACCCTTCAAGCCTGGAAATGAACTTCACCCTTGTGGTTCAACTTTCAGCCACACAATTGATAGGCCTATAAAGTGAACAGTTACACCAGGAAGAGTGAACAATCAACCATACAATATCAAAAAGGCAGTGTTTGCCCAAGAATAAAGCTCAGACTCCAGCAAGTAGTATAGGGAAGAAGGACTAACAGAAAACACAGGGAAGAAGTGTGAAGAGTGATGTTGCATTCTGGGGAATTGCAGGTAATGCCACAAAACAAAATGTATGTCACTTGTTGAATGGAAAACCAATTTACTCTATAACTTTCACCCAAATCATAATTGTTGTTAAGCGCCGTAGAGTTGGTTCTGACCCACAGCGATATTGTATAGTGTTTCCAAGGAGTGACTGGTGAGCTTGAACCACCAACCTTGCAGTTCAAAGTGACTTTGCAGTCCATTGTATTAACCTACAGTGCCATACCAGGCCTCCCTAAGTCACAGTAAAAAAGTAAAAAAAAAAAAAATTAAAATAAATTGACATTAAATCAGTAATATTCTGTATTCTATATTCAGATTTCACTTATCCCCAAAATATCTCTGATAGCTAGGTTTTTTCCTTTTATTGTCTAATCCAATATTATCCAGTCACAGTTTTGCTTCTTTTGTCATTTACTTGTTATGTCTCTCTTTGGATGTTTGATTGTGGTTTAGGTGAAAGGTTACAATGCAGATTACAGCCCTTTATACATAGGTTGTTTCCCCACTTCTATCCAGGGTTTCCCATTCCCATTCACCCAGCTTTCCTGCCCCTTCCTGCTTCTCTGTTTTACTTTGGGGCAAATGCTGGCTTTTGGCCTCATACAGTTAAATGTAAAGGAGCCCTGGTAGCATAGTGACTGGAAGGTCAGCAGCTCAAATCCACCAGACACTCCGTGGGACCCAGATGAGTTTTTTTGCGTCTATAAAGATTTGAAGCTTTGGAAAGCCTGTACAGGTAGGTCCGATATGAGTTGGAATGGACTTGATGGCACACCACCACCACCATAGTTGAGTTTTCTGAAGAATACTTTCCTCACAGGTATTAGTGTTTATGTTATGGGCCTACCTATTATTTGGCTGTAAGAGGGTCTCCAGGGGTAGATTCAGTTCAGTGAAGGGTGTCTAAGGGCCATAGTACCAGTAGTGTGACAAGTCTCTATCGTACCAGTCAGTAACTCCGTCCCGTGGGGAGTTTAGTTCTGAGTAGGAAGTTTTCTTGACTGCACTCTGTGTGTTCTTTTATATATATGGATATAATTGTAGCACATTCAAATATGTAGAGAGTAGGAGTAGCAATATTCATTTTGGATAAAACAGATGGTAAACATGTGTCAACTTTGGTGGAGGGAAAGACAATGTGCAAACTGGGAGGAGTCAGCACAAGATGACCAAGGCAAAGACAATGAGAGGTTCATAACCACCATATGCAGAAGTACAATCACATGAGTGATTGTATGTATGAGGTAGGTTTGGAACTGGCTATTTCTACATACATAAACTCTGGTAGCATAGTGGTTATGAATTGGGCTGCTATCCTCAAGGTCAGCAGTTTGAAACTACCAGCTGCTCCGCGGGAGAAAGATGAGGATTTCTGCTCTCGTAAAGATTTGTAGCCTCGGAAACCCTGTGCAGGGTCGCTAGAGTCTTGGTGTGACACTGTTGAATAACCACTGGACTGCTCAACACGGTTGGTGGTTCAAACCCACCAGCTGCTCTTTGGAAACTCTATACAGGGTCACTAAGAGTTGGAACTGATTGGAAAACAACAACTCTCATTTGGAAACTATTTGTTTGATTCCCCCCCCCCATCCTTTTGAATATTAGCTTTGTTTATGTCTTTGTGTCTAAAATGTATCTCTTGTAGGCAACATATTGATGCTTTTTTATCTCTCTCACACGCTGTCTTTTAACAGAGTACATTTAATCCATTTACATTCTGTATAATAATTGATAGATAGTGCTGTTTTATACTTTTTATGTGTGGTGGGAATTATGATTTCTTTGTTTCCCTTAATTTTCTGTGCTGAGTTCTTTTTGTATATGGATTTCCCTTTCTAGGATAATAACCACAAGGTCAGCAGTTCAAACCCACCAGCTGCTCGCTGGAAACCCTGTACAGGGTCACTTTGAGTTGGAACAGACTCGATGACACTTAACAGCAGCAGCATCAATTGTTATTGTATTTGTGTCTGCTGAGCCTTTTTGGGTTTTCTACGTACTGACGATGTATAAAATTTATTACTTTTCTTTGTGGTTACTTTAAAGTTTACATTAGTCCTCCTAAAACAGTCTTATGTGTTGAAATTGCCTTAAATTCTCCCCATGTAAAAATTCTATAACTGCATCTTTTATTTTCACTTTCTGTTTTAAAGTTTTCCTTTACAGATTAATTGCTCTGGCTGCCTATCCATGGGCCTTCACTCTATGTATCTTCTTGCTCACTGTTTTCAATCAGTTTGTTTTCCAGTTGGTGTTCTATCTTAATTCTTTATCCGTTCATTTGATGCTCAGAGTTCCAAGATTTTCGTCAGCATGTTTCACGTGGTTTTTCAGGTCTTTGCAATAGAGGGATGATAGTATGGTATGTCTCACTAAGCTGCCTTTTTAATCTCGCCTCTTTTCCAGTTTCTTCGACTCATTTTTGTTTTGTTTTTTAATGCCGGAGAGTTTATTTTTTTGACAAGCCCAGGTCAGTTGTTTATAGAATGTCCCACATTCTGAAATTTTCTTATTGTTTCTAAATTATTAGATATGCATGATTTATCACATTAAACATTTTGGGCAATAATAACACATCTGTGTGTTTTTGTATACTTCTGACTATCCCTTATCAGGAAACACCTAATATCAATTTACGGTTTTTAATGTATTAATTTATAAGAAGCAGTAATGCAGATTGAATTGCTTGAATTTTTTTTTTTCATTTTTCATGTAGACAACAACGGAGCGACCTTTCATTCAGAAGCTGTTTCGTCCTGTGACTACAGATGGACAGTTACACACACTAGGAGATCTCCTCAAAGAAGTTTGTCCTTCAGCAGTTGCTCCTGAAGGTAATCAACAACATCAAAACATTTCTTTCATCTTTGTTTTAAAGCCTTTGTTACTGAGCAGTTTACATTTATGAATAACGTTCTAGTACTGGGTTATTTTAGGAAGATTTTTTTATTACCTTGTAGGGAAAAATCTTTTGAAACAGAAGCATTTAAAAGTTTATATTTTATAAAAAAAGCATTCACAAAATCTAGAATTGAATCTCTTTGAACAGTGACCCATAAATACATTCTTCTGTTCTATAACTTCTCATTTTCTTTGAAGCATAGACTTTTTAATTTTGATGAAGTTCAGTTTTATCAAATTATTTTGTTGTTGTTGGAGTGTGCTCTGTTAAATAATTAAAAAAATTAATTTCTCAAAATAGAGAGTACACTTATATAGTTTTAAAATAAAGGAATTGTATGAGAAGTTTCTCTCTCAACTCCTGTCTTCTAAAACCTAAGCCAGCTCCCCATTCTAGAAGCTACCAGTGTTAGCAGTTTTCTTCCATATACTTCAGCAATGGGAACTCAGGCTAGAGACATTTTGACTGGGAAATTCACAGTCATTTTAATGAGTAAATGTAATGCTTATTTTGTCTGTGCTGTAAGGAAGAGTTGTTTTTTTATCCTATCTAATGTCTATTGTGCTACAATTTTGAGGATTGGGGGATATAAACTAACTGTTCTATTTAAAGTATCATCAAGAGATGAATAATTTTATTCCTGTCAGAAATGAGATTCATCAGCTTCATTTATACCTACCAACTATAAGCACTGACTTTTAGTTATTAATTTCTCTGTAATGTATTTTTCTCTTTTTGAGTCATCATTGTTAAGTGCAGTCGAATCGATTCTGACTCATAGTAACTCTGTATAGGGTTTTCAAGGAATGACTGGTGGGTTTGAACCACTGACCTTATGGTTAGCAGTGCTTATCCTACAGCACCACGCCAGAACTCCTCTGTTTTAGTACTTTGTGGTATTTTAAAGAACATTGAAAAAAAAAAAATAGTGTTATCAGTTTGTTGTTAGCTGCTGTTGTATCATGTCATGGTGACCTCAACACACAGTTGGATGAACTGTGCTGATCTGTTGTAGATTGGACTGTTGTTATCCATAAGGGTTTTCGTTGGCTGAATTTCCAAAGTAGATTGATTGCCAACTCTGTCTTTCTAGTGCATCTTAGTCTGGAAGCTCCACTGAAACGTGCTCAGTTTCACAGCAGCATGCAAGCCACTGCTGACACTTAGTTGGGTGTTAATTTTTTATTTGATTTCTTTAAAGAGTCAAATAACTGGTGGTGGGTATGTGCTGTGGAGTCGGTTCCAACTCATAGCAACTCTGTGTAGAGTTTCTGAGGCTGTAAATCTTTACGGGAGCAGAAACCTCATCTTTCTCCCGCGGAACCATTGGTGGTTTCGAACTGCTGACCCTGAGGTTTACAGCCTGACTCGTAACCACTACGCTGCCAGAGCTCCTTGTCAAATTACTGTGGTTGGTTGGTTGTTATGTGCTGTGGAGTCACTTCTGACTCATAGCAACCCTGTACAGGGTTTCCGAGACTGTAAATCTTTTGGGGAGCAGAAAGCCTCATCTTTCTCCAGCGGAACAGAAGGTAGTTTCGAACTGCTAACCTTAAGGTTCACAGCCTGATTCGTAACCACTACGCTACCAGAGCTCCTTGTCAAATAACTGTAGAGCCTTAGAATTCATTTAGTTTGGTCTCTTTAGTTTTTTAGATGGTTTGTAATAGGTTTCTCGTCTGCCTCATTGAGAACTAGGTATAAAATTCAGGTCTGCACCTTCTGGTTCATTGATTTTTCCATGTCACCATGCTACTAGCTGTTTTTGCTACGGTTTTTTTTTTTTTTTTTCACTTTTTAGTTTAGTTTAAGATACCATTCTAAATTGCTTGCTTTCTCTAACTGTTCTATGGTTATATGCTTTCTTCTGCTTTATCTGGTGTTTCCTGGTTGGTGTGTTAAGTACTGCCAAATCGGTTTTGACTCATAGCGAACCCCGTATAGGATTAGAATGCTTTCAGATAATACTGGCCACTGAATTTATTCAGACAGTAACTGTGACCATCCGGTGTGGAAATGGAATGCAGTCACACACTTTGAACTTATGTCCTTGGTCTAAATGTGCCTTCTCTCTTTTGCATTTTCACTGGCATGTCACAACAGTATATTACAAGGTTAATTTGGATCCTACACAAGAATGACTTTCTATTGTGTAAGAGAATGGGTATTCTCCTAAAACTGTAACCCTGACCTTTCTGAACACCCCTTCCTAGAGAGACCACAGTGTGTCTTCCTTTTATCTTTTTTGTCCCTTTATCATTAATCTTGGCGATAAAGAATCACCTAATACTTAGTCTACTAACATTTATCTTGTCTAAAAATCAAATGTTAAATTGATTATTTTCATTGTTCTCCAGTAGTAAAGGTGATGAGATTACTGGACCTATGATTTCCCCTCCTTAATTATTGTTGTTTATCTTAAGACGTTAATTAACCTGATTTTTAATAATTCGTTTTTAACACTCAAAACCAATATTCCCTTTGTACAGTAATAGTGCATGCAGGCAGTAGAAAGCAAGTTATCTCTTCATTAAAACAAGTCCTGTGGGATCTCAGTCTGGCCATATATAAACAGTACAATTGTAGTCTATATTTTAAGTAAGTGTAACTATTAATTTTGAACTATTCTATAGCTCACACTTGACAAATATTAATGAGCCATATTCTACCCATTAGAACTCTACTGGGTCATTGTATGACAGTAGATCAAAAACTTTTGAATTTGTGTTTCCAATGTGTATTTCAGGATTCTTCTCCCCCCTTTTGAGAATAAGGTTAATTTCTAATTTTTATCACATATTTTTATCTTATCAGGAATACGTTAATTTGTAAACATGGTTTATTATAACCACTTAATACAATTTTTATAATTACAGCTAATTAAATAGGATATATCATACATTAAAATTTTGGTTTGCATCATTACTAAAACGTTAATAAAAGTGCTAAGCAGAAGTCTGTGGAACAGTTACCATGCACGTATTTTTTAAACCTTGTTAAAAGTTAAGAATCAAGACGGGAAGTAGTCTAGTGGAGCAGAAATATATAAAATAAAAGATTTGTGCATGGAGAGAGATGCATGGTATATATTAACTGTGATATTATATATTCATTAAGACCTATACTGCTAAGTAGTATAGATCCGGAAGAAGTTAATGTAAGTATTCTTAAATGGGTTTGTATTTCTCTGATAAACAGCACTCTCCTTCTGTTTGTGATCATAGGATGAAAGCTCTGTAAGCTTGTATATGTACATTTTTACTGCTACATCGTGTAGTGTGCTCTTAAGATTGAGATCTCATTCCCCAGGAAGCATTTCTGTCTAAGATTAATTGCCCTTTTAAAATCAGCGTTTGATGTATTCCTTTGGCTATATCCTGACTTGGTTTAACCCTCTTTGACCTGACCTCACTGACTATTACTGCTGTGACTGAGTCAAAATCCTTCAACATGATGTATGCACTTCAGATTTTAGCCTGTGGTTTTTCATGTCAATGGATTCAATTAGTTGACATTTTACTAATGAACATATCAGGTTAAAGACTTTGTCAGCCAGAATAAAATTGTTCAGACTTGTGGCAATCAAAAATCTCTTCATCTCATTCTTTAAAACTTTTTCTGAATTATTAAATATTTTTCAGAAGTCTTAACCTTCAGCATCACATGTAGCAAATCATATCGTTTTCTCCTGAATTATAAAATATACATGTGAAGCCGTACAGCTAACAGCATGGATTGCAACCATTGATCTTAAATTTATTTCATATTCACAAGTATAAACAAAAATATGTTGTTAGGTGCCATCAAGTCAGGTCTGACTCATAGTGACCCTCTGTAGCGTTTCTGTGAGCAGCTGTGGTGAGTTTGAACCACTGACCTTGTGGTTCAAATAGATCTTAAGGCCCACTGCTTATCCTACAGCACCACACCAGGACTCATAAACAAACATATATATGTATATATATGTATGTATGTTGAATTAAACAAATTTTCTGATTAAAGGCACTGTGAATGTTCACTGAAGATATACTGTCCTCTTTCAAATTAAAATAATTTCCATGTATTTAGTATACTTACTACTAATAATTGGAAAACTCAGACATCTAACTAGGTTCTCAGGTAATCTGTTTTTAAAGACATTTAGATCATGTTCTTTGTTGAAAATTGGCTAAAGGATGAGGCTGAGGAGATATTACACCAGCTATTGGTAGTTGTTGTTAGGTGTCATCAAGTCAGTACTGACTCATAGCGACCCTGTGCACACAGACGAAACACTGCCAGGTCCTGGGCCAACCTCAGCTATTGGTAGTAGAAATGTCTAAAACACAGACCCCTCACAAACAATGATAAATTGTTCTCAAACAGAGATACACTTAAAAATATGAAGCATAGAATGATATATTTTTAAAGTATAGTATAAAATGATATATTTAAAAATAATAACATAAACATTTTGGAAAGGTTTTATTATTCCTTCCAAAGTTTTCATTTCTTCTTTTCTGAATGTTTTCTTCTTTTTAAAAATAAAGAACTTTCCCTTACGTCTATTAAATAACAGAGTCCTGGTGTAGTGCTGTGGGATAAAGCACTAGACTGCAAAGTCGGTTAGAACCACAGGGTCAAGTGGTTCAGACTCATCAGCCACTCCTTGGAACTCCTGTACAGGGTTACTATCAGTCGGAACTGACTCAATGGCACTTAACAGCAACAACATTAAATACCGTAAGAATAGTACAATAGGGCTCATTTGACTTCAAGATGATGTCCCTGGATATATATAAATTTTTGTTTGGTAATGGTATTTGTAAAAGTCTTTGTGCCATACTGCATAAAAAATGTTGCTGTTAAGTGCCATTGAGTCGGTTCTGGCTCACAGCAGCCCTGTATAGAGTTTCCAAAGAGCAGCTGGTGAGTTTGAACCACCAACCTTGGTTGAGCTTGCAGTCCAGCACATCAACCCGCAGTACCACAATAGGGCTGAGTAATTCTTAGTCCTTTGCATACTAATCACATAATTGAATCCATGTATCTTTTTGCTATGTCTTCTACTAAGAAAATTACCTAGTCCCCTAACATTTTTGGGGTGGGGTGGGGAATCTTTTTATTCTGAATTGGATGAAAGTTTACAGAGCAGATCCTCAGTGTCACATTCAATAAATCATACACGTTGTTTCCATCTAAATGATGATAATCCCCTCTATGTA
This sequence comes from Chrysochloris asiatica, assembly GCF_000296735.1. Lineage (NCBI taxonomy): Eukaryota > Metazoa > Chordata > Mammalia > Afrosoricida > Chrysochloridae > Chrysochloris > Chrysochloris asiatica. The sequence continues at coordinate 22,958,384 of NW_006408545.1, forward strand.
ACAACAGTGATCCTACTTCCTCCCTGTGGTCCTTAATTACATTCCACCCTCCTTCCCATTGCTCTCAACTTTGTCCTTAGGTAAAGGTTGCTCTTTTGATCTTGAATAGTGAATCATTCCATGGTGAGCATACCTTACTCTGGTGGTGGTGTCCCCCTTATATACCTGTCAGTTAAAATCCCCAGCGCCTCAGAAACCCTATACCTAGTTGCTGTTAGTCGGAACCAATTTGACAGCACTTAACAACTTGGCTAAAAATAAGTTCCATTCCAAACCTTAAGTGTGACCCAAGGACCTTAGGTTCCTCCAGCCTCTTTCTGACTCTCTCTCTCTTTAAAAATAATACTGAGTTTTGTTCCACATTTTCTCTCACACTCTCCGAGACCTTCTAATGGGATCCCTTTCAGAGCAATTAGCGATATTAGCTGGGCACCATCTAGTTCTTCTAGTGTCAAGAGTTTTGGTGACTGGTGTTCATATATTCCACTGGTTCATTGGACTGGTTTTCATCACTGTTCTTTCTTCTATAAATCAAGAGACCAGTAGTTGCACCTTAGATAAATCCCAGTCACTGCTCATCAAAGTAAATTATGCCAAACTGTAGTCCTGAGACCCCAGGCAAAGCAACTTGTTGGCTTAAGATGTTTGACAATATCTAAGTTTTCATCATTTCTATATACCTTCTGTATGTTGTTGTTAAGTGTCGTCAAGTCAAAAGTAGTGTATTCAAATCTCCTCCTGTTATTTGGTAGCATAGTTGGTTACAAATCAGGCTGCTAATCTCCAGGTCAGCAGTTCAAAACTGCCAGTGGTTCTGTGGGAAAAAGATGAGACTTTCTGCTCCCATGAAGATATACAGCCTTGGAAACCCCATACAGGGTCACTGTGAGTCGGAAATAACTCTATGGCACACCACCACTGCTACTATATTATAGAGTTGTCTGTTTCTTTCTTTAACTCTAGTTTGATTTATCTGTTCTGAGCCTCTTTCATTGGGAGCATAGATACTTATTATGGTTATGTTCTCTTGTTCAGTTAGCCCTTTAATCATGAGATAATGTCCTTTGTCTCTTAATGCTGATTTTTACCTTAAAGTCTATTTTGTCAGAAATTAACATTGCCACTCCTGCTTGTTTTTGATTGCCATTAGCTTGATTTATATTTTCCCTATTCTTTGATTTTTAGTCTGTTTTTGGCTTTGTGTATAAGGTGTGTGCATAGTAGATGATCCTGTTTCTTATCCTTTCTACTACTCTTTCTCGTAACTGGTACTTTTAATCCATTGACATCCAGTGTAATTATCGATAGGTGTGAATTGATTGTGGTACTGCAGAATAATGGACTGAACCTCAAGGTCTGTTTGAACCACAAGGTCAGTAGTTCAAACCCACCAGCTGCTTCTTGGAAACCTTACACAGGGTAACTATGAGTCAGAACCAAACTGATAGCATTTAACAACAACAACATGAATTGATTCCTGATTTGTGTGTGTGTGTGTGTGATACTGCTGGTTTCTTTGTTCCACATAATTTTCTGTGTGTTTTCTTTGTAAATTCCTTCGGTGCTATTGTTTTAATGTTTACTAAATCTTTATGGTTTTCCTTTTTCTTGATTTAATGTGAAGGTATATTAATTTTCTTTGAGGTTACTCTGTAATTTATTAATTTCTTCCCTAGTTTAAACCAGTCTATTTTATCTTGAAATCTATTTGGCTTCATCACCATTTGGAAATTGTGTAACTACACTTTCCCTTTTTTTGCTTTGTAGTTGTTGTCATTATAAATTGATACCTCTATTCCATCCCCTCTATACCCAGGGTTGATATGGATGGGCAACTTAGGCATTGGTTACCTAAAATGGGGGCGGTTTAGTTTCAGAGGTAGTTTATGGAGGAAGGTAGAATGGCCACTGCGTGGTTTTCATCCTGTCTACAAGGGTCTGGTGAAAGGAGATGGGGATAAGATTCTTATAATCAATAGTAATTGTTATCATGACTAATTGCGATCTTCGCAGCTGTAAAGGTAGAAGTTTTGCAGCAAAAAGGGGAGAGTGGTTGATCTTAAAGTCCAGGATCAGAGGACCCTTGGACCATCAAGGGAGAAGAGCCAGAGTGGAGTGTGGGACCCTATCCAGAGAAGCGGCAACACCCAGAGATGGAAGCAGAGATGATGTGGACAGATGGAGCAGCTGAGGACTCTAGACTCATGTAGGAAGAAGAGGGACTGTGTGCTGTTGGGGGTGGTTGGGAGGGCAGGCTTGCAGGATGTGCCCTTTGGTTGTTTGAATGATTGTATATTCCTGATTGTTATGGTGTACATCAAAAGAAAGAGGGACTAGATGCAAATACTGCTGAATGATGATGCATGGAAGGGATTGCAATCATAGCAATGAAATGAAATACTGATTATTGTAAAAATGATGTTCTCCCATGTTAACAATCTGTCACTCAATTCACAGTAAAAACCTTAAAAAAAAAAAGGATATCTCTGATTCCCTATTTTCAGTCTTACAGGTTTGTTTTCCTTTAGATACTTTATATGTACTGAATTCTGGTTGTTATCTGCTATTGTTGGTTCTCAGCCAGAGGACTCCCTTTAGTATTTTTATAAAGGTCTGGTTATTTCTGTTTATCTGGAAATGTTCTAATTCATCATAACATTTGAGGGACAGTTTTGGTGGGTATGATTCTTGGTTGACTTTTTTTTTTTTCCTTTCAGAGTTTTGTATATGTTTTCCTATTACCTTCTTGCCTGTATGGTTTCTGCTGAGAAATCCGAGCTTCTGTTGCTTCTCTTTTGTAGGTAACTTTGTTTTTCCTGAACTTCTCTCAGGATTCTTTGATTTTGGGGAGTTTGATTTTATGATATGTCTTGGTGATTTTCTTTTGTGACCTATCCTGTTTATTGTTTATTTAACTTCTTGAATGCTTATCTTCTTGTGTTTCATGATGTTAGGCAAGTTTTCTTTGAGCGACTCTTCAGTTATTTTCTCCTTGCTTTTTATTATCTCTTCCTGATCTGGAATTCCGGTCACCCATAAATTATTCCTCTTCATGGTGTCTGACCCACATGAATCTTAGGCATTGAAAGATTTATCTTCAAGCTCACTAATTCGGGCTTCTATTGATTGAAATCTACTCCTTTGCCCTTTCATTGTATCACCCATTCTGAAAGTTTAGTATTAATATTCTGGTTTTCTATTTGCATATTTTATATTGTCTTTTATCCTGTATTTTGTTTGCTTATTCCTATAGTGTTTTTTAAATTCTTCCTTGTTTTCCTCAACCTTTCTGTTAGTCGTGTGGAGGTACCTAAGTATAATTCTCTTCTAATTCTTTTTCAGGTAGTTCCAATATACGTTTTCCTTATATACATTTTCTATTTCTACCTTTTGGTCACCGGTTTGAGCCACTCTGTCTTGTTTATTTTGTAAGCAGAAATTGTCTTTTGCTTCCAAAACATTATGGTATTGTATTTGTATTTATTTAACTGATAATTCTGTGTTGGTGTGTTCTTAGGCACTCATTAGCTGCCTCCTTGTGAATGTGATTAGAGGATGGAAGTGTGTGTTCTCTGTTTGCCATTCTTGCAGCTAAGTTTCGGAAGAGTTTGGCTGATTTTGGTTTTTGTCGTCTGTTGGGTATACAGCAGCTGGCATTGGCTCTTCCCTAGTAGATGGAGTTATAGAGGGTATGGTTGTGGCTGGACTGTAAAGGCATAGGCACAGTTACAGTCCCTTGTCAGGTGAGGCAAGAAGAGAAAACACACACATAAGAGAGAAAGAAAACCAAAGTAAGAGAGAAAATAGAAAGAAAAAAACCTAAATACAGTTAGGGAGAAGAATGAGTAAAAGGAAAAGTAATGAGAGAGTGGGGGCAGAGGGAAGAAAGAGCAGTAGCAGGAAGGTAGAGAACAGAATCAGAAGAAATGAAAGCAGAGATAGGAAGGATAAAAAGCAAGGATAGGATGAAGAGAGGGTGAAAGACAAAAAAGAATAAACAAACAAAAACAATGAAAGGGGGAGAAACCAGGACAGATGCCCAACCCAGAGTTGAGAAAGTTTCTGGGGTCTCCTGCCAGCCAGGGAGCTCACGTGCTGATTGAGTAAGGGATGAGATGGTGACACTGCCAACTTTAGATGAAGTTCCTGTAAGCCTCGGTATTGTCTGTTCTGGGCACCCAATCTAGAAATAGTTCATGCAGATCTCAAAGTTGTTGAGGGTAAGAGGGGAGTCAGGGTATTTCTATCCCAGGGCAGCCAACCACAAGAGTTCCCACTAGTCCAGGGCTAGCCACAACCAGCTCTGCAGGTGTGGAGCAGGCCACACCTGGCTCCAGGCAGTGAAGTTGGTGCTGCTGGCTCTCAGCTCGCTTTGCTGTGGCTCACAGCTACGTAGCTCACCACCTTGCAGCTTGACCACTAGGAGAATGGGAGCTTCCCTGGGTGTATACATTGGTGGGAGCCAGTCATACCTCAAAGTTTAAAATGCACACTGCTCTGGTCAGCCTGCATAGGTCTGTCTGTCTGTCTTGTTTCCCTTTGTTTTTGCTACATCTGTTCAGCTTTCTCTCCCAGTAGGCATTCCTATATCTCTGCATCTGAAGCGCTGTGATTTTTTTGTTCTTCTTCTTCTTCTTGTTTCTTCCTGTTCTAGAATTCCAGTCACATGTTATTATTTATTTTGATGGTGTCCCACATCCCACGTAATTCTTAGGTTTCCTTTGGTTTTGTGTATTTTGGTTTTTTTCTACATTGTTCCTTTAACTGATTACTAGTGAGAGATTTGTCTCCAGTCTCATTAATTTGGTCTTCCATTCTACTCCTTTTCCCTTTTTAAAGGTTTATCTCTGTTTACCATGATTTCATCTGCAGCTTTCTCTATCTTTCAAACCATTGAAATTATCTAAGTAACATTCTTTTGAATTCTTTATCAGGTAGTTCCAGTGTCTTTTCTTCCTAAGAATGGTTTTCTGGCTCTGTATTTTGGTCACTTGTTTGAGCCACTGTGTCTTGTTTGTTTGTGTTAACTGAAATGTTCCATTTATGGGGCATTGTGGTTGTGTTGTACTTGTAATTAATTGATGACTGAATACTGGTGTGTTTTTAGGTACTTGCTCCCCGTCTCCTGGTGGATGGGATAAAGAATGAGAGTGTGCACAGTTTTCTGTTAATGTAGTGCAGTTGAGGATGGGTTTGGCTGGTGCTTCCACAGCTTATCATTGATTAGATGATGTAAGAACAGGTGGTGGCCCTCATCAAGTGAGTGGAGTTACAGTAGGTATGGGTATGACTGGGCTGTGTGAGTATGATTACTGTCACCCACCAGGTGGGATAAGAGAAACAAAGCATGTGGGGGAAAAACAGCAAATAAAAACCAAAAAAACCAAAACAATAACTACAAATAAGTGAACAAACAACAAGGGGGGAAAATTATGGGTTGAGCTGCTAACCTGAAGGTCAACAGTTTGAATCTACCAGCCCCTCACTCTGTGGGAGAATGATGACGCTTTCTGCTTCTGTAAAGATTCATAGCCTCGGAAACGCTATGCACGGTCACTATGTGTTGGAACCAACTCCACGGCACATCAGCACCACCAGTAACTAAAAAGGAAACTAAAAAAGAGAAGAGGAAGAAAGAAAAACACAGTAACTCAAACTAGAGAGGGAGAGATGGGGAGAAAAAAACAGGGAAAGAGAATATTTAAAAAAAAAAAAAAAAGACTAATGTAAGAGAGGAAAAAGAAGAGACAGTGAAGAAGAGAAGAAAGAAAAAAAAAAAGGAACTCAGGAAAAAATAATGGAATGGAAAGAAAAGGAAAAAGAAAGAAATTAAGGGCAGGACCCTGAATGGAGAACACTGGAACAGTGTGGGGTCAGTCAGGGCACCCAGTATGGGTTTACACTCTCTGCTAGCCAAGGAGATTACGGGAGTGTTGGTTGTTGTTGTTGTTGTTGTTAAGGCCCATCAAGTCAACTCTGACCCATAACGACCCTATATAGAGTTTCCAAGGAGCAGCTGGTGAACAACCGACCTTGCAGTTCAAACAACTTTGCAATCTGATGCATTAACCCACAGTGCCACACCAGAAGAGTTGGTAAAATTCCTAGTCCTAGAGAGAATTCTATTGCCCTAGAAGGTGTCTGGGGCCAGGGCTCTTATCTGGACCTAGTTTGTGCCAGCTCAGAGGATGGTGTGTACTTATTCTCAAAATGAACTCTTTTCAGGCCTGGAGGGCAGCTGGTCCTGGAAGGAGTTCCTTCCTGCCCAGGAGTGGCTGGGAGCAGACTTCTCATCTAGCTCTGTGCATTATGTGTGTGATGGGCGCAGTTCAGGCACTTCTATAAGGTGGTATGCACCTTGTGCTCTATCCAGGAGAGCATGCCGCAGCCTCAGATAAAACAGGAGTTGTGCAGGGGTGGGGGTGTCACCAGGTGCTGGGTGGGTGATGGTGGGGCCTGGCCACACTTCTGGTCACCAGGAGGATGTGGAGACCATCAGGATAGCATATTTTCTGGTCACCAGTCACTGGCTGCTGTCCTGATCTAATGCTGCTTGCAAAAGTTCAAAATAGCTGCTGTCTGTCAGGCCAGCTGACAAGTCACCCATTCCATATGTCTCTTCTCTCACTCCTTTTGTGCAGAGTTCTCTCTTAGTGGTATTCAGTCCACTGCTCTGTCCTTACCTGTGAGGCTTAGGCTTCCAGGACAATCTGTATCTATTTCATTTGGTCTCTCATACCTTTTTTATAGAGGGTCTGGTAGCATGTCTGCATCAAACTGTAGTCCAGAGTTATGTCCAAAATGACCATGGTCATGAGTCAGCAAGCAGAACTTAAGACTGGCACAAATGCACATTAACCCACAAATGCACTTGTATTCTGTATTGGGTTTCTGCATAAAATTTGGTTTGAAGGAAATTCTACATTTATATGATAAGATGTTTTTGAAGAAACTGTTTAAAGAGGAGAACAAACAAGATGGCGGGTCGGGTAGATATGCAGTGAGGAGCTCCATCAGCAACAACACAGAATACCAGATCAAGCAGGCTCAGAGCATGGTCCCAGAACTCCGAACCACATATAAAGGAATATTTAGAAGCTTGCAAGGCTTACAGCTAGGGGAATTTGTAGCAGAAGCAAGAAATCCATTGCTTTCGAACTCAAGACGCTCAGCTGCTCCCAGAGACGCCATCTTCGGCGAGACCAAGTTGGGGAAGGATCAGAGCAGCCACGGACGCTTGACAGAACCATGGAGATAAAGGTGTGGACATTCTTTTTTTTTTTTTTTTCTGTATCTATTCATTGGTCTTTCGCTATCTGTGCACCTCCTTTCTGATGACTAGAGGGGGTGCCTGAGCGAGTGGACACCACACCCCCACGCCCAGAGGGTTCTACTACACATGCACACAAATCTCCTCAAAATTTAAAGTGAAAGTTTCCACTTAAAACCAAATGGCAGTGCAAAATGGCAACAGCTGGCCCTGAATTGCTTATCATTAGGAAAAAGCCCTGAATGGGGATTGTGAAGTGAGACAGGCAGACTAAAAAGGAAATAGGCCGAAAATTAAATCTTGAGTTACGTCACAATGACCAACAGTGGCATCTTGAAATAGGAAGAAGAGTGAAAAGGGAAGCCCATATCCTGATCACATCTACCTGGAGGCAATCAGAAAGCATAAAAAATACCAAAATACATACCCATCTAAGTATTAAGGCCACAGATAACTCCTGAATATGCCCAAAAAACAGAAACAGATGACCATATCAGCACATGTCCAGAAATGAGATAAAATGACTGAGGCAAAAGAGCTAGAAGTAGATCTACACTCCATACTGGCACTCCATACTGGAAGATGGGCAGGCTTTGGAAATGTCTGAGAAGGAACTCAGAAAAATGGTTACAAAAGGTATCAAAACATTATACAATGGAGTTGAGAAAAATAAGAAGTCAGGAAAGTGCTACAGGAACAATCAAATAAGATAGATACGGCATTGGAAACAATTCAAAACCTACAGAAAGAGGTTCAAATGATTAATAATAGAATATCAGAAATGGGCAATACACTGAAAGGGTAAAGTAGTAGAACTGAAGAGATAGAAGCCAGAACTAGTGAGCTAGAAGATAAATCTCTCAACACTACTAAGACAGGAGAGCAAACACATAAAAAAGGATTAAAAAAAATCTGAAGAAGGCCTAAGATTCATCTTGAACAACATGAAGAGGAATAACTTAAGAATTATCTATTGGCATTCCAGAACAGGAAGAATCACACAAGTCCACAGACAAGATAGTTGAAGAGCTTCTGGAAGAAAATTTTCCTAACATTCTGGAAAGTGAAAAGATAAGCATTCAAGACACTCAACGAACCCCAGAAAGGATAAACCCTAAAAGACAATCACTAAGACATATAATAATCAAACTCTCCAAAATCAAAGATAAGGACGGAATCCTGTAAGCAGCTAGGATAAAAAGAAGTGTTACATAAAAAGGCAAGCAAATCAGATTAAGTCAGGTCTCTCAACAGAAACCATGCAGGCAAGAAGGCAATGAGAAGACATATATAAAACCCTGAAAGAAAAAAAAAACTGCCAACCAAGAATCCTCTACCCAGCAAAGCTGTCAGTCAAATACGATGATGTAATAAAATATTCCTGGGTATAAACAGAAGCTGACGGGATTTTGCCAAAGCCAACCCTGCTATGAAAAACATCCTAAAGGAAGTTCTGTGGACTGAGAACGAACAAGAACAGACAACAAATACAGAATGACGTATGTGGCAGCGTCACCCTGAACTCAGTCGACAAATGGAAGAGTCAAGAACAGAATAAAATTATAAGAAAGAGGATCTGGGAGGTCAGTCTATGATCAAAACAATTACAATGTGGAAGAAGGTAAACACAGAGGAACAGAGATCCAGGTGGTAGGAAGGTCAGGTAGGTTACAGGATAAGATAAACTGTCTTAAATTGAGGGAAGAGTTAATGGAATATAAGGTAACCACAACTGCGGTGTTGGGTGAGGGGTTTTAGTTCGTGTGTTGGGGAGGGCAATACAAGAAGGAGGAGGAGGTGGAAGAACAAGATAGATAGGAGAACACTCAGACAGGTTTGCGTGGTTTAAGTGGGACCAAGGTAAATAGTGATGAGTGTGCTCAACCTTGAAACAACAGGGCTCTGTGATACAGGGAGCTAGGCATAGCTTGAAGAGGCAAAATAATACTAAAATGATAGACTGTCATGAATATTGGTTTCCCTTGCCCTACTATTGTAAAATAGACACTTGAGTGGGATAGAAAGGAATGTTGGGAAACATGATTACAGAAAACTTGTAAGCCTGTCTTCAACCTATAACTGATTGGAATACCTAGGGTTCTTCTATACCTTGCCCAGTGGAATAGGCCTCTTGTGGATCCTTTTCAGAGTATAGGACGTTAGGTGGAATCCTGAGTCCCATCCAGAACTTTATGAGGTGGCACGTTCCCACTAGCAAGGACAAGCAGACCAGCCTGGAACAGCTAGAGTGACAAAAGATACATCGTCAAAGAAAGATCATCAGGAAAAACCCAAAACAAAAATGTCAGCATTACTGGCTACTACAAGACTAAGCAAGCTGTTCGCCAGGAAGCCATCAAGGCAAGCAATCAAGTTCCTTCAGGACAAACTCCCCTTTTAAGACTGAAACTCAAAGGAAACACACGAACAGGCATGTAAGCTTGCTGGCCACCACACTGGTCTACTTGTGAGTGGAAGGGGGAAAGGCAGCAATGAAGAAATGGGCTGAGTTCAACCACAGTCCATTGACTCCCGTTGACCTGGAGATGAGAGAGAGAAGAGGAAGGGCTAGTTGGTCCAAAGTGTGGTGAGACCTGGGGACACCTGAGTGCATGGACAAGGGCATAGCCACAGAGGGCTAGAGCTGAGAGTGAAGCATCCTGCTGATAAGAAGTTAGGGGAGAGGCACAAGAACACCCAAACTTGCAGATAGTACCCATTTGACCTAGCCTCGATGGCTTGATAATCAGAACTCGACTAGAGGAATAGTACAATCAAAAAAAGTTGTTGTGTTTTTTTTTTTTGATAGAAGGAAACAAGGGTAAATTACTACAATTTGATGAACCTGACCTATAATCATGGAGGTAGTAACTCTAAATACCAACAGAGAGGGAAGGAGTCTTCATATCAAGTATCAATACTATCCCCTCTGTACACAGGGTAGATAGGGACAGGCAGCTTAGACATTGGCTACCTAAAATGAGGGGGCAATAAAGGCACGAAGTGACTGATTTACAGGGTTTCAAGAGGGAGTTTAGTTTCAGAGTATGGGGGAAAAGAAATTGTCCCCACTGAATAGTTTTCATCTTGTCTAGATGGGTCTGGTGAAAAGAGATGGGGATAAGATTCATATGATTCAATAGTGAATAAGTTGACTAATTGCGACTGTCACAATTGTAAAGGTAGAAGTTTCATAACAAAAACAGGGGAGTTCTTAATCTTATAGTCCAGAAACAGAGCACCCTAGGACTATCAAGGGCGAAGAGCACAAGCAGAATGCGGGACGGTATCCAGAGAAGCAGCAGCGCTAGAGATGGAGGCAGTGATGGGGTCATGGAGAAGGGGGAGTGGCAGAGGACTCTAGATTCTTCGGAAGAGCGGGACTAATTGCTGGTGGCCAGGAGGCAGACTTGGAAGAATGTGCCCTTTGGAGGTGTAAATTATTATATATGCCTGAGTGTTTGTTTGTTGTTTTTTTAAAAAGCTAAAGTGGATAAAAATATTGTTAACAGATGGTACATGAAAGTGATTATAATTGTTGTAATGAAACAAGGTGTATGATTTGTTGAATGTAAAACTGATGATCTGCCCTGTAAACTTTCACTGAATCCACAATAAAAACTTAAAACAAAAAAACTAAAAATAGACTTTACCTCACATCATTCTGAATGTCTGAGGAGTGATTCAGCTTCTGTATTTTTGTTTATAATCTTATTTCCCATGGTTGACAACGTTTGCAGGCCATGGATTTTTCCAAGTAAAAAAATAAAAACCATTGCCCTCAAATCTATTATAATTCTGTCAGTGCTGAATTGGCCCTTTATATTTACATCTCATATCTTATTGTACAGTGTGGCACTATAGGATAAGCACTGGAATGCTAACTACAAAGCCAGCAGCTCAAACCCACCAGCTGCTCTTCGAAACCCTATATAGGGTCACTATGAGTTGGAACCAACTCAACAACACTTCACAACAACAATATATATACAGTGAACAGTGACCCTGTTTAGAGTTTCCAAGGAGCAGCTGTTGAATTTGAACCACCAACCTCGAGGTTCAAACTGCCCTTGCCGTTCAGTGCTTATCCTACAGAAATTAAAAGAGTAGAGAGATAAAAATTAAGTGTCATGTGTGACTCCTAGACTGGAAAAAAATATTAATGAAGCAGTCAATAGAATTTGAATATATTTTTTATAATTATATACTATCAATGTTAAATGGAGCTCTAGTAGCGTAGTGGTTACGAGTCAGGCTGCCAACCTCAAGGTCAGCAGTTCGAAACTACCGGTGGTTCCATGGGAGAAAGATGAGGCTTTCTGCTCCTGTAAAGATTTACAGCCTCGGAAACCCTGTACAGGGTCACTATGAGTTGGAACTGACTCCACAGCACATAACAACAACATCAATGTTAAATTAACTGTACTGTGGTTGTGTGAAAAAACAAACACTGAGTATTTTAGAGGTCAAGGGGTTCCAATAGACTCCAAGTAATTTGAAAAACAGATAACATGCAGCAAATGTAAGATTGGTGAATCTTGGTAAAGAATACATGGGAACTTTTCTTGTACCTTTTCTGTAACTTTAAAATTATATCAAAATCATAATTTCCCCCAAGCAGTGCCCTGTAGAAAGGAAGTTCATAGAGAACTAGTTCACTTGATTACTGTCTCAAAATGTTTACTACTTTAAAGCGTTCAAGTTAACATTTAAAAATTCTGAGTGGGTGAGGTGTGGAGTAACATATTTCTCCTGAGTCATTTTCTTTGTAATGACATAGTTCTCGTTCCCAAATATTAAATTCTAGATTTCTATTTTGAAACACAGAAACATGTTTACCAAAAACATGATTTACTTAGCAATAGCATCAATATTTCCTTTTTACTGTTAGTTCTGATATTGCTAAAATGTCCAGTCATACTTCGTTGTTTATTTATGGTAGCATAAATTAAGATGATAGCATGTAACTTTTAAGGAGCCCTGGTGGTTGGTGGTGGTTGTGTGCCGTGGAGTCGGTTCCAACTCATAGCGACCCTGTACAGGGTTTCCGAGGCTGTACATCTTCACGGGAGCAGAATGCCTCATCTTTCTCAGTGGAACAGCTGGTAGTTTTGAACTGCTGACTTTGCGGTTCGCAGCCCGATTTGTAACCACTATGCTAGATTACAAGTTGGCCTGCTAATTGCAAGGTGAACAGTTTGAATCTACCAGCCACTCTGAGGGAAAAAGATCTATTAATATGTTAGGCAGCATGCTATAGGGACTGGAGGATGTGATGATAAAAAAAAAAAAAAAATGAGAGTGAGAAACTGTTAATAGTTCCAAAGGTGCTATTGTCTCATTCCAAGAATTTCTCTGGTTATTGTTGTATTGCGAGAAGTCAGAAAACAGAAAAGACAAATATATACAAATGTGGGCACAGGCAATTTAATGTATTTAAAACATAAAACTGTTATGTTGACAGTCCTTCTAGAGTCTCTTTCTTAGTTTCCTTAGTTGTTGTTAAGTGCCAAGCGACCCTGTAAAGGATTTCCAAGGAGCAGCTGCTGTTCAACTGTACAGTCCTGTGCGTTAACACGTAGTACCACACCAAAGACGCCTTTTAGGTAGTATTCCTTAGTTATAGTTTGATACTGCAGGTTGAAAGTGGTGACACCTTCTAAACCAGAGATGTTAATGGGATTCATTCGTTACAGGAAGTGTTTATAAAGAGTACTTATGTTCTCCACCTCTGTTGACTAGCTCAGAAAAATCCATTGGTCCTTTTGCTTGTGCCTTTCAAATGCCATATTGTATTTGCTTCCACATTTCAATATTGCTGTATGCACAGTATTCTGGATATTGTGACCTTGCTTCTTCTCTGTTTCAGTGTATCCAAAGGCAGGTCTGGCCTAAGGAAAAACTTAACAGATAAGGAACTTTTACTCTACGCCACCGCCTTTTCATTTTTGACTCAGTGCTAAGTAGGAGGTAGATTCTGAGAATATTAAGATATCTCAAAGAAATACAGTTAGAATATAAAGAGAACTACACCGGAACTTGTTGCATACATTCTGAGAAAGACTTAATATGTTAAAATCTTGGCTATCTCACTTACACAGAATTCATCATCTGTACAGTGAGGGCTTGTATCAACTTGAATAGCAGCTTATTTTAATCTCCCCAAAGTACTAATACCATGTTTTCTACACTGTTCTGCACATACCTTAATATTTTATATATATATATATATATACAGGCATACCTCATTGTATTGTGCTTTGCAAATAACTGGGTTTGTGTGTGTGTGTGTTATTTTGTTTTCCCACAAATTGAAGGTCTTTGTCAACCCTGCTTCCAGCAAGTCTATCAGTGCCTTTTGTCCAACATGCATGCTCACTTCATATCTGTGTCACATTATGGTAATTCATTATGAAAATGCGAACTTAACAGACAATGGTATAATATAAATATAACTTTTAAATGCACTAGGAAACCAAAAAATGTGCATGCCTCACTTTATTGCAGTATTTTCTTTATTGTGGTGGTCTGGAACCGAACCCACATTATCTCCGAGGTGTGTCTGTTCGTGATTTTTATCATAATAAAAGCCAGTCGTTGTAGTGACATTATAATCACAGCTATGTAAAAAAAAAACTATGTACAAATACTGCAAAGATTGACTGAGAAAACAATGAAAGGAGTTTTAGATTAATAATGTAAGGGGGTGGGCGGTGTAGGATAAGCACGTAGCCTCAAGGTTTATTTGAGCTGCAAAGTTGGTGGTTCAAACTCATCTGCCGCTCTTTGGAAACCCTGTGCAGCTATGAGTCAGAACTGATTTGACAATACTTAGCAACATTTTTTTTGAACTGACAGTGATCTGGGGGCTTGTTTGAGAATTTTTGTTTCGCTTTGAGATTTATAGTATGTTTGATAAATTTCTTTTTAAATTTTTGGGGGGCATTCTTTTTTAACTTTGCCATATTTTTGTGTCCCTTCTTATTGTCAATCCGTTGCCTATCAGTGATTTGTCTTCCCATGACTCTACTGCATCTAACAGGAAATCTAAACATTTATTGAAGGATCTCTTAGTTTCAGGTTTAATGTGCCAGACAAGCTCTTACCACCACACATCGTATACCCCTTTGCCTCACCATACTTCATATACCCCTTTTGTCTACACATTAGGGCAGTAGGGATTCAGAAGTCAATTTTAATAGAAAAGAAAAAAGCTCAGGCATTTCCTTGTCATGAATTCCCTCTTTTCTTATTTTCTGTGTCCTGGAATCTAAGAGGTTTAAGCATTGTATTTTGAAGAGACCACAAAAGTAACAAGCCATGAATTATGCTAAAGGAGCAACACAAAGCTTCTTGGTGATTCTTGTCTGTTTTGTTTTGTTTTTCCATTAGATGAGTTTGATTTTGTTTTCCTACAACAACCAAGGGTGTTTCTGTTTACTTTTTAAGACTGTTGGGGGCATCTTCCCCAAATCATGAAAAGTAAGCACAAAGCTCATTTTAAATTTAATTTGGAGTAAAATTTAAATGTAAAAGAGAAGTGTGAATTGCAGCATCCTTTTATTTAGAGAATAGGTGTCTAAAATCAATGAGGTTTCATAACTCTAAACCAGGCATTCCTGAGTCAGACTCGTAGTTCCTTCTGATTAAAGCTTTGTTGAGTCTTACTCTAACAATGACTCTCAAACATTTTCTTGTCAATGTTGTATACCAGAGCAGCTTCACTGACAGCCTAAACCTCTCCCCTGTTATATTAAACACCTCTCCAAACTCTGAGCTCAGGTTTTTTTTTTTTACTATTTCTAGGTACTTTTCTCTCTTCCATGTTTTTAATATGCATTGACCTGCTTCTTGTAGCTATCATTTTTAGTAGCTAATTACCACAGTTTTTAATGAGTAACTAAAATAAATTTGATTAGTGGGTACAATGGGCTGTTTTCTCCACTAAAGTTTCATTAACGTCAATCTTAGGTACGCACAGTAATTAAGAAAGAATGAACACTTTCACATATAGCAACAGAAATTTTATCAGAATTCATTGTAACCCTGAGGTTTCTGTTTTGGGTGATACATATTATAATATTTTAACTTTCTCCGTGTCCACATTTCCTGCTCAGGAGACAGGGGAGGCTTAACATATTAGGACTATAAAAATCTACTTAATTCACTAAGGATCTTCAAAAAACAACAGTTTTTTGGGTTTTTTCTTCAGTTATTTTGACTGATCATTCATTGTTGGATTTCTTTCTTGGAATAGATGGGGTAAAGAAGACTCAAGTAATGATTCATGGAATTGAGCCAATGCTGGAAACACCTCTGCAGTGGTTAAGTGAACATCTGAGCTACCCAGATAACTTTCTTCATATCAGTATCATCCCACAACCAACAGATTGAAGGATCAGCTATTTGCCTGAATAGATTCACCCTGAAACAGGATTATTGGAGCATGTCACCTTTCTGCTTCAGTCAGGTTTGGTGAAGGCAACCTGACCAGAAACACTTAGCTGCTGCAAGCCAAACAGGAGAAAGATTCCATATCAGATAAGGCCCATTGGGCTGATCTGACTTTGCCTCACCACGGCTTCCCTCCCTCCACTGGCATCATTAAACCTCAGCTGCGACCTGAAAGACTTCATAGGACCACTGCAAGTCTTCTCTTCTTTTGTAAGGTAGAATGAAGCTGAAACCTCTGGCCTAAGAAGAAATTGGAAATAGGTGCCACTCAATTTGTATTTCTGATTAACAAACAAACAAGGGTATTTCCTTAGGTGACCATGGTTGAACTTTAGCTCAAGGGAGTGGAAACATTGGTTGAATTTTCAAGAGAACTAGACTTAAGAAAGTAAAAGAGAAATTCTGTTATCAAACTTGCAGTAATTTTTTTGTAAAAGATCAAATTACAGTAAACCCATCTTTCCTTAATGAAAATTTCCTATGTTTACAGTCTGTCTATTGGTATGCAAACAATCTTGTAACTTTGATAATGAACAGTGAGAGATTTTTAAATAAAGCCTCTAAATATGTTTTGTCATTTAATAACATACAGCTTTGTCACTTTTCAAGTACTTTCTGACTCACACACAGTAGATCACTGTTTTTATTCTGTTACTGTTCAGACTGGCCACTGTTGGCATGGGTGGATATAGAGCATAGGATAACTGGTCCCAGGAGCTCTCATAGAATTTCTTGTTGCCAGTTTTGAGATCTGTGTTCTTTACATGCTAAAGGTATCATATCATTTGCTGTTTTGTTTGCCGTTATAAACCTGTCAAATCATAATATGGTTAAGCATCTGTATAACATAATTTTGCATTTTGTGAAGTGGGGAACATTCCTTTCCTAGCTCATGTTTTTTATTGGCTCCTGGTCTAATATTTCATGTGGGGTCCCCTGGCAGCCAGTCTTTGAAAGTAAGACAACTCTTTCCTGGCTGCAGTAGCTTTTTCCTAACTTTACCAAAAATATTCAGATGTTACTGGAGCTCTTATTCAATATAAGGAAATCTTTGCTGCACTTTATTACCAAGCTGTTAGGATTCTATCAGCTAAATATATTCATGCATTACAGTATGTTTCTTGTGAGCTAGCTTGCTGTTCATATTGAATGTCGACCCATTTGAGTATGCTAAAAGACGTATAGTATCATACAGTAATGGTTTTGGATTCCATAATAAAAATGAACATTTTTCTTATAAAAAATTATATGAATATTGAAGTGAGATCCTGCTAGTACTCATTGCTTTGCTTTTCTTCTTTAACATTCATTGACAAATAGCAACTATATTCACAGAAACAGAAGGTTGTAGTTGGTCAAAGAGCAAATATTCTGTAATGGAAATTATAAGGCTCTATCAAACAGAAAACCATATGGTACCAATATTATCTGAGAAAAAAACAAACAAATAAATGTAAAAGTAAATGTAAATAAATGAAAAGGGGGAGCTTTAGTAAAGGCAGGAAAAAGTAGTGATAGCTGAGTTAATTAAGAATAAAAAAAAAAATCCACTGACTCGTCGTTTTGCAAAGAAGTTGGTCTGAATATGATTGTTCACATTATAAGTGCTTTTTCTTCTATTGAGTTTGGGGGTTTCCCCTTGATGTTTTGACAGACTAACGTGAGCTTCAGAGAGCAAAAGAATCCAAATGCCAAGGAGTGCTGAGTTATGATGAGGAGGGTGTGCTGAGTGGTGAGCCATAGGCCTTTCCCACAGGTGAGAGACCCATGCCAGGTCTCTGCAGTGCACTTTAGTAAGCTACTGGTATTCACTCCCAGATCTGAAAGTAAGTTTTAGCAAACCTTTGATCATTTTTACTTGTTCATTATTACATAAGCATTCTAACTTTATTACTCTGCCCTTCTTGAGGTTGCAAATAAGTTAATCCTCCAAGGCCCAGAGGAAGAATTTAAACCCAATTTAGTGCTTAGCTTAAATATCTATTTTTATTTCTTTTGATTAGAGTACTTGTCTTTTATGGTTTATTTAAAAAATTACATAAACTCTGTGTCTTTATTTCTAGAAGCTGGAAGTAACATACAAAGGAAGTTATGTATTGGGGAAATCATCAAAATGACCTTAGTCTTAGACCTGTTTTAGAAGTTTATCAAAGAAATGTAAAAGATGAATCAAAGAGAATGTGTGAAAGAAAATTTGGAGGGTGCCACAAATCTCAATGTGCTTGTGTAACAACTCAGCCTTAGTATATACGAGGGGGCTTCAAAAAGTACATGGAAAAAAAAATGGAATTAAAAAAAAAAAGGAATGTTCCACAAACTTTTTTGAAGCCCCCTTATAGTGACCCTAAGAAAATGAAAATGTGTTCTTTAAATATTGGCAATGTTAACTAGGAAGGAATAAATTTAACCTAAATAAAGGATTTCAAAATCCTTGTCCTCCATGAAATGGTTTTACATTTGGTAACGTAAGTTTTCACCATGAATAAGAGTTTAATTGATTTCCTTATGTGTTTAGAGACCAGAAGTAGTCTGTTTGTAATGTATCAAGATTGTCCTACTGCTCTTTATAGATTGACCCTGTGTAGTAGTCCTTGTACCAGTCTGATTCTGAGGTAAAATTATGAATGGACTAGGCTTCTTTGGTTTATCCCAATTCACTAGAAACTGGATAGGAATTGATCATTTCCCAAGAAAACTGTAATATGTAAGATTTGTCATCAAGTGACTTTTAATATAATAATCTTCCTAAGGTGTTTTTTTTGGTTGTTGTTTTTTAATGGACTATTGAGGTAACTTTTTCTTCCTTAAATTTTTCAAATTTTTGGTTTATGTGGGTCATGCCAAAGAATGACAGTCTCACTTTTTATTTATCATAGTGTTCATATTTAGGTCTGAGTTAAGTTGGGTTTCCTGTTCCAATGTAATTGAGATAGAAGTGTAAAATCTTAGGGTATAATAGGGAAATATTGTACTGGTCATCTCTAGATCTGAAAGGATTAAATATTCACCCAGGGGCAAGAAAGGAGAACAATACCTTCTCTCCCTTCCAGATAATTTGAGATAAATTGATCATTGATGAAAGATCATTTGACAAAATACTGCTTTAAATTCAAGCATGAATTTTAAAATTTATGATTTTCTATGCTTATTAACAAATGAAATACTGTGGAATCTAGTAGGAATAATATAGTAACCATAGAAAAAGGTTCTCAGTTTGTCGATCATTTGGTGGGTAAGTAAAGTTTTTAAATACTTAACTATATTTGTCAGCAGAGAATGAATGTGTTAGAATGGTGAACAATAAGATTAAGACATCTGAAGGTTTAGGAACGTCAGCTTGCACTGACCTATTAATTGATTTCTTCTGGAAATGATTTGTATAGCTTTCCCTCTAGCTTCTGCACCCCCTACATTACAAGAAGAAAGAAGGCACAACCAGACCTTTTCATCTTTCCCCAGTTCGTAGTGGAGTGTCTAGCATATAGATTATACTTCTTGTTAAGTACAGTCAAGTGGGTTGTGACTCGTAGTGGCCTTGTATAGGGTTTCCAAGGCTTTAAAATCTTTGTGGGAGTAGAAAGCCCATTTTTCTCCCGAGGAGCTGCTGGTGGGCTCAAACCGCCAACTTTGTGTTTCACAGTCCAGTGCTTATTCTGTGGAGCCACTGTGCCCCCTTGACGGTACCCTCGAGTTGGTTACAACTCTTAGCAACCCTCTGCAAAACAGAACAAAACACTGTCCAGTCCTGTGTCAGTCCATGTCATTGGGGGCCTTTTTTTCCCCCATAACTCTCCACTTTACCCAGCATGGTGCCCTTCTCCAGGGACTGGTCCCTGCTGATGATATTTCCAAAGTATGAGAGACAAAGTCTCAGCATCCTGGCTTCTGAAGGAGCATTTTGATTGCACTTCTTCCACCATAGATGTGTTTGCTATTGTAGCAATCCTTAGTACTTGTAATATTCTCCAGGGTGGTACTTGGTAACTGTTTATTACACAGATGGAGGGGATTGCGAGGGGGACCATAAAGATTATTTAATGATGTGTTCAAAATCAATGTCGTGGTCTCCTATTAAGAATATCAGCTATAAAATTTGTAAAAAAACCTTATCTTAGGAATCAAGCTCAGTTGGTTCCGGTTGGCAAACTGATTTGCTTACTCAAATCAGCTTCCGGTAGGGACCATTGTGGGGACCAGATCCTTATGTCAGCTCACATTCATTCTGGTGACATTGTGGACCACAGAACTTAACTACTGTTTAAACATCAGTGTAAGTTGTTATTAAGTGCCATCAAGTTGGTTCTGAGTCATAGTGACCCTGTTAGAGTTTTCAAGGAGCAGCTGGTGAGCTTGAACCACCAACCTTGCTGCAGTTCCTAAAGTTGGAGCAATTCTTACAAAACCCCCGGAGGTGTTTAATTCAGACTATTGAGTGATTTATGTCTTGCTTTTGCGTTTAAGACAGTACTTTTGAAAATACACAGTTTAAGCAAGGGGTGTGTCTTAGGCTTGTGAGCAAGGTAATTCAAGCAAAGGTATATGTAGAATCTTTTTCACAAAGACTTTAAGAAAATATTTGGTTTTCAACTTTTAGTATCGCAAGAGAAGGAGGGTATCTGCCTGCTTCACACCTTCCTTAGACAATGCTGATGAGCTTTTCCTTCATTGTTGTTGTTAAGTGCCATCGAGTCAATTCCAACCCATAGTGACCCTGTATAGGGTTTCCAAGGAGCAGCTGGTGAGCTTGAACCACTGACAATGCAGTTCAAACAACTTTTCCTTCATTATACTATGGTTTATAATTATGTGTGTGGTTTGAGTGTTTGCCCTACGGGAATATAAACCACACATACAAAGACTAGACCTATATAGCTCAGTATTATATCCCTAAGACCTAGTAAGTTGCAACATAGTAAACTAATAAGTATTTATTGAACAAAAGTTTGGGAAAGCTTATATATCATAGGGGAAATGCTACGTAAATTGTTAGATAGAAACATATCATGTCTTATCCTTCCCCTGAAAGATGCTTTCAAGTTTCTCATCTTCAAACAAAACAGCTTCAACCATTCTTTAATCCAAATAAGAGGATGTTCCATTTTGTCAACCACTCATGAAATTTATAGAATTGTTTGTTCTTGCTAGGTGCCCTCACGTTGGTTCTGACTCATAGTAACCCCAGATAGAACGAAATGAAACACTGCCCAATCCTAGGCCATCCTCACTAATGCTGCAATGTTTGAGCCAGTTGTTGCAGCCACCATGTCAGTGCATCTCACTGGGGGTCATTCTCTTTAACTGATCCTCTGCCAAGCAAGATGTCCTTCAGGGACTGGTCCCACCTGATAACTTATCTAAAGTACGTGAGACAAAGTCTTGCCACCTTTACTTCTAAAGAGCATTCTGAATGTATTTACTCCAAGTCAGTTTTGTTCATTCTTCCAGTTACTGAGTAATACATGCCAAGTCATGTGCTGTGAGGGAATGCCAGCAGTGAATGCGACAGACATGGCTTCAGCCCTCAAGGCGCTTCTAGATTTTTATGATGCAGTATTGCTGCTTAACTGTAGTCTGACAGGGTATGTCAGAGTAAGATTTAGTTCAAGAGCTGGGAATTCTCTTCACAAAACATCCAAATACAGAAGCTAAGGCAAGTGGTCAGTTGGTGAGAAACCCTTTTCAATCCTTATATATTAGGATTTGAAGGGAAGCCACCATAAAATTAGCCAAGGAGCTAAAATGAGGCATTTTATGAAAATAATTTTAATAGGCCCCAATGCTGAGCAACTATGGCCAAGCAAAAGCTGACTTCCCAGATGGAATGGTTTTCTGTGGCTGTGGCACATGTGGCAAGAATTTCTGATTTCTAGTTTGTGTTGTCTGTGTTGGGATCTGATGACCTTGTGTTGTGTTGTCTGATGCACATTTTCCAAACATCAAGTTATCTTGCTAAAGACTTACATAAGTTGTGGTGTCAATATTCCTATGGTTCTCAGAACTTGGTTTTTTGCTTTCTTTTCCAGAGACAGGAACCATTAACCCGTAAACTTTATCTGACTTCATTTTGCTCAAATTAGCCATCAACACAAGGAAATAGCAGTCAAGAAATTAAACAATGTATCACATTAGGCAAATCTGCACAAGACCTCTTTAAAGTGTTAAAGAGCAAAGGTGTCAGTTGAGGATTAAGGTGTGCCTGACCCAAATCATGGTATTTATAATAGCCTCATATACATGTGAAAGTTGGACAATGAATAAGGAAGACCAAAGAAAAATGGATGCTTTTGAGTTATGGTGTTGTAGACGAATATTAAAAGTACCATGGATTGCCAGAAAAACGAACAAACCTGTGTTGGAAGAAGTACAGCCAGAATGCTCCTTAGAAGCCAGGATGACGATACTTTGTCTCTCATGCTTTGGACATATAATCAGAGGGACCAGTCCCTGGAGAAGGACATCATGCTTGGTAAAGTGGAATGCCAATGAAAAAGAGGAAGACCCCAATGAGATGAATTGGCACAGTGGCAGCAGCAATGGGCTCAAACATAGCAACGATGATGAGATAGCACAGGGCCAGACAGTGTTTTGTTCTGATGTGCATAAGGTTGCTATAAGCTGGTACCGACTCAATGGCACACAATAGCAATAAGATTGGCAACACTTCATCTCACATACTTTAGACATATTATCAGGAAGACCCCATGCCTAGAAAAGAACATCTCACTTGGTAAAGTAGAGATTCCGAAAAAAGAGCAAGACCCTCAGTGAAACAGGTTGACACAGTGGCCACAACAATGGACTCAAACACAGCAATTGTAAGGATGACACAGGACCAAGCAGTGTTTTATGCTCTTGTACATGGGGTCACTGAATCATAACTGGCTCTTAATAACATTTGATGCTGTTATTTGCCATCCAGTCTGTTCTGATTCATGGAAACCCCATGAGTGCAGAGTAGAATTTCTCCATCCTGAGGCACATCTGAGTGGATTAGAACCCCCAGGCTTTCAGTAATTAGTCAAGTACTTAACTGTTTGCTCCAGGCAGAGGTTTTGTGCAGGCCTAGGGGAAAGTCTTAACCACTCCTCTGTCAGTTTATTGTACTGTAGTAGCTTGTGTGATGCTGGAAGCAATGCCACGGGTATTTTAAATACCAGGAGGGTCATCCACAATGGACAGGTTTCAGTGGAGCTTCCGGACAAAGATGGACTAGGAAGAAAGAGAGATGAACTACTACCAAATATTTAGTCACTGAAAACCTTATGAATAACGCTGGAACACTGTCAGCACCAGAATATTGAATATTGAAACGTGATGAAGAACACCAGAATGTTTTCAGATATAATGCCGAAAGATGAGCCCCTCAGGTTGGAAATAACTCAAAATGTGACTGGGGAAGAGCTGCCTCCTCAAAACAGAGAAGACTGTGATGATGCAAATGAAGTAAAGCCTCTGAGAACTTTGTTTGCCGATGGGGCACAACTCAAAAATAGCAGTAAACATCTATTAATAAATCAGAACAGGGAATGGATGAAGTATGAGTCTAGAAAAATTGGAAATGGGCAAAAATGAAATGGAATGCATTAACATCCATATCCTAGGCATTCATGAGCTGAAATGGACTGGCCTCGGCCAATTTGAATCTGATAAGCACCTGGTTTACTATGCCAGGAATGACAAATTGAGGAGGAATGGCGTCGCATTCATCATCAAAAAGAGCATCAAGATCTGTCTTGAAGTACAATGCTGTCTGTGATAGGATAATATCCATATGCCTACAAGGAAGACCAGTTAACACCACTATTAATCAAATTTATGCGTTAACCACTAAAGCCAATGAAGATGAAATTGAAGAATTCTATGAACTTCTTCATTCTGAAATTGACCAAGCATGTAAACAAGATGTTTTGAGAATTACTGGCAATTGGAATAGAAAGATTGGAAACAAAGAGGAAATATCAGTAGTTGGAAAATACAGCCTTGTTGATAGAAATGATGCTGGAGATTGCATGATAGAATTTTGAAAAACCAATTACTTCTTCATTGCAAATACCTTTTTTAAACAACATAGATAGCTATACACATGGATGTCACTAAATGGAATACACAGAAATTAAATTGACTACATCTGTGGAAAGCGATGGATTCAGCCAATACAAGGCCAGGGACACTGGAACAGACCATCAATTGCTCATATACAAGTTCAGGCTAAAGCTGAAGAAAATGAAAGCAATTCCACCAGACCCAAAATATGACCTTGAATATATCCGACCTGAATTTAGAGATTATCTGAAGAACAGATTTGATGCATTAGACACTAAAGAGTGAGTTATAACATGATATTAAGAACATCATACAGGAAGAAAGCAAAAGTTCATTAAGAAGACAAGAGAGAAGGAAAAGACCAAAACAGATGTCAGATGAGACTCTAAAACTTGCTTTCTAGCATAGAGATGCTAGAGCAAATGGTAGAAATGAAGTAAAAAGCTGAATAGAAATTTTCAAAAGGCAGCTCGAGAAGACAAAGTCAAGTAGCAAAAAGTCCTAAGACCTGGAGTTAGAATACCAAAGGAAGAACACACTCAAAATTCCTCAAGTTGAGGAAACTGAATAAAAAATTCAAGCCTCAATTATAACATTGAAGGACTCTATAGACAAAATGGAGTCCTGGTCTGGTGCTGTGAGTTAATGCGCTGGACTGCAAAGTCAGTTTGAACTGCAAGGTTGGCGGTTCAAGCTCCCTGACCACTCCTTGGAAACCCTGCACAGGATCACTATAGGTTGGAACTGACTTGATGACACTTAACAACAACATGGACAAAATATTGAATGATGCAGAAAGTATCAAAAGAAGATGGGAGGAATACACAGAGTCACTGTACCAAAAAGAAATAGTCGGTGTTCAACCATTTCAAGTGGTAGCATATGATCAAAGAGCCAATGATACTGAAGGACGAAGTCCAAGGTGCACTGAAGGCATTGACGGAATACAAATTGAAATCTTTCGACAAACTGACGAAACACTGGAGGCGCTCACTCATCTATGCCAATAGATTTGGAAGACAACTACCTGGCCAGCTGACTGGAAGAGATTCATATTTCTCCCCATGCCAAACAGTTGACCCAACAGAATGCAGAAATCATTGGACAATATCATTAATATACCATGTAAGCATAAGTTTGCTGAAGATAGTGATTGCAATCATACATTGATAGTGAACCTCCAGAGGTTCAAGCCAGATTCGGAGGACGTGGAACGAGGGATATTGCTGATATCAGATGGATGTTGGCTGAAAGAGGAGAATTACGGAAAGATGTTTACCTGTGATTTATTGTCTACATAAAGGCTTTCGATTGTGTGGATCATGACAAGCTCTGGACAGTATTGCGGAGAATGAGTATTCTAGAACACTTACTTGTGCTCATGAGGAATCTACATAGACCAAGAGGCAGTTGTTCAAACAGAGCAAGGGAACACTGCATGGTTTAAAATTAGGAAATGTGTGCACCAGGGTTGCATTCTTTCACCATAGTTTTTAAATCTGTATGCTGAACAAATAATCTGAGAAAATGGACTATATGAAGGAAAACGTGGTATCAGGATAGGAGGAAGACTCTCATTAACAACTTGCAATATGCAGATGATACAACCTTGCTTGCTGATAACAAAGAGGACTTAAAATAGTTACTGATGAAGATCAAACACCACAGCCTTCGATATGGGTTGCCTCTCAACATAAAAAAAAAAATCCTTACCACTGGACCAATAAATGACATAATAAATGGGGAAAAGATGATGTTGTCAAATACTTCATTTTGCTCTTATAACCATCAACACTCACAAAAGCAAGCAAATGCATTGTATTGGAGAAACCTGTTGCACAAGACCTCTTTAAAGTGTTGAGGAGCAAAGATGTCAATTTAAGCAATGAGGTGCGTCTAATCAAAGCCATGGCATCTTCCATAACCTCATATGCCTGCAAAAGTTGGACAGTGAATAAGGAAGACCATAGAAGAATTAATGCATTAGCACTATGGTATTGGAGGAGAGATTAAAACTGCCGTGGACAGCCAAAAGAACCAATCAGTGTCTGTTGGAAGACATACAGCCAGAATGCTCCCTGGAAGCCAGGATGGCCAGACTTCATCTCTCATACTTTGGACATATTGTCAGAAGGGACCAGTCCCTGGAGAAGAATACCATGTTTGGTCACGTGGAGGGTCAGAGAAAAAGAGGAAGACCCCCAATGAAACGGATTGGCACAGTGGCAGCAGCAGTGGGCTCAAATATAGCAATGCTTATGAGGTTGGCACCAGACCAGGCAGTGTTTTGTTCTGTTGTGCATGAGTCTGTACCAACTCGATAGCACCTAACACCAACAAGGGGACAGTCTCATCTCCTGACTACTAGTCCTTTTCTGGGTGTTAAAAAATATTCCATCTCAACAGCCCCTTCTTCAGAGGTTGATCATTCCTGGTTCCTATATTTCTGTCGCTCCTTTATCAGTGTTTAACAATCGTCATGTAATATGAAATGTCTCTGATAATACTATTACGAAGCTGATGTTAGAGTGTGACAGAGAAAGTTACTGATGACCTCTGAAGGTATTGCCAGGTCCTAGAACCTGGTAGCTAGGTCAGGCAAACAAAGCAAATTACAGGTGAAGTTCACATGGGGGTGGCAAATCAGATAAGCTAAATTACTTTTGGACTATACTGTGCATGAGACATTGGAGTAAAAACATTACAATGTTAGGTAGATAGCTTGTGATGATCACTAGTCCATCTCATAATATGTTGTGGGTACCTTTCATTCTAGGTAAAACAATACCCACAGTTCAGGAGAGCACTTAGGGGTCAACTCCGTAAAAACAGCTGGACTAATTCTCTGGCAAATACATTCTTACAGATTTGGTAGAATCTTCACATGATTAGTCAAACATTTATCCTAATCAAGCAAATAGGATATTGGGATTCCTGGTGTGCTGTGGGCTAATGCATCAGACTGCAAAGTCATTTGAACCACAAGGTTGGTGGTTCAAGCTCACCAGCTGCTCCTTGGAAACCCTATACAGGGTCGCTGTGGGTCGGAATCGACTCAACAGCACTTAACAACAGCAGCAAAGAACAAGACATGGTTTCTGACCTTAAAGAATCTGTATGAGTGGAGAGAAGGCATTCAAAAATGAGAAAGAGGTAACAAACAAAATAGAGCTGAGAGAAAGGTTGACTGAGCTAATCAGATGGTATCTTGCTTTGACCTCTCAGCAGCATTTGACAGTTGATCACACCTTCATTCTTGAAACACTTTCTTTGTCGCCACACCCTCCTGGTTTTCTTCCCACCTCAGCCTCTTTCTTGGTTTCCTGTGACTACTTTTTTCTTTTCTTCTTGACCCCTAAATATTGAATTGTCCCAGGCCTCAGGCTTTGGCCCTCTTCCCCAGCTACCCTCACTGTGTGATCTTATCATCCTATGGCTTTCAACACCTGTTATCTCCAACATTAACCTCTGCCCTGAGTTCCGAACTTATACCCAGCTGCCTACTTGATATCCTATCTTAGATGTCTAGTTGTTGTTATTGAGTGCTGTTGAGTTGGGTCCTACTCATAGCAATCCTGTATAAGGTTTCTGAGGAGCAGCTGGTGAGTTTGAACTACCGACTTTACAATTCAAATCAACCTTGCAGTCTAGTGTTTATCCTACAGTGCCACTCCAGAGGTCTAGTAAGTGCTTCAAATTTTACTTGGTTAGAACAAAACTCTTAACTTCTCCCAAGCCCACACCTCTCCCATTTTAATAAACGCTACCTAGTCTCCAAACCTGAGTTGTCTTTAATTCCTCTTTCCCTTTATACTCCATGTCTAATCCATCAGCACATCCTGCATATTCTACCTTCAAAATATACCCTGAGTGTATCTACTTACCAGCTTCACACCTACCACCAAGTCTAAGCAACCATCGTCTCTTACCTGAACTAGGACCCAAAGCAGCTCACCGCCGTTGAGTCCATTCCAATTCCTTTCAGGTGTGGGAGTCATCCACCTGGAGCTGCAAGGTGAAAGAAAGAGTTTGGCAAGGAGCAAAATCAATCAGATATTGCAATACCTTTCACCCCTCCTCATCTCTCCGTCCCCACGCTGAATCCCCTAGTCTAAGCCACTAACATGATACATGCTGTGTAGTGTCTGAAGTTTCCCCATTAGACTTATCCCCAATACTCATCCTCTTATTATTCATGATCTAAACACACTCTATCTCAGAATCTCAAAAGCATGACACTCTCTCTTCATACACACTCTTGCCTTGACTATTCCTCTCTGGAATGTATCCCTTTTGCTTACTCTTTCCTACTCATCTTTTCTCTCTAATTTTCAGGACTTTCTTCTCCACTCCTTAGGATTTTACTCTCCAAATGACCAACCCCTTCTTTATGGGGTTGCCAGACATAGCAGCTAAAAATGCAAGATATTCAGTTACAGTTGAATTTCAGATAAACAAAAAACAAGTTTTGTAGGCATGTCCTCCATTAAATATTTGGAGTGTGTTGTTAAGTGCTGTCGAGTTGGTTCTGACTCATAGCAACCCTGTATGGGATTTCTGGGGAGCAACTGGTGGGTTTGAACCACCTACCTTGCAGTTCATACTGACCTTGTGGTCCAGTGCCTACCCTACAGTATCACACCAACACTA
The DNA here is from genome assembly GCF_000296735.1 of Chrysochloris asiatica. Taxonomy (NCBI): domain Eukaryota; kingdom Metazoa; phylum Chordata; class Mammalia; order Afrosoricida; family Chrysochloridae; genus Chrysochloris; species Chrysochloris asiatica. The sequence goes on from NW_006408545.1 coordinate 22,986,801, forward strand.
TTTGGAGCATACTTATACTAAAAATTACTTGTTTAACTAAAATTCAGCTTTACTTGGGCATCCTATATTTTATCTGGAAACCTTACTTCCTGAGCTAAATTTGGTTATACCTTCCCACCCTTAACTCCTGGTTCATTCTCTACTTTTCCTCAATACTTGTCCTACTTGTATTAATTGCTCCCTATTTATATTTCCTGATAGGCTATAAGTGCTGCAACGGCAGAGCCTGAATCCGCTTTGTTCACCAAATAGCTTATCATGGTGGTGGTGATGTTAAATCGGTTCCAACTTATAGCAACCCTGCATAGGGTTTCCAAGGATTGGCTGGTGAACTTGAATCTTGCAGTTCAAACTGACCTTGTTGGCCTAGTGCATTATCCCACAGTGCCACAGGACTCCAGCTTATTGTTGTTGTTGTTAAGTGCCTTCAAGTCAATTCCGACCCATTGCAACCTGTATAGGGTTTCCAAGGAGCAGTTGGTGAACTTGAACCACCAATCCTTGCAGTTCAAACAACTTTGCAGTCTGACGCATTAGCCCACAGCACCACACCAGGACTCCCCAGCTTATTATCATAGGCCCTAAATAAACATTTATTTTCTTAAAATAATGCAAGACTGTTAGAATTCTAAAATGAGGCCAGATGCCTAACCATCCTCCGGTCTAGAAAGGAACTCACTCTCATAAACCAAATTTCTGCCAAGCAGTAGATGGACAATAACACTAGCAAGGCATGCTCACCATGGAATGGCCAATCATTCAAAATCCAAAGGGCAGCATTTTCCTAAGGACACGTTTGAGAAGGGATGGGAAGGTGAGTGGAATGGAAATAGAAACCACAGGGAGGAAACGGGATGACTATTGTTGTGTGGAGGGGATAGCAATCATTGAAATGAAACACAGCGTAGGAATTGTTAACTGTAAAACTGATGGTCGTGTTTATAAGCCTTCACTCAATTCACAATAAAAAGTTAAAAATAAATAAATATATATATATATAGAGAGAGAGAGAGAGAGAGAGAGAGGCCAGGGCTCTTCAATCCTGTAGCAGGGTAAGGGAGAGAACACACACTAAAACATGTAGACTAGAAAGAGACGATGCAACTTACAGCTAACCTAAGGTGAATGTCCATGCTTGGGGGACAAAACTAAGAAGGCAGATGGCAAAGAGAGAGAAGTTGCACCAAGTCTTTAAAATTCAGAGTCACATTTTTAATGGGAGAGAGTTGAAAGAAAGAAAGCATAAACTGCAGAGGGATCCAGTGAAATGATAGCAGAGACCAGGACTTTGTATATGGCAATTAAATACTTGGGGGTCTTCAAGGGAGCAATTTTGGCAGAATGGGTCTTCTAGCTGTCAAACTGCAAGGACTGCGAAGTAAGCAGGTGATGAGGAAGTGAGGTAGCAAATGTAGACAACTCTTGAGAAATCTGGTGAAGGAAAAAGAAAGATAAGAATATAGCTGGTGGAGAGAAAAGGTATGAAAAAAAACTATGTGTTATGCATCAGGAAGACTTGAGTATGTTCCCTGATGAAAAAGAAGAATTCAGTGGAAAGAAGTATGCCGATGGTAGGAAGGAAAGCTCACAGATGACCTGGGAAGAAGCAAGAGGGAAGGGATTATGAAAAGGACATCAATTGTGAACAACTACTAGTCATTTCTGGTGTGACTCTCTGGTTGGTCTTTTTTTTTTTTTTTAAGTTTTAAAGTCACATTGTCCTTATTACTAAAGATTGTGTGTGGTATTCCACAACGAAGTATAACCTTGATTGAAACATAGTCCAGATTTCTTCACCCTGTACTTCTTCTCTTATTTATAGTTTTTTGAGGAGCCCTGATGATGCTGTAAGATAAGCATTAGACTGCTAACCACAATGTCAACAGTTCAAATCCACCACCCATTCTATGGAAGAAAAATGAGATTTTTTTCCTGCTCCTGTAAAGGTTTACAATCTATGAGTAGGAATTGAGTTGATGGCAGTGGAATGGATTGGGGGCTCTTGTTTAGTCTGCAATTCCAAAACGTGCCCAACCTGTTCTGATCTTAGCTCTTCATCCTCTGTCCATGAAGCTTTATATATATGTAATGATTTTTGTTGGTAAGTGCCTTTGAGTTGGTTTCAACTCATAGAGTCAGTTTCATCTCATGGTGGGTTTGAACTGCCAATCCTGTGGTTCATAGTCCAATGCTGATTCTACAGCACCACACCAGGAGTATATTTTTAATGATAGCTTAATGTAAATTGGCATTTGGCTTAAACTTGTAGTAAAATTTACATGAAAAAAAAATTGAACATCTTTTCTCCGTATGTTAGCTAAAATGTAACTGAAATGTGTCTTCTCAGAATTCTAGTTTTAAATCACTCAAAATGCTAATGTGCATATCAAACCTTAATTCCTTTAGAACTAAGCAAGACATTTATCTTTGAGGTCTGAAACCATATTGCTTTGGAATGTGAGCAAATAGAAACTTGCTTAAAAGTAAAATGTGATTGTGATGAAATATTTATAGAGAATGAATGGCCAGTTATTTATCTGAGGATGTGTTTGTTGATTCAAAGGACTTGATAAATCTTTTCTTAAAATGTTTTATATGATAGTAGTATATTTTATTATTAATGGTTTAGGACTTCTTTTAAACTGCTTACATTTAACCAAGTAATGCTTTTTAACCTAAAGCCACAATATAATACAAGTGAGCTATTTACCAAATAACCATAGGATTTATTTTTTTTATTTCGAGTTTAAACTGTATCAGCTGTGATTAATGTCTCCCTTTTTCAGTCCCATCAGTGATCACCAGGACCATTAAAAGTGAGGACTGGACAGGCCAAACAGGCTACCCATCTATTACCCTACCATGTGACAGACCTCACGTAAAGTAAAGGCTTGAAGAGAATTCAAACATAAACCAGAGGAAAAAGCTTTGTGGAAATCTGTAGCAAAATCTAAAATTTTCTCCTTCTATAATCATTTTTCTTTTCTGATTTGTTTTTTTTAGTTTCAACTAGATTTGAAGAGAAAAGAAAAAAAAAAAGATTGAAAACAAAGCCAAACCCCCTGCTCTTTAGTCAATTCCGACTCATAGCACCCCTATAAGAAACAATGGAACTTCTTCATGGGGTTTCCAAAGCTATAATCTTCACAGAAACAGACTGCCACATCTTTCTCCTCTGGAGTAGCCAGTTGGTTCAAACCGCTGACCTTTTAGTTAACAGCTGAGAACTTAACCACTGTGTCCCTAGTGTACTCTTCAAATAGGTAATACTAATTCAAAGGTTCCAATGATGTTTCCTGCTATACGGTTTTCACCCACCCCTTTCACTACTTCATTCTTTGGAAGCAAGTAAATGCAGCACCTCCTCCATTGGAGTGGGTGAAGTGGGATTTGGCTCCATCTCCTTGAGGACGGAATTGTTGTTAAGTGCCGTTGAGTTCTGACCCATAGCGACCCTGTATAGGGTTTCTGAGGAGCAGTGAGGACAGAGTAGCTACCTAAATTATTTGAAATATTGAATTGTCAGGAAGCTTTTACTATCTCCCCTACTTACTGATTTGGTCAATATTGATATCACTGTGAGAACTCATGGACATCTAGCTCCAGTTTTCAATTATAATGCAATGTTGTGTGCCTACAAGTTACTTCCGAGATTTCTGAGGGCAGCTGGTAGGGTTGAACTGCTGAATTTGTGGTTAGCAGTCCAGTGCTTATCCTACAATGCTACACTAGGGCTCTATAATGGTTTTTGTTGAGTGCCATCAAATTGCTTTAAACTCACAGTGACCCTGTATAGGGTTTGCGAGGCTGTAAATCTTTATAGGAACAGAAAGCCTCATCTTTCTCCTGCAGAACGTCTGATGGGCTGTAACCACTAACCTGTGATTTGCAGTCCAGTGTTTCTCCTGTGAAGCTGTGACAATAGTTATTTATTTTGTTGCTCAGATTGTACCACCATTGACCATTGGGTGCTCTTTCAAGTTGCCTCCTGAGTTCTTTTAACATACCCTTGTCCTTTTGATTGGACATGTTCTTACTTTCTGGTGTTAAAGATGAACCATGCTCATCTTGCTTATTTCCTGTCCCTGCCCTGTTGTGGCGTCGTCAAGTCAGTTCTGACTCAGAGTGCCCCCTAGAGGACAGAGTGGCTGTAATTTTTATAAGAGAGGAGATCACCAGGTCTCGCCCACCCCCCACCTCCCACCCCTGAGCTGTTGGTGGGTTTACACTGCTGACCTTTTTTGGTTAGCGGCCGAGTGCTTAACTGTTGTGTCACGAAAACTTTTTCCTCACCCCTAAAATCAAGACATTGGGACCAAAAGGAACCTAATGGCCGCGGTTCCTTTTATTGAAATGCTTATATTTCAGTCCAGGCCTCAACATTACTTACTCACCCACTGAATCACTCACTCATTGATTCAGTCAGTCAGTGAAGACTTATACTCTAGTCTGATGCTAATCATTGACCTAGATCCTGGATATACAGTGGTGACCAAAGCAGAGATGATGCCCGCCCTCAAAAGTTAACAACGTGATGCTGGAGACAGACAATGAGCAAGCCTCAACAAAGAACTATATAATAACAACTCCGGTGAATGTTATGAAGGGAAGGGACAAGAGAATCAGATTAAAAATAACCCAAATCTGGTTTAGATCAGGTGATCGAGAAGGCCTTTGGGAGAGGCTAAGATTTAGGTATGAAGCTTAAAGTTGAGAAAGAGTCAATCATTTGAAGAGCAGAGCATTGTTTTCAGACTACAGGTTAGTGGGTCATGACTAATTCTTTTTTATAAAAAAGAAAATACCAGAAGAAACATTTTATAAAACTTTGTTCTCTTAATGTATACTTGTGTATTTCTGGTTCATGATATAAAATGCAATTTTTACTGTAAAATTAAAATAGCTTGAGAATCACTGTTTCAGGTAGAGATAAAAGTTCTTAAACTATATCATTAATAGGACATTCTAGCAAAATTTTGCTGAAGAAAATTCAAAAATAGGTACACATCGACACGACACTGCTGGAAATTCAAGCCAGACTCAGGAGAGAATACCGGAATGATGTTTACCCATGTTTATTGACCACACGAAGGCATTGGACTGAATGGATCATAAGAAATTATGGATATCTGGAATGGGAATTCCAGAGCACTTAATTGTGCTCATGGGGGACCTGTTCATGAATTAAGCGACAATTGTTTGAACAGAATGAGAGGGTATGTCCTGTTTTAGAATCTGAAAAGGTGTGTGGAGGGGTGTATTCTTTCATTTTAATCAGTCTATATGTGGAACAAATCATCCAAGAAGCTGGGCTATAAGAAGAACATGGCATTGGGATGAAGATAATAGAATCTTGCTTGCTAAAAATGAAGATAACCTCAAACACTGATAAAGGTAAACGTTTTTAGTATGGGTTATAACTGAGCATAAAGAAGATAAAAATCCTTACCACTGGACCAATAAACAATATCATGGAAAATGGTGAAAAAATTGAAGTTATCAAGGAGTGCATTCTTTTTGGGTCAGTAATCAATGCCCATGGAAGCAACAGTCAAAAAATCAAATAATGAATTACATTGGGAAAATCTGTTGTAAAAGACCAAGTCTTTAAAGTGTTAAGAAGCAAAGCTGTCTAACTATGCCTGACTCCAGTCTTAGCATTTTTAGTCACCTCATATGCATGTCAAAGCTGAAGATTGAGAAAGGAAGACAGAAGAATTCAAACTGTGATGTTGATGAAGAATAATGACTGTATCATGGACTGTCAGAATAATGAACAAATCTGTCTTGGAGGAAGTGCATCCAGAATGTTCCTAGGAAGTGAGGATGGCAAGACTTCATCTAGCTTACTTTGGACATGTCATCAGGAGGGGCCAATCACTAGAGAAAGACATCATGATTGGTAAAGGAGACAGTCAGTGAAAGACGCACACGCTCAGTGAGATGAGCTGACACAGTCACTGCAAAAGTAGTCTCAAACATAACTGTGAGGATGGCACTGGACTGAGCAATGTTCTGTTCAGTTGTACATAAGGTCACCATAAAACAGTCAACTAGGTAGCACCTAACAACAAATAAAAGAGTGGGTTGAAAGCCCTGAAAAGAGAAAGAGCTTTAATGTGCTTGAGGACCCGAAGAGGCCAGTGTGCCTAGAAGGGAATGAACAAAGGATGTGAGAAGAGGCCCAACTACTCAACAGGGCTGGGAGGCCATAGTGATTTAATTGATGAATGAATGAAAAGCCACTGGAGATCTTTAAACAAGGAAGAATCGATATTGCTAAAAGATACCTTAGTCTACGTTGTGAAGAATGGAAGAAGAGCCTAAAGAACAAACAGAAGTCAGTAAGAAGACTTGCCCTTTTGCCTTAGTGCGTTCCTCTAAGCAAAATGGGTCACCAGCAACTAACTATATTAGAGTTACCCGTGAAAGTTCGGCCAGGGTTCCCGCTCTTGCCTCGACTGCTCAAACCCGCACGATCTCATCTGGAAATATGGTCTCAACATGTGCTGCCAGTGCTTCCGTCAGTCCACGATGGATATAGGCTTCATGAAGTTGGACTAAGTGATCATCTTTGAATGGATTCTCCAAGACACATCTACTCAGCAGAAACATGTCGACACTGTACATAAAATAAAAATTTCAATTATGGCTGTTTTAATGTGAAGGAAATTATTAATTGGTTATGAAAACTAAAAGTATAATCTTCCTTAATTAAAAAAAAGAAAAGAAAGAAGACTCGTACAGTGGCCCGGGTGACAGAGAATTCACTGGAATGTGTGGTTCATGTTTTACTGTAAGTCTAATTTTCCTGCTCACTAGAGCAATGCCTGGCATACAGCAGAACTTCAGTATATAATTATTAAATGCATAAGTTACATGATAGCAGTAAAGGTGTAGCACAATGGATGAGTTAAGACATATTTGGAAAATAGAGACATTTGCTGATAGGTTAGGTATAGGGGATATGGACAGGAAGGGAGTGAGCTCTCTTTTGTACACCTAACTCCATCCTATTCAATTCTGCTTGCTTCCTTGACTGTTGGAAGACCTAGGATCTTTGCAGGATTCTTTTAACTGTTTACACTGTGTTTCGAAGCCTGTGCTTAGTCATATTGGCCTGAAGCAGAAGTATCAGAATTTTTCAAGAGAAACTGAGATTGAGTGGAATCGCAAAAACCAGTTCTTATCACAGATTTACAGACACACAGGACTCTGACAATCTTTGGTATCAAATCTCTGAACCGGTGAGAATCAACCACTTGCCAATAAAGCTACTCAGAGCTGCTTGGGACTCAGTACTTTCATAGGCACTAGTGAGGTAATCATTTATATGATCAACTGTGTTCCAAAGAAAGCTTCCCCTACTGGTTTTACTATGTGAACAACAAATTGTGACAAAATCCTTTCTTGACAACAGTTTCTTGTCTGCAATTGGCTACCCGCTTCCCTTGTTGGTTTCCTCAGCAGCATGCAACCATCTCTTTCAATTATGATGGGACTTAGAAGAGGACAGGCCTAACCTGAGACAAGATGGAAGAGAAAACTTAAAAGAGGCCAGACCCCAGGAACAGAAGAATGTGAGCCTTCTCTGGAAAGTTAGACTCCAGGGATAGGTGTGTTCCAGAATGCTAATTCATTTAGAAAGATTGGTCATTGAGAAGCTAAACAATAGATGCTTCTGGCAGTGGTGCTAGTGGCGTTTGCATTGGCTAAGAGTTATTGAGTGACAGGAGATCAAACTTGAACTGGCTAAAGCAAACAAAGGAAGGGCTGACACTGTCTCCTACACCAAACACTCCAGAGCTTGATACAGAATTTACACACTCCTCAGAGCACCAGCTCCATGTCTGTCTTATTCCCAGAAATGAATGAACACAGCACTGCCTCTTCTGTACGCTAGCTTCATCCTCGGGTTTGCACCTCTCTTGATGGCAAAAACCGCTGAGGGAATTTTACATTTCATATGTTTCCTATCGCACTATCCAATAAAAGAAGGCCTGTTCTCTCCCATAAAAGTTGTCAAGAGCAGAGGACCGAGGAAGAAGACCCAGTAGCTCCAGCAATGTCCTCTCAAACCTCACTGGACAAACTCTGAGTCAGTCACAATGGCAAGATGAAGGTCTGATCAGTATACCAGGGCCCATTCCTGGGAGCCAGAGAAAAGGCAGGGCGTGGGTAGGAGGTGGTTCTACCAAAGCATACTCTGGGTGCTATGGCAGGAGATAGGGGGAAGCATACTAGGAAGGCACCCTATAGCTGGTTGCTACATCAACATCATCATTTCTATTATTTTGATAAAGACCAAGATGGAGGCACTACGGAGATGGACAAGAAGACTTTTGCTCAGAGCCCCAGCTCCCTCTTTTTCCAGCTAAGCCACTTGCCTCTTCAAATCTCAGTTTCTTTACCTGGAAAAAGGTGAATAGTAATACCCCCAGGAAATTGTTCTGAATGTCAGAAAATTTAAACATTTGAAAAAATAAATTTTAGGTAGTTCTGTTTTGTTTTTGTTTTTTTTCTGAAAGCGCCAAACACAGACCTACCTTGGGCAAGATAAGAAGGTATTTCCCTAGCAAGATAGCAGATGGAAGGAAGAGTTCCCTGGCCACCATGAGTCTGTTGGGCAAGTCAGGGCCCATCCCATGTCTTCATCACAAGAAAGATGTTTCACTGGTTCAGAACCAACCACGAGCAGCAGGTGTTCAGGGCTAGGGTGGTGAAGTTTCAGCTTTGATTTTTCTATGAAATTGTTCAGGTTATTAAAATGTCAACCCTGTTCTCTTGTTTAAGAACTGGTTTCATTTCTAATGACACAGTACCATCATGCTATTCCTTGATTTAGTCACGAGAACCAAAACTAATGTGTGGCTAGTTTCATGTCATTTTTATAGCAGTTAGTACAGAGAACAACAGGCTCTTGTGGAAACAGATGTATTTGCTATCTATCTATCTGCTGACTTTCAGACTCAAAACCCGATTTCTGAGATGACCGAAGTAAAGCTCGTCTTTTCTGGCTTGGTCTTTGTGGGAGCAGCTCCCGCGAAGACAAGAACTTGGCTATTCTTCTAAGAATAAGAAAGAAGAGTGCCATCGCCAAAACCCTGTAAAAAAATGTAAAGGAATATCAGAAAGAGATTTTCTTCTCTTGGGAGAAGAGTCCCTTGGCATTATTGTCTATTGTGAATGTAGAGAAGTTCTTTTTATTTGATGAGGCTCTGGAAACGTCTTGAATCGGCCTTGTGGCCTTGCATGAAATTGTGAACGTATATTTCGTATTTCCAGAAAAAAACATTGTCTTAACAATAACAATACTGATACTCTCACAGGTACAACACAGCCAGTCTCTTCACAAGGCAACATTATCTGCAACGTTATAAGCAGGTGACATAACAAATGTTTACAGGTGAATAAACAGAGCGTTGAATAGTCCATGGCCTCAAAAAAACTAGTGTTGTAGAACTTAATTAGAGTCCTGGGTGAACTTCTACTGCATAATTGCTTGATTTCCCTTTGTCTGGGTTTCCTCATATATAAAACGCACATAATCATAGTAAAGACCTCATAGGGTGGTGGTAAGGAGTTAATAAACTAATGCATGTACAGTGCTTACAAAGGTACCTGGCACAAAGTTTGCACTCAGTAGCTGTTAGCTGTTGCAGTTAGCAGCATTGTACTATATCTGTGCTGGTTTCACTGTCTCTCAATTGCAAGTTGAATGCACTTGCCTGTCTGACACACATATACAGGCAATCTCCTCCCCCCACCCACACTGCTTCCTGACATCCTTCCAACCTCAGTTATTCACTGGCTTTTAGGGACCAAGCTGTCTCTGTCCAAACCAATCTACTAAGGCAGGTTTTGCTCCCGGGCTAGTAAGTAAGCAGGCTTTCCTCAAGGGGAAATCTTTGCTTACTGCCTTTTAATGCTCCTAGTTACACCAACTGGAAAAAGTTGAATATCATGTCTGGGTATAAGACTGGACTGGCCAGTTAGGCCTCCTGCTTTTGTTTTCATTTGATTTGAAATCTGTGTATGATATAGTCAAACTGCTTTTGTTTTGTTTTTTTAATTGTGCACCCATTTTGACCCACATGGATTAGCTTGAATTTCTGTGTTTAAAAAAACATTCTACAAGGTGATGTTATTAAGAAAGCCTTTCTTCTATTTTCCCCCCCTTTGATTCTCTGATTTATTCATTCATTGCTTTAACCAGTTGTGTCTTACTGGGTTCTTCTGAGCAGTACAATAGCTTTGCTGCTATTTAGTGTTTTCTGTGTGTACATCTTGTCTCCTCTTCCAGACTGTAAATTCCGAGGCCGAAAGTCTCAGCTTCTATTTCTTGGTGTCACCACAGGGCTGTGGTAGGGCCTTTCTTGGGAAAACTGATGGAAAAGCTATGACTGTGTAGCCAGATCTTTCGCCTCTGCTTAAAGCCATTGTCTTTCCCTCCTAAGACTCTCATAAAGGAATCCTGGTAACATAATGGATTATGATCTGGGCTGCTAACCAGAAGGTAAGCAGTTCAAAACCACCAGTCACTCCAAAGGAGAAAGATGACGCTTTATGCTCTCATAAAAGTTTATAGCCTCCGAAATTTTATACAGCAGGGTGGACCTGTAGACCTTATTGTTGTTGTTAAGTGCCATTGAGTCAGTTCCAACTCATGCGACCCTGTATAGAGTTTCCAAGGAGCAGATGGTAGATTTGAACTGCCAATGTTTTGGTTCACAATTTAGTATAGGGCCCATGGAATCATTTGGCCTGGCCATGCCAAGGCAACCTCAGTTCCAGCCCTCACATTGTTGTTGTTGTTGTTGTTGTTGTTGTTCTTAAGTGCTGTCAGGAGATTCAGACTCATAGCAACCCTGTGTAAGGTTTCCAAGAAGCAGTTGGTGAGTTTGAACCACCGATCTTGAGGTTCAAACCAACCTTATGGTTGAGTGTTTATCCTACGGTGCTACACCACGACTCCAGCCATCACATCGTTCCTGTTGTAAGTGCCATAGAGTCGGCTCCAACCCATAGTGACCCTGTATAGGGTTTCCAAGGAGCGGTTGGTGAGTTTAAACCTCCAACCTTGCGGTTCAAACTGACTTTGCACTCCAGCATTAATTAAACGTTTAACCAAAAATAGCAGGCTAATTTTAAATTGATCATTTTGTATGGCCCATGAATGATGTTATGAATTTTGGCAGAAAAAAAAAGATTTCTTACTCCTGCTATACAGGGTCGCTCTGAGTCAGAACCGACTCCCTGGCACACAATCATCACCACCACCTCCTAGGCTCACATATGTTCTTTCAGCCTGGGTATAGTTGAGATAGAGATTTTACTGGCAGCGGTTGATCTGACCTTATTCGGGGGCTCTGAGGATGATATTCCCAGAGATGCTGTGGGGCCTGGTCTCAGACACTCTCTGTTGGTGTAAGTATTGGCAGATGACTTGCTGTTTCCTCCAACATTTGATCATGTTTTCTCTTCATGTCCATGTTTACTATTTGTCTGATCTCTCCTCCTACCCACAGCCTTGTTTGTCTGTCTTTCCCTGAATCTCCTTCAGATCCATTCCTTCCTGTGGTTCTGGCCTCTATTCATGCCTGAGCCGTCACTCTTGCTCGATCCTTCTGTATGTCTCACTTTGGTTTCTGTTCCCCCTTATTCTTTCTCTTTCACTTTCCCCCACCCACCAGTCCTGTTTAACAGTGTCATCATGACTTACAGTGTGGGAACATGGCACTCACTGTCTCCCACAGTGCAAAGCTTCCCCTAGATTTCGTCTGGCCAATATTCCTTTCCTGAACCACTTGGCCAGAATGGAAGCTCCATCACTGTCAGATGCTAGAGCCCAGCTCTTCTAATGAACCCTGCTTCCCGCCCACCTTAGCAAGCAAGGGTAGGACAGAGGCTGAAGGCCATAGAAAATTGCCCTGGACCTCTTGTCAGGATCTGTTGGACAATGTGAGCTGGGTGTGACCCAAGATACCACTCAGAACAGTTTTCTCTGTGAAAGAGAGAAACAGGAAGGACTCTCTAAATGTTACGAGCTGCAGAGAAGAAGTGGGTTAGTACATATGACTGAGTCCAGAGCGGTTTCTAATGCTGACATGACGTGGCCTCCTAATCCATACAACTCAGCTGGACCACTCAAGGCCAGTGAATAACGGGGTCCCAGTCATAAGCAGAAAGCACTCTTCCCCTTTTCTTCCCTCACCCTCACACTTGCAGGTTTGTGCAATCTGTTCTTATGCAAAGATTTGCAAAACTGTCCAAGTGGAGGATGGGACCTGGGTTTTTTGGCCACACCTTTCCTGAACGGTCAGCCCTCATCAAGGCCAGCTGCCACAACTTAGACTGTCAGAGTCCGGGAGGTGGAGGAGGAATCAAGGCTTCTGGGAAATGGGTCTTCTAGGACTGAGTTTCAGAGTACAAGAAAAGTTCTTCATATGCCAAACGTGCTGACCGGATTGGGTCACATTCTCTCCTGTGAGGAGCTGCCCTTTGAAGCTGTGGACTAGGGTGGAAATAAACACCTGTCTGAGAAAAGATAGGTTTCTTTTTGACCCTTTCCGCTGACCATTGTATTTCCTGCTGGTTTGTTGCACTGACCCTCTAGCTGCAGCATAGGGGTGGTAGGCGGGGCTGGATTGCCCGTTGCAGCCGGAGCAGCAGAGTGAAAGTGACTGCTGCTCTGAACTCTACAGTCAGACGCTGTTCTCTGCAGGCCTTTTTCTCCAGCATGATTTCCCCTCACTTTCTGTCTGCAGCTGCTCATTAGCCAACCCAGAGCCAGGTTGACCAGGCTTTTCTCTTTGATGACTGGTAGAAGACAGAATTAAACCAGGTCTGTTACACCTTCTCAAATCTCAGAAAGAAATGGCAGACCTAATTCTAGTGCTATCTCTCTCCTTTTCCTCAGGTACATGTGGCTAAAGTCTACCTATAGGTACCTCCCACCCATAAAATATGCAGGAAAAGAAATATGGCTGAACTCAAGATCTTTTGCATATCTGTTGACTAGTATAGTACTGAGAATACAAATATGAATTACAGACTCTTTAAGTATCTAAATAAGACCTGACCAAGATACAGGGAAAAGATAGAGATTTTTTCCAAATAGGATAAATGAACAAAATGGTTAGCAGACACTATTTTTAAAAAACTATTTTTATTAACCTTAGCTTTAGTCATGGAGTCCTGGTATGGCACTGTAGGATAAGCACTGAACTGAAAGGATGGCAGTTCGAATTCACCAGCCACTCCTTGGAATTCCTATGCCAGATTGCTATGAATCAGAATGGACTTGAAGGCACTTAAAAACAACAACATGCAGTGAGCTTGATGACCTTTTCATTGGGTTTTTAAAGTTCGGAGAGCCAACAAACCCCAAATCCTTATACCTTAAACCTGAGGAGTACACAAGATGACTCATTGGAGTGTAAGAAAAATATTTGTTGATTTTTTAATCTGAACAAGAAGAAATGAATTTTCACTATTACCACTGGCAATAGTAGTTAGTCTTACTAATATTTATCATACATATTTATAAGTGTGTTGTTGTTGTTTGGTGCCATTGAATCTGACTCACAGTGACCCTATATAGGGTTTCTAAGGCTGTAAATCTTTATGGGAGCAGAAAGTCTCATCTTTCTTCCACATTTACAGTATGTGAGTGTCATCAAGTCAGTTTTAACTCATAACCACTCTATATAGTGTTTCCAAGAGTGGCTGGTGGGTTTGAACCACCAGCCTTGCAGTGCTTATCCTTTAGAATGTTGTTAAGTGCCATCAAATTGGTTCTGACTGAAAGCCACCCTGTATAGGATTTCCGAGGAACAGCTGCTGGGTTTGAACCTCTGGCTTTGAAATTACCATTCTAATGCTAATCCTACAATGCCACACCAGGACTCCATTTACAAGTATAAGAGTATGAAACTTCTACAAGTAAACATAAATATGATCAGGGTACAGGTTCTAATTTTTTTTGGACTAAATTACATAATTTAAAAATTAAATAACTTCTGCATCTGGCTAATATGGAGGTAGAGAGAGCAAATTTACCTTCTTGACTGAAACAACCCCCCTCCCTTCAAGAAAAAATATAATCTATATGAAATATGGTTTTTTTTAAGACACTGGGCATCAATCAATGAAAACAAGTTATCCCTGAGAGTCAGAAATAAATGAAACCTCCACTTGTCCCAGCTTACTCCCTTGAGAGCAAGTCCAGTCTGAAGTAGTACAGATACCACTTCCTGGTACAGTCCAGTGTACACCCTGAGTTGAAGACACAGAGCTGCGAATCTTGTGAGATCAAGGGAACTAGAGTTCATGAAACAGTATTGGAGAAAAAGGTGCTACAAAGAGAGACTCCACCACCCCTGTTGTGAAGTCCTCTTGAGCATCCAGTCAAGTACTAACTGGCAAATGCATGTGAGGAAATGTCCCAAAGCTGGAGACAGAATCTGAAAGGACTAGAGGAAACAGATACTGGACCACAAACAATGTCAAAAATAGTACCTGTTCCTCCCAGACATATGGAAAATCTCATATTACATAGGGTACTGAAAGTGTACTCAAAAAGAGTTTTCCTTAGTAATGTCCTACATTAAATGCTGCTTTGGTCACACATGTTGTTGCTGTTAAGTACTGTTGACTTGGTTCTGGCTCATAGCAACTCTATATAGGGTTTCCAAGGAGTGGCTGGTGGCTTTAGGATTAGCAGTCCAATGTTTATCCTACAGTGCCATACCAGGTCACACCTAGAAAATCTTAAAATCAAGATCCAAAAGGATCAAACTGTTTCAAGTAATGTAACTGCGTCTCAGAACAAATTTCAAGAATATTGATAAGAATACAGAAATATCCAGCACCCTATAAGGTAAAATTAACAATGTTTGGCATCTAGTAAAAGATTACATGGCATGCAAGCAGAAGAAATACAATTTATAATGAGGAGAAAAATTACTCAATTGAAATTAACCATTGATATTAGAATTAGCAGACAAATACTAAAACAGTATTTCATATGTTTAAAAGTTAAGAAGGTAATGGGATATATATATATATATATATAAAGACCCAGATCAAACTTCTAGAAGTGAAAATGACCCTATTTGAGATAGAAAATACAATGGTACAATGGATGAGATCAATAGCAGGCACACATTATGGAAAAAGATAAGTGAATTTGAAGACAGCAATAAAAGCTGAATTTGTTGAAGAAATATAATCATTGAAAATTTCCCAAATTTGATGAAAGCTATAAATCCAGAGATCCAAGAAGCTCAGTGAAGCCCAAACACAAGAACCATGAAGAGAACTACACCAAGGCACAGCATTAAGCACATTGTTCTAAACCAGAGTAAAGAGAAAAGTTTAAGTCCATCAGAAAAAGACAAGACACAGTACACATACAGAGGAACAAAGATAAAGACGACAGCAGAGTTTTCATCAGAAATAATGGAAGCAAGAAGACAATAGAGGGCACATCTTTAAATTATGGAAAAGAAAAACATTCCTGTCAACTAGAATTTTATACACAGCAAAAAATCTTTCAAAAATAAAAGCAAAATAGACTTTTCCAGACCAAAAAAAAAGTCATAAGAATTTATTACCAGCAGACTTGCACATAAGGATGTTAAAGGAAATCCTTCTAGAAAAAGGAAAACGATCATGAGTTAGTTGAAAATATGGATCTACACAAAGAAACAAAGACCATCAAAAATGGACCCACACTGCTGTGTTGTCAGAGAACCCAACCACCCCATGGACAAGCCCCAATCAAACTGCGCAGCTGATGCTGCGTGGAATAGAGGATTGTGCCCACTAAGCTCTGGCCAAGTTGCCGATTTGAGAACAAAAAACATGATTGTTGTTTACAAAAGTCATTAAATTTGGGGGTAGGTTGTTACTCAGCAATAGATAACCAGAACTGCCTTATTGGGTGGGGGCCTAACTGGCTCTACTCTCTCAATGGTCACCCTACTACATTTCCCTTCTTCTAGTCTCTCTCTAGTAGCAAAGTGGTTACGAATCAAGCTGCTAACCTCAGGGTCAGCAGTTCGAAACTATCAGCTATTCTGTGGGAGACAGATGAGGCTTTCTGCTCCTGTAAAGATTTACAGCCTCAGAAACCCTGTACAGGGTCGCTGTGAGTCGGAACCACGGCACATCACCACCACCACCACCAGTCTGTATTAAGGAGTCCTGGTGTGGCGCTGTGGGTTAATGCTTTAACTGCAAAGAGGTTTGAACTGCAAGGTCGGAGGTTCAAGCTTACCAGGTGCTCCTTGGAAACTCTATACAGAGACTATATGGGTCAGAACTGACTCAACAGCACTTAACAACAACAACAAGTCTGTATTAAGGGGGTAAAGAGCGAGAGGCTGGGAAAAGATGGAGGATAAAGAGACCACGTCGTTGACTCAGGGAGACGGATGGGCAGTGGCTCTTTCCTCCTCATTTCTCTGTAAATTAAGTGATGGGGGAATGAAGTGTGGGCTAAGAGAATCAGTCTTAAAGACGAGAATACCTCCAGGAAGTGGTGACTGGTATTTCATTTTCTGCTTGTACCTGTCCTAAGATCTAGAAATGTGATCTTATCACAATACTGAAAATGGAGTGTTGTGAGGGAAATTTAAAATGTTTTGCTGTGTATCTCTTAGAGTTTGGGGACAAATATAGTATAAAAATTTGTGTCCACAGTTTTCCTGGGGATTTCTGAAGGCAGGAAACTTATTGGAAAAGTTTTAATAATCAGATGAATAGAATTCCTGAGTAGTGTTTCTAGGAAGAAAAAAATGGGGGAAATTCTCACCCAATTTTCCATAGCCTTCAGAGACTACAGGAAGGAGCGCAATCCAATGACTCCTCTGGGTTATAGGGGAGCCTGGGTAGTCAAAGGAAATGGCAGGAATCTTAGGGCTTCCCATGTACCTGCAGGAACAAGGGATGTTCGTTCCTCTCACACAGATGTTTGGAGCATGACCTCATGTAGGAGGAAGGGAGACATTGCTAAGACTACCAGCAGCAAAGGGAACTGGGTGAAGCTAAACCTTGACCTCAGAAAAACGTCCATGAGCAGCTCTGCAGAAAGATCTGTTCCATTACAATATGGTTTCAGTTACTAAGAAGACCTCAGCCATGTCCTTTTTTCTCCTCTAAGCTCATGGAATCCTGATGTGGCACTGTTGGATAAGCACTGGACCACAAGGTCATTTGAACTCTAAGGTTGGCAGTTCAAACTCACCAGATGCTCCGCTGAAAACACATAAAAGTCGCTAAGAGTCAGAACCAACTCAACAGCACTTAACAACAACACACTGCTGGTGTATTGCTGTGGGCTAATGAATTGGACAGCAAGCGTAATTTGAACCGCAAGATTGGCGGTTCAAACTCACCAGACACGCCTTGGAAACCCTAAACAGGGAAGCTGTGAGTCAGAACCACCTCGATGGCACTGAACAACAACACTGGTATGGCGCTGTAGGATAAGCACTGAACTGCGAACTACAAGGTCCAACCAAGGGTGACCCTGCTGGTATTTAAAATGCTGATGACATAGCTTCCAGCATCACAATAACACACAAGCCACCACGGTGTGACAAATTGAGTTTGAATGTCCCAGTCTAAAAGTGAATGGTAATATAAATGTGACTTATGGAGACTTCACCCTGAAAACCTAATGAAAGTTCTGCTAAAAATAAGTCTACCAGAAGGTAATATAATTTCAAGACAGTATCCTGAAAGAGAATTTTCATTTTGTTTCCATTTGTCTGCATGTGAATCTTCTCAAGTCCAGGGTCCAGCTCTCTGCACAGACTCAATCCAGGGGACTGTAAAGGGCTGCATTGCTCTTGCAGACCACAATGCAATGCTCTGAAGTGGCATCCAGTGATAATAAAGTGCTTCCATACTTTCAATGAAATGAGCAGCTGGCAGAGTTATTGTTAGTGTTTATTTTATAGATCAGGAAACAAAGAAAGGTATTGAAAGGTCAAACAAGGTGTCCATACTCACAGAGTGAGTCAGCAGTAAAATCTGGGCCCAAGATGCCAAACCTTTTACGTCCTGGGGTCACCATTTGATTCTACCTTGGACTCTGTAGTCTCAGGGAAAATGCTTCCTCTTTATCCATAGCAACAGTTCTTTGAGACAGGGATTACATAAATACTGCCCTAACACTATCTGTTGTCTGAAGGTTCCCACAACAGCCTTCTTCGGTCTCCTGCAGGCTGTACAGCTTCCACCAGCCTCTTATAGGCACATCCCAGCTGGACTCCCTACTTGCCCCAGCACATTCACCAAGGCATCCCCTTTGCCCCTTAGCATTGGTCAGGTCCCTAACTCAGAAAACACAGCTCTAATTTGGAGCTGCAGGGCTCCCTTTCTTCCTTATTCCTACTGCTTCCCACACTGGTTTCTTTTTTAGCTTCAGTCTGGAAGCGTAGTGGTTACGAATTGGGCTGTGAAGTCCACAGTACTTAACAACTACAACTCGCTCACTCATACAGTGTCATAGTCATTATTTCCATCTTCTACCTATAAGACTCTATCCCCACCCACTTTCCCTATTCACGACTCCTGTGGAATTCCAATTTCCCCCAGATTTTTAAAGGACACCTAAAGGTTGTTTTCTCTAGACTCACTACAATGGCCTCAAGAGCTTCCATTTGTCCACAAAAAAGATTTGTACTCAAATCTTTCATCAAGTCTTCAAATTTATATTTAAGGAGTTCTGGTGTGGCACTGTGGATTAATGCGTCAGAATGCAAAGCCATTTGAACTGCAAGGTCGACAGTTCAAGCTCACCAGCTGCTCCTAGGAAACCCTACATAGTGTCGCTATGTAGGGTCGCTATGGGTCAGAACTAACTTGATGGCAATTAACAACAACAAGTAGAAAGAACTACTACATAACCTTAAATATAAATTTGAAGAATTGATGAAAGATTTGAGTACAAAGAGCTCTGGTACTGTAGTGGTTATGAGTGCGGCTGCGAACCTAAAGATCAGCAGTTCAAACTGGGGAAAGATGTTCCACGGGGCAAGATCAGGCTTTCTGCTCCCGTAATGATTTACAGCCTTAGAAACCCTGTATAGGGTCACTATGAGACATCACCATCACCACCACCAGTAGGCAGAACTGGAGTCTTGGTGTAGCACTGTGGCTTAATGTGACAGACTGCAAATCCATTTGAACTGCAAGGTCAGCAGTTCAATCTCACCAGCAGCTCCTTGGAAACCCTATACAGGGTTGCTATGGGTTGGTTCCGACTCGATGGCACTTAGCAATAACAACAAAGTAGGCAGAACTGAAAGATGACCCTCAATATTTCCTGTCCCTTCTTGTTTACGTGCCCTGTGAATATGATGGGATTTTACTCCCATGATTAGGTTATGTTGTATGACACAGTTGACCTTAATAAAGCAATAGCTGGGTAACCTGACTTAACCAACTTTTAAAAGCAAAGAATGTTTTCTGAGAAACACATACTGGCAGGCCTGAAAGGTTGTGAACTCCCAATGGAGCAGCTGACCTCTAGCAGCTAAGAGTGGTCCCTGAACAACTGCTAACAGAAAAATGGGACCCCAGTCCCCTCACCAGAGGAAACGGAATTCTGCCAACAACAAGAATGAGCTTGAAAGCAGGTTTTTCCCTGGTGGTGGTGGTGATGTGCTGTGGAGTCGGTTCTGACTCATAGCGTCCCTGTATTTCCAAGGCTGTAAACCCTGTACTGGGTCGCTATGAGTCGGAACCGACTCCATGGTACATAACCACCACCACCAAATCTTTATGGGAGCAGAAAGCCTCATCTGTCTCCCACAGAACCACTGGTAGTTTCGAACTGCTGACCATGAGATTAATAGCCTCTGACTGGTAAACAAGGAGAAACAGTTATTCTTGCAAATGTTTACTTGGGTTGTTCTCGAAGACATCTTGGTTGCCATAAAATGATCCTTTGGGCCATTCCTTAGTCACTGGTTCCTTATGCCTCCCTTCCTGAGTGTCTCCCCAAGCTATGGGTTGTTACATCCTAATCATGATTTTATAGGCCAAGAGACATACAACGTCGTCTTTGTTAAACCACCACCCAGACTAGTCAAGGACAGACTCGGCCAAAGAAGCTGTTCCTCCTTCCTCTTCGGTTCTGGGTAAGCACACATCTTCCACCCTTACTTTAAAGGCAGACAATTTGTTTTTATCATTTGCCAACACAGCTGAGGATGATTATTAATTAATCAAAAACACTGACTTTTAACTTCCCACGCTCTCTCCAGAGATGCTCTAGTGACGGCTTGCATCTGGACTTCAGAGCTGTTTAGATAGAAGTGGGCACCAGACAACAGTCTTGTTTTTTCCTAGTTTATTCTTTTGAAAACACAACCCTTGCTTAGTCCCGTTTAGCCAGTAAACTTGATTTTAAGGTGGTCTCATTTTGTGGGGTTTCTGTCGGTCTTTTTATACAGCTTCCTTTGAAACCAGAAATGCTGTGTCAGGGTTTCGAAAAAAGGAAAATGAGTTCAGAGCACATTCTCTGCTCATCAAACGCTACAACTGAAGCACACCAGCAGTATGCTTCTATAAATAATGAACCCCCATTGTTTTACCCCACGTGCAATCTTAGGCTCTGGTAATACCCTCCCAACTTCAGGTCTCAGCAATGAACACATAACAGTTTCTGAGAGCGCCTGAAATGTTATATTCGCAATAGCACAACAAAGGATGATTTGATTCTGTTGGCTGAGATTTAAGCAACTGAATCCGTTTTTTCCCCCCACCTCTTTGAGAATGGGCACTGTTAAGCAGCCTTTCTCCCCTCGACAGTTCATCTTTGTGGCTATGCAGTGGTTTTCAATGAAAAAAGAAAGGGGAGGCAGAAGATAGCTCGCCTCAAATTACACATCAAAGCCCAACGGCTACTCTCGAAAGGCTGCTGATATGCTTCGGATGACTTTACCACCCAACAGAGTCTGAAATACAAAATCCTGTGCCTTTGAGTTGCTGCACATATTGATAAAAAATTTAAGAAAAGCAGCACTTAAGAGGAATGCTCAGGTTGTTTCCATATAGCATAGGCCACATCCTCAGCATCTCAATTACCTGGAATGAGCATGTTCTATTGTAAATGGAGGAGCCAAACCCTGAAAATGTGAAGGGAGGCTTCCTGTTGTTTCTTTCACCCATCTTTCAGGATTCTGTATTTCCCACCTTCCACCTTCTTTAAGTCAACTCCTGGGAGCTGTTTTGCTAGTGCATAAACCATCCAAGCTTTTGTTTCTTCTCTTTGCTCTCCTGCCACCTGTCTTTCTTTTCCTTGTCATTGTTCATTAGCATCTCCACTGGAGGTGTGTAAGGGGAATAAAAGGAGATGAAACCCCCTTGTCACAGTCCATTTGCTTCTTGTCAACAGATCTGGTAAAAGACAGAAGAGGAAGCTATGGGCCAAGATAAGAGTTTAGATAAGGTTTGGGGATTATCTATAAAATTCATTTATTTGTGGTTACCCTCCCAATCACCTGAGGATAATAGGGGGAGTTATCTTTATCCTGCATTTTTTTGTTCAGGAAGCTAAGAGCAAAATCCTTCAATCATTTCTAAGAGCTGGTCAAAATAACTTGATGAGAGAAATCTAGAGTAGCTACTTTATATCTTGGATATAAAACTAGCCTAGCAGCTAAATATCCATGCCATTGTTTAGCTCTCTGTAACCAACTGCCTCTGGAAATGAAGATTTTCCTATCTTTGGTTAGACAGGGAAAGAATTTAGCTTATTTTCAGGTTAATAGGTATCCTCGGGCAGCTCTGCATTTCTTCTCTTTGGGTGGGGAGAAAACAAAGTGAATAGATAAGTTAGGGTCTTTGATCACAAGGTGAGCCTTGGTGGTGCATGGTTAAAGCACTTGGCAGCTAACAAAAAGGTCAGTGGTTGGAACCCATCAAGGAGGAAGATATGGCAGGCTGCTGTTTTAATGATTACAGCCTTGGAAACACTATGGGGCAGGTCTAATCTGTCCTTTACGGTCACCATGAGTCAGAATCAACTCAATGACACTGAGTTTGGGTTTTGGCCTTAAAAAAAAAAAAATCTCATTCAGTTCTCTGGCTGATACCCTATTATCCCTTCTACCCTGTACCCACTTACTCACCTACCATCAAGTAAGTCGGGACCCATAGCAACCCTCTATAGATAGGGTTTACTAGGAGCTGCTGGTGAGCTTGAACCACTGACCATGTGGTTCAAACCAACTTTACAGTCCAGCACATTCACCTGTAGCACCACACCAGGATTCCTTAACTTCCATCAAATGATTGAGTTTTTGTTGTTGTTGTTGTTGTCAGGTGCTATCGAGTCAGAACCGACTGATAACAACCCCATGCACAGCAGAATGAAACAATGTCCAATCCTGGGCCAACCCCACCACCACTGCCACACTTGACGCCATCAATGATGCCACCTGCCTGATCCATCTCATTGGGGGTCTTCCTCTTTTTCTCTGACCCTCCATCTTACCCAGCATGACATCCTTCTCCAGCAACTGTTCACTCCTGACAATATGTCCAAAGTATGAGAGACGAAGCTTAGCCATCCTGGCCTCCAAGGAGCACTCTGGCTGCACTTCTTCCAAAATAGATCTATTGGTCCTTTTGGCAGTCCATGGCACTTTTAGTATTCTCCTCCAACACCACAACTCAAAGGCATCAATTCTTCTACGGTCTTCCTTATTCACTGTCCAGCTTTCGCATCTATATGAGGTTATTGAAAATACTATGGCTTGGGTCAGGCGCACCTTAGTCCTCAAGCTGACATCTCTGCTCTTCAACACTTTAAAAAGTTCCTGTGCAGCAGATTTGCCCAATGCAATACATCATCTGATCTCTTGACGGGGTGGGAGCATGCAAATAAGGTGTACTGAACTCTAATGCTGGGATTGATTCAGTTTACTATCCTGCTAGGGATAAAGATCTAAGACCACAGCCTTTGGTATGGATTGCTCCTCAATTTAAAGAAAACAAAAATCCTCACCACTGAACCAATAAACAACATCCAGATAAATGAAAAAAAGGTTGAAGTTATCAAAGACTTCATTTTGCTCGAATCAACCATCAAGACTCATGGAAGAAGCAGTCAAGAAATCAAACAATGTATTATATTGGGCAAATCTGCTGCACAAGACCTTTTTAAAGTGTTTAAGAGCAAAGATGTCAGCTTGAGGACTAAGGTGCACCTGACCCAAGCCATGGTATTTTCAATATCCTCAGATGCATGTTAAAGTTGGACAATGAATAATAAAGACTGTAGAAGAATTGATACATTTCAATTATGGTGTTGGAGGAGAATATTAAAAGTATCATGGACTGCCAAAAGAACAAATCAATCTGTTTTGGAAGAAATATAGCCAGAATGCTTCTTAGAAACCAAGATGACCAGACTTCGTGTCTCATATTTCAGATATAATATCAGGAGGGACCAGTACCTGCAGAAAGACATCATGCTTGGTAAAGTGGAGGGTGAGTGAAAAAGAGGAAGACCCGTAATAAGAGGTTTGGCACAGTGGCAGCAGCAATGGGCTCAAGCATAGCAATGATTGTGAGGTTGGTGCCGGATCAGGCAGTGTTTCATTCTGTTGTGAACGAGGTCGCTCTGAGCCAGTACTGATCCGATGGCACCCAACAACAACATCAACAAGGTTAAAAGGAGCCATCTCTAAAGCAGGGACAGAAATCCCAGGGCCATCAAGAAAGAAAAGCCACAGCTGAGCATGAGATCCCAACCTAGTGGCAGCAGAGGTAGTGGCAGAGATAGAGGTGCAACTGGCTTCTCGGCCCATGGATCAAGTACAGCTGGCAGCATAGGGCAGGAGGCTGGCTTGAAGAATGTGCTCTTTGGCCATTTACAAACTATAACACTTTCCCGAACATTGCCAAGGACCAATGGCTGAGAGATGAAGACAAGAGTGATGTACTGCAGAAAGGTTTTGATTGGAGAACTGCTGCATCCTGAGTTGTTTCTGATTCTGAATTATATCCTGTTCACTTCCTTATTAAGCTCTGTAAACACAAGTATTGTCTCTAAGCTCTGTGTGGTCATTGCAATGGATTATCAAATGCAGATATCAACCAGAGAGTGCTGTGGGAGGAATGACTAGTATAAGAATAGGGCAAAGGAGGTTGAATGATGGGAGCATATCTGACCTCCACCTCGAAGGAATTAGCCTTGGGCTGATTTTGAGTTTGAGTCTCCTTCCCCTTGTGAAGCTAGAGGAAGTCAGACAGGGCCCCATATTTTTGCACCTTCATCTTCCCTTCTATATACAGGGCAAAGGAAACACAGGTGATTTAGGCTCCCAGAATTCCACAAAATAGATACTTTTGAGATTAAGATTCTCGGGAGAGAGAGTCTGATCGACTTTAAGGGATGGTGGAATCATAAGTATAAACATAGCTGCTGGATTAGAGAATGGTAGGTCACAGAACGTGTATATGTGATGGGTTATTAATTCATCAGAAGAAAAGGAACATGATACCTGCCTCTGGCTTAAGGAGCTCCTGGTAACATAGTGGATCACAAGCTGGGCTGCTAGAAAGAACCTATATGTTTAGGAAGACAGATTAGTAAAGTCACTTAGTGCCAATGACAATGAGGATACAACCCTGATTTCAATAAGCACCCTTAGGAAATAACCAAAATGGCTCATTTTGAGTAGAACAGATAAATACATTTAAGATGTACATTAAATAGAACCCATAATACAGCAGTGAAAATGAATGAACCCTAGTTATACATTTCATTATGAACGAATCTCGAAAGCATAGTAATGTGTGAAAAAAGCATGTCTGAAAAATACATACCAGATGATAGTACTTGTATAAGGTTCAGAAACATGCAACATTACACAATATATTGGTAAAACTATAAAGAAAAGCAAGAGAATGATGAACAAAATTCAGGACTACCTCAGTGGTGGGGGAGGATGTGATTAGAGAGGGATTAAGCAGAGAAATTAAAATGCGTTTGTGATATTCTTAAAGTGCGTGATAGGTTTAACAGCATTAGTTTTATTATCATTTAATCTATATTTAGGTACTCTTTTTGTTTATATTATATGCTTTGTAACTTTTTAAAAAGTCAATGAATGTCATTAAGCAAGAGATCTACATAATGAAACTATTTCCCTGTCTTGGGTTATGGCCAACGACATGGTGCTGGTTTGGTCAGGGGACAATAGTGAGTCATTCTGTTCTTTTCTGGTTTCTGGCCCTGTGACATTCATCCTGACAAGGAGAGTGTCTGGTGGTGCCTGTCAGCACTAAGTTCTGAGAGGACCTGAGGTGTTTTAATGTTTTCTCAGGTCCGCATGCTGATGTCAAGCTGCAGTAATTATTCATCACTTCTTGCTGTTAAGTGCTGTGGCGTAGGTTCCGACTCATAGTGATTCTGTATAAGGTTTCCTAAGAGCAGCTGGTGAGCTTGAACCACTGACCATGTGGTTCAAACTGACCTTGCAGTAGAGCACATTAGTCCACAGCGCCACACCCGGATTCCTACCTACTCTAGCTCAAACATTCCAATCATCTCCACTAGAGAAAGTGAACTTATTGCGCAGCATTTCCATCAAAACTCAATTATGGAAAAGATCTATGAGAAGGTTGGGAGGAGGGAAGTTTGAGTTAATGCGAGGGAACAGCTAGAACTGAAATAACGAGAATGTTGACACAATGTGAAGAATGTAAAATGTAACCGCTGTCACTTATCATTGTGTCCAGAAAGTGCTGAATGTAAGCAGGTTCTGCTGTGTACTGTTTCACCCAAAAGAAAATGAAATATGAATGTTGTTGTTGTTAAGTGTCGTCGAGTCGGTTCCGACCCATAGAGACCCTGTACAGGGTTTCAGAGGGTGTAAATCCTTACGGGAGTAGAAAGCCTGATCTTTCTCCCGCAGAGCAGCTGGTAGTTTCGAACCGCTGACCTTAAGGTTCGCAGCCCGGTTCGTAACCACTATGCTACCGGAGCTCCTGAATAAATACACACAATTACACAGCATCAATGAGAACACATATTTGGAGGGGAAAAGATGATGCTGGGGGCAGGTAGATGAATGCATGGCATCACTTTTCCTTCCTGGGGTTTCTTCTTAAATTACTCTTGCTAATTCCTTGCAGAGTGACTGAAGATCAATTTATTTCCAATCCCGCCCTGCAATCTGGGAGCATCATTTCCAGCAATGCTTTTAATGCAACAAAATAGGAACATATGTGAACCTCATGGAGTTTGATATTGTGAGATCTTGCCTTTGGTAGAAGCCAGTACACGGCATTAGGCTAGCAAGTTCCCGGCTTTCCTCCTGCCTGGATGTTTTAGGTGAGTCAGGGTGATGAAGTGGAAAGAGCCCTAGATAGTGTTCAGACTTGGGAGCCTTCTTCAAAGGTGTGGTGAACAACTGAAATTCTGCATTCTCAACTAATGGATGTCGTGTTTGGTGGTTGATTGGTTCTGTTTCAGAAGAAGAGAAGATAAAATATATATCTTCTGTTTTCTTTTAATTTGTTAAGACCAGGTAGTTGTCTCTTATATAGAGAAAAGTAAAGATTTCCCAGATCTATAGAAGGAGGAAAGTATGATTGGATAAGTTAGGAACTTTGGTTATAAATAAGGATATTGTTGTTAAGAGTCATTAAGTTGATTTCAACTTATAGCGACTCTTCCTAGGAGTGACTGATGGGCTTGAACAACTTTGTGGTTAGCAGTCCAGTTCTTATCCTGCAGTGCTACACCAGGACTCATATGTTATAAGTACAAACTGTATTTGTAGTCCAGGACATTAACCCACAGCACTACACCAGGACTCTAATACATAGGATACACACTTGGAAATGGCCTAGGACCTCTTGTGGAAGCCGAGGTGTGAATGCGGCCAGGCCTTAGACAGGAGCCAGGATCACATTATGACATGCGAGAGCTCTGGACACTGTTTCCTTCAACACTATAATACTACTATACCTTAAAATCAATTAACAGTTTGTTTTCTTTTAGGCATAATTCAACTGATTTTTGTGGGCCATAAAAAATGCAGTTTGGAACTTTTGGCAAGATGGCAGACTAGGCAGACATGCTATACAGACCCTCTCTAAACAAGATATGGGACACCAAATGAAACAGACCCAGAACAGTCCTTCCTAGGAAACGTTAAAGAAGTGGATTGAATACCTACTGGGAGGAGAAGCTGAGCAGGGGCAGTGAAAGAAAGAGACTGACCATTGAACAGATTGCCTGACAGACGCAGGACTGCGATCTTGACTTTTTGTGAGCAGGTTTGGAAAGAGCTGATGGCACAGGTACACACGGGTGATGGAAAAGTGAGATACCTTCTTGGTCCCCACACTTCCCTAGGTAACAGAGGTGAGGTCCCACCCTCATCCATCCCTGTGCAGACCCTGCTTTCTGGGAGTTCTCATCCACATGGTTTGAGCCAGGGTGAGGCAGGTGCCCACTGCACTGACTTGGTGTTTGTATTCAGGTGGGCTTTGCTACAGCTCTATAGAAACCACAGAATAATTATTCATCACTTCTTATTGTTAAGTGCTGTGGACTCATAGTGACCCTGTATAAGGTTTCCTAAGAGCAGCTGGTGAGCTTGAACCACTGACCTTGTGGTTCAAACCGACCTTGCAGTCGAGCACATTAGCCCACAGCTCAAACCAGGACTCCTACCTACTCCAGGTCAGAATTAGATTAGTAGGAACCTTCTTAATCAGCCATCCTGCCCTCAGCTCCCTCTGGTTCGAATAGACACTGAAATGCAACCTCAAGGGCCTCCATGAACTACTTCTAGATTGGGTGCCACGAACACAGACAACACCCAGGCCTATAGGAACTCATCTAGGACTGGACACTCAACTGTCACATCCCTCCTCCTACCTCATGAGTTTCCTGGCTGTCAGGAGTTACCCAGAGTTTTTCCCCACTTGATTTTCCTTTCTCTTCTCAACATCCCTCTCTGTTTTTTTGTTTCTTTTATATTTTTTTTCTTCCTTTTATTTTCTCTCTTGTTTAGCTCTATTTTCCTGTTTCTGTTTTCTTTTTCTAGTTGCTATATTCTTTTTATTTATTTATTATGATCATATATTAAAAAACTTTTTTAAATTATGAATTGGGTGAAGATTTACAGACCAGATCATCAGCTTTACATTCAACAAATCATACACTTTGTTTCATCTCAATGATTGGAATCCCCTCCATGCAATAACAGTGATCCTGCTTCCTTCCTGTGGTTCCTATTTGCATTCCACCCACTTTCCCATCCTTTCTCAACTTTGTCCTTAGGAAAATGTTGCCCTTTTGATTTTATTCTTTATTTTTCTTGTTGCTGCCCATTTTTTGTTTATTTTTTCCTCTTTATTATATTCTGTTTTGCTGTTGTTTGTTTGTTTGCTTGTTCTGTTTTGTTTTCCTGTGTGTGTTTTCTCCTCTTGCCCCACCTGATGGGAGACAGCAACCATGCCCACACAGCTCAGCTCTAACAGTGCCCTCTGTAGCTCCATCCACTGGACAAGGGCCAACATCAGCTCTTATAACACCTGATCAATGATAGATATCAGCCAGCACCAGCCAAACCCATCCTAAACTGCACTGCATGAACAGTGGATAGGAAAATGTGTATGTATACACTTCCATTCTCTAATCACAACCACCAGGAGACAGTTGGTGAGAGCCCGAGAACAGACCAACAAACAATCATCAATTAAATACAATTACACTGACGCTATAATGTCTCAGAGACAACAGAAGATTTAGCTCAGATGAAAAAACAAGAGAGAATAGCTCAAACAAATGACCAAGATGCAGAGCCAGAAAATGTTTCTGAGGAAGAAAAGGTAATGGAACTATCTGAGAAAGAATCCAAAAGAATGCTATTTAGGTACCTTTAATGGATTGACAGAAACATTGAGGAAAGCAAGGAGAACACAAAAAAAAACTTCAGAAGAATTCAGGAAAATACTACAAGAACAAACAGACAAAATAAATGCAAATTTTGAAACAATACAAAACCAGGAATTAGAAATCCAGAACACGAATACTAAGATCTCAGAAACAAACGATACATTAAAAAAATATAGGACTATATCTGAATCAATGGCAACCTGAATTAATGAACTTGGAGATAAATCTCTCAATACTAATAAGTTAGAAGAATAATCTGAAAAAAGAACGAAATAATCAGAAGAAAGCCAGAAATTTATATGGGACACCATGAAAAGGAATAACTTATGGGCGATCAGAATTGCAGGTCAGGATGAGACAATAAAAACTATGTAGAAAATTGCCAAAGGGTGGCTAAAAGAAGACTTCCCTAACATCATGAAAGATGAGATGATAACCATTCAAGAAGCTGAATGAACCCCAATTAGGATAGACTCCCAAAAGAAAATCACCAAGGCATATCATAATCAAACTTACAAAAAAAAAAAACAAAGAAAAGGAAAAAATCCTGAGATTAGCTTGGGAAAAACAAAAAGTTACCTACAAGGGACTAAGCTCTGACTTCTCAGCAGAAACCATGCAGGCTGGAATGACATATACAAAACACTGAAAGAAGAAAATTGTCAGCCAAAAATGATGTACCCAGCAAACCTGTCCCTCAAATATGACATTAAAATCAGGACATTTTCAGAGAAATAGAAATGAAAGGTGGTAACAACCAGACCAACTTTGCAAAAATTACCAAAGGGTGTTCTTTGGACTGAGAACCAACAACAGCAGATAATGACCTGAGATTACATGACAATACCACCCAGAACTCAATCCTGATATAGAAATATCCAAAGTAAACAAAACCTACAAGACTGAAAATAGGGAACCCGAGATACCAATTTATAATGAAGATGACTACAGGGCCAAAAGAGGGAACAGATACAGAACTTCCAAATGGTGAGGAAGACAAGTGGATTTTGGGATAAAGCAGCCTGTTTTAAACAGGGAAAAAATTAATAAGTTATAAGATAACCTCAAAGAAAATGGATAAACCTTCACAACAAAATAAAAGAGGAAAATGAAAAACATTTAGTAAACATTGAAATAATAGCAATGAAGAAAATGAAAAGAAAACCCACAAACAGAAACAGTGAAGAAATTGATGTGGAACAAAGAAATTGGCAACGCTACAAAGAATACACACATCAAAATGCCAGAAATCAATCGATAACTGTTGATAATTACACTGAATATAAAAGGAGCTCTGGTAGCGTAGAGGTTACGAATTGGGCTGCGAGCCACAAGGTTAGCAGTTCGAAACTACCAGCTGCTCCGTGGGAGAAAGATGAGGCTTTCTGCTCCCATAAAGATTTACAGCCTCGGAAACCCTGTCCAGGGTCGCTATGGGTCGAAACCGACTCTACGGCACTTAACAACAACAACAATAAGTGTATTACATGTCAAAAAAGATAGTAGCAAAACAAATACAAACTTTGGTACACACACACACAATAGTATACTCTGCAACACTGAAGAATAATGACAAATCTGCGAAACGCCTCATAATATGGATGAAGCTGGAGGACATTATGCTGAATGAAATCAGTCCATCACAAAAGGGCAAATATTGTATCAGAGCATTGTTGTAAAAAGTTAAGAAAAGGTTTTCTTGCTAAAATAAACATTCTAGGATGGTTACCAGGAATGGGAATGAAAGGGAAATTATTCATTGACTAGAGTGTAGACACAAGTTAACTTGGGTGATGGGAAAGGCAATATAAAACAAGTGGGAAGTTGGCAGAGGAAAGATGAAGGTAGTGGGAGACACAGGGAGGAATGTAAGAGTTAAAGTGAACAGAGAAGTATTATTAACTGATGGCACACGGAAGGGATTGCAATCATTGTAATGTCCTGAACTGTATGGTTGTTGAACGTGGGGCTGGTGATCTATTCTGCAAACCTTTACCAAGACACAATAAAAAGTTAAAAACAAAAAAACAAGAAGGAAAGCGAACTTAAAAGAGAAGTAAAAAATAAAAAGGAAAAAATATTTGCGAGGCATACATAACAAACTAAACATTAGTATTCAAAATACACGAAGAATTCATTTAAATTGGTCAGAAAATAGGAACAGGATATGAGCAGACAAGATAGAGAACAGAAATTATAAAGGACCAGTGCACATATTAAAAGATGCTAACCTTATTAGTAAAAAAGGGAAATGCACATTAGTTTGATTTTTTTTCCCATCAGATTGGCAAAAATTGAAATGTGCCAACAACATGAGTTGAAATACTGGTAGAGAAATGGGTTCTGTGATATACTGTTAGTGAAATTGGAAATGGGTAAAGTCACAAATTTAATATGCAGCCCAAACAAAACAAAACAAAATTGCAGATTTTTTTCCTTTGTGAGAAAAAAATTAGAATGTTTCCCTGGGTCCCTTTAAGTATCATAGACCCTTGGCACGGTGTTTGCTATAATGGGTACATTGGCTTTCTAAGGAGCTCAGGTGGCACAAACGTTACATGCTCGGTGACAAACCAAAAGTTGGTGGTTTGAATCCACCCAGCAGGTTCCTATGAGAAAGACCTGGCAATGTGCTTCCATAAAGATTACAGCCAAGAAAACCCGATGGGGCATTCTATTCTGTCACGTGTGGCACTCTGAGTCAGAGCCAAGTCATGGCACTCACAACACAACAGAAAACATGGGAATGCCAATTCTGGAGTTGTATCTGAAGCCTGGGGACTATGTCTTCAGTTCTCTAGTGTATAACAAGTTAGGGCAATTAACTAACCCTATCAACTCCTTAGATCAAACTACAAAGTAAAAGGAGACAAAGAGAGGAAGTAAAGCAAGCAGAAGACATTTTCATTTAAATTGTGATTCTTGGGAACCTTGTCTTTCCTTATATAAAGAGGATACAGCACTGTTAGTTCATGTCAGGCTTGATTGATGACTGCCCACTAGTTGTCTGAACAGGAACGTCAAGGCCACCTAGCCATATTTCCCCCTAAATTCCAGGAGAAACACCATTGTTTTTGGAGGGGGTGTGGGTGTATAAATGTGTTGTCGTTCTTCAGTCTTTGGAGATTGACAGGTGCTATCTAAGCCTCAGAGTAGGAGACAGGGATGCCCAGATTTTAATTTCAGGTATGATCCTGAGTTCCTGTGTGGCCTTGAAAAAGACACTTAACCTCCTGGCCTCAGTTTCCCTGTCTGCAAAATAAGGCTCATAATCCAACCTTCGATGCCTCACAGGGCTGTTGTGTTCACTAATTATTGTTTATAGCACAAGTGGAAGTTGAGCAGTGTTAATTATTATTATCATTCCTGCATCTTCCAGCCAAGTTTAAGCCAAACCCTTGCCTCCTTTAGTTCCTGAGATCTGACAAGATACACAGCCCAAGGCTGCAAGGAGGGCCATAAATCAGCAGATTGTGCATATCTCACCTGGCTAAGGCAAAGAGTCCCAAACAGTTCTGCCAATCCCAGGCCTTCAGCTTGGGGCTGGAGGCTCTCTGAGACCCACAGGCTTTATTAGAACCTTATCCTAACAGAGCAAGAGTTCTGCAACTGCTGCCACACTCCTGTCTCCTGCCGCTTTGTGTACCTGCCACTTAATTTACTAAGAAGTCTGGAGATCAATAAAAGAACCTCACCCTGTCATTAGACAAGACCCTAAATTGTAAGTTGCAGGTGGAGAAGCTTCAGAAGTATTGTGATCACTCATGAAGAAAGATGACTAATCGCTTTCTTCTGGTCACTTATTTGCCTTACGATTTTGGTTTCTACTCTCTAAGTACAGCAGTTATCAGATTTCTATGTACCCATGAGGTTGACAATAGACACATCCAGTTTTTTTTAATACACTTGTGGGTTCTGTCACTTCACCTAGTCCAGACTGCTTCAATGCATTTCTCTCCACTGTCATTTACAGTTCAGGAGAGAGGTGAAAGAGAGAAAGCTCACCTCACCTCACCAGTCAGCATCTCCATCTCCATCAGCATCAGCATCAGCATCAGCATCACTGTGAGGTGTCCTGGAGATACCATGTGTTTAACTCTTTGCAGGGAGGTTAATCTCCACAATCCACTGCAAGTGGCATAAACAGTTCTAGCAGCTTTGGATCTGTAGATTAGGGAAACAAAACAATATATGATCAGGAGGATTCATGTTCGAATAAATATTTGAGGATGACTGTCTATGGCACAAATCGTCAAGCACTGGGATACTAACAGAAAGACTGGAGGTTGGAACCCACCCAGAATCAGCTCAGAAGAAAGGCCTGAGAGTCTGCTTCCCAAAGGTCATAGCCATGAAAATCCTTATGGAGGGCAGTTCTGCTCTGAAACACATGGGGTCCCTGAGTCAGAATCAACTCAATGCCATTTTTTTTTTTTTTTTTTTTAAATCCAGGGCACTCGGTTTCCTGTGCTGGATCAGTCTCTTTTAAGGAAATCCAAAGCCCCCTGTGAGACACTATTGTTACCCACCCACTTCTCCAATGGTAGACCTTGGGCTTGCCTACGTGCTTGCCAACTTTTTCCAGGAATGAGCACACATCTGTTTGCACTATCTCCTTGTGAATCCAGTCCTTAATGCTAATAGGCATTCTGCTGCCCCCACTTTTCACCTCACATGGCCAGCCCTCACTTTCCCTGAGCTCTACAGTCCCCTACCCAACAGACAGGTCCACCTGGCTATTTTGTCTGCTCAGCAGAGCAGGCAGACGTCGGGGAGGTGGTGGGTGCTAGTTAATTAATTAATGATTGTAAAGCACTTTGAAAACATAAAGAACTAGATAAATGCCAAGTATTATTGTTATTAATTATGATGAGAAGGATGTTTAGTCATCCTTTGCCCTGAACTCAGCTCACTGCCACCACTATGGCCTCAGGCTGATCTCTGAGCTAGGATGAGAACTCTCCTCCTCTGTGAAGGCGCTGTTTCATACTGAGTCAGTGACCAAAGTGAAGGGCAGGGGCCAGGAAATCTCCTCTCCTCAGCTCCCACCTGCTTTCTAAGCACGGCCTGCTTTGCAGCTGTAGCCCTAGCATTTACCGAAAACCAGGGTCTCAGAAACTGCCTCTCTATTTCCCATTCGCCTGTTTAGTAAGTTCACTGGTGTTTGTTTGAGTTCTTGATTATGGTAATTAGACTGTTCCTATCTAAGGACAGGATGGAGCCCAAAGTGAACTCCCACTTTCCATTTAATGGATATACACACTTGTACAGATGACAACTATTTCTTCTTGTGTGTTTTTAGGACATGGATGGATGTGTTAATGTTCTAAGTGCTTCTTTGAACATCTGCTCATTTGATAAAGAAATTGTGTTGTCTAGACAAGGCACATATAACATCTCCTATTTTACAGACAGGAAGCCCAAGGCTTAGGGAAGTTATGAAGCATATGTAAGGGCCCAGGGCCTCTAGATTCTGATGGCCATACCAGGATACACCCCAACTCTCCCAAGCCCCAGGCTGAGCAGTGCCCTCAGACCCATGAGGTCACTGCAACTGGCCCCAGACACCTGGCAGGATGTGCAAGGAAATTTTAAAGAGGCTTCGTGGTATGCTCAAGCAAATCAAGTACTTTCAGGGCACGCTGGTCTCTGCATAGTTCTTTGACTAGAAGCCCCAACCTCTGGCAAACCTTTGGGAGTTCTCCTTGTTCTGCCTGGATCTTGTCATTCTAAATCTGGTACTCTATAGAATTTGAGTCCCAGAAAGACCTTAGAATCCATCCATCCATCTCTCTCCCTCCCTTCACAGATAATTAAAGTGAGGTCCAGAGAAGCCAAATAGCTCATCAAAGATGACAGAACCAGTTAAGGGTCAAAGTTGGTGGCATGCTTTTCCTATTGGCCAGCACAGCTCTCTCCTCAGTGTAGCCATCCATAACTCAGCACCTGATGCTCTATTGTTGGGTAGTGGGGTGTCAGATGCTTTTACATTCTTTTCTTTTGTAAATGTCAATATTTCTTCATAGACTGTTTTCCAAAATTTCTTCTGGTATGAGTTATAGAAGTACCCAGCAAACATATCATTGTTAAACATGTCTGAATGTTAGTGTATATGCAAGTGTGGATTTCTTCATTTCTCTTCCCCAAATACATCATTCTTCCTTAGTTTTTATAGTCTTCCATTTGAACCGCCTTTGTTTTCATTCCTATTTTAGTTCTAGAAAGAAGACGTTTTAAAAATAAACCCATAATGTTACAATTTGGAGCTAAATCTGATAATCTTGTTGTTAGGTGTCTTCAAGTGGCTTCTGACTCATAGAGACCCTGTGTGACAAAATAAAATTGCCCCATAGGGTTTTCTTGACTGTAATCTTTACGGGAGCAGATCAGCAGGTATTTCTCCTTCGAAGTGACTGGGTGGATTCAAACTGCCAACTTTGCAGTTAACAGCTGAATATTTAGCAGGATTCCTATTGTTTTAGGTCTAAGCCCCCAGTAGTGGGACCTCAGAACCCGGGGGCATGAAGGGATGATTTGCTTGAGTCTAAAGCAGAGGTCAATTTTTCAAGCTCACCAGCTGCTCCTTGGAAACCCTATACAGAGTCGCTATGGGTCAGAATTGACTTGATGGCACTTAACAACAACAACAAAGCAGAGGGGAAACATGCTTTCCCTGTGGTGAGGCCGCCAAGTCAAGGGCTTTTCAGGTGACTAGGAGAGACAGCTGTGCCTCTTTTAACGCACATGCACTGCACTATTTGAGGTCTAGTGCTGTGGCCCAAGGCACTGTGGGATTTCTTTTTTTAAATAGTGAGTTTATGATGTAGCTGAGCCCTGATGGTACTGTGGGTGAGGCATTGGGCTGCTAACCACGAGGTTGGCAGTTCAAACTCATCAGTCGCTCCTTGGGAGAAAGAACGAGGCTGTCTGCGCCCATAAAGAAACCCTATATAGAATTGCTATGAGTCGGACTTGACTCAATATCAGAGAGTTTACATTTTTAAACTGCAGCTTCAAAATACACTGAAGTTTAAACATGTATCAAAAATGTTTCCCTTGCCTGGACTAGAACTTTTAAAGCAAGGCAGAGCAGCCTGGGGCCAAGTCTCAGGATCCACATTTTCTTGCCCTCTCTGTTTCTCTTCTTTGCTCAGAGCAGCCCCTTGAGCTGTCCCAGGGCATGGGGACACAGCCCCACTCCCAGAGGTGGTGAGTGAGGCAGGCACAGCAGCTGGTCTGGTTCTTTTCACTTACTTTTGAGTAGGTGCTTTATTCTGAAGAGTGTGATTTCTGAAGAAAGCAGAAGAGAAACAACATCCAGGGCTGAAACACCATTGACTAGATGGGCCCATTCTTGGGGTCAAGTGCAAAGTAAGCCAAGAGTGTCCCAGAGAAATGGGGTTTTCTGGCATTTGTTGTTGTAGTTGTTAAGTGCTGTCGAGTTGGTTCTGACTCATAGTAAACCTGGATAGGGTTTCTGAGAAGCGGCTGGTGAGTTTGAACCACCAACCCTGTGGTTCAAATTTACCATGAGGTCGAGTTCTTATCCTACATCATCACACCACAGCATAATTAACACAGCTCAATGGAGTCCTGCCTGGTGTGGTACTGTAGGATAAGCACTGGACTGCTAACCACCAGGTTGGTGGTTCAAATCCATCAGCAGCTCCTCAGAAACCCTACACAGGATCACTAGGAGTCGGTAACCGACTCAATGGCACTTAACAACATCAATGATTTAAAATAAAAGGGAAGACAGTTTCCCAAAGCTGGAACCATCATCCATCAAAACTATTCCTCTCTTCCTTTCTTGGAATAACTAACATGGTTTGAATGTTTGTAGGGTGTCATCCACTATTACAGACTGTCTTTGATTTATCCTCATATCTATCTCAGAGTTCTATTGCATAAATGAGGAAACTAAGGCACAGAGAGATTAGGAGGCTTGCCCAAGAACACACAGCTAGTTAATAATTGTTGCTGTTGTTAAATACCCTCAAGTCAATTCTGACTCATAGTTATACTAGGTTTCCAAGGAGTGGCTGGTGGGTTTTAGGTGTTAGCAGTCCAGTGCTTATCTTATAGCACCACACCAGGACTCCAGTAAGTAATAGAGCTGGTACTTAAACTTGGTCTTCCTGTGGCTCTAAAGCCTACGTGCTTCATCTCTTAGGTATTTAAAGACAATAATCCCATCAGAATCTCTCAAGTCACATCCGTCCTTTCAGATTGAGAGTGATACGGAAGTGTAAAATATTCTCTCAACATTTAAAATTCTGAAAGAATTGCCCAAGAGATGTTAGGAAGGTAAGAATGCTGATGCTCTTGCGGGATTTTTTTTTTTTTTTCTTTTCTTTTCTTTTTTTCTTTCTTTCATGTTGAGTCACATAGGGATTTCTGGCCAGCCATGGTGCTCTTGGTGCTAGAAGATGCAGGCTGAGGTTGACCACTAGCAGGGCAGGGTCTAGACATGTGTCTGCATGTAATCTCCATTCTCAGGACAGAGAAGCCAGGTTTCCTCAGCAGGCAGGGAGAAAGGATTACTTTAGCGCTTGGGATTTGAATCCTTCAACATGATTTTTCCTTGCATCAAATCCAACTGACTTACACAACTTTAACCAGCCTATCTTTACAAGCACTTTTTTGTTTTTGTTGTTAGCACTATCCAGTCGGTTCTGACTCATAGCCTCCTTTTATAGGATTTCCGAGGAGTGGCTGGACCAGCTTGTGGGTTTGAACCACTGACCTTGCAATCCAGTGCTTATCCTACAGTGCCACATTTCTGAAACATTGGCCACACATTTGAAAACGTTTCATTGCATCTTTGCTGAGCTTTACCCACTTGACTACACATACCAGGGGTCTTCAAAAAATTCACGGAAAATAGAATGGAAAGGTATTGGAATGTTTCAACAGACTGTGAAGCTGCCTCATTATCACGGCCATTTCACGAGCATAAAACCTAGCACGGAATAATCTGTATTAAGAATGATGGACTCTGTGCTCTAGATATTGATCCCATTTCACATGTACCCCATCAGCATGGCAACAGGTCTCTCCCTGAAATGACTTTGCAAGAGTGTGACTCGCATGGAAGCTAAGAGCTGAAGGAAAGAAACATGCTCACAATAATACTTACCTATGGAAAACCTTTCATCTGATGATGTCAAAGCACCTTATGGACAATAATTAATCCTCACAACACCTCTGCTTGCTCGTTAAGTGTGATTAGCCCATTTTTATAGATTGAGGCATGGAGGCAATTCCACCTCTGAAGTGGAAAAACAGCAAAGAGAGTGATGCCAGGCTCAGCAAGTAGAAGCCAGGCCTTTGTCACCTTGTCGCCCTTTCCCTCCCCATTACACACATTCCCTGATACACACTAAATATGGCTATTAACAGGGAGGGGTTCCAGAAGAGTCTTAAAGACTCTAGAATTCAAAGGGAAGGTCAGGGGTAGAATAGAAAGAGAATGAAAGGCAATAAATAACCCAGGAGAAGGTTAGAAGTTCTCTCTGACTTCCTGTAAGTATAATCCTACCAGCCACATAAGAGGGAAACCAAATGTCATGTTAAACAGTGAAATTGTCACCTTCTGGAGGTGGGACTCTGTAGGCTAAATGTCAAAATTATCTTTTCTCTAGCAAAGCAGAAGCCTCAATACTATTTTTAGAAACTCCTAGAATTTGCCACCTTGCCATAATATGAAAAGAGACAAATAACTAATTTCTCACTATGGAGCACCACACTTCT
The DNA here is from genome assembly GCF_000296735.1 of Chrysochloris asiatica. Classification (NCBI taxonomy): domain Eukaryota; kingdom Metazoa; phylum Chordata; class Mammalia; order Afrosoricida; family Chrysochloridae; genus Chrysochloris; species Chrysochloris asiatica. The sequence continues at coordinate 23,025,499 of NW_006408545.1, forward strand.
CTCCACCTTGGCTAAAGAGCGAGCTTACAAGAAGTTGTGGATAGAACAGATGTTAGTAAGGTGAATCACACCCTCAACACACTGGGGTTCCTGATGGTTAAAGGACTTGGGTGGAGAATCAAGGCAAAGCTCAGTCATCACCCCACCTAAGCAGCTTTTAAGTTTAGCCTAGTGGTTATGAGTGTGGGCTTTGAAGTCACACAGATCGGAGGCGCTTTCACCATAGCTGTGCTCCCTGGCCAAGTGACCTGACCTCTTTGAGCCTCAGTTTCCTCATCTGTTAATTAGGGCTGTCATGCCCTCACTCATGGGGTTGTTGGAAGAGTTGCATATAATAATACTAGTTCCTAGTAAGCAGTCAATGAACAGTCATTCAATGAACATATTATTACATTCTTAAGTTTTACATTATTGGTTTACCTTTATTAAAAGGATATCTCGTCTATACAATGAAGACATGATTCCTTACTCAGATTTGTTAGGATTCAAAAACAGGTAATTTCTCCTAGCTGGTTTAGAGTACCCTCTCAAGCCAAGTCTATGAAGCCTGGCTGATTTTACTTCGCTAGAAAGATGAGGACAAAGTTGCGCCTGACCCAAGTCATGGTATTTTCAATTGCCTCATATGCATGTGAAAGTTGGACAATAAATAAGGAAGACCGTAGAAAAATTGGTGCATATGAGTTATGGTGTTGGAGAAGAATATTAAAGGTACCATGGACTTCCAGAAGAACAGACACATCTGTGTTGGAAGAAGTACAGACAGAGTGCTCCTTAGAAGACAAGATGGCCAGACTCTGTCTCCAATACTTCTCATATTCTCATACTTCCCAGACATTATCAGGAGGAGCCAGTCTCTGGAGAAGGATATCATATTGGAGAAAGTAGAGGGACTGTGAACAAGAGGGAGACCCCTTGGACTGGCACAGCAGCAGCAGCAGATTGTGAGGTTGGTGCCAGACCAGGTCGTGTTTTGCTCTGTTGTGCCTAAGGTTGCTATGATTTGGCAAAACCTAACAACAACACAACAACATAGAAATGAAGGCTCTTATACTTCATTTTCCTTGGACAGTACAGCTCAAAATGGTAGCCAATGTGGTCTCTTAGGTCATTGATAAAGTCATCAGGGCCACTCCCACCGTTTCCAACATTTTTTTTTTTTCTTACTATAAAACATCTAGAGCAATGATGAAACTTTTCTCAGTAGTTCCCTGAGAATTTGATAAATATTATAGTTTATTCCCTCTCCTAAAATACACACGCACATAAAGTTTATATATTGTTTCAGGGTAGTCAAAGCCCATGGAAGATAATCCTAAGGGAATTTGGGCACAGTGAAGTGTATTATCTTTTGTAACCCTGAGAGCCTATTAAAATAAGAACAAGTAAAATGTCTTTCTATAAAAGTACAACTATCCTTTATCATACATTTCCATTCTCTTCTTTATTGATATTTTATATACATAGATTTTTTTCTAAGCTCAGCAATTAAAAAACATAGGCATTTGGAAAAATGAATATATTATTATAAGAACTTAGGGTCTCTTAAAATGTTTATTACTATTGGCCTTTTTATTGTTTATCTTTTTTTTCCAATCAAATTTGATTATAAATATGTGTATGCAGAAAGACTGGAAGGAAACAGAAAAACGAAAACAGTTGTTGAGAAAGTAGAATATCAATTAATTTTTTTCCCTTTGTAACATGTTCCTCAATGTTGATGTTATGTGATATCAGATATAAATAAACTTAAGAAACAACTTCAGTTAAAACAATATGTCTAAAAGATTTCACCAAAAGAATAAAGAGAGCCCATAGACTGGGAACATTTTTTTTGCGATGGCATATCAGACAAAGGACTAATCTTTAAAATTTATAGAAAACTACGACACTTCTTCAAGAAAAAGAAAGCAACCCAGTTAAAAAACGGGCAGAGGACATAAAGAGACGCATTACCAGTGAAGACATTCAAGTGGTCCACAAACATATGAAGAAATGTTCATGATCATCAGCCATTTCTGTTCTTGTTGTTGTTAGGTACCTTTGAGTCAATTCTGACTCATACTAACCCTATGCAAAACCGAATGAAACACTGCCCAATCCTGTGCCAGTCTCACAATTGTTGTTACACTTGAGCCCATTGCTACTACCACTGTGCCAACCCATCTCATTAGGGGTCGTCTTCTTTTTCACTGACTCCCCACTTACTGGGGAGGGTGGTAGCTCCATACAATAAGCACTGGACTGCAAACCACAAGATCTGTGGTTCAAGCCAGCCAGTTGCTTCTCTAGAGAAAGATGTGGCTTTCTGTTCCCACAAAGATTTAAAAGCCTCAGAAAACCTATACAGAGTCGACTTGAAGGCACTTAACAACAACAACAACTTCACTGTACCAAGTATGATGTTCTTCTCTAGGGACTCATCCCCCCAGATAACATCTGAAGTATCAGCAATGAAGTCTCATCATCCTGGCTTATGAGGATCATTCTGGCTGTACTTCTTCCAACACAAATTTGTTTGTTCTACATTCTACTTTGGTGAGTAGCAACTGGGATCTTAAAAGCTCATGAGAAGGCATCTAAGGTGCAACTACTGGTCTCTTCATGTGCAGAAGAAAGGAAAGTGATGAGAATTGAAGATGCTTGGAATCAGCTAGTCCAATGGACCAGTGAAACATCAATCTCCACAACTCTGAGACCGGAAGAACTAGATGGTGCCCGACTACCACTGCCAACTGTTCTGAAAGAGATCACCTTAGAAGGTCCTGGATAGAGTGGGAGAAAATGTGGAACAAAACTCAAAATTATTAAAACAACAACAACAACAAAACTGGCTTATAGGTCAGAAAGAGACTGGAGGAACCTCAGCCACCCTTTAGGTCTGGAATGGAACTCACCCTTGTGGCATAATTTTCAACCAAGCAGTAGATACATAGTAGATGAGTAGGGGGAACAACAACACTAGTAAGGTATGCTCACTATGGAATGGCCAAGCATTCGAGATCAAAAGGACAATAGTTACCTAAGGACAAAGTTGAGAAGGGCTGGGAAGGAGCGTGGAATGGAAATTAGAACCACAGGGTGGACGTGGGATAAACTGTTGTTGCATGGAGGGAGTTGCCATCATTGAAAAGAAACAAAGTGTATGATGTGTTGAATGTAAAACTGATGGTCTGCTCTGTAAACCTTCACTCAATTCACAATAAAAAGTAAAAAACAAAACAATATTTCTGGAGTAACAAAATGATCAATGCAAACATTTAAATACAGGCAATTAATAATCTTCCATCATTTCTTTTTGAAAATTCATAGACAAAAAAAGATTGAGCATACCACCATGCCCATCTTTTCTATTCTGCCGAATTTGAGGGCTATGTGATACCTTTACTGAAGGATTTATTTTATTCTTAATTATTAGCTTAATATTATTAGCACTTTGTTGTTATTGTTAGATACCATTGCATTTGTTTCTACTCATAAAAACCCTGTATACAACAGCACAAAACACTGCCTGGTCCTGTGCAATCCTCAGAGTTGTTATGTCTGAACCCATTGTTGCTGTCACTGTGTCAATCCAGCTTCCTCTTTTTTGGTGGCTCCTCCAGTTTTCCAAGCATAATGTCGTTCTCCAGGGACTGGTCCCACCTGACAACATATTCAAAATACAAGAGACGAAGGCTCGCCATCCTGGTTTCTAAGGAGCATTCTGGCTTTACTTCCTGCAACACCGATTTGTTTGTTCTTCTGTCACTCCATGGTACCTTCAATACTCTTGGCCAACACTGTCATTCAAATGCATTGACCCTTCTCTGGGATTCCTTGTCCTTTAGGCACTCTCATTCCTGCAGCTGCTACAACAGGAAGTAAAGAACCATGGGAAGAAGACACTGCGATCCTACTGGTGCCAGGCCATGGCCTAGACTTTAGGAACACACTGACTTTAGGAGCTCGTATTCTTGTTGGAGAGGCAGACAATGAACATGAAAACAAATAAATAAACAGGATCACCGAGATGAAAACAAAATGGCAATGTAATAAATAGTGCTTGGTTTCTTTGGGGAAGTACCATTTGAGCACTGGATGATGAGAAGGAACCAGACTTATCAGAGGATTTATGATGTGCATGGGAGATCAGAAGGAGATGAAGGACCCCTTTACTGAGGGAATTCTATAGGGAGTATGGGAGATGAGACAATGCTGGACTTTGTAGATCAAAGATGCAGCTACTTGCAACCGCTGCTCTTGGGACAGACATTGTTACTTTAACCCAGTACCCGCTCCCACTGGACCAGTACAAGCCTCTCAAGCCATCAAGAAAATCATACATGAAGAAAGCAAAATGCAACAAAAAAGACAGACAAAAAAAGAAAAGACCAAACTAGATATCTGCAGGAACTCTTACACTTGCTCTTGAATGTAGAATACCTAAAGAAGATAGAAGAAATGATGAAGGAAAACAGTTAAACAGAAAACATTAAAGGACAGCTTGAAAAGGCAAAGTAAAGTAATGAAGGGGCAAAAACCTGGAGCTAGAAAAACAAAGGGGAATAGCATACTTGGCATTTCTCAAGGTGAAAGAACAGAAGAAAAATCTCAGTTCTTGACTTAAAATATTGAAGGAGTCTATGGGCAAAGCATGACACAAGTGACAAAATATGACCTTGAGCATATCCCACCTGAATTTAGAGACCTTCTTCAGAAAATAATTGATACAGGAAACACTAATGACCAGAAAGCTTTGGGATGACATCACAACAAAAGGAGGAAAGCAAAAGGACATTAAAAAGACATGAAAGATACCCAAATTGCTGGGGGTCGGGGCAACAAAGGCAAGAAGTGGCTGGCTTACAAGCTTTCAAGAGGGAGCCTAGATCCAGAGGGCATGGAGGAAGGTAGACTCTCCATTGAGTAGTATCCAATCTGTCTGGGCAGGGCTGATGAAAGGAGATGGGGATAGGACTCTTGTGGTACAATAGTGAAAAATTGGAAGACAGCTATCTGGCTGACTGATTGGAAGAGATCCATTTGTGCCCATTCAAAGAGAGGTAACAAAGCAGAATGCGGAAATCATCGGACAATATCTTTGATCTCCCATGTGAGTTAAGTTTTACTAAAAGTAATACAGAAATGGCAACAAGCATACATTGACAGAGACCTTCCAGAGGTTCGAGCCAGATTCCGAAGAGGTTGTGGAAAGAGAGATATCATTGCTGATGTCCAATGGATCTTGGCTGAAAGCAGAGAATATCAGAAAGATGTTTACCTGTGCTTTATTGACTACACAAAGGCTTTTGATTGTGTGGATCATGACAAGCTATGGACAACATTGTGAAGTATGAGTATTCCTGAACACTTAATTGTCCTGATGAGGAATCTGTACATGGACCAAAAGGCAGTTGTTTGAACAGAACATGGGAACACTGAATGGTTTAAAATTAAGAAAGGTGTGCGACAGGGTTGTATTCTTTCACCATACTTATTCAACTTGTCTGCTGAGCAAATAATCCGAGAAGCTGGGTTATATGAAGAAAAATGTGGCATCAGAATTGGAGGAAGACTCATTAACAACTTGTGATATGCAGATGATACAACCTTGCTTGCTGAAAATGACTAGGTATATAATTTCTGTTGTCAGATGGATCTTGGTTGAAAGCAGAGAATATCACAAAGTTGTTTACTTGTGCTTTGGTAACAATGGAAAGGCTTTCGACTGTGTTGACCATGACAAACTATGGATAACATTGCAAAGAATGTATATGTCAGAACACTTAACTGTGCTCATAAGGAACCTGTACATAGATAGACCAAGGGGCAATCATTCAAACAGAAAAAGAGCATACTGAATTAATGTTTCAAAATCCTTTCACCATACTTACTCAATATGTGTACTGAGCAAATAATCCAAGAAGCTGTCATCAGAATTGACAACCTGTGATATGCAGGAAGATACATTAACAACCTGCTATATGCAGATGACCCTGTGGATACACACTGGACTGTTAACAACCAGGTCGGCAGTATGAGCCCACCGGTCACTCTATTGGAGAAGGATGAGACTTTTCATCCCTGCAAAGTTTTACAGCCTAAGAAACCCTATACAGGGACGCTATGCGTCTGAAAAGACTTGACAGGAGGTAACAAAAACAGCAATATGCAGATGACACAATTTTGGTTGCTGAAGGTGAGGAGGACTTGAAGCATTTACTGGTAAAGATATAAACAAAAACAAACAGTCTTCAGTGTACATTACAACTCAATGCAAAGAAGACAAAACTCCTCACAACTGGACCAATAACCATCATCATTGATAATCAGCGAATAGATTGAAGTTGTCAAGTGTTTCATTTTACTTGGATCCACAATTGAAGCAACAATGAAAAAAATCAAATGATGAATTGCATTGGGCAAATCTGCTGCAAAAGACCTCTCTAGAAAAATGTTATAAAGCAAAAATATTACCTTGAAGACTAAGGTGCACCTGACCCAAGCCACTGTACTTTCAATCACTTAATATACTTGTGAAAACATGACAGTGAAGAAGAAAGTCTCAGAATAATGAATGCCTTTGAATTATGGTTTTGTTTGTTGCTAGGTGCTGTAGAGTCAGCTCCAACTCATTGGGACCATATGCACAGTTGAAAAAACACTGCCGGTTTTGCTCCATCCTCACAATTGTTATGTTTAAGGCCATTGTTGCATCCACTGTTTCAATTCGTCTCCTTGGTGGTCTTCATCTTTTTTAATGACTCTTTTTTTTCCCAGGGATTGGTCTTTCCTGATAACATGTTCAAAGTCTCACTATCCTTGCTTCTAAAGAAAGTTCTGGCTACTTCTTCCAAGACAGCTTTGTTTGTTCTTCTAGCAGTCCATGGTACTTTCAATATTCTTCACCAACACCATACTTTAACTATATCGATTCTTCTCTGGTCTTCCTTATTCATTGTCCAACTTTCACATATCAGGTGATGGACAATGCCATGGTTTGGGTCAGGTGCTCCTTGGTCCTCAAATTGACATCTTTGCTCTTTAACACATTAAAGAGGTCTTTTGCAGCAGATGTGCCTAATGCAATATGTTGTTTGATTTCTTGACTGTTGCTTCCATGAGTATTGATTGTGGAGCCAAGTAAAATGAAATCCTTGACAACTTCAACCTTTTCTCAGTTTATTGTGATGTTGTTTATTGGCTCAGTAGTGAGGATTTTTGTTTTCTTTACATTGAGCTGGCATTCATACTGAAGGATATATTTTTTTTAATCTTCATCAGCAAGTGCCTTGAATCTTCTTCACTTTCAGCAAGCAAGGTTGTGTCAGCTGCATATCACAAGTTGTTACTGAGCCTTCCTCCAATCTTGTTATGAATTCTTCTTCATATTGTCCAGTATCTGATTATTTGCTCAGCGTACAGATTGAATAGTATGGTGAAAGAATACAACCCTGATGTAAATATTTCCTGATTTAAAAGCATGCAGTATCCTTTTGTTATGTTTGAACAACTTCCTCTTGTTTTATGCGCAGGTTTAGCATGAGTACAATGATGTTTTCTTGAATCCCCATTCTTCGCAATGTTATCCATAGTTTGTTAAGTTCCACACAGTCAAATGCCTTTGCATAGTCAATAAAACACAAGCAAACATCTTTCTGGTATTATTTGCTTTCAGCTAAGATCCATCTGATGTCAGCAATGATATCCCTTATTCCACATCTTCTTTTGATTTGCTTGAATTTCTGGCAGCTCCCTGTTGATGTACGGCAGGAACTGTTTTTGAGTTATCTTCAGCAGAATTCACTTGCATGTGATATTAATGATATTGTTAGATGATTTATGCATTCTGTTGGGTCACCTTTTTTTTTTTTTTTTGGAATGGGCACAACTATGGATCTCTTCCAGTTGGCTGTCCAGGTAGCTATCTTCCAAATTTCTTGGTCAGATGGGTGAGTGCTTCAAATGTTGAATTAGTTTGTTGAAATATTTCAATTGGTATTCTATCAATTCCTAGAGCCTTGTTTTTCGCTAATGCCTTCAGTGCATGTTGGAATTCTTCCTTCAGTACCATTGGTTCTTGATCAGATACTACCTCCTGAAATAGCTGAATGTTGACCAATTTTTTGTAATATACTGTCTCTTTGTATTCCTTCCATCTTGTTTTTATGCTTTATGTACCACTCAATATTTTGCATATTTTGTTGTTGTTGTTGTTAAGTGCCGTCGAGTCGGTTCCGACCCATAGCGACCCTGTACAGGGTTTCCGAGGGTGTAAATCTTTACGGGAGTAGAAAGCCTCCTCTTTCTCCCGCGGAGCGGCTGGTAGTTTCGAACCGCTGACCTTAAGGTTCGCAGCCCGATTCGTAACCACTACGCTACCAGAGCTCCTATTTTGCATAATGAGAGCCAAAATATAATCTTGAGTATATCCCACCTAAATTTACAGACTATCTCAAGAACAGATTTGACATTGAATACTAATGACCAAAGACCAGACAAGTGGCAAGATGACATCAAAGCCATCATGCATGAAGAAAGTAAATGGTCATTTAAAATATCAGAAAGAAAGAAAGAAAAGACCAAACAGAAGAGACTGTGAAACATGCTTTTGAACATAGAGTACCTAAAGCAAATAGGAGAAATGATGAAGAAAAAGAACTGAACAGAAAACTTCAAAGGACACTCAAGAAGACAAAGTCAAGTATTATAATGAAATGTGCAAAGACCTACAGCTAGAAAACCAAAAGAGAAAAACATGCTTGACATTTCTCAAGCTGAAAGAACTGAAGAAAAATTTCAAGGATGGAGTTGCAATATTAAAGGAGAATCCTTTAAATTTAGGTGGGATATACTCAAGATTATATTTTGGCTCTCATGGACTTTAAAATTTTTCTTCAACTTTAGCCTGAAATTGCATATGAACTACTGATAGTCCGTTCCACAATTGGCCTCTGGTCTATTTGGCTAATGAGATTGGGCATCTCCATTGTCTGTCCTACAGATATAGTGTATTTGATTTCTGTGTATTCCGTATGATGAGGTTCATGTGTACAGTCACTGTTGATGTTGTTGGAAAAAGATATTTGCAATGGATAAGTCATTTGTTGTTGTTACTGTGTGCTGTCAAGTTCCAACTCATAACAACCATGTATGGGGTTTCTGAGAGTGATTGGTGGGTATGAACTACCAACCTTGCTGCTATCAGTCCAGTGCCGATCCTATTGCACCACACCAGGACTTTTTATCATGTGATTTCCAACTTGGTTTCTGTCACCAAGGTTGTATTTTTCAACTATTGACCTTTTCTCTTTGCTTCCAATTTTTGAGTTTCAAGTTCCAATCACCAGTAATAGTCAATGCATCTTAATTGCATGTTTATCCATTTCAGACTGAAGAAGTTGATAGAATTCTTCAATTTCTTTATCATTGACTTAGGTGATTAGTATATGAATTCGAATAATGTTCAAGTCATGGTATTTTCAATCACCTCCTATGCATAGGAAAGCATGATAATGAATAAGGAAGACCACAGAAGAATAGATACCTTTGGATTATGGTGTTAGCAAAGAATTTTAAATTTACCATGGACTGCCAGAAGAACAAACAAATCTATCTTGGATACAGTCAGAATGTTCCTTAGAAGGAAGGATGGTAACATTTGGACATGTTATCAGAAGGGACCAGTCCCTGGAGAAGAATATTATATTTGACAATTAGAGGGCCAATTAGTAAGAGGAAGACAGACCCTCCACAACATGGATTGGCACAGTGGCTCAAACATAGCAACCATTATGAGATGATGCAGGACTAGGCTGTTTAGTTCTGTTGTACATGGGGTTACCATGTGTCAGGACCATCTCAACTACACCTAAGAACAAGCATAACATGTATTTTATTATTTTAAAAATTAAACTATTTATTTAAAAATAATTGCATGGTTGTTTTTTCCCTTCCAGGTAACAAAGAGAAGCCAGATTTTGTGTGGGGGATAAAAGTAATATATTAGGTTTTAGATCTGTTGAGTGGGAAAACCATGCAACAAGACCCCATGGTGTTTTAGCTCAAATGCATGATATCGAGCTCCAAGCTGTGAGTCGTCAGTTTGGGATGTGGCCAACCTACGCCATCCTCTCTGCTACTTAACTGTTCCCACTCACTAGTCAGGTCGCTTAAGTTAAGAATTCCAGGGATCCATGTCAAAACTCTTGCACCAGCTTGGTTTCACATCTGGAACTGGGGCTGGACCAAGAGCTGGCACCATGCTAGGCATACCATTTCTCTTGGTTTATTCATATTCCCCAGCTTGAAGAAGGGGAGGGAGGAACATTTATCATATTCCTGACCCCTGGCAAAATGCTACAGGCCTCTTCTAGGGAATGAGGCCTTGTCAAGAGAAACATTACAAGGAGTGCTTGACCTCTCTGTGCCCTGTATGGGCATCACCCCTTATCTGTTTACCTCAAAGCAATAGGGCTGTGAGCAATCACTAATAAAAAGAGCCATTTGACATCTAGCAGTTTACATAATCACAACCCTAACAAAAGTAGAAATAATAATAGTATGTCCAGGAAAAACAACAGTTCGCTGAAAATTTGAGAGTAGATTCCTGAGGGGGAAATAAGATGCTCCCATAATCATCTTCCTCAAGATGGTCTTTAATAGAAGGTAATAACCAGAAATGAAACCATCAACATAATGTATGCCATGTCATAAAAAATAATTGTTGAGTCTGCCTGTCTCCCTGGAGCAAGCCTTCCATTGCCCTGCTTCTTTCTTGCCAGCTGCAGATTTCATTTCCGCCATTCACTAGGAGAGAGCAACAGGTCTCCAGTGGACAGCCTTTCTGACTCAGAGCAAGACAGCCCGTGAAGAGAGCACAGATTGTCCCAGCTCCAGAGGAGTTAGGAGGTTCTGATCTCCACGCATGGGCCATTTCCTCTGTGCGAGGGAAGGGTGCGGGGGCAGACCTGGAATGAACACATGTCCCTCCTGCTTGTCAACCACATGTGTGGCTTCCTGGGATGGGTGAGATGCTAACACAACCTGGGTGGGCCTCTGTTTGTGACCCCCAGAACGCAAGCCATCTCCTTCAGGCATTTAAGAAGTTGGTCACATAGTAATTCCCAACCCCAAAGTCTAGAAGTGTGTCATTTCTTTAGAAACCGACCTGAAGACAGACAACTATCTAAATACACTAGCTTTCCAAATGGCTAATGTGTCTACTGGCATGAGGGGGGCCACCTGAGTCATGTCCTGCCAGGCTTAAACGTGTGTCATTGTGACAGTATAGTCTGACATTTGACCTGCAGTCTCTCTGTCCCCATGGTCAATGCCCCATGACCCTGGACTCTACTTTCAGTATAAGCATGATTTTCAAGCATTTCTTTAGCCAATTGGCTTTTGACCAGGAGATTCCTCCTAAGCAGCAGAAGGCAAATCTTGTAGTTGCTGGGAGTGGCATAACACTTTTACCTGTGTCAGGATCCCTTTGAACCTGTGAAATTTGGGAAAGCTCCCAGTTGTCTTTAGGAAGCACCAGCCCGAGTGGAGGGCCCTGCCCTGAATTACTCAGAGTCTCCAAGCTGACTCATTTCAGTGATACAGAGAACTGGGGAATCAGACAGCCACCCTCTCTTACACACCTCTTTGTCACATTTAATCGCTTAGAATCATCTGACGTAATTGGACTTTTTAATTTAGAATGTGTATATAAAACAAATGTAATTTTTTGTTTTGTTGTGGTAAACACTATATATGAAAACCTTTATTAATCCAACCATTGTTACATATAAAATTCCGTGAGATTGATTTTGTTCATGCTGCACAACCATCTCTACTATCCATTTCCAGATGATTCTCCCACCATTAACAGAAACTCAGCACCTTTTTTCTTGCCAGCTGTAGACTTCATTTCCGCCATCCGCTAGGAGAGAGCAACCTGCCTCCAGTGGACAGTATTTCCGACTCAGAGCATAGAAAGTCTGTGAAGACAGCCTAAGCTAAGACGTCTCTTTTCCCTTCTCTCCCTCTCCCAATAATCACTGATAAACTTTGGTCCCTATACATTTGCCTTTTTCATACAAGTGGCATCATACAATATGTGTCCTTTGGTAACAGATTTGTTTCACTCAGCATGATGTTTTCAAGGTTATTTTATGTTGTAATGTGTATCTGGACTTCACAGATGTTATTAATGAAAACTGAAGAGACTATCAAGCCAACTGAGGCCTCTTGGTTAGAGCGGCAGTCCTAACAGCTGTGGCCCCAGGTGAATTTGTTTCTCACTGTGTCTTCATGTTTAACATGACACCCAAATCTGCTCTTCCTTTTGGGTTGTTCAGTAGCATTCCTTTCATCTCTCAGATGAATCTCTCCTGTAGTTGGTGGTTCCTTCCTTCACTTGGCAAGCTTCATGAGCTGAAGGTAGGCAGGATCATCTCTAAGGAAGCCCTGAAGTCGATAATCCCTCACTGCCAGATTCAGGTTTAATAAATCCCCTCTTGCCTGCCTCATTTCCTCTTCCTCTCGTGGTTCTGCCTGAGCCTGTCTTGTGTCTACTCATTGACTGCCACAGTCATAACAGCATGACTTGGATTGGCAATATCCCACACAGTATCTGAACCTCACAACTGATGAAGGACTTTCACACTTTTCTTCTCCACCTCTGCCCCAGCATTACCTTCATGATTGAGCTTTTTTACACGAAGAGAGAGTTCACATAGCTCAGGAGGGACAAGGATTGGACATTTTCCCTTATTTTGCTTCCTAGTATTGAATTTTTGTGGTTCATTTTATAGCCATGCTCAGAAGGGATCTCTTCAAGTAGCTGGCCTGTGAGTGTTCCAGGATGAGCAACTCATCTTCCTAGATGGGCTTGACTGCACTGCCCTCTGGGACAACCATGAACCACATGCGCCAACTGAGCGCTTGACATGCAGCTGGTTTGAACTAAGATATGCTCTCAGTACAAAATACACACCAGATCTTGAAGATTTCGAGAGAGTTAAAAAAAAAAAAAGAGAATTTCAAATATCTCATTAATAATTTTTCAATGATTACATGTTGAACGATAATATTTTGGATATATTTGATTAAATGAAATACATTGTTTCAATTAAGTTCTCCTTATTTATTTATTTTTTTTATGTGACTACTAGAAATTCAAAACTTGCATCTGTGGCTCACATTATATTTCTATCAGAAATTTGTCTAAGGAGAGACACCATCCATTATTTTACAGTGCTTTGGAGACCTCTCCCCACTTGTCCTTTTGAAATAGCTCCAGAACATGGCCTTAAAACTGATACCCTAAGTGGTGATTTCCACCCAACCCAAAGAATTAAGGAAAAAATATTAAAGAAAGGAAGAAAAAATATATATATATGTATATATATATTGGTAGCGTAGTGGTTACGAATCAGGCTGCGAACCTTAAGGTCAGCGGTTCGAAACTACCAGCTGCTCCGTGGGAGAAAGATGAGGCTGTCTACTCCCGTAAAGATTTACACCCTTGGAAACCCTGTACAGGGTTGCTATGGGTCGGAACCGACTCAATGGCACATAACAACAGCAACAATATATATATACATTTATATCCTTCCTTTCTGCGGGGCTAGTTGTTCCTGAATACTCTGTTCTTTTAGGCTTTAATTGCTTTCAATGTGGTTGCCCCCAAGAAGCATTTTTATTATTGTTGCTATTGTTAGGACTAATGTTAATCATAATCATCTTTTGAGCCAGAGTGAGTAAAGTATTCCACGAGAGAGTTACGCACCCTTTAACTCGGGGCACTGGAGTGCGTGCTTGGAAAATGAGCTCTTCTAGGAATTAAATGATACCTCTAAGTCCTGAAAGAGTTAATGGGAAGGAATGTGCTGCCAGGCGATGTTTTCCTAAACTCCCGGTGGAGGTGCTCAGGCACACATACACGTACAGTCAATGCCTTGATGCAACCCATTTTCTCTGGTATGTTGGAACAGCTCCAGCTCCACAGCCTTCTGTGCAGAACCCACAGCTGGCGAGTCATTCTGACTCATAGCGACCTTATAGGACAACGTAGAACTGCCTCTTTGGGTTTCTGAGGCTGTAAATCTTCACGGGAGCAGATAGCCTCATCTTTCTCCCTTGTGGTGGCTGGTGGATTTAAACCACTGATCTATGGTTAGGAGCCCAGCACTTAACCCATTGTGCCACTAGGACTATTTTCCAGTGTAGAAGTAACTGAAAACCCAACCATGCAGCTCTTGTCTATGACAGGTTCCTAGAGGGTCTCGTAGGGGTGCACATCAAGTCCTGTGCCCTTCTGAGGACAGCTCAATCTTTAGATCCTTCCTTTCTCCGATCTGTCCACCTGGTTGCCATGTTAATCTTCCCAAAACATACAAGGGTCCATGGGACTCCCCTACTCAGAAACTTTTAATGAGTCTTTGTTGTCTGAAGGAGAAATTCCAAACTCTGTAGAACTAAAGACCCTCAGATATCTAGAACTTGGTTTCTGTTGCTGTTGTTGTGATGTGCCATGGAGTCGGTTCAGACTCATAGCGAACTTGTACAGGGTTTCCGAGGCTGTAAATCTTTATGGGAGCAGAAAGCCTCATCTTTCACCTGCAGAACAGCTGGTAGTTTCGAACTGCTGACCTTACGGTTCGCAGCCTGATTCATAACCACTACGTTACCAGAGCTACTCTCCCTTTATTTCTTTCCACTCCACACATGATTCAACCAAGCTGATGATTCATTCACTCATTCCACAGACATGTATTAAAGACCTACAGTATATCTTAAAGATATAACAGATAGCATTTCTACCCTCTGACATCTACTGTCTGGTAGAGAAATAATTATACAAATAATTGATTGTTTTCATGCTATTATGAAGATGTACAGGAGGCTGGAGAAGCATTTTTAAATATCATTAGCTTTTGTTAAGGAGCCCCCGGTGGTGCAATGGTTAAGTGTTTGGCTGTTAACTGAAAGGTAGGCTATTCGAACCCACTGGTTGCTCCACAGGAGAGAGATGTGTGCCAGTCTGCTTCCTTAAAGACTACAGTCTTGGAAACACATTGGGGGCAGTTGTACTCTGTCCTTTAGGGCTGCTTTGAGTCAGAATCAACTTGGTGGCAATGGGTATTTTAAGCCTTTGTTTTCCAACTCAAGTGAAAGGTCCTTGATGAAAGGTCATGTCTTATCTCCCTAGGAGGACCAGTCGCATGACTCAGTACCTGGTGAGTGCTCAGGCATTTCTTGGCAGAGATAATTGGTGGCTGAATATAAAAGTGGATGGGCTCAACCACATTGCATAGTCAGTAGTTTTCCACCTCTTACCAGTAGCTTAAGGCCCAGTGCCTACAGAGAAGGATGGCATGGAAGTATGATGTAGGGTGTAAGACTGTTGCCTGTGTCTGCCAGGCTTTGAGCAAGGCATTCAACTGTTATACCTTTCCTGTGAATTTTGCTCAATGCTCCCAATAATGCACCAAACTGCTGACTTACTTGCTTTTCATAAAAAGCTTTTTATTTCAATAGGGTACTTTGATTGGATAACAACACTTTTTCTTCTTTTTAAGATACTTTCTATTTTTTGATGTCTTTCCTCCAAAGGGAGGCCAAAGAAAGGGAAGAGATAGTTCCTCCTCTTTTTTTGTGGTTCAGATGTCACCAGGAAGGTGTTCTGATGGTGAGCATATCACAGGCAGAGTATGGTGGGTGATGCTCATCAAAGTCACAGTGTCCCACCCTTGGTTGTCAACCAAAAGTAGTGAAGCAGGAACCAAGGTGACAATATCCACTCATTGAGACACAAGTGTTACTTCATCCAAGTCCATGAGGAGTTTCTGTGGAACCAGAACAATTGAGTTTCTTGGTAACTGCTACGAGGTGTTAACTGAGCTTAAGTGAACATGGATGTTATGAAATCATAGCTTGCCTTTTCTTCTTCATGCTAGACTGATTAGGTCAGGCAGTAACTTTCTTTTCTTTTTTTTGTAAAAATTGTTTTTATTATGTCAAATATTCTTTAATGAGCTAGCAATTATTTATATGAAGGAAGAGTTCAGAAAATGAATTTATGACTATATTAGTCTTGTCCTTGATTACAGAGATTTAAGAATTACACAGAAAACAGTAATTCCTAGAGGAGGTTACTTAAAGTCTAAGAGGTTGTGAACTTGGAAGAGTACTTCCCTGCCAGTCTGGCTGTTCCCATCGGACCTCAAAGACTGAGGTACAAGGATGAACACATTTTCTTTTTGAGTTTAAATCTTTACAACAGTTCAAATGCTTTTTCCTGCATGCATCAGGTCAAAGGCATCACTAATTTGGTTGAAAGATACACTGTGAGTCACAAATTCATCACCTTTTATCTTTTTAGACATATATCCAGACACGAGCTTTGGGACACTTTCTACACTCTTCCATTCTCCAAAGGCAGTGCCTTTCCATGTGCGGCCTGTTACTAGCTGGAATGGACGAGTAGAGAGTTCTTTACCTGAAGCAGCTACTCCACCCGCCATACTGACACCCCTCTTTGTGGTATGCTTTCGGTGCTGCTCACATGACCTTCACATGACCAATACACTCAAAGGAATAGTCCACCTCTCCCTCCATCATCTCAACAAGCACCTCCTGAATGGGTTACTGAAATCCTGTGGGTTAATATAGTCAGAAACTCCAAACTCTTTGACCTTTGCAAATTTACCCTTATTGATGTCGATACTAATGATCTGGGATACACCAGCTACCTAATAGCCCATGATAGCCTCCGATCCAACTCCTCCTAGACCAAAGATGGCACAAGTAGAGCCAGGCTCCACCTTGATAGTGTTTATGGAAGCACCATAACTGGTTGAAATGCCACAAGCCAGCAGGCACACTTTATCCAGAGGAGCTGAAGGGTCTATTTTAGCAACAGAGATATCTGCCACAACTGTATATTCAGAAAAAGTGCTGGTTCCCATGTAATGTAAAATAGTCTTTCCTTGGCAAGTAAATCTGCTCATACCATCTGGCATTAATCCTTTCTTCTGAGTGACTCTTATCTACTGGCAAAGGTTTGTTTTAGGATTTAGACAAAATTTGCATTCTCCACACTGTGGGATGTAAAGTGGAATGACAGTATCACCAGCTTTCAGCTTAGTAACTCCTTCACCAACACTCTCCAATTCCAGCTCCTTCATGACCCGAGATCAATGAAAAACACCCCTCTGGGTCAGCTCTGCTCAGAGTGTAGGCATCGGTGTGGCAAACTGCAGTGGCAATCATCTTAATTTGAACTTCATGAGCCCTTGGGAGTGCTACCTCTACTTCCTCTATGGAGAGTGGCTTTCCAGGTCCCCACACTGCTGCAGCCTTGCACTTGATAGCCTGGTTCGCCATGTTCACAAGCTCTGGTGAAAGATGGGCAGGTCAGCAACGGGCAGGCGTACTTGGTGGGCCGTCAGCGGGCGGGAAGTGGGTGTGACCTAGCTTTCTTTTTTAAAATAATATTTTTTTTGTTTTTGATGAAAGTTTACATAGCAAATTAGGTTCCCAATTGACAATTTCTGCACATATTATTCAATGGTATTCATTACATTTTTCATGTGTCAACATTCTCTTTGTCATCTGGTTGTTTCATTTTCAGTGTTTGGGTTTCCCTATCCACTTTTCTTCTCATCTTTGCTTTAGAGTAATTGTTGACTTTTTGGTCTCATGTAGTTTTGTTTTGTTTTTTAATGTAGCACTATTCTCATGGTTCTGTCTGTTGTACTGTGGTGGCTTGTGTGCAGTGATCAGGGTCATCCATGGTGGATAAATTTTACACTAAGACAGACTAGGAAGAAGGAAAGGTGGACTACTTCTGAATGGTTACACACTGAAGACCTTATGAGTAGCAGTGGAACACACAGATACAGTGCCTGGGCAGTGTTTCATTCTGTTGTGCATGGAGTGGCTATGAGTCAGAACTGACTCAATGGCACCTAATGACATATTCATGGGTAGTATGTTTGTGTCAATCTGCTATTTCACTTAAAGGTGATCTCAAAGGATGGTTTCAATGTAAAGTTGAAAGCATATCTCAGATCAATATTCTTAGGGAGTCCTCTCTCCGTTGAATATTGGTTGAATCCTAAATTGGTCCTGTTTTCCAAAAAAAGAATTTTGGTTCTGTTCTGTGTTTTCATCCTGTTCTATGAGGGGGACAAAACTTATTGTGGCCCTGATCAGAATGGTTGGTAGAGTACTTGGACATCATCTACTTTTTCTGGTCTCAGAGTGGATGTGGCTGTACTTCATGTAAGCTATGAACCCTGTAGGCTAGTTTCTTCTTCGAGACTTTGAGGCGGCAATTTTCTAAAGAGGCCCGAATGGCCAGGCCATGCATACACTTCATCACAAATCTTACAAAACCAGGTTCTCTGGGGTGAGACCGAGGCATCTAACCCCAATGAACTCTAGTAAACTCACTAGCTTTTGAGAACTCAAGGCTTGAATTATTTTTCAGTTCTTTCTGCTTGAGAAATGCCAAGTGTGTTTTTCTCTTTTGGTTTTCTAGCTCCAGGTCTTTGCATATGTCACTTTACTTTGTCTTCTCAAGCCGTACTTTGATATCTTCTGCTCAGCTCTTTTAGATCATCATTTCTTCCAATCACTTTAGCTACTCAACATTCAATAGCAAGGTTCAAAGTCTCTTCTGACATCCATTTTGTTCTTTTCTTTTTTTCTTGTCTTTTTAATGACCTTTTGCTTTCTTGATGTTGTCCCACAACTTGTCTAGTCTTTGGTCATTAGAGTTCAATGCATCAAACCTGTTCCTGCCGTGGCTTCTAATTTCAGGTGGCATATACTCAAGGTTTGATTTCATTGTACTTGTATCTACAATCAATGCTCATGGAAGTGAAGCAGCAGTCAGAAATCAAATGATGGGTTGTTTTGGGCAAATCTGTTGCAAAAGACCTCTAAAGTGCTAAAGAGCAAAGATACCACTTTGCAAAGGTGTGCCTGACCCAAGCCACGATATTTTCAGTTGCCTCATATGCATGTGAAAGTTGAACAATGAATAAGGAAGACCAGAGAGGTACAAAAGTGTTTGAATTATGGTGTTGGTGAAGAATATTGAAAGTACCATGGACTGCCAGAGCACAAACATCTGTCTTGGAAGAAGTACAGTCAGAATGCACCTTATTTCAGTTCACTGACTTTGTTTTTTTGCTGTTTTTCCTGCTTTTAAATTAATTAATTAATTTTAACATGTGTCTACCCTGGTGTGCTGCTGGGGCCCTGTTGTGGTGCTGTCTGATAAGCACTGGACTGCTAACCTACAAGGTTGGTGGTTCGAAAACATGAGCCTTTCCTTGGAAACCTTATGAGGGTCATTATGAATTAATGATGGCACTTAACAACAACAACCCTGGTGTGATGATGTAGGATAGACACTGGACTGCTAATTGCTAGGTCAAACCTACCAGCCACACCTTGGAAGCCCTATACAGGGTCACTATGAATCGGAACCAACTTGATGGCACTTAACAACAACAACCTTACAGTCTTTGGATGGTGGCTGTTATCAGGTCTTATCAGATGGATGCCATCGTTGGAGAAGGACATAATGACTGATAAAGTAAGTGGTCAGCAATAAAAGAGGAAGATCCCCAAGGAGATGGCCTGACACCGTGACTTCAACAATGGACTCAAACAGAACAATTCTGAGGATGGCACAAGACCAGGCAGTGCTTCATTCTGTTGTGCATGTTGTTGTTATTAAGTGCTGGTGAGTTGGTTCTGATGTGTAGAGTACCTTGTATAGGGTTTCCAAGGAGGAGCTGGTGGTTTTGAACCACTGACCTTGCAGTTAAAAGTCTAGTGCTTATCTTCATGTATGTGGTCACTTATCAGTCATAGTCAACTTGAAGGCATCTAAAAACAACAACAACTTTGAATTCTCATGAACTTGTTTTAATTTTCTTCAGTCTCAGTTTGAACTTGCTTATGAGCAATTGATGATCTGTTCTGACTGATGATATTGAACTTCTCCATCGTCTCTTTCTACAGATGCAGTTGATTTGATTCTGCATATTCCATCTGTTGAGGTTCACATATATAATTACTGTTTATGTTGTTGAAAAAAGGTATTTGGAATGAGTAAGTCATTGATCTTGCAAAATTCTATTATGTGATTTCTCATGTCATTTTGATAACCAGTGTCATATTTTCCAACCATTAACCCTTTATTTCCATCTTTCACATTCCGATCACCACTAATTGTCAATGCATCTTGATTGCATGCTTGATCAATTTCAGACTGCAGAAGTTGGTAAAAATCTTCAATTTCTCCATCTATGGCATTCATGATTGGGGTATAAATTTGATTTCTAATTTGATAGCAATGTGGTCTGAAAAGATGCTTTATAGTATTTTGATATTTGTAACTTTATGGAGGTTTGCTTCATGGCCTAACTTATGGTCTATTCTGGAGAATGTACCATGTGCACTGAAAAAGAATGTCTGTTGGGTTGAGTGCACCTTACACATCTATGAGGTCCAGCTGGCTGATTGTGTTGTTTAGTTCTTTTTAAGAATGAATGTGATGCCATTCCTCTTCAATTTGTCATTCCCGGCATAATAGACCGTATGCTAGTCTGATTCAAAATGACCAATACTGGTCTATTTCATGTAGAAAGAGATGATAGAAAAACTCCATACCATCAGTCAAAACAAGGCCAGGGCCAAATTGTGGAATAGACCAACAACTGCTCATATGCAAATTCAAACTGAAGCTGAAGAAAATGAAAACAAGTCCACGAGAATCAAAATATGACCTTGAATATATCCCACCTGAAGAACAGTTTTGATACATTAAACACTAAAGACGGAAGACCAGAAGAGTTGTGGGATGATATCAAGAACATCATACAGGAAGAAAGCAAAATGTCATTAAGAAGACATGAAAGAAGGAAAAGATCAAAATGGATGACAGAAAAGACACTACAACTTGCTCTCCAGCATAGAGATGCTAAAGAAAATGGGAAGAAATTAGTAAGTACAAGAGCTGAACAGAAAATTTCGAAGGTCAGTTCGAGAAGACAAAGTCAAATATTACAACGCAATATGCAAAAATCTGGAGTCAGAAAACCAAACAGGAAGAACACGCTCAGTATTTCTCAAGCTGGGGGAACTGTAGAAAAAATTCAAGCCTCTACTTTCATTATAGAAGGATTCTCTGGGCAAATTATTGAATGATGCAGAAAGCATCTAAAGAAGATGGAAAGAATACACAGAGTCATTGTACCAAAAGGAAATGGTTAATGTTCCGGTGGCATATGATCAAGAGCCAATAATACTGAAGAAAGAAGTCCAAGGTACACTGAAAAAATTGGCAAAGAACAAGGCCCCACGAATTGATGGAATAAAAATTGAAATCTTTCAAGAAAGTGAGGTGGCACAGGAGGTACTCACTCATCTCTGCCAAGAAATTTGGAAGACAACTATCTGGTCAACTGATTGGAAGAGATCCCTATTTGTACCCATTCCAAAGAGAGGTAACCCAACACAATGTGGAAATCATTGGACAATCTCTTTGATAT
>NW_006408545.1:23048023-23061459 GCF_000296735.1 Chrysochloris asiatica
CTTCATCTCTCATACTTCGGACATATTGTCAGAAGGGACCAGTTGCTGGAGAAGGATATCATGTTTGGTAAGATGGAGGGTCATAGAAAAAGAGGAAGACCCTCATTGACATGGATTGGCCAAGTGGCAGCATCAATGGGCTCAAGAGTGGCAAAAAGTGTGAGGTTGGCCCAGGACTGGGCAGTGTTTTGTTTTGTTGTACATTGGGTTGCTATGAGTCGGTACAGACTCAATGGCACCTAACAACAACAACAGCAACAGTTCATTTTGGCTCACTAATATTTAAGATATGTATCTTTAAATATTTGTTTATTGTTAAGTGCCGTTGAGTCGATTCCGACCCATAGGGACCCAGTATAGGGTTTCCCAGGAGTGACTGGTGAGCTTGAACCACTGACCTTGCAGTTGAGGCAGCTTTGCAGTCTGGTGCATTAATCCACAGCACCACATCAGGTCAGAGTAAAAGAGGAAGACCCCCAGTGAGATGGATTGACAAGGTGGCATCATCAATGGGCTCAAGAGGTGCAACAATAGTGACGTTGTTGTAGGATCAGGCAGTGTTTTGTTCTGTTGTACATAGGGTCGCTATGAGTTGGTACCAACTCGATGGCACCTAACAACAACAATAAAAATATTTAAAATATTCCATTTCATTTTTAACAAATTCCAAATTTCCTAGATTAATATTTTGTACATTTTATGTTCTGATTATTAATGGATGTTTGCAAAGGTTTCTCCTCATTTGATTCATGCCCCATCAGCAAATGAAGGTCCCAAAAGTTTTACTCCATCCATGCCAAAAGTTGACTCTACTTTGAGAAGACAGTTCTTTCCTAGTCATATTTACGTGCCTTATAATCTTAGGCACTAGGTCAGAATGTGCTATTCATGTTTTCACTGACCAAATTTTTTTAGAAGTATATCACCAGGTCCTTCTTCCCAATCTGTCTTAGTCTGGAAGATCCACTGAAGCCTGTCTACCATGCGTGACCTTGTGGGTATTTGAAATACTGATGGCATAGCTTCTAGCATTGAATTTATCACATATAACTCATCATATTATGATAAGTGGACAAATGAGTGGTGGACAGAAATGTTAGATTATCCCAAATTTTCTGTTCTAGAAGTATATCATCAGATAAAACCAACTCTTGACAAGGTTTTAGAAATTTTAGAAATTTCCCCTCCAGGAGCATTAGGATTTTAAAGGAGAAGTTGAGAGAGAGAAGCTAAGAGACAGAGACAGAGATAATTGTTTAACACTAAGAATTAATTACTATTGATGACATTGACATCCTTCCAATCACACCTCATAATTGGTTGACTGGCTGCCCTGCCAGAGACCAGCTCCAAATATTCCCAGTCTGCTGGGAATTTAAAACAGAAGGGGCTTCCTGTAGACAGGCTAAGACACACTGTTTAAGACTGAAATATTGATAGTAATTCAAGTTGAGTAATGGAGTCTTGTGGCACTGTAGGATAAGCACTCAACCACAAGGTCAGTTTGAGCTGTGAGGTTGGTGGTTGAAATTCACAAGCTGCTCCTCGGAAACTCTATACAGGGCTCCTATATGTCGGAATGGACTCCACAGCACTTAGCAACAAACCACAACAATGGACTTCTGGTGTGGCACTGTAGGATCAGCACTGGACTGTGAACCACAAATTCAGGAGTTCAAACCCACCAGCTGTTCCTTGGAAACCCTATACAGGGTAGCTTAGAGTCAGAACTGACTCTATAGCACTTAACCACAGTAACAATAAACTTGAATAATACGTACATGGAGGTTCATTATACTATTCTCTCTAGTTTTGCGGATGTTTGAAAATTTCCATATTAGGACTTTAAAATTAAAGTGTTCTTTAGCCCAGATTTGGGGGAGTGAATAATTATATTGGAATGTTGAATGTGTGTAATTAGAAGAGTGATCATAAAAGATTCAATTGGTTTTGAAATATATTGTTCCATTTAGTCAGTCTGTAACTGACAGATTCATTTTCACTGGGAATTAACTTAAATCATTACACAAAAATGTGACACAAATCCAGTTTCTTTTTCTATAGTAAAGTAATAGTTTTATAATCCAGGAAGTAAAGTGCCATTATGCAAAAAGGGAGGGATCTTTGTACATAGTCCAGGCTCTCCAAAGACATGACCAGACTTTCCAAGTTACGCAAAATAGCCAGCGTCCCTGGCTGACTTTGCTCTTACTGATTTATGAAACCTGCACTAGCAGAAATGCAGGGTCTCCTAAAATTCTCATAAGAAGGTCTTTTAGAGACTCATGAAGTTAAGAATAATTATCATTTCATAATCTGAGAGCATGTCACTTAATGACGTAAGCTTATGTTCATCAGAACCTATTTTAATAGATGGCAGTATGGCTTAGCTCTGAGATAACTTGAATGCAAATACACAAAGTAAAACTTGGCCATCCAGAAATCTTAGAGAATGAGTCATTTTTATTATTTTGGCATTTCTGATATATTTTAGTCAATGAAACTTTAACCATTATGTATAGAGATTCCTCCAAAATGTTGCAACCCTCTTCACCATGTTAAAGTAGATCATGACCTGCCAGTGCCTTGGTGACTTAGGATGAGCTGACGATGAGCACAGTTACTATCATTTTCAACACTGAGCAATCTGTGGATGGGTTTGTGTCTCTTGCACTAATTGGTGCATTGATGCCTTGGTAAATTTCTTCCATCTGGTCAGGTAAGAGCTGCCTCTGCTAATCTTTAATCCACACTAAAACTGAGTGGGATGGTGTCTAGTATCATTCCTGTGGTCCTCCCTTTTGATTTGCTCTTTCCAGTCTTCTGTGGTCTGTAGTGGCATGTAGGTGTTGTGAGTCCGGCTAGTGGAGTGTTAAGGAAATAGTTTCTGGAGTCAGACTGCCTCTTTGGTAAAATGGATACAAGGATATGTTTGTTGGATACTAAATGACTGGACTTTTTAGAGTTGGGTATGAAGAGTAAAGAAAATCTAAACGACTATACCAATTAACGAGGTTTTAGTGCTGGGTTTTTGCGGGAGAAAGCTCAGGCTTTCTGCTCCTGTAAAGGTTTAGTCTTGGAAACACTTTACATGGTCTCTCTGAGTTAGATGTGGCTCCACAGCACATAACCACCACCACCAAGTGCTGGGTTTTAGTGCAAAATCTTTATGGAAACTCTTTCTGAGTGGTCAGGTACCAGTGTTTCGAATGCATCTTACCATCATCAAAACATTTACATGATTTTGGTAAGTGTAACTCTTCTGTGCTATATTTTGAGCTCCATGTTTGTTCATCTTTTCACTTATCTACACTAGCTTCACCACAGTAGACAATTCAAGACTCAAAGAGATCAGATTAGTGAAGGGAGTTAAGACCCATGAATCCAAATGATAAGATGATTTTATTATTTTTTTTAATTATGATATTTGTTGTTTGTTTTCTTCTGAATTGGCCAGCAGATGGTCAGACAGCATGTAGGTGTTGTGAGTCCGGCTAGTGGAGTGTTAAGGAAATAGTTTTTGGAGTCAGACTGCCTCTTTGGTAAAATGGATACAAGGATATGTTTGTTGGGTACTAAATGAGTTAGTAAACACTGGCTGTTATTTCTCTGGAGGAAGGAGAACGAGCTAGGACTCAAGACTGCTTCTGTGTCAGAATTAGAATCCATGTTCCTGCATCTCTTCCTTCTTCTTCAGATAAAGGAAAAAAAGGAGGAAAGAAGCCATGGGGTGCTTTGTAACAATATCTGTTTATAAAATTAACGTTACCTAACATGACGCTGCAGGATAAGCACTGGACTGTTAATCGCAAGGTAGGGGGTTCAAACTCACCAGCCGCTCCTTAGAAACCCTACACATGATCACTGTGAGTCAGAACCTTCTCAACGGCACTTGACAACAAGAACACAAAGCTGGTGGAAGGAACCCAGCGCTCTCTCTAACTGAAATACTGATGGCAGCTTAATACTATGCCAATCGGTAACAAATAAAAATGCAGAAAAGGTGGGTGAGCTGATATTGAAATAGGCATAGAGTTAGAATGAACAAGGAAAGGGCTTCCAAGTAACTTATGCGGTGCCTACTGCTTACTGCCCCTGCTGGAATACTTTCCTAATGTATACAAGTGAACCCTGAAGAGAACTGAGAAATGAAAGTAATCAAGGCCAGGCCTCCTTGAGATAGCAGTGAACTGTAAGGACTTTTTCGTTAATTTTATGATCTCAGGAAACAAACTCATCTGCAAGGAAGTGAGTCGAAAGTTGTTAACTAAACAGCAATTCAGTCAGTAAAAAGACAAAGCTGAAGATGTAGCATAATTAATTTAGTGGCGAAGTTACCCCCACCCCTCCCATCTGTTAGATGAGTCATATTCAAAGACGGATTTCAAAACCCTGAAGTGCGGCTGAAAATGGAGAAAGAAAATTAACTTAAATACTGACACTTTTTTATTCATCATGACCTGGAGCATTGGGCATCAGGTAGAACTTCTGAAACATTCAATGAAAGTTGAACAAGAGTCAAGAAAAGTTAGAAGTCAGAATATCCTTCTCTGCTAAGTAAGAAGGGGAGGCCCTTTCCCTGCTGCCAAGCTTCCGGGCTGTCTAAACATGACAAAACAATATGGCCGGTGGTTTTAGTTGTAAACATTTCAGCTCCAAACAAATACCTCAATTCATTAAGCAGTCCAACGAGGAGGATGATACATTTTGACTCATGCGGGTTCCGTCTTGGAAATCCCACTGAAAATAGCAGGAAGAATTAGATGAGACTAAATTAAGTCAGGTGTCTGTGGAAAAGGTGGGAGGAGGCAGTGATTCATGGCTGGGACAGAGATAAGCTGGTTCTTGTCATCGTAAACTCCAAGTGGTCCAGAGTTCATTTTCTGAAGACATTATATAAAAGAGGAAGTTGACTTGTAATAAATAGAAAGTAAAACATTTCAGAGTTATCCAGGTAAGACTCTGAGTGAGATGCTAGAGGTCACTGCCCAGGAGTGATGAGATAATTGTGAACCCAATCTGAGGACTCTGGTACCCAGAGATTTAACTTGATCACAAAGGCAAGGGGTGGGGGGCTCAGGCGAATAGCAGCCATAGATATAGTGTCAAGCTGATATGGATATCTGGCCTTTGATACATTTTTAGAAATTAGTTAATAAGGTTTTATTTTATTTTTCTTCAGAGAAAAAGGGACAAAGGTTACTAATTTGTCTTATTGCTGTACTCTTATAGATTATTTCAGACCCGAGATTATAGACCATTCTATACAACCTGCTACTGATAAAAATTGCTACTAGATATGCTTTGAGTGGAGATATTTGATGCTAATGTTTTTAGGTTGGACTGGCTCCAGGATAGGGGAGGCTTGGGACCCCCTGAAGGGTACTTGTACTGACCATTTGCTGTAAGTTCTGTATGATAACTCACCTTCCTTCAAACACAGGGAGGTAACCTCCTGGTGTCTCCACCCCCACAAAACTGTCTCAGCAGCCCAACCTCAGGGAAGCCCCAAACCTGCTTTGTCACACTTGCCCTCACATGCTCAGTCAATTTTGGAGGAACAACTGTTATCCTCTTAGCATCACCCATACTTAAAGTTAAGGGGACTGGATTTGTAGTTAGAGACCTAGGTGTACTTCCAGCTCTGCACCTGATGCCCAATGTGTTTATGGATTATCTCCAGGGTCCCTCCTCCCACTGAGATTCTATTAGTCTCTGAAGTTCTTTCTCCAATGGTAAAGGTCAGATTGCTGTGATGGCCCTCTGGGAGTGTATCAGAAAGAACTCAGAACAGAGAAGACACGACCAGGACTGCCCAGTCTCCTTTTCAGTCACACATGTCCAGGTAACAAAGGGCACTCACAAGTGTGACACAATTACATGACAGAGTCCGCACAGGCTCTTGGGAAGGAAGGCTCTCTGACTCTGCTAGCAGCAATTCCAGCCTGCTTTGCTGTGCTCCTCAAATCCTCTCATTCAACACTCTCTTACACCCTTTTGGATTATCATCGTGAAATGGTAACTTCAATCTCAAATTTACGTACTCATGTGATCTAGAAACTCCTTCTTTTTTCTTCCTGCTAACAAGAAGGTCGGTGGTTCTACTTCAACAGCTACATGGATTAGATTCGACAGCAGTCTACTTTCTTAAAGATTTACAGCTTTGGAAACGCTATCAGGGCCATTCTACTATGTCATGTGGAATCCTGGTATGGTGCTTCCGGTTAATGTGCTGGACTGCAAAGTCAGTTTGAACTGCAAGGTCGGCGGTTCAATCTCACCAGCTACTCCTTGGAAACCCTATTAAGAGTCGTTATGAGTTGGAACTGACTCGACGGCCCTTAACAACAACAATAACTATGTCATATAAGGTTGCTGTAAATCATAATCAACCCCATGGCAGCGAATTTTATTTTATTTTTTACTTTTGTCATTTGGGTGAATGTTGATAGGGCAAATTGGTTTCCCATTCAACAATTCAGACACATTTTGACCTTGACTGCAGTCTCCACAATGTAATAATAATAACACTCTTCCCACTTCCTCCCTGTGTTTACCTGTTCCATCCATTCTTCTTTCCTATCCCTTCCTAACTCTGAGCTTTTCTTGTTGTTGTGAAGTGCCATCAAGTCGTTTCTGACCCATAGCGACCCTATATAGGGTTTCCAAGGATCAGCTGGTGAACTTGAACTGCTGACCATGCAGTTCAAACTGACTTTGCAGTCTGGCGCATTAACCCACAGTGTCACACCAGGACTTAGCCTCTGCAAATGCTGCCCCCTTTTGATCTCGATTTTGGGGTTTTGATGTGTCCGAAGTATCAGACTGGAAGTGATTTGAAATAGACAAGGAGGAATCCAGCAGAATAATTTCAAAATCTCCTGTCGAGAAGAATCTACCCCATTTTTTTGACCACTACAATAACAAGTTCTTCATTTCCTATCACTCAGTATTTACTAACTTTCAATGTTGAGAGCAGACCAGGGGATTAGGACCCATTAAAATTTATTTTATTTTATTTTAATTTTTGATAATATATGAGGGTGAGTCAAAAGGTATCGCTACAAGGTTTACAGTTAATATATGCACATTTTAGTCCAAACAAATATGTTTAAATATATCTCAGTGATTGGTGGATGACTGCAGATAAGTTCTTTCAGTAATGTATTTGTCTTAGTGTTATTGTTGTTGTTAAGTGCTGTTGAGTCGGTTCCGACTTGTGGCAACCCTTGTTAGGGCTTCCAAGGAATAGCTGGTGAGTTTGAAACACTGACCTTGCAGTTCAAACTGACCGTGCAGTCAAGTAAGTTCTTAGCCTACAGCACCATACCAAGACTCCCTTAGTCTTTTCAGAGTGCCTTTAAGAAAAAAAGGTCCAATTAAGGCAGTGGCTTCTGAGGGGATCTACTGGGCCTGTTAAATTCAAGGCAAAACAGTCAGCTCAGAAGGTTAGGTTATGGGAACTGTTTTGGGAATCGTAAGAGGTAATCTTGACAGATTTTTCAGAGGACACTGAATGATCATGAGGGCTTATTAGGAAAAAGTTTTAAGAAAATGGAAAGGAAAAAATGGTGAGAAAAAGGTCAGGAAAGTTGCACCAAAGAATTTTTTTCTATCATGACAATGCGCTTGCTCATTATTTGAGGGTAACAAATGTTGTCCTACGAAAATTTCATTGAGAAACCTTACCCCATTCACTTTACAACCCTGATCATGTTCCTTAAGATTTCTTTTTGTTCCCCAAACTAAAACAAACAAGCAAACAAACAAAAACATTTAAAAGGAACACAGTTTGAGCACCTTGAGGATGCCAAAACTGCAATTTTGACATGGTGTAAATGAAAGATTACAGAATTCATCAAGAAAAGGTTCGCCTTTGAGTCTGTTCTGACTATAGCAATGCTATACACAACAGAATGAAATATGGCCGGGTCCTGAGCCAGCCACATGGTTGTTAGGTTTGAGCTTATGCAGCTACCACTGTGTCAATCCATCTCACTGGGGGTCTTCTCCTTTTTTCTGGCCCTTAACTTCCAGGGACTTGTCTATTGGATAACATGTTCTAAGTAGCAAAGACAAAGTCTCACTATCCTCACTTCTAGGGAACATTCTGGCTGTATTTCTGACACAGGTTTGTTTGTTCTGGTAGACCATAGTACATTTGATATTCTTCTCCAATACTATAATTCAAATGCATTCATTCTTCAATGATCTTCCTATTCATTGTCCAACTTTTATATACATATGAGGTGATTAAAATACCATGATTTGGGTCAGGCACACTGTAATTCTCAAACTGACTTGTTTGCTCTTGAGCACTTTAAAGAGGTTTTGTAAGGCAGATTTTTCTAATGATTTCTTGACTGCTGTTTTCATCAGTGTTGATGGTTGATCCAAGCAAAATGAAGTCTTTGACAACTTCAATCTTTCCTCTATTTTTCATGATGTTATTTATTGATCCAGTTGTGAGGATTTTTGTTTTCTTTACGTTGAGGTGCAAAATGGAAACATCTCCTTCAGAAGTATATAGACCTTGATGGAGGATATGTCAGGAATCAATAGATTCACATTTTGCCATTTTTGTTTAATAAAATTTCTATGATTTTGTAGCAATATATATTTTAAACTTTTTATTGTGTACTGAGTGAAAGTTTACAGAGGAGATCAGTTTTTCATTCAACAATTCATACACAGTTTTTTCATCTCATTGAATGCAAATCCACACAAAGTAACACCATTTATCCTATTTCCTCCCTGTGTTTCCTGTTTCCATTCCCCCTTCTTTCCCCTTTTTTTATGAATATTGCCGTTGGGTAAATGTTAAATTAAAAACAAATCTCAATGGTTTATAATTCTAAAGTGTGCATGCCTATCTATTGTTGCTGTTCCCGCTGTAGACCTGCCTATTGTTTGACTGAAAACTGAGCCATTGGGATGAGGTAATTTTCAGACCTGAAAGGTAACTAAGGACCATCCATAGTCTTGGGGGTTCTAAGTCAGTCTCTCTCTGACCTTTAAGCTTGGTCTTCTATTTTTTTGAGTTTTGTTCAATATTTTTCTCCCACTCTATCCAGGACCTTCTAACGTGATCCCTTTCAGAGTAGTTTGTAGTGGTAGCTAGACACCATCTAGTTCTTCAGGATTATGTCCCTGATGTTCACGTGATTTATTAGTCCATTGGACTAATTGTTTCCATATGTCTTCAATTTTCTTTCCTCCAGGGAAGGAAAGACCAATAGGTGTACCTTAGATGGCTACTTGTGAGTTTATTAAGACCACAGTAGCTACTCAACAAAAGTAGGATGTAGAACATTATCTTTGTGGACTGTGTTATGCCAATTGACCTTGGTGTCCACTGAGACATGATCCTGAGCCTCCAGGACCTCCAGGTTTTGGTTACATTTTCATTTAAGTTGCTATGGGTCGGAACCAACTCAACGGCACTTAATAACAATGTTTTCATAACTTTGTCTCTTGTATGCTCCACCATATTCTTGGATATATTCACAGCAAAGGTAAATACATACGTACAAATGTCCTCTGTCAAACCTACATACTTTCATGGGCATACTCCCACTCTCTGTCCCACACCCGCTCAGCCTGCATGTCTTCACATGCATCTACTCACAGATCACCATTACTGCTTGATGGAGTATGTAACAGCACTTAACCTCTGTTGCTTTTAACTCTTGCACTCCTCCCCAGTGTCTTCCCCTGCCACCATCATTTTTTTACCCCCAGCTTCCCTCTCATTGTATATTACCTTCCCCTTCATCCAAGTTAACATATGTTTACCCTCCAACCTGAAGGCATTGGTTTAAAAAAATAAAATAAAAAGTGTCCAGGAATTGGTGGAATACAAATTGAAATCTTTCAACAAACTGATGCAGCATTGAAGAAACTCACTCATCTATGCCAAGAAATTTGAAAGACAGGTACCTGGCCAACTGATTGGAAAAGACCCATATTTGTGCCCATTCTAAAGAGAGGTGACCAAATGAATCATCAGACAATATCATTAATATCACATATAAGTAAAATTTTGCTAAAGATAACTTTTAAATGGCTGCAACAATACATTGATAGGGAAGTGCCAGAGTTTCAAGTCAGATTCAGAAGAGGACATGGAGTGAGGGATAGATATCATTGCTGATATAAAATGTATCTTGGCTGAAATCAGAAAATACCAGCAAGATGTTTACTTGTGCTTTATTGACTGTGCAAAGGATTCCAACTATGTGGATAATGACCAACTATGGATAACATTGCAAAGAGTGGGTATTTCAGAACACTTAATTGTGCTCATGAGGAACTTGTACATAGACCAAGAGGCAGTCATTCAAATAGGACAAGGGGATACTGAATAATTTTAAGCCAGGAAAGGTGTGTGTGCCAGGATTATATTCTTTCACTACACTCCTTCATTCTGTATGCTGAGCAAATAATCCAAGAAGCTGGATTATGTGAAGAAAAGCATGGCCTCAGGATTGGAGGAAGACTCATTAACAACTTGCGATATACGGATGATACAACCTTGCTTGCTGAAAGTTAAGAGGACTTTAAATACTTACTGATGAATATAACCCTTCAGTATGGGTTGCACCTCAATATTAAGAAAACAAAAGTCCTCACTACTGGACCAATAAACAACATCATGATAAATGGAGAAAAGATTGAAGTTGTCAAAGACTTCATTTTGTTGTGAAGTTGTCAAAGACTTCATTTTGTTGAACACTCATGGAAGCAGCAGTCAAAAAAATCAAATGACATTAAATCTGCTGCACAAGATCTCTTTAAAGTGTTCTATAGCTGAGATACCAGTGTGAGGACTAAGGTGCTCCTGATGCAAGCCATGGTATTTTCAGTAGCCTCATATGCATGTGAAAATTGGACAATGAATAAGAAAGACCGTAGAAGAAATGACACATTTGAGTTATGGTGTTAGAGTAGAATATTAAAAGTACCATGGACTGGCCAAAGAACAAATAAATTTGTGTTGCAGGAAATAAAGCCAGAATGTTCCTTAGAAGCCTGGACAGTAAGTCTCAGTCTCTCATACTTTGAACATATTATCAGAAGTGACCAGTCTCTGGAGAAGGATATCGTGTTTGATAAATTGGAGGGTCAGCAAAAAAGAGGAAGACCCCCAATGAGATGGTTTGGCACAGTGGCAACAGCAATGGACTCAAGTACAGAAGAGATTGTGAGGATGGTGTAGGACCAGGCAGAGTCTCGTCCTGTTGTGCATAGAGTTGCTGAGTTGGACATGACTTGATGGTACCTGAAAACAACAGTGAGCCTCCAGCCAGTGACTTAGCCTCCATTTCCCTCCCACCCTGGGTGACCATCAAAGAATGTTTTGTTTAGTGTGAAAAGCTTTTGCCCTTTTGTGATTGAGTAATTTTACTCAGTACAATGCCCTCCAGCTTCATCTGTGTTATGAGGTGTTTAGCAAAGTTATCATCATTCTTCAACCTTTCATAGTAGCACTACTATTTTACTTTTTCTTGTATGTACCCACTGCAAAATTCAAATGATATGAAAGGGTATTCAAGGTAAAGTAAGCCTTTGTTATAACTTTGTCTTCTAGCCTTCTATCTCTTCCTAGAAGTATTCACTTTTCCAGATTTTCTAGAAAAATATCTGTTCAACAAAATGTAATGCAAATATAAGAATTGTCATGCGTACACATTTTTTTTCTTTTCACAAATGGGTGTTGTTAAGTCCCATCGAGTTGGTTCCAAGCCACAGTGACTCTGTATAGGGTTTCCAAGGAGTGGCTTGTGAGCTTGAATGGCTGACCTTGTGGTTCAACCAACTTAGCAGTCTAGCTCGTTAACCCACAACACCACACCAGGACTCCTTTCACAAATGGTAGCACAGTAATACTGTTATTCTACTGAAGCTTTACCTTGAAGCTCTTCCATTTTAGTACACATAGAACTGTCTCACTCTTTTAAATAGCTGCATGTTGTTGTTGTGTGCAATCGAGTCAGTTCCCACTCATAGCGAACCTATATAGGGTTTCCGAGGCTATAAATCTTTATAGGAGCAGAAAGCCTGAGGAGTGATTGGCAAATTTGAACTGCTGACCTTGTGATTAGCAGTCCAGCTCATAATCCACTATGCTACCAAGCGCCTTAGTATTCCATTATATGGAGGATCATAATTTAGTAAATCAGTTTTCTATTAATAGATATTTAGACATTTTCCAAAATTTTGTTAACAAACTATGCAGTGATCATTCTTGTACAGATGATGCTGTTTTAATTGTAATTACCCTCTGCTGCCTTGTGTTATTAGTTTGATTTTCATGTGTAATTGTATATTTTTTCAATTAGATTGTAAACAGCTAGAGAACAGGGAGTACGTCCCCTGTTGTTCTATAACAGAGTAAAATGCAGCAGCGTGCACTTAGATCAGATATTGGTTACTGGATTAAAGCTCCTCAATTGTGAGACCTTAGACATAAACAAATGGTAATGGAAGCACCAATTAATAGGAATAAAAACATATATGGAGAATATGTTCTAAAAATAGAATATTTTTACACCATTTACTACAAGTACACTCAGAACAGATCATTCAGTTGACTGTAGCACTTCAAAGTGAGAAAACAATTCCTCTGGAAAAAAACAAACAAACAAAACTTCCAGGTTGAGAGGCAGGCAGATGTCTCCAGTCTTTGGAATTCCACTTTGTGTTGACTCCAGTTCACAAAACGGTGTCCCAGTGACCTGGAAAAGCTAAGCATTGCCCAAAGTGCTTGACTGGCCAGTGAAGAGACATTTCCTCACACTAGAGAATCTATCTAGTTCAGCCCAGAGGAAGATGAAAAAGGGGAAGGAAGAGAAGAAAGAAAAAAGCACAGGAAGAGAAAGAATAATCTGAATGGATGACAACTCTGGAATAAATGAGAAAAAGAGGGAATGAGTAGATGATATTACTTGTCTCCGCATCAGCTGTCATCAGTGATACATGACGAGAATGTCCCTTTGTTAACAAACTAGGCAGGTGTTGTTATCATGATGTTTAATGAACACTCATTATAATCTGGTAGTATGACATATGTGGTCTGATTGGCTGATCTCAAGACAATTATGTCGACATCGCACAGTTTAAAGATCATACAGGTTTGCAGTTTCACAACTTATTCCCCCTTAACAAACAAAAACAGTTTTCCATACAAATAAATGTTGTCTTAATCTTTATGAAAAATTTCCAGGATTTGTAAGACCCCTACCTAGAGTGACTCAAGTGGGGACATCACGTTTTTGAGGGATTAACTTTCCTCTGCCTTAACATCAGGATTGGAGGAAGACTCATTAACAACCTGTGATATGGAGATGATACAACTTTGCTTGCTGAAAGTGAAGAGGACTTAAAACATTAACTGATGAAGATCAAAGAGCACAGCCTTCGGTATGGGTTGCATC
>NW_006408545.1:23062114-23123066 GCF_000296735.1 Chrysochloris asiatica
AACAACAACAACAACAACAAACATTCCAACAACAAAGTCTGTTGTTGTTGTTGTTAAGTGCCATTGATTTGGTTCTGGCTCTTAGCAACTCTGTATAGGGTTCCCATGAGTAGCTAGTGGGTTTGAGCCATATACCTTGTCATTACCAGTTCATTGCTTATCCTACATTGGCCACACCAGGGCTTAGAAAGAGTATGTTGTTGTTATTGTTAAGTGCCTTCAAGTTGTTTCCAACTCACAGCCATCCTGTATAGGGTATCCAAGGAGCAGCTGGTAAGTTTTAACTACCAACCCAAACTTGTGGTTCAAACAGACCTTGTGATTCAGTGCTTTATCCCACAGTGACACACCAGGTCTCCCGGGAAGAGTGTTTTTTATTTTTCTCTTTTCTCTTTAGTAATCTGAAGACTCAACATTGGGACTAAGGAGAATATCTGATTCCCCTCTTTTTCCACTCCTCAATCAATAAGAGCTTTTCATCAGATTTATGGGTTGAAAAACAACAAGGAAACAACACAACACCATGTAATAGGAAGCATGAATACCACACAGCATTGAAATGCAAGAATAATTTGAGGAGCCTAATTATCCAAGGTTGCAGTTTGATGAGGGGATGGAGGATGACACTCCTAAGCTTGAGTAAAGTGTCCTGGAATCTGAATGGTTATAAATGGTCCACATTTTCAAGTTCCTGCCTCACCCCAAAGGGCTGGCAGCTCCCTCATAACAAGGCCCACCTGGGCATCTACCGCCCTGACCCACAGGGCAGAGAGCCACATGCTGAGTCATCAATACCTTCCAAAGCTGTGAACCAAGAGCTGCAGGATATCTCCCCCCTGCTTTCTTTTGTCACCCTGACCATAACACGGTGCTGTGCAGAATGGCTAAAGAAGGAAGCACCATTAGCTGATGCTTCAATGAAAACTTTTAATGTTACTACAACTTTATATAAATGAGCAACAACTTTTTACATTCATTGATGTGTAGAAATGAACTTAGAGATCGGCTGGGTTAACTGTGATATTTTACAGATGTGGAAACAGAGCTAGAATGGTGGCTTGTCTTGCTAAAGTCACCTAGCTGGTCAAACCAGGAAGAAACCCAGGTATCTTGATGACCTGCCTCCCAACTGTTACCCCAGTATAGTATTCTTTGCATTTTGTGGCACCAACATATCTTTCCCTCCCCCACACTACTGGAGTGCATTCTTTTAAAATTGACATGATTTTACACATCTTTCTAAGATACTTGGGTGGCTGACACTAAAACTTAGGACATTTCAGTATAAAGCATTTGTTCTAATGCTAAAAACTCTAACACTTAGAGCTTCTTTTGGTTATGGTCTTACCTAGAAACTCATTTTTCTGATAGTCTACATAAACAGGATAATTGTAGTTCTATTTCATCAACTGACTGCCTACTCTTAAACTATCACCAATTTGGAACAACTTAGATTTCCAATTGGAATGTGAAGGCATGGCTAGATGTAGCAATGTTTTTTGTTGACATTCTGTTCTAGCATGACCCCAGGAAGTAAAATATGGAATTTCTATTAAACATCAAAATCCAAATATAGCCCCTGATATACACTATTCTTACTTTGAGCCAAAGATGATTTATAAATGAGGGGTACTCAAAATGCTGGTAAAATGAAATGCTACAAAATGAAATCTGGATATTAGCATTTCTAATTCAATTTGATCCCTATTAGCAGAAAACAGAAATAACTTATCTAAAAGAAGCCACTAATACTAATCAAATTGTACACAGCACTCTCACCCCGGGGGCAAGAAACTCTTTGAGAGCAGGGTCCAGTCTTATTCATACATGACCCTCACCCGCAGGCTGCCCCCAAATGAGTATTTGAAGCATACTAGATAGGCAATGAAAGTTCATTGAATGAATGGGTAAATGAGTAAGTACATGGGCTGGATTTTTCTTTCGTTATTAGCATGGAAAAGCTGACACCTGAGACAAATATATGAAGGGATCTTAGGATTCATATATTGGATCAACTTATCTGATAAAAGGATTAAAAATTAGAGTAGGGAGGATCATTTACACATTTTTTCCCCTGGAGGAAATGGGTCAAAAGAACATGTGACCATGTACTTTACAGTTAATGCTGTTGTTGTCTTGCTAAGTGCTGTTGAGTCAGTTCAGACTCATAGTAACCCTGTATACAGGCTGGTGCATTTGGACTACTGACCTTGTGGTTAGCAGTCCAGTGGAGTCCTCAGAAACGCTCTAATTCTATAACTAATATGTAGTAAAGTGTAGGTTCCAGAATATGTTTTAAAACTGATCTATCTTCAAAGCTTGGTGTATTTTGTGGACTAAGGTGCTGCGCTGAGGTGGAGAGTAGTGGCCATTGTATAGAAAGGCCAAGGTCCTAGACAGAGCTGTTGTTGTATACCACCAAGTCGATTCTGACTCATAGTGAACGTGGATAGGGTCTCCAAGAAGCAGCTGGTAAGTTTGAACTGACGACTTTGTGGTTTGCAGTCCAGTGCTGATCCTACAACACCACACCAGGAGTCCACAAAAGGCTTCTCTGACCAGGAATTAAATCTGGGTCACAGAGGTGAGAGCACCGAATCTGAACCATTAGATCTCTAGGGAGCATCAGTTTTATAACAATAAAGAATTTGTTTAAGACTAGTTACTATTGGTAGAAGGAACACTGATAACCTAGTGGGTTAGGAATCAGGCTGCCAACTGAAAGGTAAGCAGTTAGAAACTACCAGCTGTTCCACAGGATAAATATGAAGCTTTCTGTTCCTGTAAAGATTTAAAGCCTCAGAAACTCTGTACAGCATGGCTATGAGTCGGAACTGACTCCACGGCACGTAACCACCACCACCACTATTGAGAGAGTACTTACAATGTTCACTGGGCTAAGGTTTTTTTCCCTGTATTTAACTCATTTATTTAATCTCTCTGGGCTTCTGTTTCCTTGTATGTAAAATGAGGGTAGTAAAACCTACCTCAAAGGATATTTGAGAGGGTAAAATGAGATAATTATTAGGACAGAGCCTAATAACTTATAGAGTATAAAACAAATGAGAGGCATTATTTTCATAATTATTAATGCATTACAGCCACACCAAAATCAAGATTTAAGGTGCATTTTTACTTTCTGTTTCTTCTATTGGAACAATGCCATTTCAAATGAACACTATAGAGAAAAAATAGACGTGACTCACGAATCATATGCTCTTTGGAATGTTCATCTTTTGTTCTCTTCATTTATCTCATGAAGGAAATGAACCAAAGAAGGAAAATGTCAAGCCAAGAGTGAGAGGTAATAAAGAGTTGCTCTATGAAGTGTCCTGCTAATTTCTAGAAAGCTTCTCAACTGCAAATGGCATGGTCAAATTGTTCAATGCTTTTCAAGGATTTGTAGGACTATTGGAGTGTGATTTACAATCTATTCCTGCATTTTATTTCTCTCATCTTTCTGTTCTCTTAGGAGTCTCAATGTAAAAAGTACATCATAAAAGCCTAGAAGCTTTGTTCTGGACCACAGAAAATGGCCTTTTGAAAAACAAGTCAACCTCATTCTGGGCCTTGAAGCTTGACAGTGTCATTTATGGAGTGACACAGTCATGCTGTAAATGACCAGAGACATTCCAGAGTTCATGACTGTTGTGTAACAACAACACTTCAAGGGTGGCTGCAGGCACGAGGCATAACACGCCCAAGTGTGCGGTGAATGTGGAGGAACCACTCGCCCTGGAATGTGGCACTGCTTAAAGGCGATTGGGCCGTCCTCTCCATCCCCACCGACCAAGAGCACGGGGGCGGGAACTGGACAGACTGGAGGGACGACTCTATTTCAGGGAATGACAAATTGATTGTGATGATTGGGTGAGAGTACTTACCTGCCTCCTGCTCTGGTTCCAAGGACAACCTGCAGGGAGGATTTGTTTAAGAGTGACTTGTATGAAGAAGTGTCGTTGTTGCCAAAGAGGACCTCAACCAAGGCTTGAGTGGGAAATTTGAGTCAAGGGGCCTTCCCTCCTTCCCCCCCCACCCCATGATTCTAATGCCACCAGGTTGCTGGAGAGGACATTCCATTCCACTGAGAGAGAGAGAAGGGAGACAAGATGGCAGCTCTAAATTACATGTGCAATAGCCCAGGAGGCTTGTAAACATTTAAGAAGTTGATTGTTATTTTCATTCCTGACTGGTTTGGTGGTGCAAATAACAACTCCATAAACTGCTGAAGCCTCGTTGAAGTGCTGAGGACATGCATTTGTGAACATGATCCATAGCAAGTGATGAATATTCATGGCAAAGTGAATCTGAACTTCTCCCTGAACAAGTTGGCTGGTGAGTGAACTCAATACAGGCGGCCATATGGAAATCATGTTTACAGACTTAACCAAGAAAAGCACTCCTGATTAGTAGCAGGATCAAGAAATGTCAAACCAGATATCCAGCAATGTTCCAACTCCTTTTCCTTTCAATCCACCATCTAGTACAACTTCTCCAAGTGAGTGTTCTTTCCTTTGTTTAAATATTTTTCCCATTGCTCCAAGATGATCAGGGGCATAGTGGATTACCAAATCAGTAGGCTCTGCTGCTCTGAGGATCGACCGTCCAGCCAGGACAAGTATGTCATCTTGACCAGAGACACACGTTTAACGATCTCTCCTACCCCCCATTTCCAGCAAACCCCCTATCCTGGCCCCCAACACCTTCTACCCCCATTTGCACTATCAGAAGGGACTTTCCCTCTCTAACCACCAGGGTCTCCAGTGGTAAGCAAAGACAGTGACAAAAAGCGTGATGTGGTTTCTACTCAGTTAGAAGAACAGGAAAAACTTTCAAACAGCCCTTAGGAGGGAGAAAAGCCCAAGTACGGAAGGAAGTGAGTGTACTTCGAGCCCCAGCTCTACTCAGCCTCTTTTTTTTTTTCAGTCTTTCAGAAAGACATGCCTCATCTTTTGGAGAAGCCTATCTTTGCAATGGACCTTAGCAGAGTCCACAGAGATGGGATTGAGAGCAAATGTTCACTTCCAGTCTAGCACTTTCAAACTCTCATTCCTCTGATTGGAACAAGATTCAGGTCTAAATTTAAGAGACATTGCACTTATTTCTAAATTATACAGCCAGTCTTGGAAGCTTCCTTCCTTTTCTTTCTTTTTTATTTTTTTTTCCCCAGCCAATCCTCTAAGAGTATATAATTCTTCAGACTACAGATGAGCAATAATATATTATACCATTACATTGAAGTTGGAGGGAGGGTTGAAACAGCTGTAACCTATCTGAGATGGGCTGAATGGTTGGCTTTGGGTAATGTAATTTTCAGTCTGGAATCCACGTGTAGGTCAAGACTAGAAAAGACAAAAACTACCAATTTGAAGCAATACAACTATAAATCTTCTAGGGTTTCTGTTGGTTGCAAAAGCTGTATAACAGGTGGGCATACTGAAAGTCTTCAGATACTGCTTAGGAGAATCATGCCTGTTGGGATTACATTGCCTTGGGGTGGGGGTGGGGGGAGATAGAACAGATGGCTCTTTCTCAACTTTCATCTCTGCTTCCAGGTATATTGGTTAACTATATATGGGCAGTATTTAAAACAGAGAGCATACCTCCTTAAACTCAGAAGCAACAACTTTTTTTTTTTTACATGCACTTGAAGCAGAAAATATGTCCGCTTATACATTTCCTCTCCTTTGTAGAAAACACACGCCCTTTGTGCTTTAAAGTGGAATGAAATCATTTATCCAAAAGAGTGTAGGAATTTTTACATTCACCCAATGCCTTCTGTCTGAGGACCATTGTGTCCTTTAGCTGCCTCCCAGTATCTGAGGACTTCTTTGAGGAGATGGGGCTAGCTCTGTTCCTCAGTTTCCTTTTTGGTGCACTGTTGACCTGTGGCTGACACAGAACCGCTGAAGCCTGACACCTACCTTTCTGCTAAAGCACACGGAAATGCCACCTCAATCTGGCACTTCACAGGGAACTGGCCACCCCCAGAGTGATGAGAACCTTTCAATGAGGAGGCATGTGGAATGAGCTCAGCTTTAGAGACACAGATGGTGTGAGGAGTTAGAACTGGGGTGGATTCAAAATAATGATGGGCCACAGAAGGCCGGGGTTCTCCAAGACTCCCCATCTCCTCCTTTCTTTATTGAAATGTCTGCAGAACTAGTTAAGAGTCAAGCTTCTGACCAGGCAAAAGACAGTAATTTAATGCTATAAAACTGCTGTTTTGGCAAGCCTGCCATAAGTATAAACAACATCAGTGGCTCCTTTGGGCCCTACCCAGCTCGGCAATAGGAGCATTGTCTAATCTGCTAACGTAGGAAGCAGAGTCAGGAAGCTGGAATTTGGTTTCCAGTTCCAGTATGAACTTGCTGGGTGGCTTGGGCATCTCCCTTGATCTCCTGTGCCCTAATTTTACCATTTCTAGGATGATGATACTCAAACCGTCTTTCCTGAAAACACTCAAGGAGGGAAGTACATTGCCTTAAACCTGCCCACTTGCACAAGGCCTGGTACTTTTTGCAGCAATAGCAAGAGTGGATATCAAGATTTGCGTGGGGCTTTGAGGAAGACTTCAACCCCATTGGCCAGATATATGAACTATGGGCTTACCCTGGTTATTAAAAATGAAATGGATTCATTAAAATTGCTGTTCATTCTTTGAGTGTACAGTCAACTGTGAACATGGGTTATTTGCTCCTTAGGTCACCTGGGTCAACTGTTCTCCTGGACTGGTTTCCCTAGCCCAGAAGGGGGCCTGCTTCCCTGGAGCCTGCTACAGAGAGGACGGTATACTCAGTGAGGGCTAATGTTTACCAATAAAATGCTGGAAAGCACATCTGAGATAATTCTCTTAGAGTTTGTGACCATCAATGCCCATGTCCTTTCTGTTAAAACAAATAAGCAAACATAGCTGAGGAGAGCAGTTTAGATAGAGAAGTGTGTGTTCTACACTTAAGTCCTTGGGTGGTGCAGACAGTTAACACACACACAAGCCTGGAAGCTTGAATCTACCCACAGGCACCTCAGATGAAAGACTTGGTAATCAACTTCCAAAAAATCAACCATTACAAACCCTATGAAGTACAGTGCTACTTCACATGATGCCAGACATGTGACACACATGAGTCCACTGGATGGCAACTGGGCAATCAGCTCTATGTTTGGAATAAGACAAGAAACAGACCTACAACTTTGGAAATGGCTTGTCCCACTTGGGGCAAGCTCAGCTTCATGATGGTTTTGCCTATCCTCTGGACAGTCCCTGAGCACTTCCATTCCATCACTTTTCTTCCTGGATGCTCCGAGGGTGGGGCCACACTGGTAGAACTGGTCCACTTCCTCGTGATCCCTGCACTTCCTCAAGTTTGTGGAGAGCTTCTATGACTGGCATTTGGTTTGCCAGACCTGAGCCAATCTGTGGTAACCTGAGAATATTCTGTCAGCTCTCAGCTGGAAGAGCAGGGCCAGAGAGCTACCAGGGAATGACAGGGGGCATAGAATACAAAATCAGGGATTTTGGACTCCTGCACACAAGGTTCTGCAACCATCTTGAAGCAGATCATTTTCGTTTTCAGAAAAAGGCAGTGGCAGGCCATGGCCCCATGAGTTCAGGGCTCATGAACTTTCCGGCTTCTGCTTCTTAACTCTAAGGTTTGCTTACTTTGCCCTCACCCTCACTGCTTGGTTTTTCTGTGTTTTTTTCATCCTCTGGAGTGTATCACCTGCCGTATAATGCCAGCAGGTTGAAGAGATGACCAAGTCATGTTTTTTTGGGTGTAAGGTGGTAAGATAGCCCACATGTGTCTGTGATAGAGGGTAATCACTTTGAAACCAAACACTCAAGTAGAAAGCAGAGGCCGCCCACAGGAACGGCGATGCACCAACTGCTGCAATGTAGGTTAAGCACGGAGTTGCCGCTCGGGTCAGACTCTGGCTTCCACGAGCTCGTGATTCAGTAATAACTGGAAGCATCATTGCTTTTTCACTCACTATTTTTTTAACGGTTTATTCATAAAGCAATTTTTCACTTTTCACTTATTTTCAACTCCTTTCACATCTATGTGTTCACAGTTTCTGTCTTGGCTTAACCTTTCTCTCTCTCCTCCTCCCTCTTTCTGTTTAATTTTTCTTTACTCCCTTTTTTAAACCTTGAACCGTTAAAACAGTATTGAGGCCCTGATTGTTTTGCTTTGCTAACTGAAATGCTTCTTTCAACATCTTCTTTGGTTCTTAGTTATTATTATTAATCTATTCCTCTAACTACCAGCATTTTGGTCCCCCTTTCCTTTTTGTGGCAACAAGCCTAAAGGTTTTTCAGTTGTCTCACGAGTATACCTTTACTTAAAAAAAAAAAAGAAAGAAACAAAACCCACTAAATTAAACATCCTAGAATTCATGGAATTTTATTCCAGCAGAAGTTCGATTTAAGCACAACCCATTATTTCCATTAAAAGAATCTTGATTCCTTTCAGATGAGCATATTAATTCCTGGAGAAAGTTCATGGTTCTCACAAATTAGCAGAACCCTTGAACAAGCCCACTCTCTTTTTGCCAAAAGAAGCCACAATAGTTGTTTCCATACAGGCCTGCCTCTCATTTCCATATTCTCTGACATCTGCTCTCTAAATTACAAATATCTGCCTATAGCAAAAGTCAGAGTTCCAAAGAAAACAAACAAAAAGGAAATAAAAGAAATATGGAATCTTAGCATATTAAGAAGGTTGGAGGGGGT
This sequence comes from Chrysochloris asiatica, assembly GCF_000296735.1. Taxonomy (NCBI): domain Eukaryota; kingdom Metazoa; phylum Chordata; class Mammalia; order Afrosoricida; family Chrysochloridae; genus Chrysochloris; species Chrysochloris asiatica. The sequence goes on from NW_006408545.1 coordinate 23,070,849, forward strand.
GGGGGTCGAGAAGAGGAAGCCTTTCAATGCGATGGACTGACACAGTGGCTACAACAATGGGCTCAAATAGAGCAACGATTGAAGATGGAGCAGACCTGGCAGTGTTTTGTTCTGTTATACATCGGGTTGCTATGCGTTGGAATCCACTTGCCAGCATGTGACAACAACAAAGCGTATTAAGAGATGCGAGACTTCCAAATGATCTGGAAGACAACCCAGGTTGTCCTTTGCTTTATGAATCCGAAAACTCAGGGCCGGGGAGGTTCCAGGACTTTCTCGGAGCACACAGTTAACTAGGGGTTGAACCAAGACTTGCACCAAGCTTTCAGACTCTTTCCAGGTTCATTACTCTTTCCAGGAGAGCAGGCGTTCATGATTTCAGTTCCTTTGTTGAGTGTGCTTTCAAGCTCTGGTTTGGGGATCAGAGACTATCTAGGTAAATAATGCCTATGGCAATTAGCTGATCTCTCACAGCTGGCAATGGAAACGGCCATGGCTGATAGAAACATCTCCTTGGTGCCTCCACTCAAGTGGCGGCCAAAACATGTGCCCTACCTACCATACCTTAGATACTACTCAACCTGGAAGCCATTGAAGGAGGTGCAGTCACTCCGTTAATAATCCTTAGTTGGTTAGTCTCAAAACTAATCCCTGTCAATTGCTTATACTAAAACTGGGGAGGCAAGAGAGGGTCACATGGGAGGGGACAAGGGTGTCTCTCACTTCCTTTGCCTATGTAGATGGAAAGTACTACTCAAGGGAAGTAGTTCTGATGGAAAAAAAGAAAGTGGAGATGACTCCTTTTCTTCCCAAGTAATAACTGTATTGAAAGGCCTTGGAGTTTGCTTTTTTTAGAATATCAGATACAATGTGAGAGTGGTACCATGTATAATTTTCCACCGCCTTTCAGAATTCCTGGGAAATTTGGAATCAAATATATGATAGCTTTGCAAACGTTTTCAAAAAGATGTTGTTGTTGTTGTTGTCAGGTGCCATCGAATCAGAACCGACTCATAGCGACCCCATGCACAGCAGAACGAAACAATGTCCAATCCTGGGCCAACCCCACCACCACTGCCACACTTGACATCATCAAGGATGCCACCTGGCTGATCCATCTCGTTGGGGGTCTTCCTCTTTTTCTCTGACCCTCCATCTTACCCAGCATGACATCCTTCTCCAGCGACTGTTTCCTCCTGACAATATGTCCAAAGTATGAGAGACGAAGCTTAGCCATCCTGGCCTCCAAGGAGCACTCTGGCTGCATTTCTTCCAAAATAGACCTATTGGTTCTTTTGGCAGTCCATGGCACTTTTAGTATTCTCCTCCAACACCACAACTCAAAGGCATCAATTCTTCTACAGTCTTCCTTATTCACTGTCCAGCTTTCGCATCCAAATGAGGTTATTGAAAATACCATGGCTTGGGTCAGGCGCACCTTAGTCCTCAAGCTGACATCTCTGCTCTTCAACACTTTAAAAAGTTCCTGTGCAGCAGATTTGCCCAATGCAATACGTCGTCTGATCTCTTGACTGCTACTTCCGCGAGTGTTGATAGTTGATCCAAGAAGAATGAAGTCCTTGACAACTTTAATCTTTTCTCCGTGGGTAAGAATGTTGTTTATTGGTCCAGTGGTGAGGATTTTTGTTTTCTTGACATTGAGATGCAACCCATACCGAAGGTTGTGTTCTTTGAACTTCGTTAGTAAATGTTTCAAGTCCTCTTCGCTTTCAGCAAGCAAGGTTGTATCATCTGCATATCGCAGGTTGTTAGTGAATCTTCCTCCAATCCTGATGCCACGTTTTTCTTCATAGAACCCAGCTTCTCGTATTATTTGCTCAGCATACTTCATTTCATAGTATTATGGACACTTCCTCAGAATTAGATAGATTCTCCAGACACATTGTTCATATGATTACTTTTTAAATGTACAACATAGCTTAATAAGCCACAGGAAGCCTAGTTGTCTTGAAGTCACTTTTAACTCACGGTAACCCCATGTGTGTTGGAGCAGAACTGCACTCCACAAAGTTGTCAATGGCAAATTTTTTTTTTTTTAACTTTTTATTGTGAATTGAGTGAAGGTTTACAGAAAAGATCCTCAGTTTTATATTACCATCATCTATCTAAACCGTTCTAAGATGAAGAGATCTGCTACAGCTTCATTAGGTAGGGTGATCCTTGTGTTAACAAGCCATACATTTTGTTTCATCTCAATGATTGCAATCCCCTTCATGAAACAACAGTTATCCCTTTTCCTCCCTGAGGTTCCAATTTCCAGTCCACACACCTTGCCATCCCTTCTCAACTTTATCCTTAGATAAGTGTTGCCCTTTTGATTGGAATGGTTGACTATTCCATGGTGAGCGTACCTCACTAGTGTTGTTGTCCTCCTTGTGTACCTATCTATTGCTTGGCTGGAAATTAGGTCATGAGAGGTGAGTTCCATTCCAGACCAGAAGGGTGGTCAAGAGTCATAATCTCAGGTTCATTCAGACTCTTTCTGACTAGTAAGTTCAATCTTCTTTTTACAATTTTGAGTTTTGTTCTACATTTTTTCCCTACTCTGTCCAACATCCTCTAATGTGATCCCTTTCAGAGCAGTTGGTAGTAGCAGTTGGGCACCTTCTAGTTCTTATGGTCTCAGAGTCATGGAGACTGATGCTCACATGTTCCATTAGTCCATTGGCCTAACTGATTCCAAGCATCTTCAGTTCTCATCACCCTTCTTTCTTCTGCACATGGAGAGACCAATCGCTGTACCTTAGGTGTTTGCTCATGAGCTTTTAAGATCCCAGGCACTACTGACAAAAGACGATGTAGAACATTGTAGACGATGTAGAACATTGCCTTTGTGAACTATGTTATAATGGCTCCTGTTTTTAGAAGTAAGTGGCCAGAACTTTCTTTTGAGGTGCCTGCAGGTAAATTAAAGGGGTCCTGGCAACATAGTCATTAAAGTACTTGGCAGCTAATCAAAAGGTCAATTGTTCAAACCCAACAGTTGTTCTGTGGGAAAAAGATATCTGCTTCCATAAGGATTACAGCCTTAAACACCCTATGGGGGGCAATCTTACACTGTCCTCTAGGGTAGTCATGAACTGGAATCCACTCAATGGCCACGAGTCTGGTTGTTGGCTTGGTTGGATAGATTAGAACAGTCAAAATGAGTACATTAACCATTTGCACCACCCAGGAAGATAAAGGAAACTTAACTGCCTCCTACCAGTCTTACATTGATCTTTTTCCCAGATGTGTGACAATTTTGAATTATAGACTTAGGAAGGGCTTACCAGAGTGTTCATACTGTGCTTTCAAACAAACTGTAAGTCCTTCAAGGAAGGAAACTATATTCCTTCCCAAGGAAAGGAATATGTTGGATTACAGACCTTAACAATAGGTCTTTCTCTTTGTCTTTGAAATCAACATCCCTTCAGCTGTGATTTGATTTCATTCCTCATTTGCAATGGAGAACAACTGGTTACCATTATCCATCTAAATCATTCAGATACTTAAAGATGAAGAGAACTTACTGCCACAGTTCCATTAGGGTGATCCTTGTGTTAACACACTGAAAAATCTCTTACCAAAATTACCTTTACCTATCACTTCCTCTTTTCTTCATGATAGATTTAGTGGGAAAGTACAAGATGATTACATTTAGGTTTGTGTTGAATACAACCTTTCTTAAATTTAGAAAGAAGGAAATTTGTACGTGGCCAACTTTGATTCCCTACTTCTCAATCCTATAAAGAAGAACAAACTAGGAGAGGGTTTATTAGTTTATAGTATTCTGTGAATTGGGCAATGAAGAGTATTTGTGAAAGTCAAGCTAAAAGTAATTTTTCAGTCTTGCTGAGTTTTTGCCTGAATTACATGATCAAGACTGTACTGACATGGAAATCACTTTTTACTTATGTAGCGAGAAGCTGTTAAGCAGCACTCTGAACAAAGAGACTGGATTCTGAGAACTTGAAGCTTGAGAAATAATGTGAAGGGAGACTTATCCATGGGCCCTAAAACTTTTCACTTAGATGCTGTCCACTTAAAAAGTGGACTCTAAAGGTGATAAACAATGCTCAAAATGGTCAGATTTCTTCTGATAAGAGCTGTAATGAAATGGACTTATCATGAATCAAGAACTCTATGATCTCTTAAAGGGAATACAAGCATCTCCTGGATTGGTTATAGAGACATACTAACTTCTCTCCTAGACATTCATTTTTTTTTTTTTAAGGTTTTTATTGTGGATTGAGTGAAAGTTTACAGGGCACATCATCAGTTTCACATTCAACCATTCATATGACTTGTTTCATTACATTGATTATAATCCCCTCCATATACCATCAGTTCAGTGGACATTCATTCTTTAAGCTGCCACCCTCTGTGTGGTTGTGTGCCATCAAGTTGGTTCCGACTTATAGCGATGCTGTATAGGGTTCCCAAGGAGTAGCTGGTGGGTTTGAACTGCCAACCTTGTGGTTAGCAGTCCAGTGCTTATCCTAAGTGCTGCACCAGGATTCCACAGCCTTTTTTTCTAGACCATATTATCTTGTTAACAACAACAAACAAGATAATATGGTCTAGAAGAAAAGACTGTGGAATCCTGGTGCAGGACTGAGTCGGTTCTGACCCACAGTAAGCTGGTATAGTTTCCAGGTGGTGAGCAGCTAGTGAGCTTGGACCGCTGACCTTGTGGTTCAAACTGACTTTGAGTTCAGTGCATTAACCCACAGCACCATACCAGGATTCCATATTTCTTGGAGGGATGGTTTTATATTAGAAATTTACCCTGTGCCTCTAGTTATTTTAATTCCTCTGTTCTGGCTTTTCCCCATATCTCTTTTAAAGATTATATAAGAAAGAAGCACACACACACACATGAGGGAATACTCTCACTTACATTAATTTGTGGGTCTTAAGTTGGTCTCATCCCCCTAAAGAGTAAAAACTTGAGAAATGCACCTATAAACTGGCATGGAATTGTATATTATAGTTAAGTGTCATTGAGTCGGTTCTGACTCATGGCTACTCTGTATAGGGTTTCAGAGGAGTGGGTTTGAAGTGCCAACCTTGCAGTTAGCTGTCTAGTGCTTAGCCTACAAAACACACTGCCATCAAGTTGATTCTGACTCAGTGATCTTATACAGGACAGAGTAGAACTGCTCCTTAGAATTTCCAAAATTGTAAATCTTTACAGGAGCAGACCATCAGCCTCATTTCTCCTGTGGAGCTGTTGGTGGATTTGAACTATCAACCTTGGAGTTAGCTGCCCAATGCTTAGTCCACAGCACCATCAGAGCTCCTTGTTGCCTTATAGGAGACTGAATACATCATTTCTGCACAGAGCTTTTGTTTTGTTGAAGAAAATTGATGTCTTCATCTTTCCTTGCCCGACTAACAACTGCATAAAACCTCAGTCCAACAGTGTGGATTTTCCCCTGGTTGACTTGGGTGTTTAGTGAACATTATCTTTTCATGTAATATTTCATTAAACAGCTAAGTTCACAAGTGTTCCCAAGATTTATAACCCTCAAGTTCTTTGCCAAGTAAATAAACTATGATTTGTGGCAGTTTACTGTGACTCTCTGGATCTAACTGGGCTAAATTTTGAAAAATTATTATAATAATGGTTCTGTAGAATTTAGGAATGCAACCAGCGCCATTTGGCACAGTTAGGACAATAGCATTCTGGTTTTTTTAACTTCAGTTACATGTTGGCAGTATTTCAAATGCTTGGCACAGATATCTAAGTGAATTTAAAGAAGAAACATTAAAAAAATATCAGACAGCTCTGAGTGTTCAATGTAAGGAGCACTGTTTTTTAACATAAAGATATCATGACACTATGAACTTGGTCATGGGTGAAACAGCAAACATAAAAACCACTTGCAAAGGGTTTTTACATCTTCTTCTCATAGAAGGCACTATCACTTTTCTAGAAGTAACTCCTATTCGTATCTACCAAATTTATTTGTACCTTTTTTTTTTTTTTTCTGTAGACAGGTTGGTTTCTAGAGAATCAATGCATTCTTACATGGTCCTTGGGTTTGACACCAACAGTGCCCAGATTCTGGTAAAGGATCTGCTTTCTAGACATTTCTTCTAAACACAGTGACAAATCTACTTCCAAAATTTAGCTAGGAACATAGCAGCTTTGTAGGATAAGCACTGGACTGGGAACTACAAAGCTGGTGGTTTAATCCTACTAGCTAATCAATCCATGGAAGAAAGATGTGAGGCTTTCTCCTCCCACAAAGGTTGACAGCCTAAGAAACCCGGTGCCAGCTCCTTATGAGTTGATGGCACTTAACAAGTTTAGATGTGAAAGAAAATGTTATCATGGGAAGTAAGGTGTGAAGGCTAGCAAAAGCACGAAAGCCCATATTCTTTGTGATGGGTCATTGAACAAAACTGATCCAATTTCCAGGGTTTCCCCAAGGCCCCTCCCCCATGAGAAGGCTGGGTTTCCACACATATACATAATGACCCAAAGTCTAGAATAGCATTCCTGAAATTAATCCAAGTCTGCCTTACCTTCCTATCACCCCATGTTGATCAATAAAATAAAACACAACAAAAGCAAACAAATCTTCCCCACTTTTGGGCTAATGATTTTAAAGAGCACCCCTTATAGCTCAAAATTAAAAAAAAAAATTCTTACAATGTCCACAGTTTTGTGAGACAACAGGTCAATGCTTGCATATCACTCACAAGTGCAGCCCTTGTATGGGGGTAGGAGTGGGAGGGACTGAACTAATTTGCTGGTTGCTTGAAATAGAAAGAGAAGCAGAGTGGAGACATAGAATTGCTTTCAAAATTTGTTCTAAGGCCAAGCTTCCAGTATGGGTAAGATGTCACTCAAGACACTAGACAAGCAATGGTAAAGCATGAATATTTATATTTAATTTACATTTGACAATTTGCACATAAATAACAATGTAAACCAGTACGTAAACATAAGAAGATTGTTGTTCTAGCAAAGTAAAAAGCCAATAACTTTGGTCAGTTTTAACTTTGAATAGAGGAAAAAAAATAAAATAAAACCACTGTTGATTGTGGGCTCACATTCACATGTAAGAGGCCAAAGAGGGAAAGTCAGACAGAAAAGCAGGACATCTCAAGCCATTGTGCGCATCTTTGTAAAGGTCTTCAAATATAAGAAAGCGCAAAAGGATAAAAAAAGAAATAAGTGGTTGAGAATACAAAGTATTTGGTGTTGATGTTAGGGTAGTGATGCTTTGGTTTACCTACAATAAAAACACTTTATCTGTCAAACATGGAGACAGAAAATTTGTCAGTCTTGCTATTTCAAGGAACAGATCAGTAAGGCTCTTAGGTTTCTCTGGATTATTCTTGATTTATTCTACTCTGCATGTTAACGTTAATTCTGTGAATGATATGCTCAATATGCAAAATGGATAGATTAGAGATGTATTGCTATTTAGAGAGAAAAATTGGGTGGCTAACAGAGTAAATAATAAGATTTTTATTTGTGACTTGGGTATGACCACATAATCACAATGTGGCAAAACAAAACATAAAGCTGTTTTATATTGTCCTTAATAGTAAAAAAAAAAAAGATTCATCTCTTTCTTCCTGGTTGTTATGTGGTCCCCACCTCTGCACCAATGATTAGGTCAAGCCCCAAGCACACCAATATAATTATTCGGTTATTGAGCGTTAAGCAAAGTCTCAGAGAAGGTCGTTTTGGTTTTTTGCCCTTATGAAAAGTAGGTTCCTTTACATGGTTTGGCTCACAATTTAAGTGGTTATAAATATATATACATATGGTATAGTGGTATAAATAGATTTATAAATATACATCATTCTTTGCTACACCTTGAATGCCAACAAGTAATCTTTGGGCTTAGCAGAACAAAAGATAAAATGACACACACTCTATCTTTTTGGAGTACACTTGGGTTTCTTTTTTAGGGTAGCAAATCATTAGATAAGACACCATTTCCTGTACTACTGGACTACTCAATGAGGTAATTGTTGTTGAACAACTTTGCAATGCTCTTTCATCTTCAATTAAATTAACCATAAAATGTAAAAACACAAATACTGAGGACAGTTTTACAGAAAAATATAAAATTGGATGTGTTGGGGATAGGAATGTTCTATTACCCGCTCTTACCCTAAGACACCGAGAATACCCGTTTTTCTGTTTTTGTTTTTAAAGTATGGCCTGAGCCTATCTGCCTCAAGGTCCTTCTTGGTAGTAGAGCACCATGTCTGTGCAACTTTGACATAAAATAACCAACAATAAAAACAACACCAAGACTCAAGCCCTCAAACATCATACACACAAAACCAACTGTGCTTTGGGAATGGTTCGCAGTGGTTTTAAACATGGCATTCTGTCTTCTTCACATTGTTAGAGAATACATTGGGATGCAAAAGTCATGTGGCCATTCTGAATGGTCACATGACTTGGGGGAGATGGGGAGACCCTGCTTTTTTAAGAGAGAAAGGTAGGCTGACAAAGCCGTCTTGTCACCTTTCTGGGTAAAATGGTGGTTGGGGGGAAACTCAGAATGATCTACAAAAATATATATATTTTTTCTTGTATCTTCCACTGAAGTGACTCTTGGGTAATTCTGCACACATCCCGTCTCCCCCACCCCCAAGTCATACAGTGCCATTAAAATGATATGATCTTATGAATTGACACATCAACTGTCTAATTTGGCAATACCAAAACCTCATTTTCAAATATTACAGGTGGAAGTTGGCTGAGGAAAGTAATATATTTGCTAAATTTTAGGTACTTAAGCAGATGGGCAGAAATTATCTACAAAGAATGGCCACAAGACAAAAAAATATAACATTTATACTCAAATTACAAGGAATTTTTCCAGTAATTGTAAACTTTTTTAATGATTGCTTTCTGAATGATAAATTGCATAATAAATTATGAAGTATTATCATTGAAAAAATAATTATGGCTAGGCAATAGTCTTAGTAATGGGAAGGCTATGCAAACATATTCACACAAATACTCAAAATACAGGTTCAAATATATAGATGTGGGTGTAAATAAGTATATATAATAGGTATATATATAGTCTTTGCCTCGTTTATGCCCTGAGATTTCAGTAACTTTGGAGTTCCTTCTGTAATTCCAGAGTGATGAGGTTTCCCCTCACATCTGCCGTCAGGAGAGCTCTGCAGAACTGGAATTGTATATAAGCAATTTGCTACAGGCACCCTGACTCGCCAAGTCCTAAGTTAAAAAACAAAACACTTTTCATTTTCTGAAAATCTTAAGGATCCATTGTTTCAACTGTTTCTTGTTTGACCTTTACAGGTACCAGAGGTAGTGGGTGAGTGTGAGGGAACTTCATGAGGGCCGGGTCTGATGATTCATAAAAGTTACACCCTGGGGAGAGGAGCCCATTCTCCACATTTCTTTGCAAAGAAACCTTGAGACCAGTGTCTTCCTTCTCTTTTCTGACCATGGCCAGAATTTCTTTTTCCACCACAGAGGTCACATCAACATTGTCCTCCATGTCTTCGAGCCGGTCAGCATTGTCACTGATGTCAAACTTCTCGATCTCTTCGTTGATGCGAGTCAGATCATCCAAGGGCAGCCCGGTGGCTGGAGCCACAGGGCAGTTGCCTTTTAGGTGGACCTTGAGGCTGCAGAGGTGGATGTAACTCTTATGGCACTGGGCACACTTATGGGGCCGCTCCCGGGTGTGTAGGCGCTTGTGGAGCTTCAGGTGTACAAACTGGGTGAACTTGGCAGGGCACACCTTGCACTGGTAAGGTTTCTCTCCTGAGTGGAGACGCAGGTGAGTCTTGAGATTGCTGGTGCTACTAAATCGTTTATGGCAAACCTACAGTATAGAGAAGAGGGCAGAGAAGGGAGACAGAGAGACCAGAAGATTAGAAGTTGCTAATGGGAGGGGCAAGCTGAAAAAACAAACAGCCAGCACCCTGGGCGGCTAGAAGCTTCCCTGTGGCACCTACGGTGTGGTATTTAGCAAGCAGGGCGATGCAGGCATACTGCACACGAGGTAGTGTTTATTTCCCCTGCCATTTTCCACCCACTGGAAGCTGGCTGTGTCATCATCTCAGCTTGTGAGCTAGGACAGAGCACTGGGAGGTCCCAGTGCCCTCAGCCCAGGGCAAGGCAGAACTCTCTGTGTTGGCAAACTACAGGTTGTCTGACACAGAAGGGAAACACCAAAGACATGTTCTACAAAGGTCCAAAGTTTCACACAGAAAATACTGCCCACCTGGCATTCATGAGGCTTTTCTCCTGTGTGTACCAGGTAGTGTTTCTGCAGGTGGGCAAGCTGAGTAAAGCCCTTGTTGCAGGTCTGACACTTGAAAGGCCGTTCTCCACTGTGCACTCGGAGGTGGACCTGGAAAGAAGATGGATGTGTTAGGTCTGTTCTCAAACCAGCTCTTAGACCTAATGTTTCTCCTCAGAGACTCAGGCATTCATGATACAAACAACTTAAGCACCGAAACATAGTCTTAACCAGAACAAACAAAGCCCCAATGTTTTCAAAATACTTTGTTCTGTTTGAGCAAAGGAACAAAATCACAGGCTAAAAACAAATTATTTAAAAAACCTAGCCAGTTGTCACCGAGTAGATTCTGACTCACGGAAACCCCATGTAGCAGGCTCTAGAAGGATCTTCTAGCCCAAACCTGCTTTTTCCCCCCAAAGAAACTCAAGAGAGGGCAATAACTTGTTCAAAGCCACCAAGCTAGAAGTGGCAAAAGCAGAACTCACATCCACTAGGTCTCATACTGCTGAGACTGCAATTTATGACTTATGGAAAGTGAGCTAAACACCCACCAGAGTGCACGCACACACACAGATACTAGCAGATGTGCTGACTGCTTTGTGTGGAGGCCTACCTTCAGGTTTGAGAGCTGGCCAAAAGTCTTGGCGCAAACATTGCACTCATACTTAATCTTGCCATTCTGCTTCTTCAAAGGATAGGGAAGTGTCTTATAGCCAGTCATGTTTCTTTTGCTCTTAATGAGATTGATGGCTTCATCACTGCTGGGGGCTGCCATGGCTGCTGAGGTAGCTTTGGGTTGTACCACGTGCTCTGACGTGGCAGCTGTGCCCGCTGTTGGAGACCCGCTCGTGGGGCTACATGCCTTGTCCTTCATGCTGGCGGCAGCCCCAGTTAGGGAAAAGGCACTATGGGGCGCTGGAACAAGCACGTCCCTGGGATGTTCAGGCTGAAGCAACCTCCGTGCTCCTTCTGAGGGCAGTGAGCTTGGGAGAGAAGCAGGGTTGAGCATGGGGTGAGGCAGGTTGCCCCCACTCAGGAGGTTACTGTAGACAGGGTACAACCTTGGGAAAAGACCGAAGTTGTTGATGCCATTGATGTTGCCCACGGCACTCAGGCCATTACAATTCATGCCATAAGGGGGTAAAAGGAACTTGGAGTAGTGGGCATTGTAAGAGGGGATGAAAGCTGATGGGAGATGGGGCGGAGGTGTGTATCCAGGGTAAGAGCCCAAGCCTTCAGTGCCGTAGGGTGCATTCAAGTAAGTGTACGAGTCTCGGTGTTCTTGAGAGGCAGGAGCCAGAGGTGACACTGTATTCCCTGGGCTGCTGTGAGGACTGGAGCTTTTTAGGGTTTGGTCAGGGCTGCTTCTTGCTGAGGGACTTGGAGTTGTGGAGGATGGAATAGGAGAGTGAGTAATGTAGGTTGGTCGCTCCATCCCATAGGCTAGAGACGCTTTCAAAAAGTCTTCGGGCAGAGGGGCCCGGATTGGGTAAACAACCCGAGGATACAAAGGCATTTCAGGGCTCCCATTTTTCCTGAAGTCATCCATGTCTTTTTCTGAAGTAAGGGGTGAAATGTTGGAACGGTACAAGTCCCTTCCTTTGGAGGGGTTGGAGTCCAATTTTAGGATTTCTTTTACGCTGTACTCTCTTTTGGGGGCACTCTTTGGGCAAAGTTCACTTTTCTCAGTGCTCTGTTGCTTTGGGTTGTCCTGTGTGTGTGCTGAAATGAAGAAGAGAGGGCAATTACTCAAAGGGATATAGAGAACCGAAGTGAAATTGCCAGCGTACTCTCTCTTCTCGAGAAAACATGAGCACCAGCTGGAGACATGAGGAGGCACACCTGGCCCCCTTAACGCCCGCTCATTCGAGAGTCTCTGGGCCACTCACTAAAAACGGCTGCTCCGTTCCCCTCAGCAAAATATGACAATGATGGCAGCTATCAAGTGAATAGTGCTATCTGGATTATTTTCTTTCCACTAGTAAACACTCTAAGACAGCAAAGTGTTATTCGAGCCTGACCCAACGGCTTCCATTAAAATGGTGTGGAAAAATACTGGGGCGGGGGGGGGGTGGGGGGTGGGGTGGAGGTGGGGGTGTCAGAGGTTAATATAAAGTCATTCTGCTGTTCACAGTTTACCTAAAGGAAATCAGCACACCCTGTGAGCTAGATGTGAAAGATTAAGACTCATTTCAAGTAAGAAGCAGTCATCAATTTTTGCCTTGATTCTTATTTAATGTGAATTTGATAAAGCCCTGTTCAAACTGCCTACACATCCAATAGACAGATGAGCAATGTGGATGCCACCCCTTCACAACCTCCATTTGCTGATGACCCAAGAATAATCTCTCTAAAGCCTGGTCTGGTAGAACCAGGTTCCCAGCAAGGCTGTCCCCTGGAATCACAAAGCGTGATACAGTCACCTCTGCCAAACCACAACAGGCACTTCCCGAGCCAGTCCAATTACTTAGAGCACCAAAGAAAACAGAGGCAGCGGAGATGAAAGCATTTACTCCAAAAGAAGGTATATGATTACTTGGTAAATATACTATTTAGTAACAGCAGCAATGAGGAGGAACAGTTCCAGAGCATCCATAGCACCGCCAGCCCTCCCCCTGCGCCCCCCCTCCCCCAATACACAGAGCAAGCAAATGTATCTTCTGTGACTGAAGATGCCTTCAGGAAAACACCAGTCAGAGGGTGGGAAATGCAAAACTCCCTGCTCAGCATTCCCTGGAAATCAAAAGTAAAACATATGACGCTTAGTCTGAGGTCTGGTTATTGGAGGGCAGACAGTCAGTGTGTGTGAGGATGCCTTGGGAGGCAGCAGAACTCTTTGCTTCAGTAGGGTCCAGGCTATGTGTTGAAGCTTTTGTCAAGTGTCTTGAAATGTCTCGGCTTGATTTGACTGAGAAAGAACTCCAGGCCTGATATCTGATAGGTCTAGAAATTAACTATGTGGAACTCCAGATTCTGAAGGCTTCAAATCCATTCTCTTGGCTGACAGGTTTGAGGGATTCAATTCTAGTTTGAGAGCTCCTCAGAGAATGTTATCTCTCTGGCTAGCTGTTATCAGTTACTCCTTGGCCAGCCAGCAGCCCCAGAATAAACACAGAAAACAACACTATCAGGGAAGATGCTGATGGGGGCAGTGATGGAAAGATTGGTGAGGGAGAGGGATTTCTGAAGCCACTAAACCAAAATAAATATCACACCTTATCAGGCCAATATCAGTCTTCTAGTGAGGCCCAGCAGGCAGGAAGTTCAAATTGTCACTTTTGTTTTTTAAAGCTAAAATGGCAAAGGAAGAGAGAGACAGCTAAGCTGGAAAACTGATAGGAGAGGCATCTCAACAGCCACAGAAAGGAATTTCACAGAGGTGAAAAAGTGATTTGGAGGCATCTTCCACATAACCCCCCTAAACCCCCCGGCTGGGGGGGGGGGGGGGGAAGAAAGGCATCCTAATGAAATGGAAATACAGAAACTTTATTCAACTTTCTGCCATTTTTAGTCAGCAAATTTTACCCAATGAAGTCTCATAAATTTTTCCAATTGGCTTCAAAACTCCCTTGGTTCTAAAATCCAACAAGATAAAGCTTCACAAATAAAAAATTAAGTCCATATACGGCCCTGTCTCTAATACTCAGGAAGACGGTCTATTAAGCACATTAAGAAAGGTAGCTTACAGGAGCTGAGACAAAGCTGATGATGGGGCCAGAAAACAAAAAAATTAGGATTGATAATTTTCTGTGCAAAATACTTAGGAGAGTACCTGGCAAATAGTAAACCCCCAATAAAGATTTGCCATTTTTTATGCCTTCAGAAGGAGAAATCAAACGATATCTCATTCTGAAATGATATCCACAGGGGAATGTCAGCTTCCCGGATATGTTCTACAGGTAGTACTTTTGGAGTCTGTATGAAGGTTCCGTTAAAAAAAAAAAATCATCTCTCAAACAGCAGCTGAGTAATCAGTAGAACTTGTGTCATTTCTGACTCTCCCACTCAGCAGCAGCTTGAGTTAACATGAAAAAGAAAATCAAGATCTGTTTTTGTTCTTAAATCTTAATGGCTGTAGGCGGACGGGAGTCATTTCAAGAGTGAACTGCTTCTGAAGGCTCTGAATGGCTTAATTATGCCAACTCACATTTTCGATCTATAATAAGAACCCCAAGACTACAAGAAAGAACCTAGAAGTTCTGCAGTAAGCAAAACAAAGCCTGTTTTCAACTGAAACTGAGAAAGCAGATTAACATTTAGAAGTCTATAATTTGGTCAACTGTTTTCTAGATGGGTAGATAGATAGATAGAAAAAAAAAATATCAAAAACTTTGGGAGGGGTAGGAATTTAATAGTTCTTATTCCTTTTTTTTTGGAGACCTGGTGTGGTGCTGTGGGCTAATGCGTCAGACTGCAAAGTTTTTTTAACTGCAAGGTTGGTGGTTTAAGCTCACCAGCTGCTCCTTGGAAACCCTATACAGGGTCGCTATGGGTTGGTACCTACTCAATGGCACTTAACAACACCACCAAACTCCTTTTTTAAAACTTTTTTTTGCTCTTTTTAAATGTCATTTAGAGTTTGTGATCACTGGTACTTACTTTCTCTTATCCCGGTTTGCTTCAAATTCCTTCTCCTCAAAAGTCAAAGCCAACTTAGCCACCACTGCCACCCAAACCCTCAAGGAGATCTGGGCCCAGAACTCCATTGTGTTTTAAGCATGGAAACCCAACACAACTCATTTGGAGACACAATCTACCTATTAGACCTGATGAAACAGTGGAAAATTTCCTGATCTAGTCTCAATCGTCAGTTGCCACACCTAAGACAACTTAGGTTTCACAATTGGCAGCAAGAGTCTTGTCTGACTGTGACTGGCTATTGTTAACTCTCTTCTTTACTATGAATACTGGACAAGTAAAGGGTATCTGAAGAAAAGGTTTAACTAGCACTTTATAGGACTTTAAAAAAAGATTCTACATAAAGGAAGGGAGATATTTGGGGAAACAAGGGTGTTACTTTTCTCAGTACATGTGAAAGTTGCTTCTGAACACAAAAAAGAACATGCATTTGGAACTTAAAATACTGTGTGGAGTGTTTCTTTGGAGAATAAAAATGAAAGACCTTTAGAACAGTTTGTGATTGGCTTGGGTGGGGGAAGTATGTGACAAAGCTTCATCATGCTTGGTGCAAATTCACTGGGCTGGGTCACCTCAAATGGAGTTACTATTACAAAAAAAACAAAAAAAGACTTTCTCTGACTCTATGAATGATTAAGCTCAAGGGATTGGAAGGAGACCCTCCAGAGGAAGTGGCTTGCTATATACTAAGAAAGAGGAACTAGCAAGTCTTCCCATGAAATACCCTGCTGAAGTATAAGTTCCAGAAAAATGTGACTGTGCGTCTTGTCTTTTACCACCAACTCTTATCACTGGGTCTCGATCGTACATATGCCAAACTATCTGAAAGGCTCCTGGGGTACTCCACATAAAAGAAATGGCAGAGAAAATCTCCAGAGTGCTGAATACAGATGAAGGAAAAGAATCACCTTTGGTCAAACTTGATGAAACCGATTTGCTCATCTTAGAAGTGTTTGTTTCTAAACATTCCAAGACCCTTTCCTGAAGATTCAGTGATTATTCAGTGAAGATTCCACGTTAAATTATGGGACAACAGATACAAAACCCACAGACTCTAAGCGGGTCCTGTGGGGGAGGCGCTTACACTTTTTTGGTCCCAGATTTTTAGAAAACCGAAAAATATACAATGGACCATGGGGAGATATGTAAATCTGAAGATGTCCACCAAACAATTATAGTTGTGAAGTGCCATCGAGTTGGTTCTAACTCACAGCGACCCTGTACAGGGTTTCTGAGGCTATAAATCTTTCTGGGAGCAGAAAGCCTGATCTTCCTCCCATGGAGCAGCTGTGGGTTTGAACTGCTGACCTTGTGATTAGCAGTCCAGTGCTTATCCTACCGCACCACCAGAACTCCTCCCAAATAGTTATGTTGTCATTTAGTGCTGTCGAGGCGATTCAGACTCAGAGCAAGCTTGTATAGATTATACACAACTAGGATAAATAATTGGTACTAAGGTTTAAGTCAAACTTCCAGTTTGTGCAAAAACATCTCAAAGGTGAAAAAATGAACCATTTAACCTTCAGATAAAGCAAATGAGACAGCATGCTGGTGAATGTCATAAAGGGTAGATGGGGATTCTTTGTATTATTCTTATAACTTTTCTTTAAGTCTCAGGTTATATCAAGACAAAAAGTTACAACAAATTCAGCAGTTTTAATTTTTAATCCCCAAAGAACTGATTTTTAAAAGTGTTATATGAGACAACTACCATAGTAGTTAGAGGTTAGAATCAGAAACTCCTAAGTCATTCAGAGAACATTTGAAAATGACTAAAAGGAAGAAGCCATTTGCAGCAGAGAGAGGTCATGACAGTAAATTTTAATCAAATAAAAAAGTAAAAGCTGAGGAACTGAGAATTTGTTAAGATAAAGTGATCTAGGCAGCTACTGTAATACTGATGAGGCGATCAGATGATTAAATTTTTACCATAAGGAAGGAAGTGAAGATACAAAATCTTTAAGGTTATCCATTTAGAATAATTTTTGAAAAATCATGACTGAGACTTGTTCTAGGAACAGTCTTACAATGTTCCATGTCAGAGAATAACTTAAAAAACAAACACAAATCTTCACAGTATTTTTTTTTATGTATGTTAAAAGCACCAATATATTACCAAAAATAAGGGGTTATCACCTGTGAACTTAGACTGTCAAAACCAGCTCTCATTATTATGGTATTCCACTCACCCACATTAGAACTGGACATGTGTTTCTTCCCATAACTTTCGGAATTTAACACTTAAAGCAACTCTTCCTTTATTTTCTAGTGATCAAGTTTTATACTAAGAACTTTACAAGAAAAAAAAAATCCCCCCCTCTTCAAGTCATTTGTTTAAACTACCTAGTGTGGCCCAACAGATGGAGCTGTATAATTAAAAACATGTTATTAGCTCATATGAACAGGACTGACATTACTGGCATTTAAAAATTTTTTTTGTTCTGTAATCCACTTACTGAGATTCATCATTGTCAGCTCTCCAGGATAAGGGTAGTGAAGCCTTTCTGCAAAGTCCCGACAATACCACACAAGAAGTTCCTGGTTGGCAGGGATGGGCTTAATGGTGTAGAAGTAGATGTTCATCCCGTTCTGACATGCAGCCAGGTTTTGCTCCCAGGCAGAACGGGAAGGATTCACATAACGCATCCAGTTGCTTTTCTGCTCATTAAAGCCATCGATGATGTGGTGAAGCTCTCCCCTGGAATAGATCTGTCCAAAAGAGAAGACATGTAAAAGAGGGTCAACCCCAAAGCGATGGAAAGCTTCCCCTAGCACCTCTGAGGACAAGCATAGAAAGTACCATGTGTGATTTCTGGTCCCCTATCGCCTAGTGAGAAAAATAAATCTGTTTAGCTGAAGTAGTCTTGAATCAGCAGAAATAAGGGCTGTTACAGATAAGGCACACTTGGTCAGTTACCTTTTCCATTTCAGTTTTATCGTCTTTTCACGTTCGGGAAATAAAAAGCAGAAGAATGAAACACACAATTTCATTTAAGGAGCTGCCTCCAACTGATTAAACCACCAGAGTACTATTTTGCTACCGGAGTGAATGGCAAATGGGCGAGGATATGATTATGCTGACTTTTAATGCTTTGAGTCACCTGGGCAAGACTAAGGCGACTGACTACAAATGACTACGTCAAACTGAGTCTCTCACAGTTTTTCTAAGGCCTCTGTACTCGCGTTTCCTACACCCCCGCCCAAGGCTTAAACTATGCAAACATCCTCCACCCCCACCCCTCCAAGTCCTAAAGTAACACTTGTTCATATGAATACTTGGAATCTTGCCTTTTTGTGGAAACACTGGGTGGGGCAAAGGTGAACTTCACCTGCCATAACAAAGTGAACACCGGGACAGAAGCCAGAATTCAACAGTCTACTGAGAAGTCACTTTTCCTCTTGATAAACATGTTCAGCCCTGTACTTTTCTCTCAAGCCAAAGGAGAGGAGAGGGAACCCTCTTATCTGTGAGGAGGTTGGCTAAAACGCCACACACAGAGCCACAGGCGTGTATTTTTGGGAAAAGAACAGGAAGAAAATATGTTCTTTAAAGGCAATGTATCATGAATTCAGAGTTTGCATTAAAGCAATACTACTTCTGGTGAACAGACACACTGCAGATATTGGGTGAAAAGGCAGAGAGGTAAGAAGAGGAAACATGAGAGTCTGACTGAAACGACTTTATAAACAAATTCTTTATCCTTCCACAGAAAGGTTTTTTTTCTCACTCTCTCTTTTTAATAGGTGCTGCCTTTTCTTTAGACTTAACATTTTCTTTTACAATCAGTGCCTGGTCATCTACAACTTTTTATCTCCAAGTACAAGGCCACTGTTTGTAACAGAAAAAATTTCTCTGACAGGGCAGCAGGTTTATGCCGTGGTCTTCTTCACATGCTGTCTACATTAGTCTATATATTGTTTCTGTATTTCACTTAAACCTTATCAAAAGTAAAAAGGAACTCTGTCCCTTTAACACAGGCAGTAAACACCAGAATCACTTTCTTTTAAGAGTAACTTCCTGTAAATTGTGAAGGGGGAAATACATGTGGCTTCATCAAAGCAGTTTGTGAGAGCTTTTGCGGTGTGTTTTGTTAAGAGAAAATGGAACAAGGCTGGGTGAATTCTGCTATCAAGAGGGGTTTTCAAGTTTGTTTACTCTGATGTGCAAACTTCCAGGAACATGGGGTTCCATCACTGATGCACTCTTCGCTGGGGCGGAAGCTGCTTTCTAAAGCTTTGGGTACGCTGCTTCCAGTCAGCCTTCCACGGATGACAATTTACTGTATCCTCATTTAAAACCAGCAACGTCGATGCCATGAAGTCACACACATACACACCCACAAGAAAATAAAACAATAATGCAAACATAAAATGAACGCTGTTCCCTATCACCTCACTACATTTCCATATATTATCAAAAAGATTAAAAACGTGCTGACTCACAGTGCAGTTACAAGAAATAATGCCACTGGTTTCTCAACTTGAACATCCCTTCTCTCCTGTGTAATTTGCATGAAACTTTTTCTTTCCCCACAACAGATGTTAGTATTCCTGCCAGCAAAATCAGAATGTTTTTAATATGTGGGATGATAACGCCTACAAATATCCCTTATATGTGAAAGAATAATAGAAATAAACCCTTCCCTAAGGAAAGCCTTTCAGTCACTTGTCAGAACTCTTCAATGGACCAGGGAACTGTGACAGGTGATGGATGGGAGGGTCTTAGGGATTTCTTGAATTAATGAGATTTAGGATATCTTTAATTCTGACCCTGGACTCCAAGAATGAATACAACTCTATGGCTCACGTCAGGGAAGAGTTTATTGGTAATAAAGGCAAAACATGCCCTTGTTGACATTTTCCCCATTAAAAATCATATAAAGATGCTTTATGCATGAGTAATTATGAAGTTAAGACTGTAAGCACTCAGGTTTTAGTGAATTTGTTCAGATTCTCTTTTGCTAAGGAAATAGTAAAATACTTTTTTTTTTTAAAAAAAGAAAACCTTCCTGGATTAAAAACAAACAAAAAACCTTGTTCCTTAGGAACAGCTACTGAGTGATTCCCAACAGAAGTTTTTTGATAATGATGGATGTGACAATATTCAAGGCAAAAATATTGGCCAAGGTAATTATAATCTAATTCTTGTTAATCATGCAAACATTTTTTAAAAAGAATGGAAACAATGGCTCCCTGTTTGAAATGTACATTTTGTATAAGTATAAAAAATGACTTTTTATTTTTAAATTAATAAGCGTATCTTTATTTTCTAAGTGAAGAAAAGGAATATCCCAGAAAGATATGCTGGAATCGGGGTTGGGGGTCGGGGGTAGGGAATAGTTTTACTTTTCTCAGTTCACTCCTTAATGCAAGATCTTTATTTCCTGGACTTCATCTCACTAATCTACCTCTGGGGTCTTTTTTAATCCTGCTACAGTCCTGGCATAAGGAGTTCTGGTAGTGTAGTGGTTATGAATCGGGTTGCGAACTGCAAGGTCAGCAGTTCGAAACTACCAGCTATTCTTTGGGAGAAAGATGAGACTTTCTGCTCCCGTAAAGATTTACAGCCTCGGAAACCCTGTACAGGGTCACTATGAGTCGGAACTGACTCCACAGCACATAACCACCAACCACCACCAGAATCCTGGTGTGGAGCTGTAGGAATAAGCATTGACTGTAAGGTTAGTTTCAAATGTAAGATGGGTTTGAACCACAAAAGTCGGCAGTTCAAGCCTACCAACTACTCCTCAGAAACCTTAGACAGGGTTATTATGAACCAGAACCGACTTGGTGGTACTTAACAACAATTCCAAAGGAAATTGTACTGGGCAGATTTGTTAAACAAGAAAACATAACATCTGACATATTTGCAGTAATTTTTTTCCTTATTCTACGGAGGAATCTGTTGCTGTTGTAAAGTGCCATCGAGTCAGTTCCAACCTATAGTGACCCTGTATATAGGGTTTCCAAGGAGTGGCTGCTGAGCTTAGATCCCGACCTTTTGGTTCAAACCGATTTTGCAGTTCAGCTCATTAACCCTCAGCACCACACCAGGACTCCTGGACTAATCTACATGCTGTCACATTCAATTTTTGATACAGACTCATTTATACAGAACTAGTCCTGTCGTCCTTTTTCTATTTTCTAAGCTTCATCCTTCCTTCATGTCATTTATTTTCAAGACAATTCATTTATGATAAC
This sequence comes from Chrysochloris asiatica, assembly GCF_000296735.1. Lineage (NCBI taxonomy): Eukaryota > Metazoa > Chordata > Mammalia > Afrosoricida > Chrysochloridae > Chrysochloris > Chrysochloris asiatica. Next base: position 23,091,959 of record NW_006408545.1, read on the forward strand.
ACATCCAGTTAACGTTAACTCAGCAAGAAATCAAGAAGGGGTGAAAACTAACGCTTGGTGACTCATTACTACTTCCTTGCAGAGAAATGCAAATTAAAACTACCCTTGAAACAAGCAGCAAAATGTTTCCTTTCATCACAAAGCTCTAATTGTCAAAATTAAGATTCACATAGAGTCCATTTCTCCTGGCATTAACCACCTATGGGCTGTATTTCCAGAGGCACACATATTTCTTCATATTTGCTCAGAATTCCCCGAGGTCTGTGGGGAGTCTGAATACTTGTAGGTGAGCCCAGCTTTTCTCAGGACAGGTTGAAGAAGGGACTGACCTAGCTCTTCTAGCTCCATTCTTCCCCCCGACTTAATACTTAATTAATCTGGAAATTGTTTCCTTACTTACCCTCCAAAAATATTTTCTGTTTGCATTCTTGGGAACCGTATCATTGGTATAGATTTCTCCTATAAGTGGTCCAAAGCGTGTTCCCTTTGGTATGTATTCTTTACTCACCACTCCAATAACCTAAAGAGGGTAAAACATAAAACAATTACTTCAGCTGTACAATGTTAACTGATCTTTTTTAAGGAATTGAATTGTTAAAGTGGTAATACTATGAGCGCAACTCAGCAACAAATGGGGTTGGTGTGTGTTGTTGCTTAATACAACCAGCAATCATAAAATTGTGATACAATTAATGGTGCCTACCTAATTGACAAACTCAGATATTAAGCAAACACACAATCAAGTAATTCTCTACACTATTTTTATATTAAAATAGTGTAGAGAATTGTTGTCCTGTAACTAAAGAATCTTTATTTTACTCAAATTCTTTTTACACTAGAAGAGCATAGCAGATGACCATTCTGTTTTAGAATAAGAATCAGATAGTTCAGGATGAATTAGATGATCAAGAGTAGACCATTTCAGCAAGCTCCTAGTTTCCCTCAAACCATAAACACTGAGTGCTTAAGGGAAATAAAATAGCTTTAACCTCAGAAACCAAAATAATGTTCTTTGGTTTTTCCACAAAGGCCTAAGGAACTAGAGACCAAACACATTATGTTTCTTTCTTTTTTCATTCCATATGAGGTTTTTTTCAGAGTTTGTAAGTCTCTCTTTAATAAAAGAAAGATCTTCCGAGTAACTTTGTTCTTCTCTAATATCTTCTAAACAACCGTGGTCAAAAGTCCTCCTTTGAAATAGAATTTATACTGAGGCACGTTGTAGGTTCTAAGAGCTGTGGGTTCCAAGATCTGAGGAAATGACCTTCTCAGACTGTATGTATCACACGTTTTGACTTTGTAATACCTGCTAAAGGAATATGCTAACTATCTATGCCTATTCCTCCTTGATCTTAATGTCTTTCTTTCTTTCTTTCTTTCTTTTTGGGGTGGAGAAGTTAAAAAATCACCACCCACAAATCAGGAATCAATTCATTACTATTCATAAGCACTCCTCTGTGAGTAGTTCTTCACATTTTACAGTTATAGTTTGATTTCGGTTTAATTCAATCACATTTCCCTTTCTATTTTCTTCTCATTCAAATCAATCTACTTAGTGATGTCTTACTAAAATGTGCTGGGCATTGGGAAGAGAAAATGGCCTCCCCCCCTCACCCGTCATTTAAATTATTTCTGGTTGTTTCCATGCATTTGTTTCTTTCTGACATGGTAGATCCAAATAAGTGAATCAATACAGTTTCACAAATTTCATGTGGCAAAATGGTAAGATGTTGGTTATGACATTTACAGATATCTCAAGTATCATCAAGATTTAAATCTGTTTAAATGGTCATGGAAGAAGCACACCTACATGGTTGTGACAGACTAGTCTTTCTCATATAAATTTCTAATCCATCAATTTTTTAAAAACAATTTAATATTCAATACACAGACTGAAAAGAGAGAAAGAAAAGAAAATTTCTACACCTAACACAAGCTGAAACAAGGCTGATGGACTACGATGCTAATTTTTAGTCCTTTATGAATTTCTAGCAGAGAGCTGAAAAATGTTGGTGTTAATTTAATCCTCTATTTCTGCCTGCAATAACAGGTCATCTTTATTATTGATATTTGTTAGCAGTAGAACTATTGGGAAGAGGAATTTTCCAGAACAGTCTCAAGATAAAAATGTGAGTAGATCTACTTATTCAAAGTCTCTGTGTGTATGTGTGTGTGTATATATATACATATATAGTTATTGAAACTAATTAATTTCGATAATTCATGAAATTTGCTTCTATGACAAGTAAATTATTTGGCATTCATATTTTAGTGATTGTTCTATAATATTAAAATGACAAACAGGAAAAACAAATAATGTCATTTGTTGGTCAGCCAATAATTAGCAGTTGATATTTTCAACATATCCACTTTAAAGCATTAATTTAAAGAAAGGTACTCAACTGGTTCATCAACTTTGTTTTAAATTATAGTCTCCTGCAGACAGTGTCTTGGGAGTCAGAGCTTGATTACCAACAAGTAGCATTACATTGAGGTCAGGGGTTTTCTTTCAAAGTGCTTTTTAAAACAAAAGTCAGAATGGGCCTCTTAGTTTTCAACTATCAATCCTACACTAAGAAACACACAACATCTTCTCATGGCCAAAAAGAAATCAACTAGAATCTTGTTCCTACCAAGGAACTTGGGGAGAACACAGCTATCCTTCAAATATTTGAGTAAAACCATGAGCAAGTCACTGGAGATGTAAAGTTGTACTGGAAGTAGTTCTTGCCAACTACAACCTTACAAATCCAAGACAGGTAAGCTGTGAATACAATGTATAAAAGGAGGGTCTGTGGTAGAAGAAAGGTCTACAAGAGTCTTAAAACCCCAAACAAATAGAAGAGAATCAATATTAGATTCTATTTAGGAGTGGCACAGACTCTGATATTTATATTACTATTATAATACAGAATTATATGGTATAAGATAAGGTCACATATACAGAGAAATACAAACACAAATTCATGGGGTGTCGAAGTTGGAAAGAATCTTGTATTTTATAATCCTAATTATATCCATTCCCGGTCTAGCACTCTAACATACAAAAAAATCCTTTATTTCAAATACAAGTATGAGGTATTATTCAAAGAGGACATAAGCAACACAATTCTAAGATTCTGGAGCAAATTTGGTAGGGGAATAGGTACCCAGGTTGCTTTTCTTGGGAAAAGGAAGACCAGTACAGAGTTCTTCTGTGGCTGTAGAAAGATCCAGATGGGCTTCTACCTTGGCCAACCCTATTCTTATGATCCATTGTTTACAGCTCTGGCATTGGAGCAAGTCATTAACCAAAGAAACCTAGTGTGTGCCTTGCATTTCAGTGCTGAAAAGTAGTAAGAATGTCTTCACCTAACTCAGGAAGGAAACCTCACTGGAACTGACCAGGGTCCTAAAGAATTACTGCTAGGGACAGGCTACTGTGTGCCTTCTATAAACCCATCAGTATGAGGGCACTGGGTTTTAACACTTCCCTAGAAGTTCACACAGAAGTCCTTTATGTACCATGCTTTCTATGTGCACAGCTGACCCCTCCATACTTGGGCAGATCCGTATCTGTCAGTGGTCTCAGTTACAGACATCTAGACATGCACGCTTCCAGACAAAACAGTGGCCTCCTTGGGCTCCTTTTCATTTTTACAAAATGAAGTCGATTTTACAGCTCAGGGTGGATTAATTAGGGTGCCCAATGAAAGCCCCACAGCAAGGAGATTTATTGTTATTATTATTATTAAAGCAAAGTCTTCCTTCAGGAAGTATGCAAGCTAACAAAAAACCCCACAGCAGTGGGTTTTGAGCACAAACATTATCCAGGTCTAATGTGGTATGAGCATCCTCACCCCAAATTACATTCAGATCACTTTAATTACTAGCTATCTCTCCCCCTCCCCTAACCTCACCCTGTAAAAGTGACTCATTTGATTAAAATTCTGTTTTGAATATAGGGATATTTGTGCACTGAGGTGACTAGAACTCTGTAGTAGAGCAAGACCTTCAGCCTATAATTCACCCCATTTTTTTAAAAAAGGGGTGGAGTGGACAGAAATGTTTTTGGAAGCTTTCCTCCTTAATTATCTTTATATTAAAGGAAATGTAGTAATGCTTCGGTACATCATCTCTCAAGTAAAAGGCAGTATGAAGAAGAGAGAATTGCATGTTATGGCGAGATACTTTTTACAGATGGCTTGAGTTAATAATGGACCTCAATCAAAATGGACATTGAGCGAGTCCCCGTGATCAGTCTGATGTTTATCACAATTCCAACTTTGGGAGGTCAGACTCAAAGCCACAGTGCCTCCTGAAAACAAGAGGCATCAACTTAGGACAGAAACCTGTACAGGTTCCCGCTTCTAAAATGTAAATGTCTAAATTGATCTTTCTGTAATTCAAGTGTTCATAGAAGATTATTTCAGGAGGGCAAGGGGGAAAACCCCATAATAGAATAACGTATCTGTTTGAAAAAGTTCTGAATAGTATGTCTATCTTTGGGTTTGGTTCTGGAAATAGGAAGTAAGAACAGCCTCATTAAAGGTGCAGAACGATTCTAAACCAAATCTAGAAATGAGGGTGGAGATCAGAAATATAGCTTACATGTTTTGTTTTTTTTTAAAAAAAGGTGCTGACACATAGCACAAATTCATAATGAAAAATGGTCTTGTTAAAAAAAAAATCCCCAGTATGTCAGCAGAACAGTACATAATGTAACATCGACTGCTATTTAAGGGAGGGCAAGGTAAATCAGTCAAATAAAAACTACATGTAGAAAGACTTTTTTTTTTTTCCTATTTCCACAGCTCATGAGACTTAAAGGGCTAACTGAATAATGATAATGTAAACATTTCATCAACCCTAAAAGTTTCTGTTCTGCAACTGGTTTGCAGCTATCATATCCTTAAGAAGTTTAACCCCACCATCTCTTTCAACCACTTAAACAGAGCTAGCTGTCCTTTTCCCAAAGTTCAAACAAGGAGGGAGGGAGACAGAAAAATAGGAGAAAAATGGCAGCTTTAATAAGCTTAAGACAGGATTGCACATAGTCTGTTTCCTGGTTGCTTTTATGAATAGAGATGGAAAAATATACTGTTCTAGTCAAATGATTTAGTTAAAGAGAATATGGGAAAATAGTATCAGCAGATCCTACACACCTAGGTTAGTACTAAAGAATCCTTCTTTAGAAACATGAACACTATCAGATTTTTAGTTGCTTAGCATACTGAAATAGAGGTTCAGGAAAAAAAAATACAAACAAACTTAATAAAGTATCAGTCTGAAACATGTTAAGATTATAAATAAAACCACAGTGACACCAAGAGGGGCCAGTATAGTATAATCAAAAAGCTCTGGCTAAGGAAATGAGAAGACTTCACTCCAAGTCCGGGCTCTACCTCTGACTTATAAGCCTTGAACAAATTGATCTAGGAACCTTCCTTGACTTAACTATAATTCTAAATAGAAGGACAAAAACTGAAACATTCCTAACTCAGAGCTGAACCGAGGCAAGAACATCATAGCATTAAAAGGCAAAGCTGACCCACAGAACAAAGATCTTTGTTTCAGCCCTAATGGACTGAACGAGGCAGCACAGTACAAGTTAACCCTGGGAACAGACCAATATTTGGTCAAATTTGACAAGCATTGGGGGATGGCGGTGGGGGTGAGAACACACTTTACTTTTTTAAGCTGTAAGTCAAATCTTAAAACACCTTCCTAAAAACAAATGTAACATTAAATCCGTGGGCCACATATTAGGAAACTTTCTAGCTACAAGAGTATGGCTTTCAGTGAAAGGTATAATTAAGGCCGACCTCTGGGGTTAAATTTTTGGTAACCTTAATGTATAACTACAACTTAAATTTTGCATTTTATAAAACCTGTCTCCCCTCTCCCAGCAGCAAAAAAAAAAAAAAAAAAAAAAAGAGAGAAAAGAAAAAAAGCTGAGCTTTAATGAAACTCAAAGCAGAGTGGCTCTATTTAATTTTAGACAGCTGTGTCTCCCCCTCACCAAAAACACTGCACTCAGACACAAACAGGAAAGAGACAAAGCTTTTCCCAAACAGGCTCTCCACTCCTTCAAATACTGTCCCTTAGGGAAGGGGGAAAGTGATTGGATGTAGCTGTAATAAATAGCCCCAGTAGCAAACTCTGGATTCCTACAGCAAAGGGTCTCCTTTTCATGACTTTCTGCAGGCAGTCATCCAATTGACAGTGTTCTCTAGTCGTGGTGCTGGAAACTCAGTAGAGGGATTGATTGGTTAAAACTGGCAAGAGCACCTCGGTAGGCGATTTCTCAAAGCAAGGGGTAGCTCTGCAAATGGCTTCACAGCTAAACATCATGCTTGGCTGTAATCATTATATAAAAGGGTAAACACAAATCAGATGCTCATTCTAAGTTTGGGTGCTCAGCCTTTTGGAAACAAAGACTATGCCCACTTTAGAGGTCAGTAAGAAAATCAGTTTACCAGACTAGCAGAGCCAAAGATCTGCCACAGATAAACAGTGGTTAGCTCTTCAGTCATCCTGAGAGGACACTTTTACATGAACCTCTTCTCAGTTTATCCCATCACTTGAGTTCATAAACACGTCAAGGTTTTGAGAATAATTTTCAAAACCCAGCTAGTAAAGCCAGCTCATTAAAAGAATAAAGTCATCTAATGACCAAAGAGAGACAGAGGAAATATTAAATTTTTTTCTAAGAAAAAGTGTTCTCCCTCAAAAGTGATTGTACAAGAAAGGCATCCTCAGGCCAGTGGGACCCGAACGACCAGCTGCTTTCCCTGAGCTCACTGACGCTTCGCCCACCCCATGCTGCAAGGTGACATGTCAACTTGCCAAAAGATTTAACTGTTTACTAATTACTATGGAAGAGTTGGAGGCTGGCGGAAACAAGAAGGAATTGGCTTAGGGAAGGAGAAAGCAATGCAAGGCGGGAATGGAATGATTATTTACTGATACAGATAGACCTTAAGAGTAAGTAGGGAGATTTGGCATTAGGTACGAATCTTTTTGGCAATAAAGGGGGGAAAAAAAATCGGAGGCTTACCTCTTTGTTGTTTGTGGCATGTTTGAAAAGCAGATTCCTTGGCAAAGATGCCTGTGCCTGAACTGAAGCCCCTCCATCCGTGCCAGAATCCCAGGGGTGGTCGTTTACAATGTATGTACACTTCTCTCCAAACTCAGCCTCTGTCCACAGCGTCATATCCACACACTCCATGTCCATTTTCATGGTCCCCTCAGCCCCCTCTACCAATTCTTGACACCTCACAGCGTTGGAACTACACTTTGGGGCAGCCTGGAAGAGAAGGGAAAGGCCTTTAATCCCCATTGTCCTGCCGTTCCTGCGGCTCTCTCCGAGAGGCTATGACTAATACAGTAGTCTGAAGACTTTAAAAGTAGATGCAGAGCGCTTGGTACAGTTGAGTAACAGCCAAAAAGCCGTATAAAGTAGATTGCCTTGAAGAGGCAAAGTTTTAAAGTGCTACTCTTTAGGCTGAAAAAAAAAAATAAAAGTGGCAACCTCATAGGGAAAACAATAAAATAAAATAACCCCAAAACACACACCTCCAAAGAATGCCTGGCGTTACCTCTCACGGCAGAAAAACGCTGTGGGCACTCAGTCCTATGTCCAAGAATGCCTGGGGTCATGGCCGCCAGACCCTCAGCACTGTGGAAAAGCTGCCTCAGAAAAGTGTCACAAACAAGGAGAGGAAGAGGAAGGAGCTCTGTCTGCCTCTCAATGAAGCTAAAAATGGAAAGCGCGTGTGGTGTAGGAGCGGAACCCAGCCTGCCTTTTCCAAATGGGGAAGACTGAACTTTCCCATCAGCTCCCAAGGCAAAACAACCTGCCCCCGCGCCCCCCTTCCCGATCTGCTGCGCGCTCGCTCTCTCTTTCATCCTCTCTCATGGAAGGCTGTGAAGGGCTGCATCCTGCCAGCATCACTGAGCTGCAGCTTTTCAGAAATAGCTTGGACCAGATGAACAGTTGGAGAAATGGGTGAAGGGGGAAACAGCCTGCAGTTGCCTCTGACTTGTGGGCATCTCTTGCCAAAAAAACAAAACAAAACAAAAAAAACAACACTAAGCATAAAACTGTTCAATTGAATTCCCTCGAGAGAATTCCTTGAGGAGCCCTTGGCTACAAATAGCACTTTCCATTTAAATCTGAAAGTATACGAATTCCCAGAAGTCACCAATGTACTGCAGTTTACTGTAAAGTTATAACGAATGTGGAAGACTCAGAGGACAAGCTCCACTTCCACTTGTGAATTGATCAGGATAGCACACAGTCCGTCCCTCACGCTCAGGAAAAGCGCTTTTCAAGCAGAGAGAGAAAAAAAGGCAAACAAGTTCTCCGATGTTTTCTCATTCATATACATATTTGATAACAAGTGAGGAATATGGGTATCACTTCCAGGTAAGAACGTGTACTTGCTAGAATGTAAACACAACACTCTGGAGGTAGCTTATATATTCCTCCACGTATTCCCTTCAAAACGATGCTCTTTAAAAAACAGATGCAAAGCTGTCTTTCCATCAGTTAAAATTTAAACAAACTTGCTTATTTTTTTATGTAGTTCCACTCACCATCTTAAATAAATGTTTGTTTTCAAGCAAAAACATTAAATTATACCAACCCAGAATGTCATATTTCTTTGATGGAAGTGGGCAGGAACTAAAATTTCAATGAATTGACAATGATGTCAAGAACTGAAAGGGTTAATGATTCATAAGGAAAAAGTCTTATAAATGTTGGACAGCAGTAAGTGCAGGAACGCCGAAGCATTTGTTTTCTACTGCGACGGGGTTGTCAGCCAGGAAAAAAAAAAAAAAAAAAGTTTTCAAGATCTGTTTCAGAATAAAAATAAAATCAAGCTCCTTACCAAGGTCGTACCCACAAGCTTTTCCAAGCATAAATCCAACATCGGAGATAAGTTTTGCTCATCTCTCTACACAGTCCACATTGCTTCCCGCGTCCTCTCGCTGCGCTGGGCAGGACTGACGCGCACCTCCGCGGTCCCTCCTTTTCTACCGCCGCTCGGGCGCCGGCGCCAGCTCTCAACGGACAGGTGCCGCGCGCTGCTCTTGCCTCTCCGCAACACTGGAGGGCCGAGTGTCACGGCAGCACTTTCAGCCAGTGTTAACCAGACCGGCGGCTCCTTTCCCCTCCCTGCTGCAGATTAGCCACTCGCCGTCTGATTCACTCCTACCAGCTGCCTGGAGTGGGGGCGTGGCAACACCTGGACTCGGCGGAGCCGTGCAGAGCCCAGGCGAGGGCTTTCCCTCCATATTGGAAGCCGCCGAGCTTCCTCTCATTATTAATGTGAATTTCAACATTTTCCTGGAATCTTCCGACTTCCCTTTGAAAACATTTAACTTCAACGTTTACTTGGGTTGTACTGTATTCTAAATACACCAAACCGCCCTCCTTCCTGCTGAGGTTTAATAAGGGGCGAGCATTCTTTAATAAAAGAAATTTACCTAAAATTTTTGGACTCCCTAGACTCAAATTACCAATTACAGATTACACAAAATCTAATTTGGGAAGAGCAAATTATTTTTGGTTTCTAATATAATAATAAAATGCGGCTATCTAGGACTCAGGCTATTGCCTATGAAAGATGGATTTCTCCCCCTCGCCCCCCAAAAAACCTCCAAACATGTAATGTACTGTTTCTCCTGCCAATTAAATTCACTCGAATTTGGCGAAACTAAGTCCCCTCTTTGAAATAGGGAGTAAACAGGGAAATAGGAAAATGCTATATAGTCTTCCAGATCGAACTAACTTTTGCTTTTCCCCTCCTCTCCCAATTCACAGCCAGACTTCAGAGGTGTGTGTAAGCAAGCTATGGAGCATTAATTGTTTCACAGTTAAGGAGAATATTGAACTGATCACTACCAGTGGAAGGCAGCCCAGGCAGTAATTACCAGGTTCTGAGCCAGGACAGGCTTTTCCTCCAGCCCCAGTCTGTCCTCTGTTGAAGGAAGGACATCCTGTGATGATGGCATACAATGTCCTGTTTGTTTATTATTAAGAGCGTGGACCTTGCATTCCTGCTTCTCATTACAAAACAAACCAGATGCTTTACTTCCTTCAATGGTCTTGTGCCTTCAGCAAGGAATCCTCTAATTCAGAGAAACAATGATGCAAAGGGTCCATTTATAGCCAGCACCCCATTACAATTACTATTTAGATCACTGAAAGCCTAAGTCTCCAACTTTTCCTGCTTGCCTCATATGTGCAGTTGTTTTGAAAATCATCTTTCCTTCCACCTTAGATTGCAATGTCTTTTTTAACATCTTAAATACACGTGGTACATACACACCCACACATGCGCCCGCCCCCACAAACACACACCCAGTCCCAGCCTAATGATACCAACTTAGTCATACAATGAAGTGGACATTTGAGTATTTGTTTACAGGAAGAAACAAAAGCAAAGCAAAACAAAAACCCAACTCACAATCATACAAATATGTTTGTTTAGTTTAGTTTTTTTTTAAAAAAAAAGTATTTCTTCCTTTCTAAAGAGATTTTCTGGGAAGTTCTGGTGTGTGTGTGAGTGTGTGAGTGTGAAAGCTGGGGTTGGGGTGGGTAAGGAGGCAAACGAATATTTCCAGGAAATGATATCTGGGTCTAGTCTGTCTACAATCTCTGTATAAGGAACAGTTCAATTCCCAGTAGGGGACATAAGTAAGTAACACACACCCCCACTGTCTGCCTGGTTCACCTGTTATTGCATGCTATGCCAGAGGGGACGCTAACATCAACAGGAATTCTAGATAGCACATGGACTGGGGGTATAAAACTGAGCACATAATTCCTAAAGTGTTCCAAGATGATAATTAAATGAGAGACATCCAGCCTTCTAGAGAGGCTTTATTCACGGATGCTGAGTCAGCACTGCAATGGACACAAAAACAAAGTGGTCATACTCAAGTCCGGCCTGCTGTTCAACAGTCTCACTTGTTAACAAGTATTTCACTTCCCTTTTAGAATCAAAATCTGTTCTTAGGCCACATATACCATACAATTGCTGGTGAGTCAACCACCACGATGGAGTAAAGAAAGGGAAGAGTCAAAAAAAAAAAAAAAAACACTTTGATATTTGAGGTGGGAAGAAGGCTATTTTAAGCTGAATATTTTACTTTAATGACTGGAAGATGCCAGTGAATCAACTCACTGTTAATTAATATCAGCCTGCACTCACCTTCAGAGGTGGTGAAATAGGCTTGAGTGTAGGGAGGACACAAACTTCAAATACCACTGTGGGGCTTCTCCAGGCAACCCTAAAATTAGTTCCAGGTGTTCCAGCTGAGCTAGAGAAGGCCACAAGTGGCACTTTAAGGAAAAGTAAATTTTGAGACACCAAGTGTTAGAATACAAAATCCTTCAAATGTTTGCTTCTTGTCTAAAATTAAGTCAAAAACAAAACAAAACAAAAACCTCTAAACTAAACCAACTTTCTGACTATGATCAAAGAAATCAAGGGTAGATAATAATATAATTTAAAAAGAAAGGAAAGGAAGCAGACCTCATAATAATAATAAGAAAAAAACACATGTCCCTAACACGCTCCCATCATACAATTTAGACTTCCTGAATGGCAAAGAAGGTAAGTCTTGACCACTAACTTAAGGATGAGCTGTCGGAACTCATCCAGAGGGTCCTTGAAAGAAAAGTCTGGTGGATTACTTTCCAAGCATTGCAGCTTTGAAAAGCCTATGAAGCTCAGTTCTACTCTGCATCAGGTGAGGTCACCATGTGTCAGAATCAACTTGATGGTAACTGATTTGGTTTTGGGTTTATTATAATGTTTAGATACTCTCCAATTAAAAAAAAAAAAAAAAAGTTAAGGGGAGATAAAAGGGGAGCTGACCTTATGAACTTCACCCCTTCCAGAAGGCACAAGCATGACACATTAAGAAAGCTGACGAAAGTAGGGAGACGTTGTCATTTCTACAACTGCACAGAGAGCTAGCTGAGGCTGTGGCAGTCTGGAATCTAAAGCCTCAAAATGTTTACTTTTAAGTAAGTGGTGCATTGTTAGACATTATATTATTTCCTCCCCTGTTAGAAACCAAAACAATCTGTTACCTTCATTAATCAGCATTTTTCATGCAGAGTTCTCTTATTAAGAATGCTTGCCATTTTTGATCAACAATTTCATAGAAGAATGCTGATCAAAAGGGGGAAAACAAAGCACAGAATTTCAAATTCTCATGGACTTTAGGTTTTCTGGAGTCATAGAAGGTGGATGAAACTCTGAAACATTGCCCTGAGATGACCTTTAAACCTTAAACCAGGAATATCCCCTGAAGTCATCTTAATGGAACAACAGTTTAGCTTAACTAGTAAAAACTGTCTGCCTTGAGCACAGTGCTCTTTTAGTACTATCTATATAGGATCAAATTGACAACAACAACATTAAAGATTAGATAAGAAGCTTAGGGGGCAGTGAGTTTATTAATAAAGGAGGAACAACTCAGACAAAGAAGGTGAGAACTAAAGAGAATGTAATTGATGCCCATAAATTGTACATGTAGAAACTGTGGAATTGGTGTATATTTCACTGTGCATATTCACGACAACAATCTTTTTTTTTTTTTTTTAATTAGGGGAAAATAAATTTAAAGGAACATTACTTGGGAAGTCTGAACATTTGAAACATTTTAGATAAAAACGAATGACCCCAATAACACTCAAGGTAATGGTTACTGTTGTTGTTGTTAAGTGCCATCGAGTCGGTTCCGACCCATAGCGACCCTGTACAGGGTTTCCTAGGGTGTAAATCCTTACGGGAGTAGAAAGCCTCATCTTTCTCCCGCGGAGCGGCTGGTAGTTTCGAACCGCTGACCTTAAGGTTCGCAGCCCAACTATTGCCACATAATTGTGACAAATCAAAGAAATGCTTTTGTGTGGATGATGGTCCCATGTGTTAAATAGCACCCCTAGGAGAATAGCAAAGTGTGATCTGGGATAAAAATTTAGTACAATTTTTAGGGAAAAAAAAGAGTGTTTACAATGGCAACACAGTTCAGCAAATCTTGAATGATCCAAACAACTGTCAGAAGTCCCAATCATTTCCTCTGTTTGCATCATCACAATAGCTCAGCAAGTCAATACTATTTAGTCGCAATTTCTGGGGTAGCTGTGACCCCAAGTCTTTGGGTGAGTTAAGGAGTTACAATGTAGGAGGTCAGATGACTGTGTGGAGAGAGAATTATCATAGAAGGAAGGGAGGCTGAGTACCAAATCTGGAGACCTGACACTAGTTTGGGGGGCTAGGGGGGATAAGAATTCCCCAAGGAAAGTAAAAAATGGGATGAAATGTGCCCAAGATGAAACGTGGTCTCATTTTCTAATTCAACTCCTGCTATACCCAAACAAGGCCAATGACAGACTAACCACATCAAGAGAACACCCCCCCCCCACCCTCTTCTCCCCACTCCCTACCCATCCACCCACCCTCACCCCCCACACCCATTTCCCACTTCCTGTAAGTTAGGCATCTTCATGCTGGTAAACATTTGGGGACCAACTGCAAGCCTAAGCTCTAAAGAGGGGCACCGCACCACGCCTTTGAAGCCCTCCCACATGTCTCAAAGCCAGGCTGAGAACTAGAGAGCCACTTTGTTTTTAAACTTTAACAGCCTTTTCAACTCACATCATTGGACTCGGCTTTCCAGCTGCCTTCCTCTTTTAAAGCTGGACAAGAAGAGCAAGTATGTGTGTATGAGTGAGAGAGAATGTATGTATGACACATGCTATATTACAATGCAGTGTGTGTGTCACTGGTATGATATGTGTATGGTATATTTCAATGATGTGTTAAATCAATTTAAAAATAGAACAAGTCCTCCTTCTAATGACACAGCTCACACCTCCCTATTCAGGGCCTAATCCTTGGGATGGTGATCCTAGTATGCTGTAGATACTTTGAAATGAGGTCAGAGTTAAGACTTCCTAAACAAGGGATACAAAAATTAAGCAAACTGAAGAACCAAAGTAGAGCTTTCTCTGTCTCATTAGAAATAAAGATGCGATAAGTGCCCTGTAAAGGCCATTATTAAACTAATACAGTGTCTGAGGTATTTACAAAGAAACACACAAGTGTCTTCAGACACACAGTTGTGTTATCTAATCTTTACCGTGTTGTATTTTTACATCCACCAGCTTAATAAATAACAATGGCATTAATAATCATTCCCATATGATTTGTGTAGAAACCAAGGTGGGTGTCCAATGTTTGTTTTTCTCTCTAATTATGTTCTTGTTGTAGACAAGTATTCAGAAATGAGAAGAATTTTAATTTCTGAAAAGGCTGTGGGGAAGGACAAGGGGAGGAACCTAATTTCTGAACCCAGAAGGCATTTCTTAATCTTACATTTGGTGGAAAAGAGGAATTAAACTGAACTACTTAAAGGAAGACAAAACACGACTGGAAATAAGGAAGAAAGAAACAGGAAAGGTGTATACACTGAAACTCAGCTTTCTGTTACGTCTTCTCTTCACGGAGGGAAGAGGAAGAGTAGCCTCCACACATGAGAATGGAAGGCTGTGACCCATGTTTGCTTCTTTCACCTTTCAGTAAAAGGTGGGGGGGACTCTCACACAGAGGGGAGGATTCAAGAGGAATAAAAAGAAAGCTAGTAGATAGGAATGTTTTACTAGATCAAGATTAAAGAGGGGCCAGTCTACTTACAAACAAAGGTATAAGGTAGCTCTGAAGGTGGTAGAAAGAGCAAAAGGAAGCAGTGTGATGGACGGAAGTCAGAGTGGTCAGAATGTCAAAAAGGATGAAGGAAAAAAGCAAAAACCTTTTCTTGTTAAAAATAGAATTGAATATTCCTTTTCAACCTTTCTAAGGGAAGATACTAGACTGTAGAGGCTTGAATTTTATGAACCAGGATGATTTAGTATAGAAAGGCAGAATTAGAAAGGTTAAGCATGAAGTCATTTCAACTCCCCATAAAGAAAAAAAAAAAGTTTGGGCTTTAGTCATCTTTTTAAAGACAGATCCCTCCCACCCCAGTTCCACCCCATAAGAGGTTTAGTGGGTTGAGAACGACAGATCTAGTTCAGAAAACTAAGGATCAGAGAGATAGGAAGCTGAAAGTTCATCTCTCTAGGCCCTCCTCTGTATACGTGATTCTTAGGTACAACACATTGGAACCTGGGTGCAGCCAACTCTTAGACACACTGCAACTCATACAGAGACCAAGACAGAACCTGGCTCACAGGATTTCCAGTCTAGATTTCTGTGTTGGATCCCCAAAGTAAGAGTGAACAGCTACTGAGTCTAAGAGATAGGTCTCTGGGTGGCACAAATAGTTTGTACTACTAATTTAAAGACAGTTCTGGTGTGGTGCTGTAGAATAAGCACTGGGCGACTAACTGCAAGATAGGTGGTTCAAACCCACCAGCCGCTCCTCAGAAACCCTATACAGGGTTGCTATGAGTCAGAACTGACTCTACAGCGCTTAACAACAGCTAGCTTAAAGGTTGCTACCTAGCATCACCCCATAAGAAAGGCCTGAGGATCTGCTTCCATATAAATTACAAGAAAACCTATGGGGTAGTCCTATGCTGAAACATGTGGGGTTACCATGAGTCAGAATTGACATAACCGTAATGTTGTTTTTTTCTCCTATCAGAAAAGGTAGAAAAAGGGAAAAGAGGGCATCCACCTACTGTTGTTCTTGTTAAGTGCTGTGGAGTTGGTTCTGAATCATAGTGACCCAGTATAGGGTTTCCAAGGAGCAGCTGGTCGGTTTGAACTGCTGACTTTGTAGTTCAAACCAACCTTGTAGTCCTGCACTTATCTTATAGTGCTATACCAGGACTTCCCATCTTCTGTTGTTGTTGTTGTGAAGTGCTGTCTAGTCAATTCTGAGCCACAGCGACCCTGTATAGGGTTTCCTAGGAGCAGCTGGTAAGTTTGAATCACCAACCTTGAGTTCAAATGACTTTGCAGTCTGGCGCATTAACCCACAGCACCACACCAGTACTACCACCTATTGTAGAACCACTTAGATGTTAAACTAGTGGTGATATTCAAAGAAATTTTTAGGCAGTAAACTAGTTGCCATGGAATCCATTGAGACTCCTGATGACCCCATGTGTGTCAGAGTAGAATTGAAGTTCAAAGGGTTTTCAGTGGCTGAATTTTTTGAAAGAGATCACCAGAATTTTATTTTAAAACACCTTTGGGTGATCTAGAACCTCCAACTTTTACATCTTTACCAGACAGCCTAATCTTTCTCCTGAGGAGCAGTTGTTGTCTTTGAACTAGTGACTTTTCAGTTAGCACTCTAATGTCTACCCCACAGAGCCACCAGGACTCCTAAGATAAAATTGAACCCACCAAATTCAGATCCTAAAAGAGCCATGGTGGTACAATGGTTAAAAGCTCAGTGCTTGGAACCCACCAGTGTCTCTGTGGGAACCAAGAGCTGATGAGCTGCTACCATAAAAATTACAGCATGGGAAAAGTATGGGGCAAGTTTTCCTCTGTCAGACATGGTCTCTATGAGTCAGAATAAACTCAAAAGCACACAAAAACGACAATTCAGTGCCTAAGTTTGGAGGAAGTTGACTGGCCCCTTCATTGTCTCCTTTTCCACTTGGGTGGTTGGGAAGTAATGGGGGGAAAAGGTGGCAATGGTAATACAATGAAAAAGCTCATTTAATAGACACCTTATCTTTTGAAAAACTAAAGTTGACTAAGCATAAAGCAGGAAACCTCTTAATGTGAAGATAGGGTGAGGAGGCTGAAGCCCTCAGCTTGGCCTATCAGGTCTCCATCTACAACCCATTGTTTCCCAAACATACATGCAGGAAAAGAAGGGGCAGAGGAGTTAATGTTCAATAGATGTCTTCCCCTCTGGAGGTAGAAGGGCACACTCCAGTTGTCTAGAATGGGATTCTCTCTGATCCTGTTCTCTCTTATCACAAAGAAAGCAACAGCTTCCCAACAGCTCCTTTATTTTGTTTTTAACCTTTTTATTGTGAACCGAGTGAAGGTTTAGAGCAGAGCATCAGTTTTACCTTCAACAAATCATACTCTTCATTCCATATCCATGATCGCAATCCCCACAATGTCCCATCGCTGCTCCCACTTCCTCCCTGGGTTTCTTATTCCCAAGAATCCTTCTTTCCTCACCTTTCTGAATTGTGTCCTTGGGTAAATTCTACTCTTTGGATCTCAAATGGTTTACTAGTCTATGGTGTGTTTATCTCACCAGTATTGTTGTTTCCCCTATCTATTTCTTGGCTGAAATTGATTCATGGGGATGAGTTCCTTTCCAGGGCTGAAAGTTACCACGGCCATAGTCTCAGGGTTCCACCAGTCTCTATCTGATCAGTATGGCTGGTCTTTTCTTGTTTATGATTTTGAGTTTTATCCCATATTTTCTCCCACTCTATGCAGGACTTTCTAATGTGATCCCTTTCAGACAACAACTCCTTTTAAAAGAATGGACACTGTCCTTAGAGAGGTAATCCCACAATGGAGATCCATTAAAAGTATTAGGACAGAGATGGCTACCAAGTCACCGTGATCCTCAGGAGGAGAGCTCTATCCTGACAAGAGACAATTAAAGCAGATAAATCCAAGCTACTTGTTGCTGCTCTAATTCCTCCTAATTGTGTGCTACTTGGCCCTGGCTCCTGCATTCAGGGATGAAGCAGCTACTCTAATCTCCAAAGTACCTGACCTAGTTCCTACAGAATCTTTTCAGCACAATTTTCTTCCCATCTGGACCCCCTTTTCCTCTGATACTTCTTCTCCCCTCTTCCTCATAGCTTGAGGGGAGGATAAGGAAGGATGTTGGAGGGGGTTGAACAGAAGGCTGTGTCCCACTCAATAACTCTGGGGCCTCAGCCGGCACACTAATTGTGGTAACAACAGCTAATCACGGATGGCACACAGTGATTAAACTGTACTTTGCATTAGCCTCAACAAGTGTCACAGGGCACACTTAGATCCAACTGCTAGATCCCTGCTAGCTGCCAAATTTGCATGTGCTTATGTGTATAGAGTAGATGCCTCAGTGATTCTATTTGTAGCTGATGTCTCACTAATTACGCTGTCACCACCAGCTAGAGTAAAGTGTTCATTCTCCCAGAACACCCCAAAGGATATAATTCTATCTAAGCAACTGAGCTTCAAATGTCAGTTTGGTGCCTGCCTACATGCGTGTGCGCTTTTCCCAGAATCCATGAAACAGCTTTGCAGTTCAAGTTTGACTCCTAGAGTATTTATTTCTTCCTTTTTGTGCTTTTAGTATTGAAAACTCTATTTTATAGAATCATCTTTTCCAACCCCTCACTCAGTTGCCTAATGAATACATGCATGTAGTAATCTGTCCTTAAGAAATCAAATTTTGGAATTAACAGTAATTTCAGAATACAACAATGATTTGATGTTGGTTGTTTCCGAAAGAAATTCTTGTCCTTCAGACTTTCATATTGAAATATTTGCATATGAAATTATAAACTATCTGGGATTTTCATCAAAATTGTTAGGGATAGGGCCGGAAAATACATGCAACAACTTAAGTCTTGAATTCATCATCATTGTTGAACTGGCTGATGGAGTGTGTTATAGTATTATCCTCACATTTGTGTATTTTTAAATACTCTATGATAAAAAGTTGTGTTTGTTTTTTTTTTTTTAAAAAAGCTTGAAATTCCAGAAACCTCATTTGACCCACTCTAGGCTTTCAGACTGTTTAACTCTAGTTTGTCACCTTTGCATTAGTGTGAATGAATGTTAAATTTAGAAACACTGATAGAAAATGCAGCAGGCATCTGCTTGCTGTCTTGTCCCTGTCAGTAAAGACAGTCTCTGGTATTACAACCATTTTTGAGAGACATTCTTTCCATCCTCAGCAAACTTAAGGCATCCTCAGTGGCCTTCAGTGTCAGAAGTATGACATGAGCCACCAAACAACATTTAACTTTACACTTCTGATATCCTTAACCAAGAAGTTTTCACAATTGGTAGGGGTAATGTACAACAGATAATTAAAAGTTTGAAAATGTGATTGAACTGAAAGCATATATTACAGGAGGTAGACCTCCTCACAGCCATGTGATCTGTCCCTGAGCAAGGTCCTCTCCTTAAGATAAAGGAATTAGGAACAAAATATTACAGATAACTCACTTTCCTCCGAGGTTGTCTGACCAAGCGCTGCACCCAGCAGGGGCGTAACTGATAAACTGTGTCAAACCCAAACCATTTGTCAGCTCTAAAGAGAGAGAGCAAGCTGAAAGAGGGACTCAGGAAATAGATTTATCTGGTGCAACACATTAACTAGTATAAATACCAGTGGAAAAAAAGTAAACACATTTACCCAGCAAGAAAGGAGTCATTATACAAGGACCTCGCTGCTTAACTCAATGTTCTTCCCAAAGTGTTTGCCTCATCAGACAAGTAACCCCAATTGTCCTGATGAACTGCCCAGAGTATATTTAAATAAAACAAAGTTTTCTTTCCTTTACTGCCCTCTGTTTGGTTAACTAGTTTATAGTTAGGCTAGTTCACAAGTTCTGTCAGACTTGGATGACAATGTTCCTCCACTCCTTAGAAGAAAGAAGGTTTTCCAAAATACCATTATACATAGAAAAAAATAGTGTGGGAAATTATTCTTCAAATTTATATGCTCATTCTTAGGATTCTGGACTCTCTGAAATGTTAATTTCAGAAGTTCTGCAAGGAAAGCAGTAGCATAGAAGCCAGCACATAGTATTATGTTATGAAAACATGCATCGCTAAGAAGTTGTGGGGCATGCCTTCTAGTCCTTGCTGTGCCTCTGGTGATCAGGGGGTGTGGCTCCATTTCCTCATGATACCACTTTTGTGCTCATGCTCTGCAAAGGAATCCATCTTCACAGTACATCTTAATCTGTGTCCGGGGTTTTCTCTCCCAGGACTGTGAGCAGTCACTGGCACCTTTGAAGAGGCAACATTTAGCCTCTTCAATGAATTAGATGGTCTGTTATGTGTGCTGAATGAATGGATTACAAATATTGCTCAGGTCCCACATTTGAAGAAGGTGCTGTGGTAGGGTCAGAAACACTATAGAAAGCATACTGCTCAGCCCTTGTTCATGTAACTTTAAGAAGTGATTGCGGACAGAAGCCACCACAGACATAAAAATGTACATGTTTATGGTGGAAGGGAGGAATTTATCTCTGACAGTGTTACTGTTGTTGTTAAGTGTAGTCTGTCGGTTCTGAATTAGAGCAACACTGTATATAGTTTTCCTGAGGAGTGGCTAATGAGTTTGAACTGCCAACCTTTCGGTACAAACTCACTTTGAGAACAAGTGGTTATTCTATGGTGTCACACCAGGGCTCCATCTCTGACAATGGTGGTTGTGTGCTACAGAGTCAGTTTCTACTCATAGTGACCCTGAATAGGGGTCGAGGGTTTCCGAGGCTGTGAGGGTTTCTGAGGCTATACATCTTCACTGGAGCAGAAAACCTCATCTTTCTCCTGTGGAATGGCTGGTCGTTTTGAACTGCTGACCTTGAGGTTAGCAGCCCGAATCCTAAACACTATGCTAACAGAGCTCCTTCTCTCTGACAACAGCACTTGGAAATATGTCCATCCACTAACAACAAACAAAATAGATTTTCCTGCAGAAGTGACTTACAGAGCTCTTGTCAAGTCTACTATGGGTCCTTTCTCCCACATGGACACATACCAACACAATCTCTTCCAAAGATTTTCCCTTGCCAGTTTTAGGGCCTTCCTTCCCTCCACAGTCATACTCCACCCCACAGTAATTAGGTTTAACAAGAGCAATTAAGAAAACAAACTTCTTGCTGCTTACTGGGTTGATAATTCTGATTGCAAAATTGTTTTAGGATGTGCAAAGCAGTTTAAAAAGATAAATAAGTTACGCAACCATTTTGCACATAATCCAAATGTTGGTGTGTTTGAGACAATTCCATTTCTTAAATACTGTAGTCTAAAATTATCATTACATTTAAACTACATTTTACTAAGTATTATACCTTCCTCATATACTATTAATTCTGATCTAATGAATATAATTTGGATTATTTTTTCCAGTGTTAGAGTTTTAAATGATTCAGAGACAACTGTCTTAGTTTTTCTCAACAGGAAAAGTAGCTTTATATGCTTTTTATAAATAGATGATTGCTATAAAGATGTTCAACACCATCCATTTTTCTGAATGCTTTGTACTTACAATATTACTTCAAATCTAATTTTTTCAAGACAACAATACTGTGATTTTTTTTTCCCTGTAAGCCAAAAATATAGCATGATTCCAATGTTTTATTATTCAGTAAGATTTAGGTATATACTTGGAGTCTTAAATACTTTTATTTTATTTCAGCTATAGTGATTTTTATGATAGTCTTTTTATCACTTCCCTGACTTTTGGAAATCATGGAGTTGAAGGAATAAAAAAGCCTTCAGCAACTTTATTTAAAAAGGAAATCTCTACATTCAATTGGAAGTTTGGCTTTCTTTCCACTACAAGTTTTGATGAGCATCTAACATTAATACAATTCTCTCTGTGTTATAAACTGGGACAATCCTATAGGAAAGCAAACATAATCGCCTCTGAGGTCAGGGAAGAGACTTAACAAAACCAATGGAAATTTTATGGTTAATAGAAGGCTATGTAAAGCTTTATTATCTTTTCTATTTCTCAAGAAGCCTTTGTTGCTAACTATTAGGTGCTTATGTTGAAAGACCCAGAACCACTGGAAATAAAAATCCAACTGTCTCAAAATATATAAAGCTAAAACCATAGCTAGGGATACTACTTCAAGCTTCCAGAAGCCTAATTTAGTACGGAAAATTGAAGAATCTTGAAAATTGTTTCTTTTAGAAATGAAGCTACTGAAGGGTTCCTTTAAGTAGTAAACTGTCCTTGCTTTAAAAACATGACTCAATTGACAAAACTTTGTCTACAGAGAAAATTTCTAACAGTGAGGTAGATTGGCATATTAAGGGATATTGATAATACAAATTAAGTTCTGTTATGATGATTAAAATGATCTTTCTTTTCCTTTCCCCTCACCCAATTTAGTTGACAGTCAATACAATCGAAGCTTTCTTATTCAATGCAATTGGGACTGATAGTTTTAAAATTATATGTACAGATAGTTAAATCAGAGACTCATAAAAGAGTGATAAATACTAATCTTAAACACAGTATCTGAAACTTATCACATATCAACAAATGTCAAGTTTCGTGTCTCCCATATAGGACTTCTAAGAAAAGAAGGGACCTCTTCTTGCTGGAAGTCTACATGTCTTTCCTGCATAAATCCTCCATAATGCATTGTTCTTCTTCCCAAGGAACCTGAGTACAAAATTCTCCTGTATTTATATCATCCCCTCAATATTTTATAGTTGTTTAACCTCTGCCTTTTCTAGTACATAATTTTTAGACTAGTATTAAATCTTTCCAAAATGGACTATTTGATTTGAATAGAGATGATTACTTACAATTCACTGGTTTACGTAATTTCAACTAGCTAATTAAGTTTGGAAACAAATATAAATAACTCATAGTAAGCATACAAAGTAGAAAAAATAAAGCAAAAAATGTTCAGGAATATTAGAGAGAAGCCTACTATATTAGAGAGGGCATCTAGTAGAGAGGTATCATGGGTAAAAAGAAAATGTGTTTTACAAAGGGCATGGACACTATGAAAATTTCATCAAGTCCATTAAGTAGAGGTTATTTAAGAGCACTGTATTCTTCTAAACAATCTCATCTGGGTCAATAAATTGTTTTGAAGCAGCTGATAATATTAAGCACCAAGAAGGAGTTATAATTCAAATATTATTTAATTTTTTTCACTGTCCACATCTCTTCTGAGGATTTTAAAATTAACAAACTTGAAATATTAACTCCATAATTCCATGATCTAAGATGTAAAAGGATAGAATTGTTGTTGCTGTTGTTAAGTGCGGTCGAGTTACTTCTGACTCATAGCAACCCTGTATAGTGTTTCCGAGGAGCGGTTGGTGAACTTGAACTGCCAAAACCATAAAAAGCTATACTAATACAAAATAATGTATATGTAGAATTATCTATCACACATTCATTGAATACACAAACAGCTACTCAGACCAGAAGCAAGGCATTTCTAAGGATGTGTTTGTGGAGTTGAATCAGTAGTAATGCTGATAAAGGAATTACTCAACTGGCAGCTACAATTAAAAAACAACAACTTACATTTAAAAGTAAATGACGCTTTATTTTTAATACACAAGCATTTTGTTTTCAAAGAGCTCAAGTGGCACAAACAATTAATCATTTAACTGCCAAAGGTTGGCAGTTAGAATTAACTCAGAGGCACTACTGGCAAAAGACCTAGTGATCTGCTTTCATAAAAATTATAGCCAAGAAAGCCCAATGAAGCAGTTTTTCTTTGTGTCACATGAGGCCACTACGAGTTGAAATCAACTCAGCAGCATTTAAAATCAACACCAATCAGTGTACTTGTGGTAATTTTCTGTAAACAAGAAAGAAATGAGTATTTCCTAAAAATGTTACCATCTAGATATAACTTGGACAAGGTGTGGTGATGGTGTAGAGAAAGCATCCCAATGTAGATTGTGCCAATCATGTCTTTGTGAAACCAAGACTGTTGGTACTGGGTGGCAATACTGGAACTGAAAGGCTCTGATCATGAAAAAGATCAAGTCTGGTGGTCCTATTGAGTAGATGAATAATGAACAGACAGGGAAAGCCAACTTAAAAGGAAGAGATGTCAAAGAATGTCAAAATGTGGATCCAGAATGAGGAAGAATCATAGTCTTGGTTCTTGAGTTTCCAGTTCCTCATTTTAAGGCCCCTGGAGGAGATTATCTAGTGTGCCCTGTTTGGAAACTCCCCAAAAGTATCAGTATACTTGAGATTATTTGAATGGGTTTATTATTCCTTGTTACCAAGGAATAACTCTTAAGAAAACATTGCTAAGTCATTGTTAAATCCTCACAACTGGACCAATAAACAAATCACAATAAATGAAAACTGAAGCTATCAAAGGCTTCAATTTACTTGGATCCACAATCAATGCTCATGGAAGCAGCAGTTAAGAAATCAAAGTATGTATTTCATTAGGAAAACCTGCTGGAAAAGACCTCTTTAAAGTGTTCAAGAGCAAGATGTCAGTTTGAGGACTAAGGTGCACCTGACCCAACCCATGGCATTTTCAATAGCCTCATATGCATGTGAAAGTTGGACAGTGACTAAGGAAGACATCGGAAAATTAATGCATTTGAATCAATGTGTTGTTGAAGAATATTAAAAGTCCCATTGACTGCCAGAACATATCAATCTGTGTTGGAAGGAGTACAGCCAGAATGTCCCTTAGAAGCCAGGATGGCCAGACTTCACTTCTTGCACTTTGGACAAATTATCAGGAGGAGCCGATCTCCTCCCTCCCTGCCTTCCTTGGATGGCGGCTGTTTATGCTGGACGTGTGGCCAGAGACGGGTAAGGATCACGTGGAACCTCGGCAACTTAAGACAGAGCCATTGCCATGTTGCAATGAGTTTCAATGACTGGTAAGACTGAGGAATTCGCACTGACCGCTTAAGACAGGCAGCGTCCCTTAAACAAACAATAAATAAGGAGGATTCGGATGCAGACCATGCAGACCCGGTCAGGAGGCCAAGCCCCTGTGGGCCCAAGCGTTGCTGACCATCCAAACCATAGGCTCTGAGGATCAGACTTTAGCTACCTAGTAGACATAGCAAACTGTCCCTCATCTGATTATTCAGTAATGCTTGTTAGTAATCTCATACATGAGCCCTGGATATCCACAGACAAATGTAAAAACCTTCCCTAAAAACCGAGACTGTAAATTCCAAAAAGGCAAGTCCCCCACCTCATCCAAAAAAAAAAAAAAGCTAAAGAGGATAGAGAGAAACACTGTTAACTAATGATATATGGAGGGGATAATAATCAATGCAATGAAACAAGCTATATGAATGGTTGAATGTGAAGCTGATGATGTGCCCTGTAAACTTTCACTCAATCCCAAATAAAAACATTTAATTAAAAAACAAAACAAAAAAAAAACGGGAGAGTAGTTAATCTTACAGTCCAAAAACAGAGGACCCTAGGACCATCAAGGGAGAAGAGCACAAGCAGAATGCGGGACCTTTATCCAGAGAAGCAGCAACACCAGAGATGGAGGCAGAGATGGGGACATGGAGGGAGGGAGAGAGGGACTAAGCTGGTGGCCAGGAGGCAGACTTGCAGAATGTGCCCTTAAGAGCTAAAATGAATAGAGAGAAATATTGTTAACTGATGGTACATGGAGCAGATTACAATCATTGTAATGAAACAAAGTATATGATTTGTTGAATGTAAAACTGATGATCTGCCCTGTAAACTTTCACTCAATTCACAATAAAAACTTTAAAAAAAAAAAAAATTATTAGGAGGGATCAGTCCCTAGAGAAGGACATCATGCTTAGGAAAGTGGAGAGTCAGAGAAAAAGAGGGAGACCCCCAACAGTGTGGAATGACACAGTGGCAGCCACAATAGGCTCAAACAGAACAATTGTGAGGATGGCACAGGACCAGAATTTTTTCTGTTGTGCAATAAGGTCACTTTGAGTTGGAACCAACTCGACAGCACCTAACAAGAGCAACAAAACTGTAAACATCTTCCTATGTCTGCATAAGTTGCTATTATTCATGTTTAACAATTACACAGGATGCCATTAGCTATTCGAGTGTGAAGTTTAGGAGAGTGTTCAGTCCGTGGAAAGTTACACTCTAAAATTCTTTTGTAGTTGTTGAGTGCCATCCAGTCATTTCTTGCCTAACTTAATCTCAAAGGGGAAGACACTGACATTCATACAAGGAAAAAATTTTGCTTTTGCTTACCCAGTTCCTAGTATAGGCTTACCGTATCATATCTGCAACTCTTAAACTCAAAAAACTCTGAAAACTGAGTGTTTTCACTTTTTATTCCCATAGTTCACCTCTCACCACTGAGAGTACTGCAGTGGCTTTCTAATTGGTCTCTCCGTTTCCAGCCTGATTCCTTTGTAATTTTCACTACCCTCCAATGTTCCCAGAATGATCCTTCTGAATCACAGCCTCCCCATATTCATCCTTCCCTCTCCGAAACCTCAGACAGTTCCCTCTGGCTATGGTCTTTGTCTCACTTGAGAGAATCTTCAGTCTGTTTTCTGTTGCAGAAAACACTCATGATTAAGTACAAATACCTCATTGACTGTATGCTGTTGTTGTTAAATGCTGTCGAATCAGTTCTGACTCATAGTGAACCTATATAGGGTTTCTGGGGAGCAACTAGTAGGTTTGAACTGATGACCTTGAGGCTCACTGTTCAGTGCTGATCCTATAGTGCCACATCAGTAGTCACTGACTGTCTATGGGTATGTATATCAGTACAGCGAGGATGTGCAAGACCCAACAGTGTCTCGTTTTGTTGTGCATAGATAGGGCCACTCTGAGTTGCACCATCTCGAAGGTATCTAACAATAACAATATTTCAATAGTACTTCTCGAAACTGTAAAAAGTCCGAATTTCAAATCACATTCAACCCCAAAGGATCTGAGTGGAATGAGGCTCTGCATCCATATCAAGTCTAGGGCCTGGTCTCAATCTTCAGTTGGTCACTGAGCCTGAAATTCTAGTTGAAACAAGTACAGTGACTAATCATGGTCACAATATTCACTTCATAAATCTATTGGAATCAATTACAAAGTTTTCATTCTTTCTCTTTTCACAGAAACTTTAAAACCACAAGAAATGTTAAACAATCATAAGATAACTTGGTCACTTATGTATTTAGGCAAACCAATAAATAAAATAATACTCCAGGAAAACTGTTCAGCTGACTATATGTTGTTTGCCGTCCAGTGGCGTCCCATTTGTAATGACACTGTATAGGGTTTTTGAGGAGTAGGTGATGGGTTTGAACGGCCGACTTTGTATTTAGTAATACAGTGCTTATCCTAGAGTGCAACACCAAGACTCCAAGCTGACATATAGGACATGACAATAATTTTCCTTAATAATTTTTTAGAACTCTTTTTATAAATTGAAGAAATAATAGAAAATATTGTGATACATATCTTTCGTTAATATCACTAAACCCTCCAAACCAAACCTATGGCCATCAAGTTGATTCTGCCAGGACAAAGTAGACTGTCCCAGAAAGTTTTCAAAGCTCTAAATCTTCATGGAAGAAGACTGCTATATCTTAATCTGGTGGGTTTGAACCACTGACCCTTCAGTTAGCAGCTCAGTGCTTTAACCATAGCACCACCAGGCAGTGCAGAGTCATGAGGGATATGTGTAGAGGGGTGCAGACAACACCATCAACAATGTCAGAGGGGTTACAGCAAAATGACTGTCTATAAAATTTTGGCACAGTGCTTCAGCAGAAATTTTATTTTTTATGAAAATATCCCTGTCGTTAGCTAAAACAACCAAACAGTTTTTATAAATCCAGCTTACATGTACCCATACACCTACAAGGCTAAAATGCTACACTAATATACCTAATATGCTCTGGTCAGAGCTGTCATTATTATCCAATTATAATGACATTTTAGTTTTCTCTGAACTCACCAGAACAGTGTTTGTGTTTGTTGCTGCATTTTTAAAGTTACTAATTTTGACAAATATCTTGGTGTTTTACTTTACAACATTATGGTAAATAGTAATTGCCTTTATCAATCTTTTTTGAGAATGAAGTAATATTTAAAGAAAAAGGAGAGAAATTATAAAAGGCTTCTACTTAGTTACTAGTAATGCTATAGCTAGTAACATTGTAATTCAATATAGAAAGATATTACAAAACCACTTTGTTAGTATTCAATGTAAAGCAAAACAAACCTCACAATTGGATCAATAAATAATAGCATGACAAGTGGAGAAAATATTGAAGCTGTCAAGAGATTTCATTTTATTTGGTCCCATAGTCAACATTCATAGAATTATACTGGAAACAGCAGTTAAGAAATCAAAAGACCTATTTATTGCATGAGGCAAATCTGCTTCAAAAGACCATCATTTTGAGGACTAAGGTGCATCTGACTCAAGCCATGGTATTTTCAATGGTCTCAAATACATGTGAAAGCTGGGCAACGATTAAGAAAGACTGTTGACGAATCAATGCTTTTTCATTATGACACTGGTGAAGAATTTTTAATATACCATGAGCTACCAGAAGAATAGGGAGTCCTGGTGTGGCGCTGTGGGTTAATGCGCCAGACTGCAAAGCCATTGAACTGCAAGGTTGGTGGTTCAAACTCATCAGCTGCTCCTCAGAAACCTTACACAGGGTCGTTATGGGTCAGGATCGACTCGGCGGCACTGAACACCACCACCAGAAGAATGGTAGTATAGTGGCTATGAGTCAGGCTGCTAACTTCAAGTTCAGCAGTTAGAAACTACTAGCTGTTCCTCAGGGAAAAGATGAGGCTTTCTGCTCCTGTAAAGATTTACAACCTTGGAAACGCGGTACAGGGTCGCTATGAGTCAGAACCATCTCCATAGCACATAACCATCTCCAGAAGAATGAACAAAGCTGCTTTGGAAGAAGTACAGCCAGATGGCTCTCTCATACTTTGGATATGTTGTCAGGAAGGACTGGTCCTAGAGAAGGATATCATGCTTGGTAAAGTGGTTGTTGTTTTTAAGTGCCTTCGAGTAGATTCCACTGAATAGAGATCCTGTATAGGGGTTCTGAGGAGCGGCTGGTGACTTTCAACTGCCAACTGTGTGGTTCAAACTGACCTTGTGGTTCAAACCAGTCTTGTAGTTTTGTGTTTTTCCTACAGTGGAGGGTCTGTGAAAAAGAAGTAGATCTTCAATGACATGGATTGACACAGTGGCAACAACAATGGGCTCAAACACAACAACAATTGTGAGGATGGTGTGGGACCCGGCAGTATGTCTTTCTGTTGTAATTAGGGTTGTTATGAGTTGGAAATGTTTCAGTGGTACCTAACAATAACAATAGTAGGCATGGTACTTTAGGTGAGGTTTTGGACTGCTAACCACAAGGTCAGTGGTTCAAACCCACCAACTGCTCTGTGGGAGAAAAATGAGACTGTCTGCTACCTTAAAGATTTATAGTCCCTGGAACCCTATAGAAGGGGGCTGTGAGTCTGAATCGATTCGAAGGCAGTGTATTTGGTTTGTCGTTGTTAAGTGCTGTCAAATGAGCAGTTAACCTGTATAATGTTTCCAAGGAATAGTTGGTGGATTTGAACTGCCAACCTGCAGTTAGCAGTCTAGTGCATCATGTAAGGGTTTGGTTTAGTTTTGCTTTATTCATATAATCTAAAAAAATATTGCATTTAAGCCATTTGTAACTATATCCCTCACAAAATTATTATTCAATGATTAAAATGGACAATAACTAAGGATTCTGTATGGTCTGGTACAGGAGGAGATTCATGGGGTGGACACCATTCATGGTGTGGACACTGCACTGGGTGATACCAACTTTAGTTGTGTACGTGCCACCAGACTCCTTTATCATCCCTCAATGAAAGGAAATCAGAGCTACTGAAGATCCACAATGACACATATGTTCACAGGCCAGCACATTCATTTACCACTGAAATTTTAGATGACTATTTCCTGTTGGACACTTCATGGTAAAGAGACTAGCTAGCAGCCAGTTCTCACCCCTTCTACTCCCTTGTAAACCGGCCACTTCCCCTTCCCCAGCCCACCAGAGTCAAATCTGTACACAACACAGGCCCTCTCTTCCGGGAAAGCTCAAAGGCCTGCTGGCATAAGGTTCCCTTCAAAGCTCTCCTGGAAGTCTGTGTGGGATGAAGAGTATTGAAACCATCCCTTTCCAGGGAAGAGCTAAATCCACCCCACCACGTTTCTGTTCTCATTTACCCGCAGCTCACGGCATAAATGTTGAGAAGGTTGCCTTGCAGCTCCCCCACGCAGGCAGCACCACAGACAGCAGGAGAGGTCACGCACACATCTGGGCAGAACCTCCAAATGTGACACGCTCAAATTGGTAATCCGGTCGAGAAAAGACAACTGGGATGTGGGAAGTACCAGAGGAGGAGGGCGGAGCCAGATTTCTTTTCTCCCTCTCTCTACTTCCTCCATCTTTGCATCCTTCATCTCTCCCTCCTTATATTTGCTTACATTCCCAAAGTAAGCCAAAATATGCTCTAAATGTCAGCATCTGGGTATCCCAAAGCAGCGAGGCCCTAGCTTTTGTCTCTATATGCCTCCCTAACTCCCATCCCAGATTTCATCTCCTGGTAGTTAACAAGAGGAAAAACAACCAGAGGTGTGTATGTACTTGTGTGCATTTAAAGTGTGCAGTTTCTTTCACCATTATCTTGGGATATATATTGCTGAAATGCCCTTGAGCCGGTTTCAACTCAAAGTGACCCTGTATAGAATTTCTGAGGCTGTAAATCTTTGCAGGAGCAGAAAATCTCATCTTTCTTCTGTTAGAGGTGGGTGGGCTATAACTGCTGACATTGGGGTTCACAGGGCAGTGCTTACCTTTGAGATAGACAGACAGATAGATACAGATCCTGGTGAGGCACTGTAGGATAAGCCCTGGACTGTTCATTGAAAGGTTGGTGGTTCAAACCTACCAGTTGTTCTCAGAAACCCGAAACAGGATCGTTACGTGTTGGAACTAACTTTACAACACTTAAGATAAGCTCTGGACTACAAGGCTGGTTTGAACCCCAAGGCCAGCACTTCAAACTCATTAGCTGCTACTCTGAAACCCTATATAGGGTCGCTATGAGTTGGAACTGATTCAAAGGTCATATATGTCAAATACACACACACACACACATATATATACAAAGGAGCTTTGGTAACATTGTTGTTGTCAGGTGCCATCGAGTCAGAACCGACTCATAGTGATCCCATGCACAGCAGAACAAAACAATGTCCGATCCTGGGCCAACCTCACTACTGCTGCCACACTTGAGTCCATCAATGATGCCACCTGACTGATCCATCTCGTTAGGGGTCTTCCTCTTTTCTCTGACCCTCCATCTTACCCAGCATGACATCCTTCTCCAGCGACTGTTTCCTCCTGACAATATGTCCAAAGTA
>NW_006408545.1:23125982-23128802 GCF_000296735.1 Chrysochloris asiatica
GATGTCAATCCTGATACAATCAAGATGTTTTCTCCCAAGATGGTGGCTCCTGGAACAGCTGAGTGTCTTGATCCAGAATACAATGGATTTCTGGATTCCCTTCAAATTTCTCCAGCTGTAAAGCTTCCAATCCTCCAAACATACCTTTATATTTGTTTCAGCGTTCTAACACTATCTCGTGAGCCCTCTTGGCCCAGTGTTCCATGTTGTTGTTGACTGAGCTCTGACGGAAATTAGGATTTAATTTTCGGCTAATTTCCTTTTTTGTCTGCTTGTTCTGCCCCACAATCCCCATTCAGGACTTTTTTCTAGTGGTAAACAGTTCAGGGCCAGCTGTGGCTGTTTGGTTTTAATTGGAAACTGTCTCTTTAAATTTTGAGGAGATCTGTGTGCGTGTGTAGTAGAACCATCAGAGGGTGGGGCTGGGGTGCCCACTCGCTCAGGCACCCCTATCGTCACCAGAATGGAGGTGCGCAGACAGCAAGGGACCAATGAACAGCTACCAAAAGAAAAGAATGTCCACCCCTTTATCTCTGCAGTTCTTCCAGGCGTCTGTGGTCGCTCCGATCCTTCCCCAGTTTGGTCTCACCGAAGATGGTGGCTCCTGTAGCAGCTGAGCATCCCGGACTAGAAAGCCATGGATTTCTTGCTTCTGCCAAAATTCCCCAGCTCCAAGCCTTCCAACCTTCTAAATATTCCTTCTAAATATGTGGTTCAGAGTTCTGGGACCCTCCCCTGAGCCCGCTTGGTTGGGTATTCTGTGTTGTTGCTGGCAGAGCTCTTAACTGTACATCCACCCGATCCGATCCGTCACTATATACTCATATATCTTGGTAATGTAGTGGTTACAAATTGGGCTGCTAACCTCAAGGTCAGCAGTTTGAAACTACCAGCTGTTCTGCAGGAGAAAGATGAGGCTTTCTGCTCCCGTAAAGATTTACAGCTTTGGAAACCCTGTAGAGGGTCGCTATGAGTTGGAACTGACTCCATGGCACATAACCACCACCACCATGTATATATACATATGTATTCATTTACATATATTTACCTCTCATATGTCAATTTGTTATACTGAGGAGGTTAGCATGTTTCTGTGATGTTTGAAGCTATATCACCAATATTCTAAATACCACCAGGGTCACCCATGGTGGACAAATGTCAGTGGAGCTTCCATACTAAGACAGACTAAGAAGACTACTTCTGAATGTGTAATTCTTGAAAACCTTATGAATAAAACACCAGCAGGAAAAAAAAATTGCAGTCTGTTTGGTTATTACAAGAACAAACAAGCTGTTCAACTGGGAGCCATCAAGGCAAACAATCAAGTCCCTTATGGGCAAACCCCCTCCAAGACTGAAACCCAAAGGTATACATAAGCAGGCACGTAAGCTTTCTTGCAACCACTTTGGTCTATGTGTGAGTGGAAGTGGGGGAAAGGCAGAAATGAAGACATGGGCTGAGTTCAACCACGTTCCATAAACTCCCATTGACCTGGAGATGAAAGAGCGAAGAGGAAAGGCTGGTTGGTCCAAAGTTTGGGGAGACATGGGAATCCCTGAGCTCATGGACCTAGCCACAGTAGGCTACAACTGAGTGTAAAATGTCCAGCTGATATGAAGTGGGGGGAGATGCACAAGAATGCCCAAACTTGCAGAGAGTACCCATTTGAACTGGCTTCAATGGCTTGATGATCAGAACTTGATAAGAGGACCATAAAGAAATTTGATTAAGGAAGCAAATGTAAATTGTTACAATTTGATGAACTTGACCTATACTTATGGACGTAGTATCTTACCAACGAAGAGGAAGGAGTCTTTACATCAAGGATCAAGACTATTCCTTCTGTACACAGGGTTGATAGAGATGGGCAACTTAAACATTGGCTACCTAAAATGGGGAGGGGTGAGGGTGCTATAAAGGCATGAAGTAGCTGGCTTACAAGTTTTCAATAGGGAGTTTAGTTTCAGAGTGTGTGGAGGAAGGTAGAATTCCCACTGAATAGTTTTCATCTTGTCTAGATGGGTCTGGTGAAAGAGATGGGAATAGGATTCTTTTGATTCAGTAGTTAGTAATTGTTATCATGACGAATTGCGATCATCACAACTGTAAAGGTAGAAGTTTTGTAACATAAAGGGGGGAGTAGCTAATCTTACATTCCAGGAACAGAGGCACCTAAGACCATCAAGAGAGAAGAGCATGAGTGGAACGGGGGACCCTAACCAGAGAGGTAGCAATACCAGAGATGGAGGCAGAGGTGATGGCATGGAAAGATAGAGCAGCTGAGAACTCAAGATTCATGGAAAGAGAAAGGCTATGTTCTGGCAGCCAGGAGACTGGCTTGCAGAATGTACCCTTTGGTTGTTTAAATGATTATATATTCCTGCGTGTTTTTGTGAAAAAAAAACAAACAGTGGAAATGGAAGCAAGTACTATTAACCGATGATGCATGGAGGAGATTGTAATCATTGCAGTGAAACAAAATTTTATAAGTTAAGTGCAAAACTAACGTTGTCCTAGGTAAACTACACTCAATCACAATAAAAAAATCTTTTTTTTTTAAAGAACCTTATGAATAGCAGAGGAACATTATAGTGCTGGGAGATGAAAACATTATGATTAGCACATAGATATTGTCAGATGAGTCTCTCAGGTTGGAAGGTACTCAAACTAAAACTGTTGTTGTTAGGTGCCATTGAGTCGGTACTGATTCATAGTGACCCTATGAACAACAGAATGAAACACTGCCCCATCCTGGGCCAACCTCACAATTGTTGCCACACTTGAGCCCATTGGTGCTGCCACTTTGCCAATCCATCTCGC
>NW_006408545.1:23129072-23147010 GCF_000296735.1 Chrysochloris asiatica
TAGTCCTCAAGCTGACATCTTTGCTCTTCAACACTTTAAAAAGGTCTTGTGTGGCAGATTTGCCTAATGCAATACATCCTCTGATTTGTTGACTGCTGCTTCCATGAGTGTTGATAGTTGATCCAAGAAGAATGAAGCCCTTGACAACTTCAATCTTTTCTCCGTGGGTAAGAATGTTGTTTATTGGTCCAGTGGTGAGGATTTTTGTTTTCTTTACATGGAGATGCAATCCATACTGAAGGCTGTGCTCTTTGATCTTCATCAGTAAATGTTGTAAGTCCTCTTCACTTTTAGCAAGCAAGGTTGTATCATCTGCATATCGCAGGTTGTTAATGAATCTTCTTCCTCCAATCCTGATGCCACGTTTTTCTTCATATAACCTAGCTTCTTGGATTATTTGCTCAGCATACAGGTTGAATAAGTATGATGAAAGAATACAACCCTGTTGCACACCTTTCTTTATACCACTGGGGAAGAGCTAACTCTTCAAAGTAGAGTTGACCATGATGACATGAATAGAGTAAAGCTTGCAGGATATATCCATTTGCTGATGGTCACAACCTAAAATGAGGAGAAACAGCTGCAAACATCCATTAATGATCAGAACATGGGATGTATAAAATATGAATCCAAGATAATTGGAAATTGTGAAAAATGAAATGGAATGAACGAAGATCAATATCCTAGGCATTCATGATCTGAAATGGACTGGAATTGGCCATTTTGAATCTGACAGTCTTAGGGTTTACTATGCCAGGAAAAACAAATTCAAGAGGAATGCTATGACATTCATCATCAAAAAGAACATTTGAAGATACATCTTGAAGTGCAATGCTGTCTGTGATAGGATAGTATCCCTACGCCTACAAAGAAGACCAGTTAACTACCCCAACCACTAAAGCCAGTGGTGATAAAATTTAAGAATTCTACCTACATCTTCATTCTAAAATTGATCAAACATGCAATCAGGGTATATCAATAACTACTGGTTATTGGAATGCAAAGGTTGGAAACAAATAGGAAGGATCTGTAGTTGGAAAATATGGCCTTGGTGATAGAAATGATGCTGGATATTGCATGACAGAATTTTGCAAGATCAAGAACTTATTCATTGCAATTCATTTCTTTAAAACATCACGTGGAATACACAAGAATTAAACTGACAATATCTGTTTGTAGTGGAAAAAGTTAGACAGTGGAAAACTCGGTATCATTACACAAAATAAGACCAAGGGCAAACTGTGAAACAGACCATCAATTGCTTATATGTAAATTCAAGCTGAAGCTGAAGAAAATGAAAAACAAGTCCACAAAAGCCAAATTATAACATTGAACACATCACACCTAAATTTAGAGACCATCTCAAGAACAGAGTTGATGCATTACACACTAATGACCGAAGACCAGAGAGTTATGGGATGACATCTAGCACATCATTATTGTTGTTGTTGTTAAGTGCCGTCGAGTCGGTTCTGACCCATAGTGACCCTGTACAGGGTTTCCGTCATTATAGGAAGGAAGAAAAAGGCCATTAAAAAGAAAGAAAAAACCAAGATGGATGTCAGAAGAGACTCTGAAACTTTCCCTCTGTTGCAGACATGCTAAAACAAATGGAAGAAATGAAGAAGTCCAAATGGAAAATTACAAGGGCAGGTTGAGAAGATAAAGTCAAGTATTATAATAAAATGTGCAAAGACCTGGGTTAGAAAATCAAGAGGGAAAAACATGCTCAGCATTAAGTTGAAAGATCTGACACACAAAAAACATCAAGCCTCAACTTGCAATATTGAAGGATTCTATGGACAAAATATTGAATGATGCAGAAAGCATAAAAAAAAACATGCAAGGTAGTTACAGAGTCACTATACCAAGAGGTAGCATATGATCAAGAAGTGATGGTTTTGAAGAAAGAAGTTCAAGTTACACTAAAGATATTGGTGGGGGAAAAAAGTCTCTAGGAATTGGCAGAATACAAATTGAAATCTTTCAACAAACTGAAGCAGCAACTGGAGGAGTTCACTCATTTATGCCAAGAAATTTAGGAGACCGCTACCTGGACAGTCGCTGGAGAAGGATGTCATGCTGGGTAAGGTGGAGGGTCAGAGAAAAAGAGGAAGACCCCCAACGAGATGGATCAGCCAGGTGACATCACTGATTGCGTCAAGTGTGGCGGCGGTAGTGAGGTTGGCCCAGGATCGGACATTGTTTCGTTCTGCTGTGCATGGGGTCACTATGAGTCGGTTCCGACTCGATGGCACCTGACAACAACAACAAACCTGGCCAACAGATTGAAAGAGATCCATATCTGTGCTCATTCCAAAGAGAGGTGACCCAAAGTAATGCAGAAATCATCTAATATGATTAATATCACATACAAGTAAAATTTTGCTGAAGATAATTTAAAAATGGCTGCAATTGTACATCAACAAGGAACTGCCAGAAACTCAAGCTGGATTTAAGAAGAGGTCATGAAACTAGGGCTGTATTATTGTTAACATCAGATGGATCTTACCTGAAAGCAGAGAATACTATTAAGATATGTACTTGTGCATTATTAACTGTACTTTCAACTGTGTGGATCATGACAAACTATGGATAACATTGGGAAGAATAGATATTTCAAAACACTTGATTGTACTCATGAGGAACCTGTGTGTAGACCAAGAGGCAGTTGTTCACACAGAAAATATAATATATATTATATTAAATATAAAATTATACAATACATACATTATGGGAGCACAGTGGTTCTGTAGGATAAGCAATGGAATGTGAACCACAAAGTTAGTAGTTTGAGTCCACCATCTACTTGGAGGGAGAAAAGTAAGCCTTGGAAACTTTATGCACAGGGTGGCTATGAGTCAGAACTGACATGATGACACTTAATAACAACACTATATATTGTACATTTAGTACACGTAATAATATTACATACTTTGAGTTAATACCCAATTATGTGCTCTTTCAGTGCATGTAGGAGAAGGAATTGTGCTTAAGACATACATGCGTTACTCCTCAAACTTATTTATATGCACTAGAAAAGAAAAAAAAAAAGTGTGATCCACTTTATTTTGATATTCACTTTATTGCCGTATGGAACTGAACACAAAATCCCTCCAAGGCTTGGGTTGGATTGATCACTGTGTAATAGAAAACCTACCTCTGAGATTAACAAAGACCTTGGGCAATAAGGCCAAGGACATGTATTCTGTATTCAGGGAGGTCACTGAGGCTGGTTTAGGGCTGTGGCCACAGGTTGTGTCTCTAATTCGAGTTATGTAAGTACATTTTGATGGGAAAGAAAACCATCACCAAGTGTGTAGCTTGGTAAACATCAATCTAAGGTCTGATACTAGAAAACCAAAATTGTATATTCTAATGAAAATTGGTTAGTATTGTTATCCTTATATATTGGTTTTGTTGTTGTTGTTGGCCTTCATTTATCACTCTTATCAAACTGGGTTCTGATTATTCTCTGAATTGGAACCTGAATTGACAGCCATGGCATAATGTGGTCTTAATGTAGATGGTTCAAACAGCCCATGATAAATCATGAATGTTCAAAGAAGCAGTCCAAAAAGTAAATAAGTGAAGGGACGGTAGTAGTAAGGCATTGCATACAGTCAGAGCTCAATATATGTCATTTAAAAGAACAAATGATACAAGTCCTATGTCATAGGGTAATTCTGCAAGTATGTATAAGATCAATAACATTTTCACAGAGAAAAGTATAAAAAGATGGAAATCTTGAACTTTTTATTTAAATCTAAATATCTATATATTAAATCTAAATATCTAGGTATTTACAAACTATACTTTTCTAGAAAGAAACTTAGTAATATATACCAAAAGCCTTAAACCAAAAATTATACTTATGGGAATATACAGACAGGAAAAAAAATGTGTACAGGCTATATAAGCAAATTAATTGCAACATTATAATCATAACAAATGAGGAATATTCAAATGTATGCTGTTGTTTTTAACTGCTGTTGAGTTGGTTCCGACTCATAACAATCCTGTATAGGGTTTCGAAAGCTTTAAATTCTTCAAGGGAATAGAAAGCCCTGAATTCCAAAGACTAAATAGATTATGACAATATCTAACTTAACTGTGTATTATGTAGTCATTAAAGAAGTCTTTAAATAAATATTATATGAAACAAAACTCAATGATATATCTACCATTGAATGAAAACAAGCAGGAAGCAAAACTCAATTGTGATACATTTCACTTGTTTTCTTTTAAAAACTATTCAACTGTCCTTTAATGTAAAAGAAAAAACACTAACAGCAATTAGAAGGGGTATCTGAATATTTGATTCGCCATTGTGTTCTTCTAATTAGTCTTAATGAAGCCAGCAGTTTTGTCATAAAGTTCAATTAACTATAATCCCCATCTGACACAAGCCGGCTGGTCCATATGTTGGGTCAACTGATTTAGCTAAGAAGCATGTAACAGACACAAAATGACAGCCACTTAGAAAATCTGAAAAATTAATTATTGACAACAAATTAAGGGGAAGGTGCTGGGAAGAGAGAGGGAAGAATTGCATTGAATATATTTTCAAATTTTTCTCCTTTCTTCTAGCATAAGCAAATAAATTCAATCACAGTTGATAAAGCACTAGGGAATTTTTATAAAAGGTGAAAACATACACATATCATAAGATGCCAGATCCTTATTTCTTTTCTCTTTACTACTGAAATCAGGCATCCCCTTCTACTGAAATCAGGCAGTCAGTTAAGAGTGTAGCACATAAGAGTGCATTTTTTATCCAGCAGAAATATTTAGCTTGGCTGTCCGCCAGGGAATGTTGGAAGAATGGACTGAATTAGGGGATTTACCTTCCACGTGTTTGGCACGCGTCATTTAGAGTATCTGAGAAGCTTGTCTCTTTTTCTCCCTGGTATCTGAGCAGGAGAGAGGGCTGCCAAACTATAGGAAGAGTACTGTCACTCCCTCTTGTAGTTAAGACACATAATCTGAAGTTACAAACCAGACAGCTCACTCAGAATCCAGTGTGCTTTCTTTCTATAACTGGCAAAACTATAAAAGGGTATTCTAGGTATCTATCTTGATGTTAAGGAGCTCTGGTAGCGTAGTGGTTACAAATCAGGCTACTAACCTCAAGGTCAGCAGTTCAAAACTACCAGCTGTTCTGCGGGAGAAAGATGAGGTTTTCTGCTTCCGTAAAGATTTACAGCTTCAGAAACCCTGTGCACGGTCACTATGAGTTGGAACCGACTCCATGGTACTTAACAACAACAACAACAACAACAACATCTTGATGTTGGGAGGAAAAGCCTATGTCTTCCCTAAGTGTTAGAGATGCTTTCATATTTTCCTTCTTAATATCTCTTTGGAATTACATAAGACTAATGAGCATTTTTACGAATCGGGCTGCGAACCTTAAGGCCAGCAGTTCGAAACTACCAGCTGCTCCGCGGGAGAAAGATGAGGCTTTCTACTCCCGTAAAGATTTACACCCTCGGAAACCCTGTACAGGGTCGCTATGGGTTGGAACCGACTCAACGGCACTTAGCAACAAAATGAGCATTTTTGGAGTTCTGGTGTGGTGGTGCAGGATTAAGGCACTGGATTGCAAACTCGGTTTGAATTGCAAGGTGGGCAGTTCAAACTAACCAGCCACCCCTTAGAAGCCCTATACAGGGTTACTATGAGATAGAACCGACTTGACAGCACTTAACAACAACAACAACAAATGAACATTATTAATAACCTCATTTTTTTAAAAGCCCAGCGTCTTAACAGTTTTGGCATTTTAATTTAAGGTTTGTGAGGAACTGTTATTTATTCTATTAAAGATGTTATTGGGAATTGCATATAATCAAGTCACTAAATTTGTTTCCTAGCTTTGTGTGTTTGAAGGTTTTTTTTTTTGAACATTTTATTGTAGAGTCTGGATGAAAGCGTACAGAACAAGTTCATTTCCCGCTCAACAATCTTATACATATTTTGTGTCGTGACATTTGCTACAATCCCTCAATACAACAGCACTTCCCACTTCCTCCCTGGGTTCCCTGTTTTCATCTGTCCATCTTTTATGCCACATCCTGCTTTCTGAACTTTGTTTTGGGGCAAATGCTGTCCTTTTGGTCTTCTATGGTTGATTGTTTTGTGGAGCACGCACCTCATGGGTGTAACTGTTCATTTTTTGTGACTGTCTATTGTTTGGCTAAGGGGTAATCGCAGAGAATAGGTTCAGTTCCAGACTTGAAGGGTGTCTAAAGATCATAGTCTTGGAATTTCACCAGTTTCTACCAGAGCAGGAAGTCTAGGCATTTTCATGATTTTGAATTTTCGTCTACATTTTTCTTCCACACTCTCTAAGGTTTTCTATTATGATCCTGATAAGAACTGTCAGCAGTTCTTTGGTCTTAGGTTAGTGGAGGTTATGGATCATGTGATCCATTAGTCCTTTGACGAATAGTTTCCTTGAGTCTTTAATTTTCTTTACTTTTCTTTGCTCCATATGAGAAGACATTCAATGGTCACATCTTAGATGGCCACTCACAAGCTTTTGAGACCCCCATTGCCACTCACCAAGCAGGATGTAGAACATTGTATCTTTATGGACTATGTTATGCCATTGACCTAGATGTCACCCGGGAATATGGCCCAAAGCCCTCAATCTCAGTGACTCAATACTTCAAGGTATTTAGTTATGATTAAGAAGATTGCACAACTCTGACCCCTGTATGCTCCATTATGTACCTGGATATATTTCAAGCACATACAAATAATATGTAGAAATATCCTCTGCCAAACCTATATATTCTCCTGGATGTACTTCAATATGCTACCCCACATCTGCTGCTCAGCTTACATATCTACCTATGCATTCACTCATAAATTATTGTTTGCCATTCCTATTATAGAGTCCTGGTATGGTGCTGTGGGTTAATGCACTGGACTGCAAAGTCATTTTGAACTGCAAGGTCAGCAGTTTAAGCTCACTAGCTGCTCCTCGGAAACCCTATACAGGGGTGCTATGGTCAAAATTGACTCGACGGCACTTAACAACAACATTACTATTACTGCAGGGTTCTATTGTTGTTGTTGTTAAGTGCAGGGTTCTATAGGGTAATAGTATTTACCTTTGTTGCCTTTTATCTCAATGTAGGGCAATTTGACAAACTTATGGATTGGCAAAGTGGCAGCATCAATGCGCTCAAGTATGGCAACAATTGTGAGGTTGGCTCAGGATCGGGCAGTGTTTCACTCTGTTGTGCATAGGGTCGCTATGAGTTGGTACTGACTTGATGGCACCTAACAACAACAACATGTTTTAACACAGAAATCACATTTGTATACATTTATTCTAGGATAGGAATTAGGAATACACTTAAAGATTACCCACGAGGAATTTGCCCGCAAAAGTACTTCCCAGTGTCTTCTTTTGCCTTGGTTATGTTGTATAGACATTCCCCATATTATGTATTGCCTTTGCCATTACCCAAGTTAATGCATGTCTACTATCTAGTTAGTGGAATTCTGGTGAGGAACTGTAGGATCAGCACTGGACTGCTAATTGCAAGATCGGCAGTTTAAACCCACCAGCTGCTCCTTGGAAACCCTATACAGGTCACTATGCATTGGAATGGACTTGATGTCACTTAACAACAGTAACATCTAGTTATTAATTTCCCCTCCTTCCCTACTAACCTTCAAAGAATGTTTCTTTCTGTGCATAAACCTTTTTTTTTTTTTTACTTTTTGTAATAGTGGTTTCACACAGTATTTGTCCCTATGACTGATTTATTTCACTTTGCCTAGGGTCTTCCTCCAGGTTCATCCATGTTGTGAGATGTTCTGCAGTTGTGTAGTATTCCACTGTGTGGATGTACCATAATTTGTTTATCAAGTCATCTGTTGATGGGCATTTAAATTGCTTCTAACTTTTTGTTATAGTGTTATAATGTATTTTTAAGTTTTTTTATTGACTTGATTCTGTGCTAAGCTACTGAACACTAAAGCCTCCACAGGCCAGAAGGGACCATAAGGATCATCTCTGCCTTCACTTTCTACTATAGAGGGAAAAGAAGTCCAGTGAAGTTAAGTGTTTTTTGGAGGTAAACGTGGTGGCAAATCTGATGTCTGGTATACTTTCTGCCAGACCATTTGGTACAAAGATCAGTGAGTGATGAGATCTCATTTGTTGCTGATATGTCTATGCTGGCTAAAGGTGAACGATTTATCATGGCTTCTGACTGGAGCAGCTCATCTAAGGGTGCGTTCCTATGGAACTGGTCTACTTGCACCAGGAAACAAATTCAAGCGGATAGTATTTATTAATTTATTTGTGTGAGGAAAGAAAACAATTTATACTTTTAAAAATAATAATCAATGTTCTTAATATATACTAAATCTCAATGTAGGGCAATTTGGCAAATTTATGTTTTAACACAGAAATTACACTTGTATGAATTTATTCTAGATTAGTAATTAGGAATACACTTAAATAATTACTCACTAGAACCCTGTTCCAAGACTGAAACTCAAAGGGAACACATGAGCAGGCATGTAAGCTTGGTGGTGACCATGTAGGTCTATTGGTGAGTGAAAAACAGGGAAAGGCAGCAATGAAGAAATGGGCTGCGTTCAGCCACGCTACATAGACTCCTGTTGACCTGAAGATAAGAGAAAGAGGAAGCGATGATTGGTCTGAAGTGTGGTGAGACCTAGGGATTCCTGAGCCCATGGACAAGGACATAGCCACAGAGGGCTAGAGCTGAGAGTGAAGAATCAAGCTTATATGAAGTGAGATGAGATGCATAAGAATGTCCAAACTTGCAGATAGTACCCATTTGACCTAGCCTCGATGGCTTGATGACCAGAACTCAACTTGAATCGGTACCGACTCATAGTGACCCTATGTACAACAGAATGAAACACTGCCTGGTCTTGGGCCAGCCTCACAATTGTTGCCATGCTTGAGCCCATTGATGCTGCCACTTTGCCAATCCATCTCGCTGGGGGGTCTTCCTCTTTTTCTCTGACCTTCCATCTTACCAATCAATTGGCCAGATAGTTGTCTTCCAAATTTCTTGGCAGAGATGAGTGAGTACCTCCAATGCCACCTCACTTTCTTGAAAGATTTCAATTTTTATTCCATCAATTCCTGGGGCCTTGTTCTTTGCCAATTCCTTCAGTGCACCTTGGACTTCCTGCTTTAGTATCATTGGCTCTTGATCATATGCTACCTCTTGAAACAGCTGAACATCAACCATTTCCTTTTGGTATAGTGACTTTGTGTATTCCTTCCATCTTCATTTGATGCTTTCTGCATCATTCAATAATT
The DNA here is from genome assembly GCF_000296735.1 of Chrysochloris asiatica. Lineage (NCBI taxonomy): Eukaryota > Metazoa > Chordata > Mammalia > Afrosoricida > Chrysochloridae > Chrysochloris > Chrysochloris asiatica. The sequence continues at coordinate 23,138,398 of NW_006408545.1, forward strand.
TTCCCAGAGAATCCTTCAATAACGAAAGTTGAGGTTTGAATTTTTTCTTGTTTCCTCAGCGTGAGAAATACTGAGTGTGTTTTCCCTTTTGGTATTCTGACTTAAGATCTTTGTACATTTCGTGTAATATTTGACTTTGTCTTCTCGAGCTGACTTTTGAAATTTTCTGTTCAGCTCTTGTACCTCCTCACTTCTTCCATTTGTTTTAGCATCTCTATGCTGGAGAGCAAGTTTCAGTGTCTCTTCTGACATCCATTTTGATCTTTTCCTTCTTTCTTGTCTTCTTAATGACTTCTTGCTTTCTTCTTATGTGATATTCTTGATGTCATCCCACAACTCTTCTGGTCTTCGGTCTTTAGTGTTTAATGTATCAAACCTGTTCATCAGATGATCTCTAAATTCAGGTGGGATATATTCAAGGTCAATTTTGGCTCTTGTGGACTTGTTTTCATTTTCTTCAGCTTCAGTTTGAATTTGCATATGAGCAACTGATGATCTGTTCCACAACCTCCCCCTAACCTTATTTTGACTAATGATATGGAATTTTTCCATTGTCTCTTTCCACAGATGCAGTCAATTTGATTTCTCTGTATTCCATCTGGTGAGGTCCAAGTGTATATTCATCTCTTATGCTGTCTAAAGAAGGTATTTGAAATGAACAAACAATTGATTTTGCAGAATTCTATCATGTGTTCTCCAGCATCATTTCTATCAGTAAGTCCATATTTTCCAACTACTTATCCTTCCTCTTTGCTCCCAGCCATTGCATTCCAATCACCATTAATGATCAATACATCTTGATTGCATGTTTGATCAAGTTCAGATTGAAGAAGTTGGTAGAATTCTTCTAATTCATCCTTACTGGCTTTAGTGGTTGGTGCCTAAATTTGAATAATAGTGGTAATAACCGGTCTTCCCTATAGGTGCATGGATATTATCCAGTGGTTGATTTATAATGAGGGGATGATAAAGGCACAAAGTGACCAGCTTACAAGTTTTCAAGAGGGATTTTAGTTTAAGAGTGTGCAGGGAAAGACAGAGTCCCCACTGAATAGCATTCATCTTGTCTAGACTGGTCTGGTGAAAAGAGATGGGGATAAGATTCTTATGATTCATTACTGAGTAATTGCTATCATGACTAACTGAGACTGTCACAACCAAAAAGGTAGAAGTTTTGTAACAAAAACGGGGGAGTAGTTAATCCTGCAGTCCAGGAACAGAGGACCCTAGGACCATCAAGAAAGAAGAGCACAAGCAAGAGTGTAGGACCCTATCCAGAGAAGCAGCGACACCAGAGATAGAGGTAGCAATGAGGATATGGAGAAAGGGAACAGCTGAGGACTCTGGACTCATGGAAAGAGAGGGACTGAGTGTTGGTGTCTAGGAGGCAGGCTTGCAGAATGTGCCCTTTTGTTGTTTAAATTATTATATATTTCTGAGTGTTTTTGTGTACAACACCACCTCACCCCCCAAAAAAACCACCAAAAAACATGGAAGCAAATACTGTTGAATGATGAGGCACGGAGGAGATTATAATCATTGCAATGAAACGATGATGTAAAGCTGATGTTCTCCCATGTAAATTGTCACTCAGGTCACAATAAAAACTTACCAAAAAACCACAAAAGTTTGCCCACTAGGATTTTCCCCACAAGCATTTATAATATTATGTTTATAATATTAAAAACCTGGGAAAATGCCAAATGATTAACAATGTGGAATTGGTTAAATGCATTATTTTTGAAGCAAATTCTATGAAGTCATTTAGGAAAGAAGTTAACAGAATTGGTTCAGAAGTTACTCTGAACATCCTGTTTCTACTATTTATTTACATGTTGTCTGACTGTAGGCAAGTTAATTAATTATGTTATCTATTTCTCACATGTTTTCACTGGGAAAAAAAATGTTGGTAATAGTATTAAGTTTATTTAGAGGCTATAAGGACTAAATCACTTAATACACATAAACCATCCAGAAAAAGGCCTGACACATAGAATGCACTTGATAAATATCCTGCATGGCTTGAATGGAGTCCTGGTGTGGTGCTGTGGATTAATGCACTAGACTGCAAGGTTGATTAGAAACTCAAGGTCAGCAGTTCAAACTCACCAGCTGCTCCTCAGAAACCCTTCACAGGGTCACTATCAGTCCAAATTGACTCAAAGGCATGTAACAACAAGAACAACATGGCTTGAATACCTTACAATAAACACATTCTACTTCTCTAATAAATAACAGAGTTTTAGAAAATTGTAATGATGAGAACGCAATTGGATTCATAGCTAAAATTATTATAGTTCTTTATTTGGTATTTGTATACATGAAGGGGCTTCAAAAAGTTCATGAAAAATTTCCATTATAGAGCGGCTGGTGAGCTTGAACTGCTGACGTTGTGGTTCAAACCAACTTTATAGTCTAGTGCATTAGCCCACAATGCCATATATTGCAAAATGGAGAAATATGGCTAGAGGTGCATAATAAATAATTAGCTGCTCTGCACCGTTACAGATCTGTCCGAAGCTCAGCTGAAAATTGAGTGAGCCTCAGCGGTGAGTTCAGTTTACAGGCCTGAGGGCCATAGTTTTTTTGGGTTTCACTAGTTTTTATCTGACCAATAAACCTGGGTTTTTTGTTTTGTTTTGTATGTGTGTGTGTGGTTTTGAATTTTTTCCCACATTCTCCCCGCCACCCACTCTTTCCAGGACTTTCTTTTTTTAAATTTATTTATTTCTATTTAAAAGGAACAATTGACAAAGGTTCACCTGAACAAGTGGATCAGTTCAGTTAATATGACAGAAACACCACTAGCATCAGCCCAGAACACCGGATCCAGGACAGTCAAACCTCTTCAGCGCTGCCACTGATAGGAAAACTCCCTGCTTCTCACCAACACAGGGTGAATAACAAACAGGATCCAATCACTTCTGCTCTTGTGTGAATATATAAAAAAATGAAAATACCCACTTTAAAAGAAAAATTTTTTTTCCATTACAGTTTAACCCCACTTTTCCATGAACTTGTTGAAGCCCCCTCATATATAATACATAGTTCCTGGATGGCGCAAAAGGTTAAGTCCTTGGCTACTAGCCAAAAGCATGGCTGTTTGAGCTCACTCAGAGGTACCTTGGGGAGAATGACCTGATGACTTACTTCTGAAGAGTCACAGCCTTTAAAACTTTATAGAGCACAGTTCTACTCTGCATACCTTCAGTTGCCATGCGCTGGAATCCATTCAGCTGTAACTAGTAACAGCTACAGTTATATATATATGTGTGTGTATGTGTAGCCCTAGGAAAGATATAGGAAATGTTGTTATTAAGTGATGTCAAGTTGGTTCCTACTCATAGCAACCCTGTAAAGGGTTTTCAAGGAGCAGTGGGTGAGTTTGAATTGCCATCCTTATGGTTCACAGTCCAATGCTGATCCTATAGCACCATGCCAATACTCCATAAGAAATATGTAAACAAAATGTTAATAATGAATTGTATCTAGTGGTAGAAATAGCAGTGACTTATTTTTTTCTTTTCTGTATTTTTTTCTGATTTTCAAGAAAATTATTTTAATTATCAGAAAAGGAGTTATGAACTAGATAAGAACATAAGAACTCTCTTTTTCAAATAACCATCACATTTTCTATTTGAATTCCTAAAACTAAATTTATTTTCTGGTTCTAGACTCAGATATAAGGATCTCTGTTGGCTCAATGGCTATTTGTTAACCAAAATTTCAGCCGTTTGAAGTTATACACCATACCGAGGGAGAAAGATTTGGCACTTTGCCTCCGTAGGATTACAGCCTAGAAAACCAGTACAGTTCTACTACCCTGTCTTATAGGGTCTCTATGAGTGGGAGTAGATTAGATTGTATACAACAACAACAAACAAATATTCAGATATGACAGATTCTAAAATCAACTTGCTCTGAGGGAGAAGCATGAAACAGAAAATTCTTCACAAAATTGCCTGATTTATTAAGGTCTTACTGGAATCTTTGATGATAAAGTTCTGAGGCGAATTTGACTGAGCACCCTCTGCTCAGCCTCCTTTTGACTTGATCGGCTAGCTCCTGACAACCTGCATGATGAATTAAATGTATGGCAGTTATGACAGGTGAGGCAAGTCTGGAGAGGCTTAAACAGCAGGGATAAGATAAAGCCCCCATTTAAGAACAAAGCCCCCACCAAAGCTTGCCCATTAATGACCAGAGAATCTCTTTATTTATCTTGTTTGGAAGGTACAAGTGGAAACTATAGACAATGTATGAGGGGGGGATTGACTGTTTCTCCAAGAGCCCCTGACCAACTCATTGAAAATCCTCAATTTTCAGGTAAACACATCCGTAAAGCTCAGCTTCCCTAGACATGAACCAGGCTGCCATTCAAGGCTCTATTAATACAACAGACATAAGTTTACAGCTGGGCTAAGTAGAATTACTGTATATAAACCATATTATCTATTTGCAGGGATCCAGCTAAGCCCTACAGAGACAAGTACAGCAGGGCAAATCCAAGGAATTTTGGAAGTCAATCCATTAGGATTACAGAGCAGCCCCTGATTTTGGAAGTCATAGGCTCAATCTATGGAAGCAATGAAGTCTCAATCTTCTTTTCTCTAACCTCTTATCCGAAGGTCTGTTGACCTAGTTTTTCTTTAAAATGAACTGATAAATTACAGATAATGTTATAATAGTTTTCTATAATATTTATACTAGATTATTGTTCAGGCAGCATATAAAACATAATCGAAAACTATCTGTTATATCAGATAGTTTAATACATTACTATAATGACCTAGGAGTCCTGGTGTGGTGCTATGGGTTAATGTACCAGATTGCAAAGTCAGTTTGAACTGCAAGGTTGGTGGTTCAAGCTCACCAGCTGCTCCTTGGAAACCCTACACAGGGTCACTATGGGTTGGAAACGACTCGACAGCACTTAACAACAACAACAAATAATGACCTAAATATTACTATTGATACATGATGTGTACTAATGGTACATATAACAAAAAATGAACTCTTGGTTACAATCTTCTCCTTCAAGACTTAATCACTATTCATTTAAGGTTATTAAACACCACAAGGCATTATAAAATAAACTAAATTATGGGAATGCTTTATGAAAATGTACTGTCATCTAGGGCTTAGCTCTTGTGAACTGGTTTGTGTGAAGTCACTTTTATACACAGAAGGTGCTCAAGTGATACTTGCTAAATAGATAAAATCAGTGTAAAGAATTTTCAACCACAGATGCATCAAGACAACCTCCAAGTACCCTGGAAATCAGAATTAATCCATTGGTGGCAGTTCCTGGTCATTTTGGCACTGTGGGCAAGGGTAGAAGTCTCTGGGTGGTGTAAACAGTTAATGAATTGGGCTGCTAATCTGAAGGCTGGGAGGTTCTAGCCTACCCAGAAGCACCTTAAAAGAAAGATCTGGAGATCCACTTCTGAAAACAACAGCTATCGGAAACCCTACGAAGTACAGTTCTAATCTGGTTAAAGCTGACTGAGGTCCTAACAAAGACCAGATACACTAATATCACTCTTGAACTATCTCTTGTCTACAAATGAGTAAATAGTGATTCAGTTAAGCAACAGCTTAAAGTTTTAATTCAGTGACTGGACTAGTCATTCCACTGTAGAACTCTCTGCTGTCCTGCTAACACTGTCGTCCCAGCACAGATTCCTGGTCAAAGCTAGCTTTCATTCTGCATCTGTGAGAACTTTGGCAAAGTGTGCATTCTTTCCTTCTCACTAAGGAGAACCAGCACTGGAAATATCTGAAACATAAGGACCTGACTTATGTCCACACTGCCAGGAAAATCAGAGAGAGAGAATGTTCCTGCTAATAGAGGTCAAGATAAAATACAGCTGTGTGCATGCTGTCAAAAGACCAGCGCTGCTTTCTTTAATTTCACGCTTGAGTAGAATTATTCAGATGTTCCTTAAAAGATCAGATTTAAGCAATTTGACAAATACTCTTCACCTTTCTGTACCTGAAACCATCACAAAAACATCCACCTGTGTTTTAAACAGCTCCAAGTTTCTTACTATCTAAGTATCCCACCCAAAACCAGTGACAGCGATCACAGTTACTGCCCTGTGAACAGGCCTGGATTTTGTCTGTCCGCGGCTCAACACCCAGAAAGGACATTTTGCAGAAGAGCCAGATAGACACCAAGGCAAACTGCTTTTGGGCCTTATCTGAATGACAATACTTAACTTTCACCACCTGGGCCCAGGCTTGGAGAGGAAACAGTCACACTCAATTACTGTCTCTTTCTCCTAGACAACTACTGTTTAATCGTACCTCCAGCTGATATTAACTGGTAGAAAACACAATGCTATTTTTAGACAAGACAGTGATTTTCCTCTTTCATCTATGAGAAAGGTACTTCCTCTTGTAGCCTGGGCCATTCCAGATGCTGGCTGTTGGGTAAAATTTAGTACTAGGGCATTATTATCCTGTGCAGAGTGAGTGGGCTTTGAACTCTCTAAGACAGATTTAAAATCAAAGCTATGCTCAGCATGCCGCGTTTTCTCAGCTGTTAAAATGCTGAACCAAACAAAATGAATGTTAAATCCCAACAAGCACACGCTCTGACACAATGACAAGGATAATTTACTTTAAATAAGACTAGCATATACAAGGGGGAAATTAACCAAAGTAACAGTAAAAAAACCCCACCAAAACCCAGCTTCTTGACACATTTTTGCTTTCCACACTCCTTCTTAAGCTAACAAAGGATTTGATCAAGAACTTGATTCAGTAGGGAGCAAACGTAAAATGAAATTTCCAGAAGTGGCTAATAAATATTTCTTGGATTGATCACAATGACTTTTTAAAAAGTTAGTTTCCTAGGAACTAGCAATTACTAATGTAACTCATCATCTTTAGACATAAAGGGATACCTTAGAAAAAATATGAATCACACAGAGCGGAAATTCACACCTGATACATGAATACCTGAAAACCCATGCTTGACACGTTAACAATTCGTACTTTGCTTTAATATCTGACTGCCTTTTTGGGAGGGTGGCAGTGGACAGGGGTAGAAGCAGGGGGAGCCAGAAAAAGACTTTTAAAGGCTGACTATAGATGAAGATCAGGAAAACTCTACTTGTGCAATCAACTTTAGATTGTATTAGCTGATGCCAAGATTATCTGTCCTGTAGCTGAGACATGAAAACATGGAACATGTAAAGACTTGGTTGGTGTACAGGGTAGCATGTTTTTGAAATCCAAGCAGATATTTCCCCTGCTACTTTCTGCCATTTGAAGAATGATCTGAAAAGGAGGTGTTGAGTTAGTTTACATTAACCTCTGCCTGACCTGGAGGTAAAGGCTTGAAGAACTGGGCAGTGGTCACTGTCAGGAAGCACTTAGAATCATGGCCCCAGGAAAACAGTGCCAGGAAAGGACGACATTTGTGGGGACCCAAGTGTCACCCTACCATTCTTATTGTAGACGGAGGGCATCCCCTTGGCCCTTTGTGGGGAAGGGACTTCATCCATCTTCATTTGGCCTTTTTTCTAGGGTGGAGGGAAAGAGCTGCCATTTCCTCTGGCTCTTAAAAACAGACCCTAGCAGTGATTACTCCTTTCTGCACTCCCAACCCCCACCCCACCCGCCCCCTTAGTCCTACTGATGCCTCCTAGCAGCACCCACAAGCTGAGCAGCAGCAACACAAAAAGGAGCCAAAATCTATAATAATAATAATAATAATAAAAAAACGTGTTTCTATATTGGGGATGAGGGGAGCTATATACTAAATGGTTTAAAAAGGATTCATAAATTTTCCTAGGCAGGAGTGTCGCCTGTTAGAGCAAATGGGCAATGTAGTCACTGTCTTTTGTATTCATTGTATACTACAATAGGTGAGACTCTTCCTTCACACTCTTATCAGGAACTGGGAGCTGTGCTGGCAGGGATACCTCCAAGCTGTGGTAATGCAAGCCAAATTGTTTTTGGCATACATTGGTGGAAAAGTAAGTTTCACCATTTGGATTCCCATGTTTTAGATTATCCTCATAAAGGGTTAAACATTTTCCCACTGCATGTAAAGAAAAATTAAGATTCAAAACTAATTTAACCTTCTAAAAGAAAGAGAAAACTATCCATTGGTATTCAGATCTTAAAGAGAATGAATAAAAATACTGTGAATCACAGAGAAGTGTTCCAAAATTACCAAGAACCTCTTTAGAAATATTCTGAGAGTTACAAAAACAAGATATGAGATATGTAAGCTTTGGAGCCTACCAGATTCTTTACTTTCATTAAAAAATTATTATGAAAGTAGTTTCTACTTCCCGCTGAACAATCTCCAAGAGATAACTTTTGTTATCAGTATCTTGGGTAAACTTCCATGTTTTCTCTTTTCATATTTACAAATGTATAGAAGCCTAATTTTAAACAGACTGTTTTGTAACTTGTTTAAATAAGGATATATTTGGATAGCTTTCTTTTTGATAGTAGTAAACCATTCCATTGCATGAATGTACCACAATACTACTTCCTCATTGACGGTCATTTAGAATTTTCCCACTTTATTTTAAACAATATACACACACACACACACACACACACACACACACACACACACATATATATATA
>NW_006408545.1:23147335-23164663 GCF_000296735.1 Chrysochloris asiatica
TGTAAATCTTTACAGGAGCAGAAAGCCTCATCTTTCTCCCGAGGAACAGCTGGTAGTTTCAAACCGCTGACCTTAAGGTTCGCAGCCCGATTCGTAACCACTACGCTACCAGAGCTCCTTATATATATATACACACAGATACATCTATAGTCTGCTTCCAGAAGTGGAATTCGGTCAGAAGACTTCATTCACTCTCTTTTTTCTAGCTCTTGACCACTAGTGAATATATATTCACAACTTCACCAACAGCTGTTTCCACCCATTCTTGGTATACCTGGCATTTTCTAGCTATTTTCATCTTCACTAGTGCAGTAAGCCTGATGGTATGGGCTCATTAGTGCTACATACATCAGGATAGATCATCTCCTGAATCTATCTTGTGACTATGCTTTCAAGCCAGGCCTTCTGGGCAAATCTAAATTCGAAGTCCATTCTCCAAAGCAACAACTAATCACGATGGGTGAGAGCTGAGATTGCCTGTTGGTTATCATTAAAATCTCCCAATGTCCCTGAAATGCATGAAGACCTCTGCCCCTAATTAGTTGAAAGCTTTGAGCTCATCACTCAATGTCTCTAAGCCTCAATTTCCTTATTAAGACCTTGGATGGACTCAACCAAGAAATAGCATGTCCGCATTCCAAATGACTTGCTGCTAGGATGGCTGAATCGAAGGAAGTAGAGATATTCAGAATCTGATGGTGTACTTTAAAATATATTTTAAATAACAATGAGATATTATTATTTCAAATAGATCAACTGTTTGAACCCATCAGAGGCTCCATGGGAGAAAAGACTTGACTTTGTCAAGTTTACAACCTTGGAATCCCCCCTACCCCTGCTGGCAGCTCTACTCTACCCTACGCAGCTGCTGTGAGTTCAAATCAGTCTGTTGGCACAAAACAACACCACGAGACAGGAGAATCATGCCACAATGCAAACAAATTGAGTTAGAAGGCAAGTCAGGGACAGTCTGATTGGGGCGGTATCCTGATGCAGGTTTTTAAGAGCAAGGGTTTTTTTGATTGCTGGGAGGCATTCAGAACACGTTAATAGAACTTTTGAACAGCTCTGACTTGGCATTGGGGGGCGGAGTCCTCCTAATTCTCCTTTCTGCTGAGCCGTACCCCAATTCTTTTGGTGTGTATGACTACAGACAATTGCTGGACCTTTGCTGTGCCTCTGCTTGTTGCCATCACCTACAGATCTCCTGGTCACCCATCCCCCCATTACTGGCTGACTCACGATTTTCCCCCTTACAGTTACTTGTTACTTCTGACACATCACCAGGCATCCATATCCAACCAGGTTTTTCTCACCCATCTTCCACCCATCGCACTGCAGCCCATAGAGTAGCCATTACAGCATGAAACAACATGAAGCACATGTCCTTCCACAGCTGTCTCCAACCTCCACCTCTTCTATTTCCCCAGTCATTGGCTTTAGTACCCTGACTCCAGAATTTCCTCAAATCACGTTGTTGTAGATGTTGTTAAGTATCATCGAGTTAGTTCTGACTCACAACTCCGTATAAGGGTTACAAGGCTGTAAATCTTTGTGAGAACAGAAAGCCTCATCTTTCTTGCACAGCTGATATCACATTAGACCTTCCAATTCAATGACCAATTACCATAATTTTTCATTTTCTGATCTATATACCATATAAGGAGCTCTGGTGATATAAGGATTTACACCTTGGGCTGTTTTCTGCTCCTATTAAAGATTTGCAACCTCAGAAATCCAATGGTGGTGGTGGAGGTGTGCTGTGGAGTTGTTTCTGACTCATAGAGACCCTACATAGGATTTCCGAGGCGGTAAATCTTTACGGGAGCAGAAAGCTTCATCTTTCTCCAACAGAACAGCTGATAGTTTCGAACTGCTGACCTTGAGGTTAGCAGCCCTACTCATAACCACTAAGCTACCACAGAGGTTGCTATAAATTGAACCAAATCACAACTAATCTATACCTTTTGTTCTCATTCCCCGTATCACCCACTTACGGTCCATGTCCCTCCCTTACATATAATATTAAACTACATGGCTCTTCTATCATATTTATCCCAACCCCCAATATTCCAGAGGATTATCTATGCCTACAGGCTCTGCTTTCTCTCATCCCAATTTCTCTGTAAATTTTAAAAATCAAGTCTTAATCCCCATTGAATTCAATTGAAATTACAGCACATGTTTGCCAATGACTTTCATTTTGCCAAATGAATGGGCAATTCCAAGTTCTTGCTTGTGTATCTCTGAGTAACACTTGATACAATCACTTCTCAAGAAAACTCATTTGACTTTTGAACACTATACTCCACAGTTTTCCTCCTTCCTCACCAGTCACTCCTACTAGTCTCCTTGGCTGGCTTGCTTATTTTCCTCTTTGAGTAGTGGAGCAACTTAGGGCTCAGCTACAGCGTCTAATGCTTGGATTTAGATGGTCGCATCTATGCTGACAATTCCCCATTGTAAACTCTGATCCAGAAAATACTCCACTGAGAAGCAGATTATTATAACCAACCAACCAATTATAAGCAGATTATTATATACAAGGAGGTTTCAAAAAATTCATGGAAAAAAACTGAATGAAAAGATAATGGAAATCTTTGATGAACTTTTTGAAGCCCCATCATATACACATACATCTACTTGACATCTTTATTTAGGCATTTTGTGGGCATGTCAAATGTAACAATCCCAAACTGAATTTATTCTTTGTTCCAAAAACTGCTCTTCTTCCTGTCTTTCAATCATGGTGAATGGCACCTACATTTATCAGGGTCAAATTTAGGAATCATCAGTCATTTATGATTGCCTCCTTTCTCTTTATTCCCATTTCCCATAGCCTGTCCTACTGGCTCTGCCTTCCAAATAGATCTCAAATCTTTCAATCATGTGGTACCGTATCTCTACCACTAGTAACCTAACCCAACACACTATCATCTCTTGCCTAGATTGTTGATAAAAATCAAATTGCTCTTCCCTTAACACTCTGATCCCTTGATACTCTGAAAGATCCTGTTAGAATATAAATCAAATCCAATCACTCCTGCCAAGGGCTTTTTATCATCCTCAGAATGAAATTAAAACTCCATTGTTATTATAGTATACAAAGACCTTCCACATTCCACTGTTCTTTCCGATCTCATCTCCTTTTCCCTCTCTCTCTTGCACTTTGGCTCCAGCCATACTGGTCTTTTTGATGTTTCACTAACAAGCTACTTTTCATGTTTGATTATGTAGCACTCTTCCACCAGACCATACTTGGACCACTTAGTTATTTCATTGTAGTCATCTCCTCAGAGACCTTCCTTGTCCACCTATTTATTTTCTAACCCTATTTTAATCTTATGGACCACTACCTGAAATTGTATTAGCTAATTTGCTTGTATATTAATTCATCTGGCTTTCCTACTAGAATATAATTCCCATTGTGGTTACAGAATGTCCTTTTGTTTACTGTTACACCCTCAGCACATTCTTGGCATATATGCATAAGAAATATTTGTTGAATGAAAATGTGATGGAATAGCTGGATGGTGAGCATGAAGGCTAAAAAAATTTTATTGGTTCATTTAGTGGTTATTGAAGGAGCTTGGATGGCACAAGTAGTTTGCGATTAACTGCGAATCTAAAGGTCATTAGTATGCACCTACCCAGTGGCCTGACCCAAGTCATGGTATTTTCATTAACCTCATATGGATGCGAAAGCTGGACAGTGAATAAGGAAGATCGTAGAAGAATTGATGCCTTTGAATTGTGGTGTTGAAGGAGAATACTAAAAGCACCATGGGCTGCCAAAAGAACCAATAGATCTGTTTTGAAAGACGTGCAGCCAGAGTGCTCCTTGGAGGCCAAGATGGCCAAACTTAGTCTCTCATACTTTGGACATATTGTCAGGAGGGAACAGTCGTTGGAGAAGGATATCATGCTTGGTAAGATGGAGGGTCAGAGGAAAAGAGGAAGACCCCCAATGAGATGGATTGGCCAGGTGGCATCATTGATGGACTCAAGTGTGGCAGCGGTAGTGAGGTTGGCCCAGGATCGGACATTGTTTCGTTCTGCTGTGCATGGGGTCGCTATGAGTAGGTTCTGACTTGAAGGCACCTAACAACAACAACAACAACAACAACCCAGTGGGTCAGTAGTAGAAAGGCTTGGAGAACTGCTTCCTAAAGATTATAGCCAAGAAAATCCTATGGGGCACTCCTACTTTATAATACCTGGGGTCCCCATAAGTTAGGGGCAACTAGAGGGCAGGTTATAACCAGAACAAAGCAATTATTGAGCATAGTGATTTCTTAAACAGGACTTTGATGAAGTTGAAGGTAGAGAAATAAACTAGCCACTTGTATGGGAATGCTAATATGGAAGCAAATGGAAACCAGAATCACTTGCTCTGAGGTTGTTCCAGGAATACCTTGAGAAGTGGAAAGAACTTTTGCCAAATATTATTGAAGGATAGTAAATACTATCCCGTGAGGGGGGGCGGAGAGAGGAAGAGTCACAAAGCATTTCAAGAATATAAACCCATACAGCCAAGAGATGCTTCTTGCTCAAATGGGAACATTAGCAGAAATTGGCATGGGGGGTGGGTGGGAAGTGGGGAGGTAAGGAGAGGAAGACATTTTGTTCTATCCATTTTCAACAGCAACAGTTGAGCTACCGTCTTCAGAATTCTGGTGGTTGTGGTTTGGTTCTGACTCATAGCCACCCTATACAGGGTTTCTGAGGCCGTAAATCTTTATGGTAGCAGAAGTCTCATCTTTCTCCTGCAGAGCAGGTGATAGTTTCAAACTGCTGACCATGAGATACCACTAGGCTACCAGAGAATAGACCTTTCCTTATTATCTCTTATCTATGTTTCTGTATTTAAAAAAAGATAATGAAGAATCTAAGAATCAAGATACTTTCTAAAGGAGCCCTGACAAGTCAGTGGTTGGTATGCATCAGCTGTTCAGAGGGAGAAAAGACGACAGCCGAGGAAACCCTGTGGGGCAGTTGTGCTTTGTCATATAGAATAGCGATGAGTCAGTATCGAATCAACAAGTAATAAGATTTTTCTTAGTGTATGAAGAGAAAGGGAATGAAAACTGAGATTTATGCAAAGAAACAACTTAGTACTATTGCAACCAGTGTTATTTCATAAGTTATTTAATGGTTCTGCTAGGAATCCCTCCATCACCCCAAATGATTTCGAATGACTTTTTGATATGCCTTCCATTGAAACACAGTACATTTGGCATTCTCTGCACAGATATATGCAAAACTGATTTTTTGAAAAGAAAATTCAATATTATGTAATAAATCAATAAGTTATCCTAAAAGTTAAGGTATATATGTATACCAGGAGGTTTCCAAATATTCATAGAAAAATTGAATTAAAAGATCATGGTTGAGGGAAAAACAACAATGAAGTGGCGAGCTAAGCCCTACAATGTGGAGAGTGAAGCGTTCAGCAAGAACACCCACACTTGCAGATAATACCCACTTGACCTGGTTTCAATGACTGGATGATCAGAGCTCAACCAGAAGAAGAAAGAAGAGGAAAAAAAGAGTAATCTGATGCAATTTGATGAACTTGACATACACTTATGGAAACAGTAGCTCAAAAGAGGGAACAAATTCTTACAGCAAGAATCATTCCCACCCCCTCCACACACAGAGTAGACAGGGATGGGCAACTTGGACAAAATGGGGGAGGAGGCTACAAAGGCAAGAAGTGACTGGCTTACAAGCTTTCAAGAGGGAACCTAGAGCCAGGGGGCCTGGAGGAAGGCAAAATCTCCAGTGAGTAGTATCCAATCTGCCTAGGCGGAGCTGATAAAACGAAATGCAAAAGGGTCACTTGTGATACAATAGTGAATGATTGTTATCAGGACTGATTGTGAGGGTTGGAAATGTAAAGGTAGACGTTTTATAACAAGGAGGGGAGTGATTAACTCTCCAGTCTAGGAGCGGAGGTCTCTAGGACCATCAAAAGAGAAGAGTGGAGAGCGGGACCCTACCCAGAGAAGCAGTGATGCCTGAGATGGAGGCAGAGACAATGACGTGGAGCAATGGAACAGCTGGGGACTTTAGATCCAGAGAGGGAGAGTGACTGTGTGCTGAAGACTGGGGGGGTTCGGGGGGGTGGGAGATAGTGTAGGGGGCAGGCTTGCAGGGTATACCCTTTGGTTGGTTGATGATGCATGGAGGGTGTTGTAACCACGGCAATGATACGATGTACGACAGAATGAATGTAAAACTAATGTTCTCCCATTATCATATAATTCACAATAAAACACTTAAAAAAATCATATAAAATTTTCATGAACTTTTTGAAGCTACATCATATACATACGACACACACATATACACAGATATACTCATACATATATCAACTTATACTCCATCCAGAATGCATACCAAACCAATAATTATAGTGAAAAATTAGGAACTCCTAGCATGCACTGTAGGATCAGCACTGGACTGCAAACCACAAGTTTGGCTGTTCAAAGCCACCAGCTGTGTCTCAGAAAAAACTATACAATGATACGGGGGTTGCTATGAGTCGGAACCGACTCTACAGCACATAACAACCACAACAACAGACAAATGTGGAAATCTGGTGTGGTGTTGTAGGATAAGCACTGGACTGCAAGGTTGGTTTGAAGCATAAATTCAGCAATTCAAATTCACCAGCCACTCCTCGGAAACCCTATACAGGGTCACTATTAGTTGGAACTGACTTGACGGCACTTACAACAACAACAACATACAGATATAACATTAACAACAATACTTGGACATGCTTTGCTCTAAACTACTCATAAAAATTCTTGAGGTTCTTAACCTTACTGGAAAAGAAAACCTCAGATGACTATAAAGTAAATACACAGCGTATTCTCAATGTCAAGGCCATCTTCAAGCAATTTCTCACACTTACAATGCATTTATTTTTATATAAAGCATATGTGTGTCTTTGGGGCAAACCAGGCCTTTTATTCTTATGTTGTGAAAGTCCCTTCTAATTAAAACAGGAAATACAAATTTCCTTGTCTAGTTCTAAGGATAAATCCCACTTAGCACAAGAAGCATGTCTGCAATTTCTGGCGAATCTTTTCTGACTGTACTAAATGTGCAGTGCTGAATCCATATTTCCCATGCATTGGAATCCACAATGAAAACACAAAAGCCACATCCACTGTAGCTACATTCCCACCTGCCAGGGCTTTCCATACCTGGGGCACCTTCATAAGATAAATAGCACGCTCAACAGTAGTGCTGTGTTGTTGTTGTTATGTGCTGTGGAGTCGGTTCCGATTCATAGCGACCCTGTACAGGGTTTCCGAGGCTGTAAATCTTTACCGGAGCAGAAAGCCTCATCTTTCTCCAGCGGAACAGCTGGTAGTTTCGAAACGGCGACCTTGCGGTTCACAGCCCGATTCATAACCGCTACGAGTTTTCGACAATGTATTCAGATTTAAGAAGGCTGAACATTTTCTGAAGGAGAGGGTAAGTAAAAATGTGTAAAAGGAGATGCCTTGACCGAAAAATTGTTGCTCTTGTTAGCTGCCTTGGTGTCAATTTTGATTTAGCGACCCAAATAAAGGAGAGAATGTAAATACATTTCTTTAAAAATGTCATTCCTCTTTAATTGCTTTGCATTATTAACCAAATTGCAAATCAGAAGAATCATGTCCCACCCTTGTAATTAAAAAACATAAGTAGTCCCTTTACTGACCACAGCAAAGGGCAAGCCGACTCAAACCCACTTCCTTTGCAGGAGAGCTTCTCTAGCAGCTTCTAGGCGAGTCCTGTGGCTGTTGGGTCTGAATTCCTAGGCTAATGAAAGCTCAAGCAAATATATACACATCAGAGTGGACTAGATACAGTAACTAGTGAGTGAGGAAGGTTTTCCACACTTGTCAAGCCTAGATTAATATTTCTACTAATTGCGTTTTAGGAATGGCCCATTTGTTTAAATAAAATCACTCGCGGAAGGGAGCAATGAAGGAAAGTTAGTTCACTCAAAGCTGCCCTTATCCCCCTTAGGGATCTGTGGGTCCCAATCCCAATGCCCCATGCTTCCTCCATTTCACAAAGAGGGGCTCACTTATTAGAAGCGAGAACTGTTAGTTTCTGTTGAGTCAATTCCAACTCATGGTGACCCCATGTATGCAAAGGAGAATTGCTCATAGGATTTTCAAGATTGTGACTTTTGTTTGGGCAGATCACCAGACCTGTGTTTCAAGGTGCTTCTGGGGGGCTGGCAGTTCAAACCCATCAGAGGAGGAAGACCCTAATATTTGCTGGGTCCTAACAATAAAGAAAGCATCAAAAGAAGATGGAAGGAATACACAGAGGCACTGTACCAAAAGGAAATGGTTGATATTCAACCATTTCAAGAGGTAGCATATGATCAAGAATCAATGATACTGAAGGAAGAAGTCCAAGGTGCAGTGAAGGAATTGGCAAAGAACAAGGCACCAGGAATTGATGGAATAAAATTTGAAATCTTTCAAGAAAGTGAGGTGACAGAGGTTAAAGCTGGATTCAGAAGAGGACGTGGAATGAAGGATATCATTGCTGATGTCTGATGGATCTTGGCTGACAGCAGAGAATATCAGAAAGATGTTTACCTGTGCTTTATTGACCGCAAAGGCTTTTGATTGTGTGGCTCATAACAAGTTATAGACAACAATGTGAAGTATGAGTATTCCAGAACACTTAATTGTGCTTATGAGGAATCTGTACATGGACCAAGAGGCAGTTCGAACAGAACATGAGAACACTGAATGAATGGTTTAAAATCAAGAAAGGTATGCAATAGGATTGTATTCTTTCACCATACTTGTTCAATCTGTATGCTGAGCAAATAATCCGAGAAGCTGGGTTCTATGAAGAAAGACATGGCATCAGGATTGGAGGAAGACTCATTAACAACCTGTGACATGCAGATGATCCAACCTTGCTTGCTGAAAGTGAAGAGAACTTTAAAATTTTACTGATAAAGATCAAAGACCACAGCCTTCCATATGGATTGCATCATCTCAATGTAAAAGAAAACAAAAATGCTCACCACTGGACCCATAAACAACATTCTTATCAACGGAGAAAAGATTGAAGTTGTCAAGGACTTTATTCTTCTTGGATCAATTATCAACATTCATGGAAGCAGCAGTCAAGAAATCAGAGGACGTATTGCATTAGGCAAATCTGCTGCACAAGACCTTTTTAAAGAGTTGAAGAGCAAAGCTGTCAGCTTGAGGACTAAGGTACGCCATAGTATTTTCAATAATCAAGCCATAGTATTTTCAATAAGCTCATATGCATGCGAAAGCTGGACAGTGAATAAGAAATACAGTGAATAAGAAAGAAGAATTGATGCTTTTGAGTTATGGTGTTGGAGGAGAATATTTAAAGTGCCATGGGCTGCCAAAAGAACCAACAAATCTGTGTTGGAAGAAGTACAGCCAGAATGCTCCTTGGAGGCCAGGAAGGCCAAACTTCATCTCTCATACTTCATATTGTCAGGAGGGACGAGTCGCTGTAGAAGGATATCATGTTTGGTAAGGTGGAAGGTCAGAGAAAAAGAGGAAGACCACCCCCCCACCCCACCCCCAGTGAGATGGATTGGCAAAGTAGCAGCGTCAATGGGCTCAAGTGTGGCAACAATTGTGAGGTTGGCCCAGGATCGGGCAGTGAAGTTTCCTTCTGTTGTACATAGGGTCACTATGAGTCAGTACCAACTTGCTTGCACCTAACAACACCAACAACAAAGAGATGATGATGGAAGTCTGCACTTAAATAATGAAATAAAACTGTCCTGTAGTTTCATCTGTAAAGAATTAGGATACGGAAACTCTTACGTGAAAGGGGTTTCTTTGGAAATGTTTCCATTTTTACCTTCATATCAGAAAAGCCACTATATTGAGTCAATTCCAAGTCATACGCTGCTCCATAGGCTTCCTGACACTAATCGTTACCAGAGTAGATAGCCTCATTTTTCTCCATCAGAGAGGCTAGTGGGTTTGAACTGCTGACCTTGCAATTAGCATTCCAGTGCTTGTTGCTGTTGTTAAGTGCTGTTGAGTCCGTTCCAACCCATAGTGACCCTGTATAGGATTTCCAAGGAGAGGCTGGTGAGCTTGAACCTTGTGGTTCTAACTGACATTTCAGTCCAGTGCATTAACCCACAGAGCCACACCCGGACTTCCCACGGCAATTCCAGGGTTCCTCACATTAGAAACAGAAGGTTTTACCCCCCTAGTGTGAAAAATTGGATTGGATTTTAGAACGAACCTCCCAATCCCCTCTCAACTAAGATCCCAAACCATTCATTGCCCATTGTTGTAGAGCTGATTCCAACTCATAGGGCCTTGTAGGACAGACTAGAACTGCCCCATAAGGTTTCCAAGTTGTGAATCGTTTACATAGAATGGCTAGTGGGTTGAAAACCACCAATTTTTAAGGTTAGCAGTCAGCACTTTAACGACTGTGCCTCCAAGGCACTTCTAACCAAGAACCAAACTGTGAAAGATCAAATATATATCAAATTAATTTTACTTGACCTTTCAGTCTAATTACTTAATCTAAATTTGTAAATTTAGCAAAGCAAGGATTGAGCCTCAAAGTAACAGCTGGCATACTGGAAAGTAAAGTATCAAAAATGTCTGTGAACCTTTTAAAATTCTAGTCAAGGGCCAGGAATTGTATCCAAGCTTCTCCGTAAACATGGCAACAAGGTTAGTTAATAAACACCATCTAACCTGTTTCAACTGCAGCAATAAATTGTTCAATTGGTGAAATGTCCACAAGTTCTCCTCAAAACACCTTGTGAATTGTTGAATTAGCAAACTCTTGCAACACTCAACAAACAGACATTAGCAAGTTAGAGAGACACAAGGTCCTTAAGTATTCATTGTGCTGATAATCTAATCTGCAAACTTTTCAAGGCCACACATATTCCAGTCTCTCTCTTTTTTTTAAGTTTCAGATTCTCAAATGACAAATGTATGCTGTTAAAAGTGTTCTAACAAGTAAATAAACACAGGAGACATATAGACAACTAATTATATAATAGTGCATGCAAATTGTGTGCATGCAAATTGCACACTGGACCCCAACCAGATTAATAATACATGTCTCATGTACATAATATGAAGAACATGACTACAACCTCCAGATTTAATGACAGCATTTCGATGACGCATATGTAACTAAATCAAAACAAGAAAATTCTTCTAAAAGCTGCATCTTTTTAATGTTTCACCAAACTGTAAGCTAGGATATTATCAGCTATATGTTTAAGCTTTCACCTCCACTTTCAGTGCGCTACCAGGCAAAGTATTAGAAACCTTCATTTAGGAGTGATTTGTAACTGTTGGAACAACTTTGGATCAAAACTTCATTGTGTGTTTTGAACCAAGAATTGGGAAGGAGTTGGTCCTTCACGACAACCCTTCTGCAGAGATGCTGACACATCAGAGAACAGCTTAGGTGTAGTGAAATAAGCCCTAACCCATTAATTGTTGGGAAAATCAAAGTAGGGTTTAGGTTTTCTGTGAATGGTTTCCATCCTTGGTAAAACACTTCAGGGAGAAGACCACACTGAGAAGTGCCAGTTAGCTAATGAAACTCAGGACACAGATCCAATAGCCTTGTGAACACTTTTCATTTTGTTCGAAGGGTATAAACCCCAGTAAATGCCTGCATTCATGATAGTGATATCTTAAGTAAATTGGTGTGCGTTTGGGCAGGTAGAGACATTAAAGCCCTATTCTCAGGATTAATTCAAACGATCATCCTTTTTGTCAAAGAATCAGTGGTATGTCTCTGCTCATAAAGGTATATATATATATTTATATACTGTCCCATAAAGATAAAAGAAATTTACACCTTTTGTTGGCATAGGCAAATTCAAAAGGCATTCAATGAACATGCTTTCCTTTGTTTTCCCTAAAGTCCAGTTATAGTTCATTATAATCACCATAAAATAATGGATTAAGCTGCATGTAGCTATTTTTAGTTCTAGGCAAAGTAAAACACACACGGTCCTTTATCTTCTTAAAGCTTATACATTAATCTAACTGACACTGCTCTTCTTTGGCTAAAACATTCAAGGTCTTTCCTATATTAATTTGTAAAGCACAAAAGATAACACAGAGAATTTATTGTTTTAGTTAAGAAGATATACTTTTCACCCATCCAGTGAGTGGTCTTTTAAATACTTCCTATATTCTTGAAAGAAAAGGGAATACTACCAAAGATAGCCTCCTCATGACAATGCAGACTCGCTTTAAAGTAAGAAACAAGAGAGAAAGGAACATGTAGCAGTTTGATTTTCTATTTTGAGCAGACATAAGACCAGACATACAAACAAAAGATTTTTTTCTAAACTTTGAAGAGTTAAGAGGCAAATCATTTATTTAAAATCAAAAAGCGTTTTAAAACCCTTCTGCAAAATATCTGAATTTCAGTTTTCTTTCTGCAAAACTGTTGATATAACTAAACTTTTGATAATCTTGTTTTCCATTTGCTTGCTATAGTCAATGACAACAACCAGTCTTCTGGTCAGCCACCTAACGCAACAGTAGGCAGACTGATACTGCATGCAGATGACCTATGATCCAAGAATTTCGTCTCCATGAAAAAAAGAGAGGCTGACACAAAGATCATGCTGTGCAAAGAACCCCCAGAAGGGCTTTTATTCTGTAACTTTTTACAAGTAGTTCATAACCTTTGTACTCTAGACACTCATTCAAACTACCTCACCGCTCTGTAAACCAGGGGCTAAGGATGCTTTAAGGCATGAACTTTCTACCCAAACAGAGTATTGTAAACATTTGGGAGAGGCATGGTGCTACTGCTAAAATAAACCATAAAAAAGGACATTAGCCAAGACACTTTTATTCAGGGAGCCCTTTCTCCGTTCAGGGGACCCGTTCAGGGGACCCAACTTCGTCTTTAACTGGGGTACTCAAGAGCCAGGTCCCAATGAGAATAAGTCTTCTTAGAGTACGGGTATTTTTAAAGTTTGGAAGAATTCTTAGGTACTAATAGAAAAGAAAGCTTAAAAGAATTATCAATAGTTAGAATATAATTAAATAGGGCATTTACATATTCACAGTTCCACAATGGTGTCTTTTTATTAATAGTAAATGAAACACAGGAAAACAAAAACACACACAAACAAAAGGGGGGGGGGATCCTATTCAAAGGGGATTATTATCATTTCTACTTCATGGTTATTTTTAACTGAGTTTTTGTTATCATTAAGAGATTTTCTGTCAGGTACAAGAATGTTTTGACTGCAAATTCAAATTCAAATAAAATTACTTGAATTTGAATTCTTTTGGGGAGAGCTAGAAAGATAGAAAGGAGCTCTGGTAGCGTAGTGGTTACGAATCGGGTTGCGAACTGCAAGGTGAGCAGTTCAAAACTACCAGCTGCTCCGCAGGAGAAAGATGAGGCTTTCTGCTTCCGTAAAGATTGAAAGCCTCGGAAACCCTATTCAGGGTCGCTATGGGTGGGAACTGACTTGACGGCACTTAACAACAAAAACAACATATATATATAACATCAACTTGATAATTATGTTTATAATTGTTACTAAAATGTAAAATATATAAAGCATAAAAAAGAAAAAACCTCCACAGAAGTTATTTTAAAGAAATGATACCTTTAATACACAGGATACGGAAAAATCTTCCACAAAAAATTCCAAAATATATAGAAAACTTGTTGTTGAGTTCCCTGGAATCGGTTCTGACTCATAATGACTCCATATAGGGTTTCTGAGTAACAGCTTGTGGGTTTGAACTGCCAACCAGTGTTTATACTACAGCACTACACCAGGACTTAGAAAATCACACAAAAAAACCTGGTTATAAACTTAATCAGAAAAACTCTTTTCGTGTCATGGGATCATGTTATAATAGGTTTTCGTTTATATTCCTTATAGGTCTATCTTATAAATATGTCTTTGAACAATGTTATAATAACTGATTATTTAAAATTTTAAATCCGAATTGCCCAATTCATATATGGAAAAAGAAAGGAAACTACCTTGTAATCAATCATATATATTGGCTACCCCATTCCCCAAATACAATATAACCATCATATGCCACCCACTCACCTTTTTCTCAAAGAATTTTTGCTTTCTATAAAGAAAATTCAGGGTTCAGCATCATTCCCACCCCATAAGGCCTCAGACTTCAGAATGTTCCTAGACAAACCATCCTGTGATCCCTCTTTCTTCCAAGGGAAAAGAAAGTTATGCCAACTATCCTAAGCAACCTTTTACCACACCACACACCTGTTCAGACAGCGGGTCAGTTAAACAAGCAAAATAACAGCTGAGAAAGTCAGGTCAGTTACCCTGTGATCTTGAAGACATTTACAGAAACAGTCCCCTCTTCTTTCACTTCTTTACTTGAAAATAGCAGTTTAAGTAACATGATTCCTTCCCTTCATGTTTGAGGAGACAGTGAAAGCCCTCCTGCTGTGAGCCCACTCTCTTAGCCTGGAGAAGAGGTTGGCCTCAATCCCCAAATTTATAATTTAAGCCTGGGTCCACAGAGGAAAGTACATCCATCCCACACTGTGGTTATGTTTGTTCAAGAAGCCAGGACTAACTGAGAAAATTAATGATTAACAAGGACCATATTACATGTCACATAGGCTTGTTACCATGACTTTTACTCCTAGGCATACGTAAGGCAAATTCTTGATTTTCTGATCTTTCCTAAGTTTCTCTTTGTTGTTGTTGTTATATGCCATGGAGTGGTTTCCGACTCATAGCAACCCTGTACAGGGTTTCCGAGGCTGTAAATCTTTACAGGAGCAGAAAGCCTCATCTTTCTCCCAAGGAACAGCTGGTAGTTTTGAACTGCTGACCTTGTGGTTCGCAGCCCGATTCGTAACCGCTACGCTACCAGAGGTCCTTAAGTTGGATCCAAATGCTCTGAATGAGAAGGAAAAATAACAGAGAACAAACCACAAACTGAGTGGAGACAGCATGCACTTATTACAGATGAACTTTGTTTTAGAAATAAAATATTTTTAGAAAACAGAACACTACAGGTGTAGCAGCAAAACTTATCAATCAGACACAAATACTTTATGGTGTATTCCTTCCAAATATATACCCATAGACTTTCTTCCAAGTACAACTTAATCACTAGTACAAACAATATGTGATTAGGTATGTAATTTTTTTAAGTAGAAACCACCACCCCCCCTTTTTTTTTCTGTACTTATAATTTCTGAATAGTATTTCTCTCAATGAACTTGTTGTTGTTAAGTACCATGGAGTTGGTTCTGACTCATAGTGACCCTGTACAGGGTTTCCAAGGCTGCAAATCTTTACAGGAGCAGAAAGCCTCATCTTTCTCCTGAGGAACAGCTGGTAGTTTCGAACTGCCTACCTTGAGGTTAGCAGCCCTGTTCGTAACCACTATGCTACCAGAGCTGAAGGAACTTAGGTGTATGTTAATTTGCCTTATTTTATCTCATTTCATAGAGAAAGAATGAATGGCAAAATTCCCCCTAAGTATTGACTCATAAAGTATGCTTCTAATGGTGTAAGCCTATAATACACCTAGCATCCAATACTAACATGCCACATACAGCCTTCTGTGGAGAGGGAAGTTTTGTCTTGGCAGGTGAACGGATGAAGAGAGATAATCCACAGGGTTTCCAAGGCTGTAAATCTTTATGGAAGCAGACCGACACATCTTTCTCCCATGGAAGGCTAGTGGGTTCAAACCAATGACCTTTCAGTTAGCAGCTGAGGGCTTAATCACTATGTCACCAAGGCTCCTAGTAGTTGGGTGTTGTTAAGTGCCATCGAGCCAGTTCCAACTCACAGCCACCCTGTAGAGGGTTCCTTTGCAGTCCTGTGCTTATCCTACAGCACCACACCAGTATAGTAGTATACAAACTGGTATACTACTTTTAGTATATTATTTTAGTAGTGGGGCTACCACTGATCACCTTTCTTCTTCTAATAAGGCTACTGAAATTGTGCAGTAATCTCAGTAAGCGGGTAAGATAAAAGCAGAAATCTGCTGTGGAGGCCCATGTTTGAGAACCACTGTCAGTCCAGTTCCTCTACTGGAAACTGAGGCCCACTAAGATCAGGTGACTGCTCCAAATTCACCAGTGTAAGAACTGGGACTAGTACTTAAGTCCCTTAAACAAAACAAAAAAACCCACCAACCAGACCTACAGCTGACAAATCACCTTCCACTAAATCTTAATTGTCAACTAAGACAACAATTTTATTGCACCCTTTCAGAAAAAGATGCGGTGAACAGGTTAGTGTGTGAGTATGGGACAGAAGTGTGTGCCTGAAATTCTTACTCTCTTGATTCTAAGTCTCAAGGCCAAAAAAGACAAATAAAAGTAAAGTGAATGGTGAAGCAAGAAAGCAAGGGATCAACTAAATTTAAGAGTTTTAAGGCCCATTGATCATTTTCTTCCTGTATGAATGTGTGTGTGTGTGTGTGTGTGTGTGTGTGCATATGTGTGTATAATACTATGCAGGATACAATATTTTTGTTGTTGCTAAGGAACTCTGGTAGCATAGTGGTTATGATTTGGGCTGCTAACTTCAGGGTTCGCGGTTCGAAACTACCAGCTCTTCTGGGGGAGAAAGATGAGGCTTTCTGCTCCCATAAAGATTTACAGCCTCGGAAATCCTACACAGGGTCACTAAGAGTTGGAACCAACTCCACGCCACATAGCCACCACCACCAAGTGCTGTAGAGTTAGTTCTAACTCATATTGATCCTGTATTTCCAAGGAGAAGCTAGTGAGTGGGCTTGCACCATCGACCTTGTGGTTAGTAGTTCAGTGCTTATCCTACAGCACCACACCAAGACTCTGGGCACAATAGATGCCACAGAAGTGGTACAAGAAAGGCAGAGAGGAAGGGAGGAGAGCACACATTGCAGTTGTCATGGAGAAAGTGTCATCTGAAGTCAGAAGAAATGGTGCCTTAACAATGTCACTAGGGATGGCATCATGGCATTCCCAGTTAGCTAAACACAGGTGGAAAGGGAAGGAAGAGCACAGAACTTTTTCCCATTCACACTAGCTAAAATGAATGATGACTTACGGAGCTGTGAGAAGTGTGACTAGACCAAAGCATAGACAAAGGCTTCCAGTTGTGGAAAAGAACTGGCGAAGGAAGGAAAGTGATCTCTTACTTAAAAACACCTCCATATAGAAATGTTGTTGTTGTAATGTGCCGTGGAGTCGGTTCCGATTCATAGCAACCCTGTACAGGGTTTCCGAGGCTGTAAATCTTTACAGGAGCAGAAAACCTCATCTTTCTCCTGT
>NW_006408545.1:23165203-23171562 GCF_000296735.1 Chrysochloris asiatica
TTAAGCAGCTAAACCTGTTACTAGTTTGTACCTCCTAAGGACTCAGGAGAAATAATACAGGTAACATAACTATCTTTGGAAATGTAATTTGTTTGTTTTCCCAGTATCAATGTCTCTAGCTTCCCCTTTCATATATATTCTGCTGCCTCCAAAAATGCTGAAACAAAGTTGGAAAACAATTCTCTCACATTTAGATAAAAGAAGCTCCAAATACCAAGGAATTGAAAAGGTTAAATCTGAGCAAGGCAAAAGTAGCAACAAGGAAAAAAAGATCAGATTTCCCTTCTTGGCCTTCAGTATTCCATAAAACACATTTCTCTCCTGATAAGACCCTGTGCTGACCAGACAACCACACTTTACTGCAGGGTTCACCAACTGAACTAAATTGTCTTTTTTCAAGGATACCAGTGTAACCCTTAGAGCCATAAAATTGTGAAATTGAGAGAAAATGGAGCTAAGACAAATGCAGGCTCATAGTAGCCTGAGGGCTAGGCATGGAGGGAAACAAGCCTTGTGGTCAATTCCAAGAGCTCAAGTCCTGCCTATTTATGTCCACACACACCCCTGGCTTCTTTGAGAGACATTGCTTTTAGTAGGTCCATTGACTGCAGAAGTCTGCAGAAGGGAGAGAGGTGTTTTTTCCCCTACTTTTGATCATTCATACCCAATACAATCTAAACAAAGCCATAACACTTTCTAAGTAGCTACTACTATATTTTTTAATTTCTGGCATAAGCTGTTTAAAAAGTGTCATATTTGAAGTTTTGCAACTAAAAAACAAGATTATTCGTTTCATTAACATATATTCATTACAATTTAGTATGGTGGAGTTCTAGCCCAGCCTCTCTATTGTTGACCTTTGAGGAAACAGAGGGCTAGATCAGTATGGGATTTGCTGTCTCTCAACTGCAAAAATAAGAACAGGCGAGAATGTTCAACTCGCAGCTCTCACTCCCTCAGTTGCCATAAAAGGTATTCTTACTAGTAAGTGTTTACTATTTCAGTGGAACTCCATAGAATTATTTTGGTATAGCCATGTCCTTTTGGTATAACCATTACCAGGGATTGGTACAAACTGTGACTTTGAAGATAAGGATGACAGAAGATATTACATTTCCCCCTTAGAAGTGTCCATCAACTTTCTACAACCAAGATTTAGCATTCTATCCAACTCTTGAGGAGCCCTGGTGGTGCAGTGGTTAAGCACTTGGCTACTAACCAAAAGGTTGGTGTTTAGAACCAACCAACTGCTGCTCCACAGCAATGGGACCACACTGTTAAGTGATTACTAAACCATACAAAATGAAAAGAAGGTAGGAAGTTCTCAATTGATCTTTGGACAAACTATTTATGTGTCTATTTGTCTCACTTGTAAAGATACTAACAAACTGCAAATTAATTACTTCACTCATGACCCTCAAATCTAAAGACATTACACATACCTAACTGTGGCAAAAGATGGGAGGTGCATTATATTTAGCACTTAGAATTAAGGGAACAAAACTAAAATTCCAAATTCTTCTCTCACCTCCATTATAGCTATTCTTCCCCACCCCCCCACCCTTTCCTAGTATTTATGATATAGCACTAGACTGCAAAACCGTTTGAACTGCAAGGTGACAGTTCAAGCTCACCAGCTGCGCTTGGACCTATACAGGGTCACTATGGTTTGGAATTTACTCTACAGCCCTTAACAACAACAACAACAAGGTCTATGCATAGAAATTCAAACAGCTGTAATGTGTCTAAAGCATTAAGGAACACCTAAGACACTTGCTTCTATGTGTTTATTAGCTTGCTAAGAAAGAAGTTGCGTTCTTGTAAGTCTTCATACGGTTATTACCAAATACCTTAAATGATTCTTTAAAACTTCTAAATCAGTAACTAAGTGACAAGTACCTATGATGATCTTACTTGGAACTCCAGAATAACTCTTACTAGGAATAATGCAATTGTCCCCCAATAGAGGAAAGAATCTGCTCTCAGTACACAATTATAAACTCAGAGAATTTCTTAATCTCAAATTTGCTTGTCCTTCATTCTTCAATTTTCCAGAACAAGACTTTCTCCCAAGACAGTGGATGAAATACTCACTTTTCCACTCAAGCAGCATGCAATTCTCCTTAGGACCTGCCTGGAGCAGAGCTTCTCCTCTCCTCTGTGCAGAGCCTGGCAGGCCCGGCAGAGGCCACTGGCTGCTCTCCCACCCTAGAATGTGAATCTGCGAGAAAGAGGCCTGAGTCAACAGTCCTATCGGGAAGATCACATGACATGGCCTTTGTCTCCTTTCTGCTGGTGTCTCTGTGGCCATGGCCAATGACTGTGACAGGGGATTGCCAGGAGATGAAAAATGCTTTATGTGTATTCTAGTTGTCGAAGAGGAAGACAAGCCACCTCTTCTACTGCCTTCCATCCCAGCCCAGAAGGGACCTGCTTCCCCTACCTGAATGGTTCAGTAGGCGGGAGGAACTAGAGACACAGGAAACTAGATCTCCAACTGGGTGCACACTGCACTGTCCTTATTCCTTGGAAATGAAAGATAAGTTGCTTTGATCACCTTGGAGACTAACCATCTCTTTCTTCTGAAAGCTAACCCCACCTTAGCAGCAGCTGCCTCCCCTCCCCCAGGATCCCTACTCCCTCTACCCCATCTTGAATATCAGGCTAATCAGTTTGATCTGACAGATTTTAATTACATTAATTAGGGCTTTTCTGAATAGGTCTGATTAGCATCCTATCCAGTGTTTTTTGTTTTTTCTTTCCTTTCTCTAAAGCAGGTCTGCAAAAATAAGACTAATACTTTCCTAGCGTGTTTAACAATGGTGATGTCATTATATAATCTGATATTTGGTGGCACTTGGTGTGAGGGTATAGTTTATAATGAAGTCACCACCCAGAAAGATCTGGACTAGGTTTTGTATGTATCTCATAAGAGATGTCATTTCAGCCTTGGTGTGAGAGAAATGATGATTATTTAGAGCATTTTTCTAGAGCACAAACATTGGTTTTGTTTAGCCTTTGTCTTGCAAACACTCTACATTTAGTTTGTGTTTTAAATATCCAACTTCTTCCAATATTCCCCCCACATCCTCATCAGATTAAAGCACAAAGAAATACATTCTTACTGCTCTGTATGATTTTCCCCATCACATTTTAGAGAGAACCAATGACAGCTAAAGGAGCTCTGGTAGTGTAGTGGTTATGAATCGGGCTGCTAATCCCATGGGCAGCAGTTCAAAACTACCAGTTGTTCCATGGGAGAAAGATGAGGCTTTCTGCTCCCGTAAAGATGTATAGCCTCGGAAACCCTGTACAGGGTCGCTATGAGTCAGAACCGACTCCATAGCACATAACAACAACAACAAATGATAGCTACACAAAAGCCTTTGTCCCTCCCCTATTGTGTCTCAGAATAAAAGTACCTTGACTGTGAACAAGGTTATTATTGAAAATATCTCTTCACTACTTTAGAATACTAACACAAGATCATAACAGATTTCTCAGAACATATACAAAGATTAGCATGGCCTCATTGGTCATTTATACTACAAGTGTAATTTAATGTTGCTTTGAATAAGCTATGATAAATGAGGCCATAGTTCTAGACACCAGGAAGAAAAATCCACCAAACTAACTGAAGTTTGTTTGTCTTTTAAAACAAGTCTAACATGAAACAAGAATTTGTTAACAACATATCTTAGAGCAGTAAAAGTGCAGACTTGTGACTCTTAAGCCAAGATTTGCATCCTATCTCCTGTTACCACTTGTGCAACATCCATCCATCTGGGGACTAATGAGGTTATTACCACTCACTTGAGCAATGCCAGAAAAATGATGATGTTTTATTGGGATGGTCCCTGAATATGTTGGGGCCTTGGCAAGATAATTAAGAAATCACATTTTCTGGCCACGGTGGCTTACCATAAAGATAAAAGAAAAAAAAAGCAGAGAAAAATGCTGACTTTGAACTTCTAATATCATATTTCATTTACAATGTACCTAAGAGTCTTCTCTTTAATGGCTAACTAGGATTTAACATTTTCTAGCATTTTAGCTTTCTAGTCACTTTAAAGAGAAAGTGAACTTTTCAAAAGGTATTTATGTTTTCCCATTTTTTTTTCTATTTTGAAAAAAAAAAAAAAACCTCAGTGAAAATGATGTTTACTGTTTTTTTGTTAATCACCTAATTCTCACTGGAAATCAAAGGATCCTTTGCTTTGCTTTATATATGTGGTTAGTTTCCTTTTATAAGGCACTTGATATGATTCTTCCTTTGATAACTATAATGCTCAGTGTTGATACTAAATACTCAACAGCACCACTTCTCCTATAATTTTTTAATCTATTTTATCTTTTGCACTGATGACTAACTTCTAGCTTCCTTTGTTGGAAAACACATTTTTATTAAAAACACAATAACAACTAATAAACTAAGAAAACCCACATATAACAACCTACTACCCAATTCTATTTAGTATTCAATTTACTTAGTTACAACTTTAAAATCTTCTAAACAGTTCAAGGGAAGATAAATAAAGTTTTTGCAGATAAATTCATACTGTTAGTAGAACTTCGTGGGAGGAGGTAGAGCAAAAAAGACTTAACCAAACAGAAAAGATGAATAAAAAGGAGGAAAAGTGGTTAGTGGAAGAAAAAATAATTCACAGATTTTGTTTTCCAAAGAAATTGAGAGCTGTGCAGCTAGTAGGAGTTTTGTTGTTAAGTGCCATTGAGTCGATTCCCACCCACAACGACCCTGTACAGGGTTTCCAAGGAGCAGCTGGTGAGCTTGAACCACTGACCCTGCAGTTCAAACAACTTTGCAGTCTGACGCATTAGCCCACAGTGCCACACCAGTACAACTACTAGTAACTTTATGTATCTTATTGTTAAATGCAAGTCAGTACACGAACTCACAGTGACCCAGTAGAAGGTTTCTGAGAAGTGACTAGTGGTATTGACTGAGAAGTGACTCGTATTTCTGAGAAGTGACTAGGCAGTTGAATTGCCGACTTTGCTGTAGGATAAATCCTATAGTGCCACACCAGGACCCTATAGGTGTGTGTGTGTGTGTGTGTGTGTGTGTGTGTGTGGTATACATGTTGTTGTTGTTTAGTGCTGTCAAGCCAGTTCGGACTCACAGCAACTCTATATAAGGTTTCCACAGAGTAACTGGTAGGTTTGAACTGTCGACCTCATGATTTGAAATCCAGTGCTGATCCTACAGCACCACATATATGTTATCCAGATATGTGTTGGTGTAGTGGTATAGGCTGGATCACGGGGCCTGTTTGAACCTCAAGATGAGCAATTCAAACTCTGGTAGCGTAGCAAATCGGGCTGCTAACCTTAAGGTCAGCAGTTTGAAACTACCAACTGTTCCACAAGAGAAAGATGAGACGGTCTGCTCCCGTAAAGATTTACAGCCTCGGAAACCCTGTATAGGGTTGCTATGAATCAGTTCCAACTCCACGGCACATAACCACCACCAGTCACTCCTCAGAAATCCTATACAAGGTTGTTATGAGTCGGAACTGACCACACAGCACACAACAACAACATATATTAGGGAAAGAGAGAGTCTTGATATGGTGCTGTAGGATAAGCACTTGACACTATTAAAAAAGAAAACAATTTTCACAGAACCTTAGCTTTAGTCAGAAATCCTGGTGCGGCTATGTGAGTTAATGTGCTAAACTGCAAGGTCAGTTTGAACTGCAATGTCAGTAGTTCAAACTCACCAGCGTCTCCTCGGAAACCCTATACAGGGTCGCTATGACTTGAACTGACTTGATGGCACTTAATAACTGTTTGTTGTTGTTGTTCTTAAATGCCATCCAGTCAATTCCTACCCATAGTGACCCTGTATAGGGTTTCCAAAGAGCAGCTGGTGAGCTTGAAGCACTGACCTTAAGGTTCAAATGACTTTGCAGTCTGACACATTAGCCCACAGCGCCACACAAGGACAATAACAATAACAACATATATATATGTGGTTCGAACCTGCCAACCACTCCAAGGAAGATGAGGCTTTGTCCTTAGGAAAATGTTGCCCTTTTTATTTGGAACTATTAAGCATTCATGGTGAACATACGTTGCTACTGTTGTTGTCCCTCCCTCCCATAAACCTATTTATTGCTTGGCTGAAAATTGAGCCACAAGAATCCCTTAAGGAATTAAAAGCCTCTGATACCCTGAAATACAGGGTAGGTACAATCTGAACTGACTCAATGGCACTTAACAACAACATATTGTATGGAGCCACTGTGCTCCCTATATATAGATGTTGTTGTTGTTAAGTGTCGTTGAGTTGGTTTTGCCTCATATGGATAATATCCATGCACCTACAGGGAAGCCCA
>NW_006408545.1:23173772-23206670 GCF_000296735.1 Chrysochloris asiatica
GAAGAGTGCAGCCAGGGTGCTCCTTGGAGGCCAAGATGGCCAAACTTCGTCTCTCATACTTCGGACATATTGTCAGGAGGGACCAGTCACTGGAGAAAGATATCATGTTTGGTAAGGTGTAGGGTCAGAGATAAAGAGGAAGACCCCCAATGAGATGGATTGGCCAAATAGCTGCATTGATGAACTCAAGAATGGCAACAGTAATGAGGTTGTCCCAGGATCCGGCAGGGTTTCGTTCTGCTGTGCATAAGGTCACTATGAATCGGTATGGACTCAATGGCACCTAACAACAACAACAACAGGGTTTACAAGGAGTGGTTGGTGAGTTTGAACCTCCAACATTGAGATTCAAACTGATCTTGAGGTCCACTGCTTATCATACAGCACTGCACCAGGACTCCGTATACACACACACACAACACACACACACACACGTACATATTGTTGTTGTTTAATGACTGGTGAGTTTGAATCACCAACCTTGCAGATCAAACTGACCTTGTGGCCCATGGTTATCCTACAGCACCACACCAGGACTCCATATGTACATGTATGTATGTATGTATGAATATATATATATATATATAATATAGTTATTAAGTGATGTCGAGTCAGTTCAGACTCATAGTGATTCTGTATAGAACTTCCAAGGAGCAGCTAGTGAGTTTGAACCAGGTGGTTCAAACTGGACCACTAACTGTTTAAACTGGACCACTAACCAAAAAGGTCAGTAGTTCAAACCCATCAAATGCTCCTTGGAAACCCTATCCTGGTTTGCTAAGGGAAGGCACTTAACAACAACAAACATATGCCTTCAAGTCCATTCCGACGCTTGGTGGCCCCATGTATACAGAGTATGACTGTTACTGTTCACTAGGATTTGCAAGGCTGTGTGACATTTGCAAGCAGACTATAGATGCCTATGGATGGGCGTAAGCCACCAATCTTTCTGCTAGAAGTCCACTACTTAACCATTTTCACCACCCAGGGATGGATGGATGGACCAATAGATGGGTGGATGGATGGATGAACCATTTTCACTATTCAGGGAAAGATGATGGATGGATGGATAAAGTTGGGGAAGGGCATAAAACCAACACAGAAATAAACAGAAAATGAGACAAATTAAATGACATAGAGTTTTCTAGATTTAAAATTCTTCCTATAGTGTAGAATAAGAAGATCTTGACTCATTTTATTAAAATAAGGTACACTGGTGTTCTCTGACCAATCTCAATGCCACTAACAGTTAATTTAAAGTAATTGTATCAATTATAAGCTCTCTAAATATATTAAAATATGAATACAAGCTCTCTATTTCTATAATCATTAGGTCAGTATCTTACTAGAGCTTGATAGCTCTTATTCAGTCAGTCAATGATTATTCATTGAGTAACTAACTAGGACTATCACTGTTCTAAGCAGTGGGTATACAGTATTCAGCAAAACTGAAATGGTCATTGATCTCAATGGAGCTTATAACTAAGTGGTAGAGACAGACATTAAACAAGTCAGTGTAGAAGTAAAAATAAATATAATTACCGACTGAGACAAGTGATTAAAAAAAACCCCTAAAACTAAAGAACAGCATAACAAACACTCATTTCCTAAAGCAATGTCTTTTTCCTTAATTGTTATTTGAGATAGAAGCTTTCGAAAGTTTTAAATTTTACAGCCTTCATTCTGCTCCTGTTCAGAAGTATTAACCTTTAAACAATGAAAAATATATTAAATGGGAATGTAGGTGACAGAAGGCTGTATGTTATCTAGAAAAGCCTATCAGAAGAAAAATGACAATGAAAAGCAACATTTGTAACATTACTAGTAATGCCAGCTTGAAAGACTTGGGAAAAGACAAGACTAAGAGAGATTCCTATACCACATATGATCCATAGCAATCAACTATCCATGATATTATAAGAATTTGCTACCACAATTTTATACCTACGCAGGTCATTCTGATTCAATTTATCACTGCTAAGAAGATTTAAAGGAGCTCTAGTAGCGTAGTGGTGATGAATCGGGCTACAAATCTCAAGGTTAGCAATTGGAAACTACCAGCTGTTCCACGGGAGAAAGATGAGGCTTTCCGCTCCAGTAAAGATTTACAGCCTTGGAAACCCTGTACATGGCTGCTATGAATCGGAATCTCCATGGCACATAACAACAAGAAGATTCAAGATATATTTCCACTTTGAATTTATGAAGCAGAAAAATATATTTCTATACAGTTGAGATACTTTGGTTTTGTCTGCCTGATGAAGATAGCTGGGAAAATCTCAAAGGACTCCCCACTCCTATCTCAAATACACACACCTCCACAGACCCAAAAGGAACCTGGGGGAAGTGAAGAGGATCCTTGGGCAGTCCATTCTTTACTGCCAGGATGACCACAGCCTAAATGTCTTCTTTGACTCCTTCTTCCAACCAGGGAGCTGCATAGATGACCAGAGTTCTCTTTACCCATAAAGCTAGACAAGCACTGAACTTGACTACAGACGAGGTCTGGAAATATTGCCTACAATTTCCAAAAGTGGAAACTGAGGGATAGAGTGGTTGAGTAAATGTCACAGATTACAAAATTTATAACTGGTATTACAGGATCTTAATCTAGGCAGTGCAGCTTTAGAATTGGTGTTACCATTCCCTTTCCTAGACTTACTTTCTTTACAGTAGAAAAAACCAACAAAAAAACCTCAGGAAATTAAATGAATGCCTACTGGCAGGTAATGAATAAACTGTGGTATAGTCATGGGGTCCTGATGTAGCACTGTAGGAAATGCACTGGACTGACTGCTAACCACAAGTTTTGCATCCATCAGCTGCTCTTCAGAACCCCTATACAGGGTCACCATGTGTAGAAATAGACTCAATAGCACTTAACAACAACATAGTTGTACTACTGAATACCTATATAGGGTGTCTAATTTGAACTGCCAACCTTGTAGCTCACAGTCTATTGCTGATTGAACAATGCCACAGCAGGAAGCCATTGAATATCTGGCACATTAAATAAACCAAAATAAACAGTGGTGTTTCAACAATTTCTATTGTCCATTAATTGAGAAAAGAAAAATATATCATTGTTGTTGTTAAGTGTTGTCCAGTTGGTTCCAACTCATAGTGACCCTGTATAGGGTTTCCAAGGAGCAGCTGGTGCATTTGAACTGCTGACCTGTGGTTCAAACTGAACTCGTGGTCCACTGCTTTATCCCTAAGTACCACATGAGGACTCCAAAATCTATCCTATGATCCAATTTTTCAAAACCAGTGACAGAAAATGTTGTATGTTTTTATGTTCCTATATAATTCTGTGAAGCATGGAGGAAGGTAAAGATGGGAAGCAGACCATGCTCTAATATCAAAAATGGAATTTTAATTCATAATTCATAACCTGAAAATTAACAATACTTTTTCTAACTATAAACTCTTGATTGACCTCAGTCCTGTATGTAATCAGACAGCACTTCAGCCCATGCGATACAAGCTTGAACTGTAAAGTCTGCTTTATACTAGGAAGCAGCATGCTGCTGCTGTCTGTGTTCTTAACCACTGAGGAAGACCAACAGAAACTAGAAATGTATCTCTTAAACAAATGATCTGCAAACTCCTTCCGTCTGCTTCCTAGAGGCTTGGATATAGACTGAGGTGGTGTGCTTATATTTGTTTGTGTGTTTATTCTAACAATATCACACTCAAGTCTAGTTGGAAAGGTTCTGCAAAGGAGGGGACAAATAAATCAATTCAACAGGTCACTTTCAGCCACCTAAGGAAATCAGCCGTCTGTTCTGATTCCTTCATTAATGTCAAGAAAAGGAGAACAATGGCTCTCAGCCATTAAGCCCCACACGGTTCAAGATAAGAAAGAGTTAAGCAGATGATAATCGGTGCATTTAGCAGACTTTCAAACATTTGGCTGCTTAATCATTTCTTTCTTACACTCTGCACTGCCCAAACACACAGGGAATGTTTTGAATGCCTTGGTTCTAGTGATGAGGGAAAAAAGGAGGTACCAGGAAGGGAATGAGATGGAGACAGAATTTAACAAAGGTGAACAGGCCTGAGAGATTTCACTGGTAAACCTTCCCAAGGAAATGAAAGCATTTCTTAATTGCCATTGGGAAAATAGTTTAAACACAATCTCACTAAACTGTTATGGACTACCTAACAAATTAGGGTTTTTGCAGAATCTCTTATTTTTAATATTATGTGGTAATAGATTTGTGGCTAACCCATTTTATACAACTATTTTGTAAAAAAGCAGACTTTAACATTTTGGATGTGTGCATTTATTGCAATAAATTGTCCTCTCAGCACCGCTTTCGCTGTGTCTCAAAGATTTTGGTATGTTGTGTTTTCATTCTCTTTTGTTTCTAGGAATTTTGTGAGTTCACATTTAATTTCTTCTACTACTCAGTCACTGTTCAGCAGGGTGTTATTCAGTTTCCATGTATTTGACTTTATTTCCTTGGTCTTCCTTATTGTTCCTGTAGTGCTTTCCTGACTTCTTCCTTATTTTTCTCAACTCCATTGTAAAGTGTTCTGAAACATTTTATAATCATTTTTCTATATTCCTTCTCAGGCATTTCCATGGCCTGCCCTTCTTCCAGAATATGGTCCAGGTCTACCTCTAGGTCATTTGTCTCAGATACCTTTATCTTGTTTCTGGACATGTACTGACATGGTCATCTGCTTTTGCTTCTTGGACATGTTTATTGTTTATCTGTGGCCTTAGTACTTAGTTGAATGTGTGTTTTGGTTATTTTTTAATGCTTTCTGATTGCCTCCAGGTAGATGTGATCAGGATGTGGGCTTCCCTTTCCACTCTTCTAATTGCTTAACTCAGAGTAACTTTCACAGGTGTTGTCTGCCTCCCTGGTGTATGGCAGTTGGTATTGGTTCTTGCCTGTGTTTTGGTGATTGTAGCTTGACTATATGGCAGCAGTTGCTATCTCTTCTTGGGTAATATAGGAAGAGAAAGAGTCCCAGACTTTAACATTTTAAGGAACATTTCAATCATGTGTTACTGAACACAACAGGGGTGAAATTAATATGAGGGGGTTTCTAAAAAATTATGGGAAATAGAATTTTTCCATGAAGTTTTTGAAACTCTCTCATGCACTTGAACTTAACGGTAATGGGAGACATTAGTAAGGTAATTCAGGTGGCTTATATATCAATCCTTACAAAAGAAAACAAGAAATAAAAGGAAGAAGTAAAAAAGTCATGTTTCCTGAAAAGAGTGAGTTTAGGAACCCAGATTTGTCTAAGTTGACACACAGTGTTTAAGAAACATTTCTGAGTAACCAAAATAATAACTACAGAGGACGAGTTACATCCCTCTCATCAATATGTTGGATTATATGAAGTTTATGAAAATATAACAGAAATTGATTCAGTTCTCGCTTAGATAAAATAAAACTTAATACAGACTTCTACACAAGCCAGATACTGTTTAATATTCTTGGTTTAATAAAAATCCATATCCAATAAGGCTCGATTGTTGTTTTTGTTAATTGCCATCAAATCAAGTATAAATCATGGCAACCCCCCCACCCCCCTGTGTGCAGAGTAGAACTGTCCAATAGGGTTTTCAAAGCTGTGATTTTTCAGGCTGCAAGGTACATTTGAGTGGGTTTGAACCACTAACCTTTCAAGCACTTAACTGGTTTACAAAGAGACCAGGGACTGTGGAGATAGCCTTTGCTTTTGTGTTTGCTGTTGTTGTGTTTAAGTGCTGTTGAGTGGGTTTCTAAGCATATGGTTTCCAAGGAGTGGCTGGTGAGTTTGAATTGCTAACCTTACAGTTCAAACCAAACTTGTGGTCAAGTGTTTAGCCTATGGTGTTTGTGGTCAAGTGTTTAGCCACACCAGGACTCCAGAGATAGCCTATTGTTGTTGTTAAGTACCGTGGAGTCGGTTCCGACTCATAGTGACCCTGTACAGGGTTTCTGAGGCTGTAAATCTTTACGGAAGCAGACTGCCTCATCTTTCTCCTGCGGAACCGCTGGTAGTCTCGAACTGCTGACCTTGCGGTTGGCAGCCCAACTCGTAACCACTACACTACCAGAGCTCCTAGAGATAGCCTTAGCCCAGGATAAAATCATGGTTTACACCTGAACTGGATCTTCACACCATTGCCTGGCCATCATCCCATGTTTTCCTCTTCAGTGCTCTCAACTAATTTTTCATAATCTCATAAACACTGGACCACAAGGCTGGCAGTTCAAACTCACAGGCCGCTCCTTGGAAACCCTATACAGAGTCGCTATGAATAGGAACTGACTTGAAGGCACCTAACAACAACAATTCTCAAATTCAGAAGATAGCCTTATACTTTATTTCAAAGAGAAAATATGAACCACTAGATTATCCTCAGCTATCTACCACCCAAATTTAAATTCATTGGCATTCTTACTTCTTTCTTGTGGAATCAATGGAAGGAATATCTATAAGAGGTCACAGATTGGAGGGCACTTTCTCTAGGAGATCTCCCTTGTCTCCCTAAACTTGATAAGATTCAAGAGCTTCTAATCCTTCTGGTATATTCATCACAGAATCATCCATTTACTGACCCAATTACTTTTTTGCATATCTTGAGCTGTAAAGTCCACAGTGGCAGAAATAATTTCTGTCTTGTTGACATTTGTGTTCTCTAGGTGTACAATGTATATTCTCAGAATGAAAGAATAAAAGCATGTTTCAAGAAAATCATAATTTCTAAAAGTCTTGGCACCACCTGGAGGACTTTGCTCTTCTCTTAGATTCTTTCCAAAATAAAGCTTATTTTATATTTCTTTATTATAAAACCAATGTAAGCTCATTATGGAAGAGAAAAAAACCAAAACAAAGCAAAATACAAATGAAATCATACTCTAAGACAAGAAGTATTATTTTAAATTTTTTTGAACATATTCTCTTAGAGTTTTGAATCACATATTGATATGAAAATAGGATCACTCTAGACATATATAGGTCATTGGAACAGAATAGAGCACAGAAATAGAGGCACACATATTTGGTCAATTGGTTTAGACAAAAGTGCTTGGGCAACTCAATAGGGAAGATATCTTTTCAACAAATGATGTTAATTGAGTTACATGAGGGAAAAAAAGCAAACATCATTTGTTACCTAATAAAATATACAAAAATTAACTGAAGATGAACCTTAGACCTAAACATAAAACTCAAGCAATAAATCCTCTAAAAGAAAACATGGCTGACTGATTGGCTATGTGTCACCAAGTCAATTCTAACTCATAGTGACCGTGAATAGGATTTCCAAGGCTGCAAATCTTTATGGGAGCAGAAAGTCTCTGCTTTCTCCTGTGGATCGGCTGGTGGGTTCAAACTTCTGACCTTGCAATTAGCAGCCCAACACATAATCCACTATGCTACCTGGGCTCATTATAAGAAAACATAGGAGTAAACATTTGCAACTTTGGAGTAGGCATATATCTCTTAGCTAGAACATGCACAAAAATACATAAACTATATATATATATATTTATTTAAAGATACACTGGGTTTCAACAAAATCTAAAACTTTGCACTTAGAAAACAAAAGGCGCAAGCATAAGTTCAAAAACACAGAAAACAATAAATGCTGTCAAGTGTGTGGAGAGACTAGAACCCTCAGACACTGCTGGTGGGGCTATATTGTGGTGTGTTGTTGTTGTTGGGAAATGCCGTCAAGTCAGTTCCAATCCATAGTGACCCTGTATGAGGTTTCCAAGGAGCAGCTGGTGAGCTTGAACCGCCGACCTTGCAGTTTCAACGGCTTTGCAGTCTGGTGTGTTAACTCACAGAGCCACACCAGGATTCCATATGTGGTGCAGTCAGAGTGAAAACCCGCATGGAGCACCATTAAAATGTTGAAAAGAGAAATAGCATGTAAACCAACAATCTTGGTATATGTC
Organism: Chrysochloris asiatica; assembly: GCF_000296735.1. Lineage (NCBI taxonomy): Eukaryota > Metazoa > Chordata > Mammalia > Afrosoricida > Chrysochloridae > Chrysochloris > Chrysochloris asiatica. The sequence goes on from NW_006408545.1 coordinate 23,181,692, forward strand.
CTGGAGAAATAAGAGCTGCAACTTGAATAGATATATGAACACCTGTATTCATCACAGCACTATCCACAATAGCAAAAAGATGGAAACAACTTAAGTGTCCATCAATGGAAGAATGGATACACAAACTATGGTACATACACACAATGGAATACTACACAACAGTTAAAGAATAACAATGGATTTGTGAAACATCTCTTAATGTGGATGAATCTGCAGGGCATTATGTGGCGTGAAATAAGTCAATCACAAAAGGACAAATATTATATGAGACAACTTTTATAAAAAATCAAGAAAAGACTTTTGCATGAAAGGAAACTGTCTTTGATGATTACCAGGGATAGGTGGGAAAGGGAAGAGAAATTAATAACTGGAGGGTACATAAAGTTGGGTGAAGAGGAAGGTGAAATACAATAAGAGGGAGGTCAGCAAAAACTGATGGAGGCAGGGGTAGGCACCAGCAGGTAGGCAAGAGTCAAAGGTAACAAAGGTAAATAATATTATGTACACATGATCATGGGTAGACACACAGTCTGAACGGGTATGAGAAGAGAGTGGGTGTATACCCACAAATATGTGTAGGTTTGACAGAGGATATTTCTACGTGTGTATTTACCAATGCTATTAATATATTCATGAATGTGGTAGAACACACAGGGGGAGAAAAAGAAAAGGGCAAGCCACCAGCTGGAAGAAAATATTCACAACATGTTCATCAAACAAAGGACTTGTATCCAGAAAGTACAAATAACTTCCATAATTCAGTAAAAAAAATATACAGACTAATTTAAACTTGGCAAAGGATTTCAATAGACAGTATACTAAAGAAGATACAAATGACCAATCAACACATGAAGCCCAATATCATTCATCATCAGGGAAATGCAAATCCAAACCACCACAATGAAACACCAGTATAAACCCATTAAAATGACTACAATTAATAATAATAATGTTTGACAAGAATATGGAGTACCTGAAACTTTCATACCATGTTGATACAAGTACAAAATGATACAATCGCTTTGGAAAACAGTTTCACAGTTCCTTAAAAAGTTAGTTATCTACCTACCATAGATCTAGACATTCCATTTTAAGTATTTACCATATGCAATGGACTGCAAGGTAAATGGTTCAAACTTTTCAGCCATTCCTAGGAAACCTTATACAGGGTCACTATCAGTCAGAACTGACTCAATGGCACTTAACAACAACAACATCAGAAACAACACAAAGACTTACCTATATAAATGTTCATAACAGCGTTATTCCAAATAGTCAAAAACTGGAAACAACCCAGGTGCCCATCAACATATGACTGCTTGGACTGAAATGTATTCACATAACTGAATACTACTCAACAATAAAGACACAAATATCAGTTTGAGGACAGTGGTGCAGCACCTGATCCAAGCCATGTTTTTTTTTTAATAACCTCATATGCATGTGAAAGTTAGACAGTGAATAAAGAAGGCTATAGAAGAATTGATGCATTTGAGTTATGGTATTGGAGGGAGGAGACTATTAAAAGTACCAAGGACTGACAGAAGAATAAACAAAACTGTGTTGGAAGTACAGCCAGAATGCTCCTTACAAGCCAGAATGGCGAGACAGTCATCTCCAGTCCCTGGAGAAGGACATCATGCTTGTTGGTAAAGTGGAGGGTCAGCGAAAAAGAGGAAGACCCCAATGAGGTGGAGTGACATGGTGGCAGCAGCAATGTGCTCAAGCTTAACAATTGTGAGGATGGTGCAGGGCCCAGCAGTGTTTTGTTCTGTTGCGCATCAAGTCACTATGAGTCGGAACCTGACAACAGTGTGAAGGAATGAATTCTTTATACACACAGTAACATCAATGAATCTCAAAAGCATTATGCTGAGTGAAAAAAAAAATGAAGACAAAAAAAGCATATAGTCTGCATGACTCCCTTAAGTAGATTTCAGAAAATGCAATCTAATCTATAGTGACAGGGGTGAAAAAAGGAATGAATTAATGGATTATAAAAAGATTAATTTGGATTACAAGTAAACTTTGGGGGGCAATAATAGCAATGTGTGCATTCCATACGTATATTTCTGTCCCATGTTTTGTATTCCATTACATGAATGTACTGATTTATTTAACAAAACCCTTGTTATTGGACATTCAGGTTGTTTTCAACTGTTTACTATTATAAATTATAGACAACTTATATTTTCAATGAGACACCATTTATACTTCTCAGTTACATTAACTCAGTTGCTTAAAATGCTACACACGCCTAAAGAAAAGATGCAATGTTAAATTTTAGTTTCATAGCTATGAACTTGGAACTTTTAGTCTTGGATTGCTGTACTACTAATACATACAACTGAACCCAATGTCCTGGATAGCTCAATGTGAGGTTTAATCAGCAAAACCTAGCCCCAGCAAAAGAGGAAGTGGCGTATGCTAAATTAAATTCTCAGGCCAGACACATCTCTGAACGTAAAGAACAATATGTTTAAATAGATGTAAAAGAATCATGAAAGAAAAAATATTTATTGCAGATAATTAATATGAATATGAGGGTAGAATAGGACTATGAAAGAATCCTCCAAGGGGCATAAGATCTCCACCCTTATTGTTGCTGAAAATTAATCTTGCACTTAAGCAAAGTACATTAAGTATGTGAATCTACTATTTACAAACCAATTCCTGAGGATCATGCCAACCACCACTTGTCAGAGTGGTGTAAGACCCAGCACTTGGAGAGGGCAACTGGTCAACAGAGCCGCCAAAAGACATTTCACAAAGGTAGAAAAATAATACATGCAACACTTTTTAACAAGGTTATTTACTTTTCAGTTTGGAAGATATTCCCAAAATGATGCAACTGAAACCACTGAATAGAAGCATAAACATTATTTAATACTTATCAGGCACTCCCTTAAAAAGAAATCATAAAACTTCTCCCTCATCCTCTACTTCTTCCTGGTCCCTTGCCCCCTACCCCACCACCACCTATTTTCCATGCAGCCTGTACTTTACAACTCTCTCTCCCTGCTGCAGCAGACCTCTCCTTTATGCCAAAACTGCCCTTTGAAGTCTGTCCTCCCATTAGAGCTTTGGTGTAGGTATTCGGTCTGATCACACGAAGCCAGCAGAATTCTCGGACCATCCACATTCTGTCGTATACAGTTGTTTCATGTGGCCTGTGATTTACAATCTTAATTAATGCTCAAAAGAAGACGAGCACATCTTTGGTGGAGCTTTTCCCCCCTTTTTTCTACAAAACAGGACTCTTGGGGTTTCTGTGGACATTGTGCAGGATGGTTTTGCCAAATGGAATGAAGCACACTTAATACTTTTCCTTTATAACCTTTGCCATAAATCAGCTGGCACCCCGTTTGCACAAGTGCAGCGATTAATGTCCTGCCCCTCCCCCAGCACTTCCCGAATTTTAAACAAAGTAGAAATAAACTGAGGGTGAGCAGAGCCAGCGGGCCCAGTAAATCAGTTTAATGAGATCTGAATAGATCACACAGGAATTATTGTGGAAAAACTAAGATGGGTAGAGGGGATCTAACTTTCAACAGTGTGGGAGGAGTGGGGACTAAGGGATGTTAAGGGTGTTAGCGCAGAGGAGACAGTAGATGGAAGCTACAGTAGGCAATGCTCAAACTTTGACACATGTCTTGGGTAAAAACAGCACATCTTACATTCTCTTTCCCATTTGCTGAAACTTACTGCGGTGACTCGTTTAGCTTTAGCACTGTTTCCTGTCTGTGGTTTTGCTGTTCCATGTTTTCCCACAGATGGGGAATTTTCTGTTTGCCTCTTCTCATCCATGACTGTCTTGGCTTGCATTCATGCTCATTTGATCATCTTTCTTCTACAATTATTCATCTTCATCTACAAGCATTTATCGCTAAATGATAGGAAAAATTAATACTTGCAGCTCTAAGGATTTGGAGTAAGTAAAAACTAATTATTAGGTTATACCCACTGTGTATTGGTCAGACGGGCTCTACAATGACTGTCATTAACAAGCAGGAAATTTACAATCCTACCTACACTGGTGTGGTGTTATAGGATCTTCACTGGACCAAAGATCAGCAGTTCAAGCCTACCAGTTGCTCCATGGAAACCCTATGAAGGGTCGCTATGAGTTGAAAAACAACCACCTACCCTCCACTTCACCAGAGAAGAACATACTGTTCAAGGTTTTGCTGCTTAAATCAAATATGTAAATAAGATTCCTCCAGTACTGAAAACTACATTACAATAAAAAATTAAAAAACAATGAAGTTTTCTGATTACATATTTCTATAATGTCACTAGCAAAAGAACGTCATTATAGGTGCCTCTGTTAATAAGGTTCTTATTCATTATGGAATTTAAAGGAAGATTATTAAAGGAAATAAATTTAGGAATATTAAAGAAAATAGAAGAATGCCTTTGTAATGTTTCACTTAATTTACAAAATGACTGAGGTCTGTAAGATTACCAACTTTTAGTCATGTTTATTATTCTTATTACTCTCCATGACTAAACACACCAGAAACACATTAGTTTAGTATGTTATAAGGCCAGCTGACTTTCTGGGAAATTTTTGCATAAGAATACTATTAACTCCCTAAACAGTATCTATTTGATAGTAAGAAAATGTGTAATTGTGCCATGCTATTATACCATTGAGACTTTACTTATGGAAGGATAATAGACAATCCTTTGCTCTTAAAAGAGAAATGAAAACTGCTTCCTTGTATATATCTTTTCTCTCAACTAAGGTTAGCCATGCTAAGTGAGCACTTAGTTTCATACGGAACTGTTTCTTCTAAGGAGAAGAGTCAAGATTTGAGTTTCAATGGAAAAACAATTTTTAAAAGATGCATAGTCCTAAATTTGCATCACTATGGGTAATAAATATTAAGTAAATTGTTTTAAGCTTAAAAAATTGCCAGCTTATTAATCGTGAGGAATGTCAGTGACATTTCTTCTATGACAAATAATTCAGACCTCTTGGGCTTCTGGATTCTATTGTACTACGGATTGTGTCAAGCATATGGCATAACAGTTAATGAATTCAGTAACACAAAGGAACACAGCTGTGGAAGGGTCTAAATTACATAATAACAATTTTGCATTTTAACATTTAAGCCTTTAGCACTTTTTCAAAATTAACATAAGGTCGCCATCTCCACTGTTCCTCCCCGCTTCATTTCTCCTTTTAAATGTGAATGTTGATTGATAACATATTTCTACTTTACCAGATAACTTAGAAATGGTGTGCTTGTTCATAAAATCTCAAATATATGCACTATTGTTGTTCTTGGGTGTCATCAATTTGATTCTGACCCCTGGTGACCCCACATGACAGAAAGGAACTGCTCACAGAGTTTTCCTGGCTGTGATCTTTACAGAAGCAAAGTGCCAAGTCTTTCTCTCCTGGTGCTGCAGGATAGGTTCAAACCACCAGCTATTAGATGAACAGTTCAGGGCTAAGCCTTTGCCCCACCAAGCCTCTCCTTATCTATGGAGGGGGCGGGGAGGGGGGGGTTAAAAAAATTATGTCTGGATTTCAAAATTTGGGGGGTACACCAAAATAAACTTGTACACTGGACCACAGGGTCAGCTTGAACCACAAGGTCGGTGGTTCAAACTCATCAGTCTCTCCTGGAAACCTTATATAGGGTTCCTAGAGTTGAAACCACCAACTTGACGGGACCTAAAAACAACAACAACAACATCTTGTTATGGAGTCCTGGTGTGGTGCTGTGGGATAGAGCACTGGACTTTGCAGTCTATGTGAACCACAAGGTCGGTGATTCAAACTCACTAGATGCTCCTTGGAACCCTTTACAGTTTGTCACTATGAATCGGAACTGACCTGATGGCACTTAACAACAACAACTTGCTATATAACATGTCTGAACTGGGTCTAGTATGAGGCACTAAGAAGGATAAGACATCCGTTTGGAAAGAGGGTCTATCAGAGCAACATGAATTCTGCTAAAATTGAAGCAAGAACAAACATCATATTTTTGGTGACACTTGGGTAGAAGCATGGTGAAATCACTGATTCTTTACGAAAAGTTTATGAGAACAGTGCCCCAAAGAAATCAGCAGTTTCTAAATAGACTATACATATTAAGTAGCTAGAAAACAATCTTGTTCATTCCCTAATTGAAGAGGATTGAGGATTAACAGCCGAAACACTAGTAGCCAATACCACAGACATCTCAATTGGTTAAGCTTACACAATTCTGACTGAAACATTAAAGTTGAGTAAATTTTCTACTCCATAGATGCAAAAAAGTTATACTCAAATCAGCTGCAGACAAGTGCAGTTTTCCACAGAAATTCTAAACAAGTGGAATCAAGATTCTAAAGCATTCCTTTGAAGGATTATAACAGAAGATAAAACATAGCTTTATTAATGTAATCCTGAAGACAAAGCACAATCAAACCGATGGCTATCATGAGGTAGAAGTGTAAAATGGTCCACTGAAAGCAAAAGTAGACTTGTCAAAAGCTAAGGGCATGAATCTCCACTGAGTAGGATCCAATCTGTTTGGGCGGGGCTAGTGAAAGGAGATGCGGATAGGTCTCTTGTGATACAATAATGAATCATTGTTAACAGGACTGATTATGAGGGTTGGAAATGGGAAGGTAGATGTTTTGTAGCAAAAAGTGATTGACTTTGCAGTCCAGGAGCGGACCTGGGACCATCATGGGAGAAGAGCAGAGAGTGGGGCCCTACCCAGAGAAGCACTGATGCCAGAGATGGAGACAAAGACGTTAGACCCAGAGAGGGAGAGGGGGCTGTGTGCTGATGATGGGGGTGGGGGTGGGGTGGTCAGGCTTGTAGGGTATACCCTTTAGTTGGTTGATGATGCATGGAGGGGACTGTAACCATGGCAATGAAACGATATATGATAGGATGAATGTAAAACTAATGTTCTCCCATGTAAACTATAACATAATTCACAATAAAACTAAAAAAAGAGAAACGGTCATGACAACAGTTATTTTTGGATGCCCAAGGCTATGGATCAGAATGAACTCGAGGGTACTTTACAACAACAACAACAACAACAAGGCCTTTTGCTTGTTGATTTTCTGGAGGGCCAAAGAACAATAATAACTGCTTATTGTGAGAGTGTCTTAAGAAGGTTGGTGACAGCTTCAGCAGAAACATGTCTGGGCCAGTTTCACCAGCAAGACCTTCTCCACCACAAAAATGCTCCTTCTCATTCCTCTTATTAAACGAGCACAATTTTGCAAGAGTTTCCATGGAATTTGATTTCTTCTGACTTCTTTATGTTTCCTAATATTAAACAATCTTGGAAGGGCACACATTTCTCTTCAGTTAACCATGTATAAAGACTACACTGACATGGTTAAGTTCCTAGGACTCAGTTCTTTGGGGATGGATTAAATGGCTTACAAAATGTGTTGAACTTGATGGAGCTTATGTTGAGAAATACAGTTTATATATTTTAATTTTATCTTTTAACTTTATTTTCCATGAACTTTTTGAAGGCCCTCATGCAATATTACCCTAACCCACAGATTCTGACTCATAGTGACCCTATAGGATACAGTTGAACTGCCCTATAGGATTTCCAAGGCTGTTAATACCTTTACAGAAGCAGACTGCCTCATCTTTGCTGCACCTTATCTTTCTTAGGGAAAGCGGTTGGTGATTTGAACTGCTTAACTTTCCGAGGAGCAGCTGATGGGTTTAAACTGCCAATCTTGCGGTTAGCAGTCAAGTGCCGATCCTATAGCACCATACCAGGACTCCATTGTGCCACTGCTGTTGTTAAGTGCTGTTGAGTCAGTTCTGACCCATAGTGACTCTATATTGGGCTTCTGTGGTACAGCTGGTGAGCTTAAACCGCCTCCCTTGCAGTTCAAACCAACCTTGCAGTCTAGCACATTAACCCACAGCACCTCACTGGGCCACTAGGGTTCTTCATATACAGCATTGCTTTTTTTTTTTTTTAATTGTGGTTTTATTCCAGAAGTCAAAGAAGATCTACCCTTCAGAGAGAAGAAATAGAATATACAGTGGACAGGAAACTGGGATAAAATTTCAAGAGCAAGATCTCAAGCAACTACCCTTTTGTGCACATAATCAGTTATTTGCAACAATGAAAATATATTCAAGGGGACTTCAGAAAGTTAATGGAAAAATGGAATTTTTCCAATAACTTTTCGAAGCCTCCTTGTATGTGTGTACTATGCACCATCATGGGTATCTTACCATATATTCTAGTTGCAAATCTCATGCTAAGAAGAAAGAGGGGTTCCCCTTACTCTCTTTCTCAAACATGGCAAATAACCACCTGGGAAGCTGGTCTACTGGTACATGTTTGTGTGTGAAGTCAGTGTTAGCTTTCTTCCTTCTTTCCTGGGGAAACCAAGCATCTTTAGGAGCTCTGATAGTACAGTGGTTACAAGTCGGGCTGCTAATCTTACGGTTAGAAGTTAAAAACTACCAGTAGTTCCATAGGAGAAAGATGAAGCTTTCTTCTCCCATAAAGATTTACAATCTCAGAAACCCTGTGAGTCGGAACCCACACTACAATACATCATCACCATCACCACTACTGGAGAGAAAAAGATGACCTCAGATTTGCTGAAATGTAAAAAGGCTGCACATTTTCTTCTGTGACTTCCTCCTGGATACACTATTAAGAATGAAGAAAATCCTCCATTGAATTTACAGAGGAAAGCGATTTTCAAATGCCACATGTTGGTCTTAGAGAAGACAATTATTTCCATTCAAGGAAGAGCAGTCTGAGACAAGTTTAAAATTTCTACTTTAATCTGTCATTATTATCATTCCATGCAAATAAAATGAGAGGTCTGAGGATTTTAAATTCTCTCAGTGGGGCCTGGCACTAATTAGGGGAGGGGTGAGAGATGATCTGTTGTGTAAAACAAATAATAGGTTCATGTAAATCCATTTTTTAAGGACAGATGTCCTTGAATATTTGAGGGAAGCATGGTTATAGTCACTAGTACACAAACTCTTGAATTTCATTTCAGAAGCCTCTTGGACACAGACGGTCTATACTGAGAGACCTGCACTTGGTACAAAAAGGATCAAAAGGGCTTCAGGAATGCTTAAGAAACAGACAGGTAGGTACCAGCTTGATTTTTCTGGATAGTCTACCAGAAAAAAAAGTCTATTCTTAGGGAACCAGGCTGCAGCTGAGATGTGGTAGAAGGAAAAGTTGGAGTCTGGTACCATAGTATGAGCAGATTCCATCAGTTTGAGTCTTGCCCAGGCCACAGGTAATGTAGACTATGTAAGTCACCTAAACCGGTGTCCCCCACCCTGGTTTACTTGTTGGTAAGATGGGGACAACGGTTGACTCCTTAAAAGATAAGACTAAAAGAAAAACGAAAGGAGAAGGATTAAAATAAATAATTTAAATAAAAGTGTATCTAACACTTTCATTTTGACTTTTTTTAACTGCAGAAAATATACAGATAAAGGTATTGTATGTAATTGGCTTATGCACTGTATAACACTTGTCTTCAGGTAGATGCCTTCTTCTCATAGAATTCAGTGGTGTTAATTGTCACTGTATCATATACTCTTTAAAAAGTGCCTAAGAAGTACAGGACACACAGTGATATTACTAGGGATGGTAGCTTTTTTTACAACTTGCTCTAACACTTGAAATTACTTATAATCTATAACGAATTTATCAATTAGTAAATTGAATTCCTATTTTGACTATGCAAGGGTATACAGCCCTGTTCTAAAGGACTGGCTTTTAAAAGTGGAATTCCTGTCTAAAGGTATTCCTGTTGAAAGTGAATTTCCTGGAGGAAAAATAATGACCTCTGTTGCCTAGTTAAGGTAGGCTTCTTAGAGGAATAAGGACTGATCAACACTTACTTCAAATCACTAAAATCTAAACCACTGATAAGCACTACAGGTTAGGATCATACAAACACTATTAAAAATACTCTGCAAAGTATTCAAATCACAATGCCCCCAAACCAAACCCACTGCTATCCAATAGACTCTAAAACTCATAGTGACCTATAGGACACCAAGTTAGGTTTCTGGAATTGTAACTAATTATGCCACTCATCCTTCTCCCAAGAAATGGCTTGTGATATAAAAGTAAATCTATACCAGGAGTGGGACATGCACAACTCACTGTGCATGTCCCACTCCTGGTATAGATTTACTTTTATATCAAAGACAGTGCTAGTGAATTAATTACCAGATCTCCAAATACCAGATATCAGATACCATAGCAAAAAAATCAAGAAAGACAATTTAAAAAGATGTAGAAAATGACATCAATAGCATAAAAATGAGCATCCCACAACCTGTCCATTGTTGTTGTTGTTGTTAAGTGCCATCGAGTTGATTCCAACCCATATAGACCCTGTATAGGGTTTCCAAGGAGCAGCTCATGAGCTTGAACCACCAACCTTGCAGTTCAAATGACTTTGCAGTCTGACACATTAACCCACAGCACCACACCAGGACTCCATTATTGTTGTTGTTGTTAGGTGTCATCGAATCCGTACCGACTCATAGCGAACCTATGGGCCAACCTCACAATTGTTGTCATGCTTGAGCCCATTGATGCTGCCACTTTGCCAATCGATCTCGCTGGGGGTCTTCCTCTTTTTCTCTGACCCTCCACGTTACCAAACATGGTATCCTATTCCAGCGACTGGTCCTTCCTGACAATATTTCCGAAGTATGAGAGATGAAGTTTGGCCATGCTGGCCTCCAAAGAGCACTCTGGCTGTACTTCTTCCAACACAGATATGTTGGTTCTTTTAGCAGCCCATGGCACTTTCAATATTCTCCTTCAACACCATAACTCAAAAGCATCAATTCTTCTACGGTCTTCCTTTTTCACCGCCCAGCTTTCGCATGCATGTGAGGTTATTGAAAATACCATAGCATGGGTCAGGTGCACCTTAGTCCTCAAGCTGACATTTTTGCTCTTCAACATTTTAAAAAGGTCTTGTGCAGCAGATTTGTCTAATGCAATACATCCTCTGATCTGTTGACTGCTGCTTCCATGAGTGTTGATAATTGATTCAAGAAGAATGAAGCCCTTGACAACTTCAATCTTTTCTCCATTGATAAGACTGTTGTTTATTGGTCCAGTGGTGAGGATTTTTATTTTCTTTACATTGAGATGCAATCCATACCAAAGGCTGTGCTCTTTGATCTTTATCCGTACATTTTTAAAGTCCTCTTCACTTTCAGCAAGCAAGGTTGTATCATTTGCATATCGCAGGTTGTTAATGAGTCTTCCTCCAATCCTGATGCCGCCTTTTTCTTCATATAACCCAGCTTCTCGGATTATTTGCTCAGCATGCACGCTGAATAAGTATGGTGAAAGAATACAACCCTGTCTCACACCTTTCCTAATTTTAAAACATTTAATGTTCCCATGTTCTGTTCGAACAACTGCCTCTCGGTACATGTACAGATTACTTATGAGCACAATTAAATGTTCCATAATACTCATACTTCGCAATGTTGTCCATAGCTGTCATAATCCACACAATTGAAAGCCTTTGTATAGTCAATAAAGCACAGGTAAACATCTGACATTCCCTGCTTTCAGCCATGATCCCAAAATTGCCCATAGGGTTCCCAAGGTCCGCTGGGTTTGTTGGCAGTCAGGTGCTTTAACCACTGTGGCACTGACGTTGCTGTCAGAAAGATGGTGGAGGTGGGTGCTTGCAACTGAGTCAGTTCTAACTCATACCGATCCTGTATAGGGTTTCCAAGGCTGTAAATCCTTACAGGAGCAGAAAGCCTCATCTTTCTCCCTCAGGACTGCGGGCAATTTCATACTGCTGATTGTAAGATTAGCAGGCTGATTCATAAACACTACGCTACCAGAGCTCCTTTACAGTGCCATTGTTGTTATTTGTTGTTAAGTGCCATCGAGTCGGTTCCGACCCATAGCGACCCTGTACAGGGTTTCCGAGGGTGTAAATCTTTACGGGAGTAGAAAGCCTCATCTTTCTCCCGCGGAGCGGCTGGTAGTTTCGAACTGCTGACCTTAAGGTTCGCAGCCCAATTCGTAACCACTACGCCACCAGAGCTCCATAGGAAGGGAAAAATGAAATACACAGATAAGAATTAAAAAAATCACAGCATATTGAAAGGCAAAACCCCTGAACATTTCTGTCATAAGTATTTGTCGCAATGACTTGAATCTTTAAGACAAAGTAAAATATGTCCAAGATTCTAGTTAGTGCTTAAAAGTTGTTGTTGTTGTTGTTAGCTGCTGTCAAGGTGGTGCCCAACTCATGGTGAATTGTTGCTTAAAAGAATAAATCCCTGCCCATTGCCAGGCTTTTCTTCCTAATGTATCATCATCTGGAAGCTCTGCTGAAATCTCTGCAGCATCATAGCACCGTGAAAGTCTCCACTGACAGATGGGCAATGGCTGTGCCTGGGTCCTTTAGCCAGGAATCAAACCCGAGTCTCCCTCATGAGGATACTAAGCCATCAACGCTCTTAGTGCTTAAAGATTATCTGGAAAATTTGCATGGAATTTTGTGGTGCTGTAGGATAAACATTGGACTACTAGCCTGCACTGATTTGTGGTTCAAACCCACCAGCCACTCCTCAGAAACCCTACTGTCAGCACTTAACAAGGAGCTGACAATTTGGTAGCGTAGTGGTTACGAATCGGGCTGCAAACCACAAGGTCAGCAGTTCCAAACTACCAGCTATTCTCTGGGAGAAAGATAAGACTTTCTGCTCCCGTAAAGATTTACAGCCTTGGAAACCCTCTACAGGATTGCTATGAGTCGGAACCAACTCCGAGGCACATAACCACCACAACAACTCACTGAGAGAAATTTACTTTTTCAACAGAAATGTTCTAAGTTTTTGCAGTGACATTACTTCTAAGATCTTACTTTCCTTATTTTATCCTCAGACCAGTATTGTGGGTGGGGAGGCAGGTGGTACTTCAATTCCCATTTTGTTGTTAGGTGCCACAGAGTCAGCATGAACTCATAGCCACCCTATGTACAACAGAATGAAAAACTGCCCAGTCCTGCCATCCTCACAACTGTGTTTTAAGCCCATCATTGCAACTATTGTTTCAATCCATCTCCTAAGGGATCTTCCTCTTTTTCACTGATCCTCTACTTTACTTAGCATGATGTCCTTTTCCAGGGACTAGAACATGATAATATGTCCAAAGGACATAAGATGAAGTCTCGCCATTCTTGAGTCTAAAGATCATTCTGGCTGTATTTCTTCCAAGATAGATTTGTTTGTTCTTCCGGCAGTTTGTGGTACTTTCAATATTCTTCTCCATCACTGTAACCAAATGCACCAATTCTTCATTTGTCTTCCTGATTTACTGTCCAGGTTTCACATGCATATGAGGCTATTATTAAAAATACCATGGCTTGGGTCAGGCACACTTTCATTTATCATGTAGCTTATTGGTCCAGTTGTGAACATTTTTTGTTTTCTTTACATTGAGTTGCAATCCAAACTGAAGACTGTAATCTTTGATCTTCATCAGCAAGTGCTTCAAGTCCTCTTCACTTTCAGCAAGCATATCTGTGTCCATTTGCATGTTGCAGGTTGTTAATGAATGTTTCTCGAATCCAGAATTCATATAATCCAACTTCCTGTATTATTTTCTGAGCATATAAAAGACACAATCCTGATACACACCTTTCCTGATTTGAAACCACACAGTATTCCCTTTGTTCTGCTTAACAACTGCATTTTGTTCCAACTGTACATGTTTTACATGAGCACAATTGAGGGTTCTGGAATTCTCATTCTATGACCCAAATAGTTGAATGTCAATAAAGCACAAGTAAACAACATTCTAGAATTCTCTGCTTTCAGCCAAGATTTGTCTATAGTGATATCCCTTATCTGAAGTCCTCTTCTGAATCCATCTTGAATTGATGGCAGCTCCCTGTAGATGTGATGCTTCAATCATTTTTACATTATCTTCAGCAGAATTTTACTTGCATGTGATAGTAACATCAGGTGATAACTTCCATATTCTGTTGGGTCACCTTTCTTTGGAATGGGCACAACTAAGGATCTCTTCCAGTAATAGGGTGAGGTAACTGTCTTCCAAATTTCTTGGCATAGACTAGTGAGTGCTTCTAGTACTGCATCAGTGTGTAGAAATAATTCAGTTGGTATTCCAGAACCTTATTTTCACTAATGAACATCAACCAATTGTTTTTGGTATGTTGTTGTGTGCCGTGGAGTCAGTTCTGACTCATAGCAACCCTGTACAGGGTTTCCGAGGCTGTAAATCTTTACGGAAGCAGAATGCCTCATCTTTCTCCCGCGGAACAGCTGGTAGTTTGGTATAGTGAAGCTATATATTCCTTATATCTTCTTTTGACGCTTCCTGCATGGTTCAGTATTTTACCCAAAGAATCATTCAATATTGCAAGTTGAGTTTTACGTTTTTCTTTAGTTCTTTCCATTTGAGAAATGCTGACTGAGCACGTTCTTCCTTTTGGTTTTCTAACTCCTGGTCTTTGCATATTTCATTATAATACTTTACTTGGTTTTCTCCAACTGTCATTTGAAATCTGCTCAGGTCTTTTCCTTCATAATTTCTGCCATTCATTTAGCTACTCTACATTCAAGAACAAGTTTCAGAGTATTTTTCTGGCATTCACTTTGGTCTTTTCTTTCCTGTCTTTTTATTGACCTTTTTCTTTCTTCATGTATCATATTCTTGATGTCATCCCACAACTATTCTGGTCTTCAGTCATTAGTGTTCAATGTGTCAAATCTATTCTTGCGATGGTCTCTAAATTCAGGTGGGATATACTCAAGGTCTTATTTTGGCTCTCAAAGAGCTGTTTTAATTTTCTTTAGCTTCAGTCTGAACCTGTATATGAGCAATTAACAGTGTGTTTCATAGGCAGCCCCTAAGTTTGTTTTGGCTGATGATATGGAGCTTCTCTACTGTCTCTTCCCACAAATGTAGTCAATTGGATTTCTGTATTCCATTCTGGTCAGATCAGGTTATAGTTACTGTTTATATAGTTGAGAAAAACTGTTTGCAAGGAATAAGTCACTGATCTTGCAAAATTTTATCATGCAATCTCTAGCATCATTTCTATCACCAAGACTGTATTTTCCAACTACTGAAACTTCCCCTCTTTCAACTTTCACTTTCCATTTACCAGTAATTATCAATCCATCTAATTACATGTTTGATCAATTTCAAACTGAAGAAGTTGGTAGGATTTTCTCTCTTCATCACTAGCTTTGGGGTTGCTACATACATTTGAATAATAGTTGTATTAACTGGTCTTCTTTATAGCCATATAGGCATTAGCCTATCAAAGACAGCATTGTATTTCAAGATAGAGCTTGACAATGAATGTGACACCATTCCTCTTGAATTTGTCATTGTGGGCATAGAAAACCATATGATTGTCTGATTCAAAATATGCAATACTTGTCCTCTTTAGCTCACTAATGCCTATGATATTGATCTTTATACATTCCATCTAATTTTTGACAACTTTCAATTTTCCTAGGTTCATACTTCATGCATTCCATGTTCCCATGATTAAAGTATGTTTGTAGCTGTTTCTTCTCATTTTGAGTTGAGCCTCATCAGCAAATGAAGGTCCTGAAAGCTTTGTTCAAACCAGGTTATTAAGGTCAACTCTACTTTGAGAAAGCAGCTCTTGCCCAATCCGATTTTGTGTGCCTTCCATTTTGAGGGGCTCATCCGTGGCCACTGTATCTGGCAATGTTGCCCTGCTCTTCATAAAGCTTTCAGGGACTAATTCCTCAGAAGTGGATAGTCTATTCCTTCTTCCTAGTCTGCAAGCTCCTCCGAAACCTGTCCACCACAGGTGAGACACCAGAGACATAGCTTCTAGCATATCACAGCAACACATAGAGCCACTACAGTATGACAAACTGACATGTGAGGGAACTTCTGCTTTAGATATGTAGAATTTTAAACCTCAAGATAAAAAATGTGGTTCTCAAAATCATAAATGTACTCAGTGACAATCTCCTGATGGTCAGCATAAACTTGAAGTAAATATTCTAGTTTTAAAAGGGGAGATTTTGTTTGTTTCTTAATTAATTGCATGACCATCTACTACCTTTTTCTGTGACGGTGGTGTTATGCCATGGAGTTGGTTTTGACTCATAGTGGCCCTGCATAGGGTTTCTGAGGCTGTAAGTCTTTATGGGAGCGGAAAGCCTCTTTCTCCCACAGAATGACTGGTAGTTTCGAACTGCTGACCTTGAGGTTAGCAGCCTGACTCATAACCACTACGCTGCCAGAGCTCCTTTTCTGTGATAGCATACAAGAAAGCTCCCTTTTTGCCTCCAAGTAAAGCAGTAAGATCTGTGCTGTGAGTTAATGCACTGGACTGCAAAGTCAGTTTGAACCGCAAGGCTAGTGGTTCAAGCTCGCCAGCTGCTCCTCAGAAACCCTATATAGGGTCACTATGGGTTGGAACAGACTCAACAGCACTTAACAACAACAAAAGCAGTAACATCAGTTGTGTAAACACAGAAAAAGCCAACTTGACCAGGCTTACTCCGATGGCACTTAACAACAACAACAACCAGGCTTACTCCAGCTAAAATCACTCCTAGCAAATGTCAGTTGAAGGCAGACTGCTCCATCATCTGCATTGGCACTGAATACCACACTCAGTCTGGGTTTCCCCCACTGTTTCTCCATCTTTGACTGAAATGGAAAGGCAATTACAGAAAGAGGTAGGAAAAGGAAACCACCCAAACATAGAGAACTGCAAGTATTTCAAAAGAGCGAAAAAAAACCCAAAGCATTATTATAGAATCTGATGTCAGTAACCCTGAAGTCTGTTCAGTTCACTCTTGGCATCTGATTACACATTCTTGACAACTTGATTTAGTGTGAACATTTGTTTGTCTTCGACTACCAAAAAACAAATAAAGCTATCTTTATAATTGTTATGATGCTCTACATTTTACTCTACTTACTAAAAAAGCCCAAATCCATAACAACAGCTTTGTCCAAAATAAAAATCAATATTCTATTGAGGGAATGGCTGTCATTGGAAAATCAAGTTGTTTGTAAAGGCTGAGCAGCTCAGATGAAAATGTCTTGGTATTTGCCCAATTTGGCCTCCTAGTAATTCAGCCAAGTACAGTATATATAACTTTCCTAAGCAATCTTATCTGCTAATTTCCTCACCCATAAATCCAAAGCAGAAACTGAACTAATAGTATACTTCTTTAGAGCTGTAGAGTTCTACCATAATTAATATAACTTCTCCAAAAGGCAGAGGCATCCATTCAAGATAACAGAATTTATACACATGTACCCCTTTTCTCAGTCCATCAGAAACTTTTTTTCTCTCATTCCAAAAGTGGGCCTAGCCTTTAATTGGCCCCAGCTCCGACATTATCCTGACTGACAGAGTCAACCAGGAGAGGATACCACTAATCAACATCTCTCAGGATCTCTTTCCAAAACTGAAAAAAACAAAATCTGACAGCTGGTCTTGGAACCAGACTCATTCAACATGGTCAAAACTTCAGCATCATCCATCATTGGGAGATGAGGGTCAGCCTGGACAAGCAACTGTGTGAACCTATCCCAAATCCCATCACTGCTTCCCTTGGCCTGTTTCTAAACTTAGTTGCTTTATTCTTAATATAGTACCCTCTGGCAAGGCTAGGGTAGAGGTATACAAAGAGGGTCACCCTCTATAGCTAGTTCACAGTGGAGTCATACCCAGACACATGCAGAGGAGTGTTTTCCATTAGCCTACAGTCATTAATATTATCGCTTGGCTGCCATGTTGTTTGGAAAGCAAGATTTTTGAAGCTACTTCCCATCATCCAAATGCACTGTGTCTTAAAAAAAAAAAAAAAACTCATGCCAAATAAAAAGATCATTGCTTCAAAGCTGACAGAACTGAAAATACAGCTCAAAATTCTCTTTTGTCCTTTGTGAAGTAAACTCATTTTCAATCATTTTTGAAAGACTGATGTTTGACAGAGAGACATTTATTAAGTACCAACTATAAACCTGCTATTACTTTAGCACTACTGGTAATACAAAGATGAGTAAGACACATACAGCAGGGCTCCTAGTCTGAAAATAAGTTGCCAATCTAGGAAGGGAAAGATATAAATGCAAACAGTTACACACAATACATATACACCTATTTGAAGAAAGTATAAAAGAATTGTTGTTAAGTGTTGTAGAGTCATATCCACCCTATAGAGTTTCCAAGGAGCAGCTGGTATGTTTCAACTACTGACCTTTGGGATTCCACCCGACTTTGTAGTTGAGTGCTTAACCTATAGCACCCTACCAGGACTCCAGTGTCAATAATCAAAAGATGAATTTGAAATTTAGAATACATATGTGCATATATATGTACATGTATTGTACATTTTTTAATAGGAAACACATTATTCAAAAATCAGAATGATATAAAAGGGAAGGTAGGGTCCTATTGCCAACCATTCCCTTGCCATTGTTGTTGATGTTAAGTGCTGTTGAGTCAGTTCGGACCCACAGCAACTCTGTATAGGGTTTCCAAGGAGCAGCTGGTGAGCTTGAACCATGAACCTTGTGGTTCAAACTGACCTTGCAGTCCAGCACGTTAACCCATAGTTCCACACCAGGACTCCGTTCCCTCGCCATAGGCTACCCGTTCACATTCCCATCAGCCCATCAAAGATCTTTGTCACTGGTTTCTTCTTTATTCTTCCAAGGCTGCTTTATGCAAATTGAAGCAAATACAAACAGATTCTTATCATCTTCTCTTTCTCACACAAAAGGTTCCATACATATTCATTGTTTAGTGCTTGGTCCTTTTCATCCTGAGGAGTTTGAAAATGTTTAACTCAAAGTCAAAACTGATGATTTTGCACATTTGTAAGGCAAAAAAGCACAGGGCACATTTTTGTTACCCAAGTAGCATGCTTTTTAACAAGTGCTGGGACGTTCACTTTCTACTTCATTAACAAAAGCAAAGGAAAAAAAGAGGGGTGAGGGGAGACAGAAGAGAAATTTTAACTTCAAGAAGCATTAGGGGGGCTGACTTGCCCTAGGGGAAAAGTTTACAATGTGTAAAGCTCCTTTTTCAAAGAAGCCTTATTTCCATAGGCAGCAAAGAGATTACCACCTTGTAAAAGAAAGGAAGAAATGCAACCTCCCCACCTTGGAGTTAGCCTTCCCAGAAAAGGGAACACTTTAGGGAGGGGTGGCCTCTAGATGACCACTACTACTCAAGACTATAAGGACAAGGATATGTTCTTTTACATTTAAGATCATTCACTGGGCATCCCAGGGAATGGGGGACTGTATTTTGAACTCTTTGTTGTTGCTAAGTGCTATAGAGTCCTTTCTGAGTCATAGAGACCCTGTGTCCCTCTGTAGGGTTTCTGAGGAGTGGCTGTGGAGCTTGAACTGTGGTTCAAAGGGACTTTACAGTCTAGCGCATCAACTTAACATCGCCGTACCAGGACTCACATATCTAATATATATGGTCATTCTGACAAAGCTCTCTGGCTTTTTGATCAATCAGGGGTCTGCATCAGGCTTGTCATTATCTGACCTTTAGTTCTTTGGACTTGAGCCAGTGGCCCATAAATATTGTCTGCAGACCTTGGGATCTCTTAGTTTCGGAAACCTATGAGCCATCAGCTTTCTGTCTGACTTGCCAATCTTGGGTTCATCAGCCTCTGCAGCTACATGAATCAGAAGTCTCCCAGCCTGATGCCTGACCTATGGACTTAGAACTTACCAGCCTCTACAGATATGTAAGCCATTTCCTTGAGGTAGTGCTATGGGGTAAAGCCACAAGGTCGGCAGTTCAAAATTACCAGCCACTCCTTGGAAACCCTATACAGGGTCACTAGGAGTTGGAGCCAACAGACGGCACTTAACAACAACATATACACATATATAAACTTCACTGGTTTTCTTTAGAGAAGCTAGCCTAAGACAAAGTGTTTCTTGGCTATACATCTGAGGTGGTGCTGTAAGTAGGGAGATTTGTAAGCTACAAAGTAAAAATAACTGAGGACTATGTTTTCTGGTGTGCTATCCTGGGTGGGAGGCTGATTGAGAGTAGGGGACCTTGCAGAAGGAAAACAGTGTGGGTAGACTGTTCCTCAGAGTTCTTTGACTTCAAGAGACAGGAAGACCAAAACAAGCTTTAGGTCCAAGAGGTAATAGACTAAAAATTCAGGTTCTATTAAAAAAGAAATAAAAAAGGGACCAAAGTGGCTTTTCAGGTTTAAAATAACCACAGTTGACATCAAGAAAACCCATTATAGACTCAAGTTCCTTTCCCAGGAGCTAGACCAAAATCAAAGGCATCCCTGGGTGGTGCTTAACTGCTGGGGGAAAGGTTGGCAGTGTGAGCTACTCTAGACCTGGCAATCTGCTTCTGAAAGGTGGCACCCTTAATAACCCTACAGAATGCAGTCCTCTTCTGGGGTAAGTAAGAACTGACTCATCAACAAGGTCAAAATCAAGTGGTTCCTTATATAGTGATATACCTATATCGGAAATAATGAGAAATCTCAGCCTTCTGGATATGCTAGATAACATCTGCAAGATCTTAATTTAATTATTAAAAATATAAAAGCTAAACAAACAGATTAAAAGAGAGCCAATGAGAAAGAGCAAAATTTATACTTTCCTGAGATTAAAGGAATCCCCAATTGGTACAAACAGTTAACACACTCCAACTGCCAATAGAAGGCTGGTGTTTGACTTTCCATTGGTCTTTTTAATAAATCATTTTAAAATAGGGAAGCCCTGGTGGTGTAGTGGGCTACGCATTGGGCTGCTAACCAAAAGCTCAGCAGTTCAAACCCACGAGACATCTGCAGGTGAAACATGAGGCTGTCTTTCCCATAAAGATGTATAGGTTTGGAAACTCTAGGAAGCAGTTTTGCTGTGTCCTATAGAGTTGTCATGAATCAGAACCAACTCACAGTGGCAAAGTGTTTTGGATTTTTAAGAAAATGTCCTGAGCAGGTCGATACATGTCAAACTATGTAAGTAGATCTCCCCTACCAACAGACTGAGCTCAATGAGATTCCAGAAGAGCCTCAAGACATGATCTCTTGTTCTTTTGCAAGAGTGAATTTTGTAGTATCAAATGGTTCCCTGTTACAGAAAGTAGGGACAGCAAAGCTCCATAATATTATGCTGGAGAGAGTTCTAGTTTTAGCACTTGATGCAAGTTTTGAGTACTAGTTCTGGCCCTAAAACTAGAAACAAAAACAGGAAAACTTGACTATAGGTGTGTTGAGATTAATCAAGTTTAAGACAAACCAAGTATTGGACCCAACTGGACAATACTTTGATGGAATGGATTGACGTAATATGGTGAACACACAATACAGAAATTATTTTGCTTGGGCTGATGTAAGGCTGTAACTAACATCCCAAATGGATGAATTTCATATTGGGAATCCACAAGAGTTGACTGGATCCACCTCATAATAAATAAATGTTTTAAATTTGAATGTATAAAACAAACTTGCTATTATGAATTTCATTTATAGTATTAAGCTATCACTTGTATGCATTTTATATATTGAGATTGTGAGTAAACTTTTCTTTGAAAAAGGGTTTCTACTACTTAAGATAAACAACAACAACAAAGATTGAAAAGCCCTGTAGGAGAATGCCCTGCCAGACTCGTGGGTTTCTCAAGCTGTGAGATTTAATTAAACAAGCTCAATTAGTTTGAAACCTAAACCCAGCTTTCTCCATTCCACTGAGAGGAGATACAGTGTTGGATTATCAAATAAGAAAGGTAAACATGAGCTAACTTGTGCCTACTTACTAATCTGTAATGAACAATTTCATTTTTTCAAGACATCAAGAATTCTGCTTCTAGGTATTACTACCATTTTTCTTCAGAATCAATGTCTCTTTTCAAATGTATAGACTTTGGCAGGGACAGAGTACTCAGTGAAGCAAGGTAAATGTTTTGCTTGTGCTCATATACTAATTTGCATGAACAGTTTTGCTGTGAAACTTTTCACAATGAAGCTGTTCACTACAGATTAGTAAGGAAGGACAAGTAAACCCAGGCTTACCTTGTTTATTGGGTAATCTGCCACTACCTGTTGGGACTTCTGCTGACTGGCCTGCAAGGTTGGTTGAGTCAACATTCAGGAGGGAGAAGATAATCACATCCCCATCCTGTCAGACTCAGCAACTTTCTCTGGCCCCTTCAGTTAGCGCCTTCTTTAGTTTCTATGTTTTCTCTCTTATTTGCACTCTTAATTTATTAGTGTATTTTCACTCTGCACATTGATACAGCGGTTTCTTTCCTTCTCATGTAGGTCTGCTTTCCTGCACCCTCTTTCTTTTTTGGAGTCCTTGCGTGGTGCTGTACGATAAGCACGGGACTGTTAACAAAAGGTCAGTGGTTCAAACCCACCACCTGCTCCTCAGAAACCTTATACTGTAAGTCACTATAAGTCAACAACAACTTAGTCTTTTACTAAAGCTCTAAATATGTGCAAATTTTTGAAATGAGCAGCAAAATCGAACCATAACCATGGGGAAATGGTTTGCCTAGAGAATGGTAAGTGGTGGTGGTGGTGGTGTGCTGTTGAGTCACTTCCGACTCTGTATAGGGTTTCTGAGGCTGTAAATTTTTCTAGGAGCAGAAGGCTTCATCTTCCCACAGATTGGGCTGGTAGATTCAAACTGCTGACTTTGTAGTTAGCAGTCCAAAACATAACCTACCTTACTATCAGGGGTCCTTAGAGACTAACTGCTTTTGCTAAGTGCCATTGAGTAGGTTCTGATCCTGTATAGGATTTCCGAGGAGAGACTGGTGAGCTTGAACTGCCAACCTTGGGGTTCAAACCAACTTTGCAGTCCAGTGCATTAATCCGCAGCGCCACAACAGGACTCCAGAGCACGACAACTAACCCACATAACAATTGATGTTGTTGATGAGTGCCATCAAGTGAACTCTGACTCAAATGGACTCCATGGGGTTGCCTTGGTTATACTCTTTACAGGAGCCGCTAGATGGGTTCAAACCACCAAACTTTAGAGTTAGCACCCCAACACTACACTACTAAGACTCCTCTAAATGTATTGATGCTGTTGTTGTTAAATGGCATTGAGTCAATTCTGACTCATAGTGACCCTGTTGTATAGAGTTTCCAAAGAGCTGCTGATGGGTTTGAATCACCGACCTTGAGATTAGCAGTCCAGTGCTTATTCTCCAGAGCCACACCGGGACTCTTAAGTACATCGATAGCCTTTCTACATGCTTTCTTCAGCGAGTTGTGATCTCACAACTCCAGGTCTCTGGACCAGAAAAAAGAGAAAGTAATCCTGATAGTTCATGTTAATATTTGCTAAATTATGAATTGGAAGTGAATTGAATCTACCACGAAACATGAAGAGCATTTAAAAATCTGATTGTCACCTATAGGATTCAAACTCCTTCATTCATTTTGATTGGTCAAATTTCCATCTTCAAATATCTTTTGTCAAGATTAATTTATGTTACAAGGAGTCCCAGTGGGGCAACAATTAAATGCTGCTAACCAAAATGTTGGAGTTCTGGTGTGGCACTGTGGGATAATGCTCTGGACCACAAGGTCAGTTTGAACGGCAAGGTCGGCGTTCAAATTCACCAGTTGCTCCTTGGAAGCCCTATACAGGGTCACTATGACTCAGAACTGACTCAAGCATTTAACAACAACAATCAAAATATTGGTAATGGTTCTATGAGTTGATCTTCTGTAATGATTGTTGTTGTTGTGAAGTGCCATCGAGTCCTTTCCGATCCATAGTGACCCTGTATAGGGTTTCCAAAGAGCAGCTGATGAGCTTGAATCGCGGACCTTGCAGTTCAAATGAATTTGCAGTCTGATGCATTAGCCCACAAGCCACAATAATAGCCAAGAAAAACTTCTGAGGCTTATCTATCACATGGGGCTGCTATAAGTCAAAACTCCACTGAAGACACCTAACAATTCACTTAATGCTGAGAAATAAAAACAAGCACAGAACATCCTCTTATGTTAAGTGTTCTAGGAGAGACAACAATGATTAAGACTGGAGAGATAGGATAGCAGGGCTCAAGGGGAAGACAAGGACACAGCAGTACAAAACACCAGGGCAGAATATGAGGATTAGAGCCACAGGGAATTTGGGGTACTCTCTAGGGACTTCAAGAAGGAAAGATAAAGTTTAGCCACATACCTGGCCCTAGTTGTATGGAGAAAGGTGTATTTGATCTGGTTTCTACTGGGAGAGTAAAAGGCAAGGCAGCACCAGAAAATGGTGGGAATATGTGTGGGGGCTGGGTGGGGGTGGTAAGAGTGGGAGGTGGTAGTGTACGAAGGCAAAGAAAAGTATAAGGAATTAGCAGCAATCAAACACCTGTTATAAACAAAGTACCAAGCATAACTGTGGGGAACCCTGGACCTCAGCACAGAGCCAAACTCTGCCCTCAGGTAAGAGGCAACACTGAACACCACCATCTCCAGTCTCCATTCTTACACCAAGTGTCTATCTGACTGGCCCTACTTTTCCCAGCCAGTCAAGAGAAGGAGGGAAAAATCCTTGAACATAGGAACAGCTGGGATCATCCTGTCTCCCCCATACCAGACACTGAGTAAATATTCAATAAGTACTTGTGGATGTTATGAAAGGAGGGTCTAGGAGCAAATCAAAGAGTGAGAACTGGAAATGATGTGTACTCATTACAGTGTGGCCTTGTTATTGATAGTGCCGCGTGTGTCAGTCTTTGGCTTTATGTAGTGTGGCTGTGAACCAACTTGGTTCGAATGAGAGTTTGTTCTTAAGGAAATGGTTGAGATACACACAATGCCTATATTATTAGCTGAGATTTGTTAGTTTTGGTGTATCTTAGTAAGGAGCTCTGGTAGCGTAGTGGTTACGAATCGGGCTGCGAACCTTAAGGTCAGCGGTTCGAAACTACCAGCTGCTCCGCGGGAGAA
>NW_006408545.1:23211248-23218952 GCF_000296735.1 Chrysochloris asiatica
CGGAGCAGCTGGTAGTTTCGAACAGCTGACCTTAAGGTCCGCAGCCCGATTCGTAACCACTACGCTACCAGAGCTAGTGACATATAATTTAACAAGTGCAGTAAGTTGATCATTTTACCTGAGAAGTCGTTCGAATAGTAGAGCAATAAAAACAGCAGGCTGTCTCTGCGTCAAATTTTAATGACCAATTCTTAAAGAACATGTAAAATAATAAATTAAACTGTTAAAAAAAATGAGAAAAAAAATCACTAAGAAAGAAGAGATAAAACATCAGATCTAATTGTGACTGTTATCATTTAGTACCATTGAGTCAGTTCTGACCCATGTTGCTGTGGTTGTTAAGTGCTGTCAAGTCGGTTCTGACCCATAGAGACCTTGTATGGGGTTCCCAAGGGGTGGCTGGTGGGTTTGAACCACCAACCTTGTGGTTCAAATGGACCTTGTGGTCCACTGCACTGCAATCTTGTATGTGGTTTCCGAAGAGCAGCTGGTGAGCTTGAGTCATCAAACTTGCAGATCATACTGACCTTGCACATTAACCCACAGCACCACACCAGGACTAAATGCAATGAGATGCATTGGGATACTGCAATTAATCTGATCACAAATGTCTTATCATCTGCTAATATATTTTCCAAATTATATGTAGTTGGTTGGCATAAAGCATCACTGAACATGGTAGTTAGAAGGCAGCTTGTTTTTAGAGGCTGTTATGCCAGGTCTCCAAACTCATGGTACAGATGGCACTGTGTTTTCACTGGCTGATTTTCAGCAGTAAATATCCAGATTTTTTTCTTATCTGTAGTAATCCAGAATTCATCTGACATCTGGTGGGCCTCATAGCAACATATAAGCCTCCATTGACAGAAAGATTGGTGGGAGCCTCTATGGGATGCATTGACCAGAAATGGAATGCAGATCTCCTGCATGGAAGGATAGAATACTACCCCTGAACCCACGACTGCCCTTTAAACATTTAGACCACTCAACATTGAAAACATCCTACAGGAAGAAAGCAAATGGTCATTTAAAAGATAAGACGAAGGAAGGAAAAGAACAAAATGAATGTCAGAAGACACTCTGAAATTTACTTTCCAATTTAGAGATGCTAAAGCGAAAATCCAAGAGCTAAACATAAAATTTCAAAGGGCAGCTTAAGAAGACAAAGTCAAGTATTATGTGCAAAGACCTGGAGTTAGAGAAGACTGAAAGTACCATGGACTGACAAAAGAACAAGCGGTGTTTCATTTCATTCTGTTGTGCACAGGGTGGCTATGGGTAAGAACTCTCCCGGTAAGGATTACAGTGTGGAGGCCAAGTGGAAGTGCTACAGTAGAGGGATAAAATGTGGATTGTAAAAAGGTATCTGCAATGGTATGATTATTTTAGGAGAATCTCAATTGTCACTTAGAGCAAAAAGAGTTTGGGTTCACAGCACAAGGCAAATGTATTAAGTGTTCATAATTGCAAAAGTTCGCCAAACAGCAGCAGCCCTTTGAGGAAGCAAAGCCACTTCTGCTATCTGCCCCCCTAACCCCTCTGTGTTTTTCCCCTTCCAACAAAAGTAAATATTATGTCAGAAGTCACTAATCTCTTACTCAATTACTGCCTAGAGAAGTTGTCTCTATCATCCATACAGTGCCCATACAGGGGAGGAAAAGAGAAAAAGAAACAGACACTAGCCAGTCTTGGCTGAGTTGGCTAGAACACACCCATAAAAAGAAAGGGTTAAGTGTTTACACCTCACAAGTCTGCTCAATCTAAACAAGGATCGGATCTCCCGGAATATGGGCACTTTCCATGCTCAGAGTCAGACACCTTCATGACAAGGAAAGCAGAGCCTGGAAGGAAGTAATAAGCAGTTTGGATGAGGACTGTTTTGTTTTGAACTTAAGAGACTGGAAGTGGCTCAACCGAGGTCACAAAACCAGTCCTCTAACTAATTTCAGACTTCAGAAGTCTTTAGAAGCTAGAGTAATATCCTTTCTGGAACTCCACAAGGATATCCCCCAAAGAATCTCAACCCCAAAGGACATCTAAATCAAAGTTTTCTGGTATCTGCTACTGAAATTACTATATGGTATTGGATTACGAAGAGAACATTTAGCATAATCATTACGATTTAAATCCATGGACTGATACAACAGTATTTTAGGTAAGAGAACCCTCCAGTGCAGTTTTTCTTCTCCCTCACAGAACTCACCTAAAAAAACTACACTCGCATTTCTAACTACACTTGTACTAAATGTTTTAATCAAAATTCTAGTGCCACATATGGAAAAAATTAAATCAGTGGTTCATGCTTTAAATCCTAAGTTTTTAACTGAAAGTTGCTCTTATTCCATTTTAAAGTGTTTTCCACATTGATTTGACTCAAACCTAATACCCAAGAACTACCTGTGAACAAACAGAAAATCTAATTTTTGAAAGTTATTGGAAGATTTGTGTAAAATAAATTCTCTTGAAATTAAACACCTGGTTTGCTAGCGTCATTAATTATAGTCCATTCTACAGAGAAGGCCAAGGCCTGTGGCCAGGCAGACAGATTAGCCACAGTTCCTCAATAAGACGACTATTTAGTAAAGACAAACCCTAGGAGAGAAACCTAAGAAGTCATATGCATATCCAAACAGGTTGCCACAGTGTAAAGAAATCCCCTTAAGTCACTTTCAGCTTCATTAGCACATGAAAATGGGGTAATTGAACATTCTTCAGCCTTCCATCAAGTGCCAAAATCAATCATTCATGGAAATTAAGTTTTGATAAGAAGTGTTTAAACAGTCAAAGACTTCTAGAATGTGCCATTCTTTCAGCCATAAGAAGATTCCAGCCAGTACTTTAACTGTACAAAGGGACTTGAGAATTAAAATTACCAGTCCTGTGGAAAATCTAACACATTAGAAGGATGGTAAGGCAAAAGAGGAAATCTAGCAAAAGGTTCTTGTTTCTATTAAAACATTCATTTGGGTGGGAGTTGTTGCTTATTTTAAAAATATAACATTTCTTAACAGTTTTTGATAAGCTCATAAGGATTCATTTTTTAACTAAACATCTATGTTAAGAAAAGCTAATCTTGGGTCAATGACATATTTCTAATCACAATGTCAAAATATAGAAAAGTGGGTGTCAAACACCTTTATTTTGTTACCTAGTACACTTATAAGGAACTCTGGTCACATAGTGGTTATGAGTCGGGCTGCTAATCACACGGTCAGCAGTTCGAAACTACCAGCAGTTCCCCAGGAGAAAGATAAGGCTTTCTGCTCCCATAAAGAGTTACAGCCTGGGAAACCCTATACAAAGGTCCCTGTTTGTCGGAAACCGTCTCCATGGCACACTACGAGTGCTCTTACAACAGAAAGACCACAGATGGGTGGTTTTAAGAACAAACTTATTTTCCCATAGTAGTTGTTACTGTTGTTTAAGTGCCATTCATTGAGTTGGTTCTGACTAATAGTGACTCTGTGGAGGTTTGAACTGCCTACCTTGCAGTTAGCAGCCTAGTGCTTATCTTACAGTGCCACACTAGAACTCCTTTTCTCAGAGCTGTTGGTGTGAAGTGCTGACTCATAGTGACCCTGTATAGGGTTTCCAAGGAGCGACTGGGTGGGTTTGAACTGGGATTCAGATCAAATTCAGGCACCAGCTCTCTGGGAAGGCTTTCTCTGTTGGCTTTGGGCAAAGGTGCCATGGAGTTTCTTCAGCTTCTGTCCCTTGCCTTATTGTTGAATCTCTTTCATACCTTGAAAAAGATTGATTCTAGACATACCACCCTATACTGATACTGTCTCATTAATGTAACAAAGAAACACATTTCCAAACAGGATTATAACCACAGGTTGTTGTTAGGTGCCATGGAGTTAGTTGTGACCCATAGTGACCCTGTGAACAACAGAATGAAACTCTATCCCCCTGCCCCCAGTCCTGTGCCATCCTCACAAATGCTGTTATGTTTGAACCCATTGCTGACATGGTATCAATCCATCTTGTTGGGGGAGTCTTGTTCTTTTTTCTAAGCACGATGACAATTATGTCCAAACTATGAATCACCATTCGTGCTTCTAAGGAGCATTCTGGCTGTACTTCTTCCAACACAGATTTGTTTGTTCTTCTGGCAGACCATGGTACTTTCAATACTCTTGACCAACACCACAGGCATTGTTGTTGTTGTTAAGTGCCGTTGAGTCGATTCCGAACCATAGCGACCCAGTATTGGGGTTCCAAGGATCAGCTGGTGAGCTTGAACCGCCGACCTTGCAGTTCAAATGGCTTTGCAGTCTGACTCATTAACCCACAGCGCCACACTAGGACTCCTACCACAGGTATAGGGGTTAGGATTTACAACATATGTATTTGGGAAACAGAGTTCAATCCATTAATAGTAGGTATGACTTTTCATAACTAATATTTTAAAATACTTTAAAAATACTTATAATAGCACTATTTGCTATTGTTGTCAAGGGCTGTTGAGTAGGCGCTGACTCATACAGACCCTGTGTAGGGTTTCTGAGAAGCCTCTGGTGAATTTGAACTGCCGAACTTGCACTTCAAACCAACTTTGAGCTCGAGTGCTTATCCTGTGGAGATACTACCACCACCAAAGAATGCTTTTGACAGGTATTCTTTTTTCAAAAAACTTAAAAAGAAAAAAGCAAGTAACAATCGCAATATCCCTCAAAGGAAAGAATGAGATTTAGAATAATCAATTACACTTACATTAGTGAAACCTTTCCTTTTCTCAGATAAGTTATCTTCTGAATTGCAGAAAAACCAGAAAGCAAATCACTACAGTCACTTGGCTCTGTTGTCAAACTGTATTCTTTCAATCTGTAAATATTTGCAAAGGGTCCAGAAGTTACTTAGTTTACACTTACTTTTGTGCCACTAATATTAGTCTTTTAAGCAACATTTATCAATAGATGCAGAGTCTTGGTGTGGCACTGTAGGATAAGCAGTGGACCACTAACCACAAGGTCGGCAGTTTGAACCCACCAGCTGCTCCTTGGAGACCCTAAACAGGGTCACTATAAGTCAGAACTGACTTGAAGGCACCGAACAACAACAGTCAGCAATATTGTTGAACAAAAGGACTGTAAATCAAGGAGCTCTGATGAACCATTTGTTTCCATTTTTAAGTTACCGTGTTATTATTGCATTTTATTTCTCTCTCTCTCCAACAGCTCAAATTTAGCACCTTTGTATATATTCCGTCTCAGAAGCACCCGGGAAGGGCTTTTGATCCAGTTACCAAGCAAAATGGTTACGATAGAATACAGAAGTCAGGCTGCAGAGAGCTACTAAAACCCCCTTCCCTCCTGGGATAGTTTCACCACCTGGGAACCCTGGATCTGATTACCAGGCAAACATCCATCCATATTTTGTACTCTCAGGTATGGATTTCAGACAAGAGGAAGATAAAAAAGCAAAATGTATCTTCCCAAATGTCCCACCCACATCCCACCATGCTGTCTCTTCCCCTACCCCCCTGCACCCACCCACACATACACATGGACCAGCAGCCACTTCTGTCAGCCTTGACTCCCTATGGAAACAGAGGTAAACTGCTATGAAAGATATCAGTGCTGGAAATGTTGGAATATCGGTACACAAAGTTGTTTTGTTTTGAGAACCATGTGGATGCATGTCTAAAAACTACCAAGATCTGGACCTGAGCTGAAAGTCTGTGCCCTTTTCAGATTCTTTATAATCCAAACAAACCACCTACAAAACCTATGACTTGAGCGACTGGACACAGATAAAAAGCACATGGACTATTATTAGAGACCTTCTTCTCAAGTGGTCTAGACTACCTAGATAATGAAAACCAAATTACTCCAACTCTAAAGTTAAAGAATAGTTACATGTCTAGGGACAGAAGCATGTACCAGCCACAAATCAAAGAAATACAGACACTAGAGAATGTCTAAAAATGTCTAAGGGTAAGAAGGAAACAAGATAGAGGCACAACCTCTACAGAAAGTAGGACCAAGGAGAGTATGCCAAAGACATGAAACTAGCAGATTGTAGCCAGGGCACACTTGTTGTTCTTGTCAGGTGCCATCGAGTCGGAGCCGACTTATAGCGACCCCATGCACAGCAGAACAAAACAATGTCCGATCCTGGGTCAACCTCACTACCGCCGCCACACTTGACGCCATCAGTGATGCCAGCTGGCTGATCCATCTCGTTGGGGGTCTTCCTCTTTTTCTCTGACCCTCCACCTTACCCAGCATGACATCCTTCTCCAGTGACTGTTCTCTCCGGACAATGTGTCCAAAGTAGGAGAGACGAAGCCTAGCACACTTAGCACCCAATAAACCTGCAGTCTCTGGGTGTGTGTTTTCTATTAATAGGTGCAGTGCAGTGCCTTCCCTTCCTTCTAATCAACTCGTTGCCTTCCTTTTCATCCTTTGAGACTTAACTAGATTATTACAAACTTCCTGGATCATAGAAGTCTGATATACAGAAACCTGTACTGAAAGATCCAGATTCAGTTTGTCATCCTGATAGAATTGATCCTAATGCTCCCTTTCACTCTTAAAAAGTCTGTTGGGACAATAAATTATAAGGCCATTCTATTCCTAATATGTATTCTTGGTCATTGTGGGATGAGTGAATGAGTAAATGAGCAAAATTATCTTAAATTACAACTATAAATTTTTATGTCTCTGAAAAAAATTATCTGACTAGCGCTATCTAGATTTATACTAACTTGGACTACAAATACAAAAAGATAAAAAAGAACTACAAAAATTAACTGCATACTAGTACCACTGCATTATAATATAGTAAAAGTCCCAATGCTAGTAAATACTAGTAAAAATCAAATACTAGAAATTTTAAAGATGTAAGAATTCAGAGTTTTTAGAAAAAAAAAAGATAAAATCTTATTTTTAGTTATTCCTCCAAATAAACATGTGATCCCTTACAGGTATCAATAGTCATCAGTAGCTTACTATTTCCCTGAAATTGTAGCATCAAAAAGTTAACTGTTCCTAAGCAATTCTCTCAAAAGTTAAACATTAAGTAAAAAAAAATTAAAACACCACAAAGAACCTTGTGAGGACCTGGAGGCATTTTTAAGACCTGAAAAGGATAGAAAGGGCAACTCTCAAATAACACCCATTGTTCTATCTTTACTTAATGACAAAAGGACAGAATAAAGTGATTACCTGGCCTTACCACTACATCTCAATTCAAATGCTACTTAAGAAAACAAAAACCTTTTTCAGCTTAGTCAAACTATATATATATTTTTTCACATGAAATTTACTTCCCCACATCTGATTATGAACCAAAATCAGGATGAAAAAATTCAACAGCCGATTTGAAGTAATTTTAGCATCAATCACATAATGCATTTCAGAGAAGAGCCCCCCCAAATTAAAAACAGAATATGTTAACGGAATAATTTCAGCTTGATATTCCATTAAAAGTTATTTGTGGATATTAACATTCAAAAATATGTAAATTTCTCCCCACTTTGTAAAAGTATACTGTTGTTAAGTGCCACCAAGTTGGTTCTGATTCACAGCAAGCCTGTATGGGGTTTCCAAGGAGCAGCTATAGGTTTGCACTATTGACCTTGTGGTTCACAGTCCAGGGCTGATCTTACAGGGCCACACTATTCTATTCCTAATATCCTAAATCCATTCAGAAGAGAAAAGATCAAGAATAACCAGGACAATTTTGAAGAGGTACATG
>NW_006408545.1:23219052-23221241 GCF_000296735.1 Chrysochloris asiatica
AATCCTGTACAGGGTCGCTATGAGTCAGAACCAACTCCAAGGCACATAACAACAACAACATCATGAATTGCTTCTGACTCATAGTGACCCTGTATTGGATTTCTGAAGAGCGGCTGGTAAGTTTGAACTGCTGACTGACCTTGCAGTTCAGCACATTAACGTACAATTTGCCACATCAGGTACCAAATGGCCTTAAGAGGTGGGGATGGGGGTGGCATCCCAGATCAAAAAAGAGGAAGGAGGGTGTGTCTGGGAGAGGATTCTCACAAGCCTGAGTAATGTGAGAAACCTTGGGGCTGGTTCCTAAAAGGCTTTGCAAAGAATGTGGGATTTAAGAGTTTAACATTTCTTTTGTATATAATGCAAAGCCATTAACACTTTTGAAGATAATGAAGAAATGTTATCAGAATAGTACATTTTTCTGGCTAGAGGGAGGAGAGGTGGAGAGGACAGACTTGGTCCCTACCCTCAGGGAGTGCACCACCATCCTCCATATTAGAAATGAGGAATGCACTAAGAAGGTGGATCTGTGAGAAGTGAAAGGAATCAAGGCAGGCTCCATTTCTAACCCTCAGGTGAAAAGCAACAGCAGGATACGGGAGTAGACAAAAGTACCTGTAACTTGGGAAATGGTACAAAATTTTAAGTACCAAGAAAATGAATTTTTAATGTTTTATTTTCACCCCCACCTTTAACCCAATGTCATCCAATCAGTTATAACTCAGAATGACCCTACAGGGTTTCCAAGGCTAGGAAATCATCTTTCTCCCAAACACAGGCTGAGTGGTGGGTTCACATAAGATATTTTGGTTGGCAGCCAAGCCTTTACCACAGTGCCACCAGGGCTCCTCACAACTCCCTTTGTTGTTGTTGTGTACTGTCCAGTCAACTCTGACTTATAGTGACCCTGTTGCTTCCAAGGTAGGCTAGAACCACCAACCTTGCGGTTAGCAGTCCAGTGCTGATCTTACATTGCAACACTGGGTTTTACCTTTGTTGTTGTTAGGTGCCATAGAGTCGGTACCAACCCATAGCAACCTTATGCAGAGCTGAATGAAACACAGCCTGATCATGGGCCAACCTCACTACTGTTGCCACGCTTGAGCCCATTGATGCTGCCACTTGGCCAATCCATCTCATTGGGGTTCTTTCTCTTTTTCTCTGACCCTCCAACTTACCAAATATGATATCCTTCTCCAATGACTGGTCGCTCCTGACAATAAGTCTGAAGTATGAGAGACGAAGTTTGGCCATCTTGGCCTCCAAGGAGCACTCTAGCTGCACTTTTTCCAAAATGGATCTATTGGTTCTTTTGGCAGCCCATGGCACTTTCAATAGTTTCTTCCAACACCAGAACTCAAAAGCATCAATTCCTCTGCGGTCTTTCTTATTCACTGTCCAGCTTTCACATGATTATGACGTTATTGAAAATACCATGACTTGGGTCAGGCGTACCTTAGTCTTAAAGCTGACATAGTCACGCTTCAACACTTTAAAAAAGTCTTGTGCAGCAGATTTGCCTAATGCAATATGTCGTCTGATTTCTTGACTGCTGTTTCCATGAGTGCTGATAGTTGACCCAAGAAGAATGAAGTCCTTGACAACTTCAATCTTTTCTCTGTTGATAAGAATGTTTATTGACCCAGTGGTGAGGATTTTTGTTTTCTTGACATTGAGATGTAATCCATACCAAAGCCTGTGCTCGTTGATCTTCATCAGTAAATGTTTTAAGCCCTCTTCACTTTGAGCAAGCAAGGTTGTATCATCTGCACAGTTAATGAGTCGTCCTTCAATCCTGATGCCATGTCTTTCTTCATATAACCCAGTTTCTTGTATTATTTGCTCAGCATACAGGTTGCATAAGTATGCTGAAAGAACAACCTTGTTGCACACCTTTGTTAATTTTAAACCATTCAGTGTTCCCGTGTTCTGTTCCAACTACTGCTTCTTGGTCCAGGTACAGATTCCTCATGAGCACAATTAAGTGTTCCGGAATACTCATACTACGCAATGTTGCCCATAGCTTGTCATGATCCACACAATCAAAAGCCTTTGCATAGTGAATAAAGCACATGTAAACATCTTTCGGATATTCTCTGCTTTCAACCAAGATCAATTGGACATCAGCAATTATAGCCCTGGTTCCACAGCCTCTTCTGAATCCAGCTTGAATCTCTGGAAGTTCTCTG
>NW_006408545.1:23221517-23236233 GCF_000296735.1 Chrysochloris asiatica
GGTTTGCAGCCCAATTCGTAACCACTATGCTACCAGAACTCCTTCACTCTGCACATAGAAAGATTTAATTTACTCCACACTAAGGAATTTACTCCACTAAGGAACTCTGATAGCTAGTGGTTATGAGTTGGGTTGCTAATCTCACAGTCAGCAGTTCAAAACTACCAGCAGTTCTTTGGGAGAAAGATGAGGCTTTCTGCTCCCGTAAAGAAACCGTATACGGGTCGCTTAGTTAGAATTGACTCCATGGCACACAGCCACCACCACCACCATGGTAATGGACCAATGAAAAGAAAAGGGATACACGAGGACATATGTATGAAATTGGGTAGAGGTAGCTTTTAAAAGGAGTAAGGGAAGGATTGTTGTTGCTAAGTGCCACTAAGTCAGTTCTGACCCATAGTGATCCTGTATAGAGTTTCCCAGGAATGACTAGTGAGCTTGAACTGCCTACTTTGTGGTTCAAATCTACTTTGCAGTCCATCACATAAACCCACAGTGCCACACGAGGACTCCAAGGAAAGGATGGTGGTGGTTGTGTTGCATGGAGTTGGTTCCCACTCATAGTGAGCCTGTATAGGGTTTCTGAAGCTGTAAATCCTTAAGGGAGCAGAAAGCCTCATCTGTCTCCCATGGAGCAACTGGTAGTCTCGAACTGCTGACTTTGAGGTTAGCAGCCTGACTGTAACTGCTACCTACCAGATCTCCTTAAGGGACTGATAGGCTACTTAATAAATAGTACTTGGACAATTAGATGTCCACTTAGGAGAAATAAAATTAATTTCCACCTTATACCAAACACAAAAATAAATTTTAGGTAGAATAAAGTCCTGGAGTGGTACTGTAGCATATAAGCACTCGATAACAAGGTTGGTTTGAACCACAAGGTCAGCGGTTCAAAACCACCAGCCGCTCCTCGGAAACCCTGGTCATTATGAATCGGAGTCAACTAGACACACTTAAAAACAATAACAAAAGACAAATATGAAAAGCAAATATTTATGAAACATTTTGAAGAAAGTATGGGAAAATATAGCTATGGTTTAAGGATTAGAAGGAATTTCTTAAATGAGATAAAAGCATAAACTCTAATATATTTCACTATATTAAAAAGTAAAACTTGTGCATTTTTAAAGACCATAAACAATGCATGGCTAAGCCACAGATTAGGAAAATACATCTGTAGCAAAATATAATAAAGAATTAGAATCCATAACAGAAAGAGAACAATAAAATAAGAAAAACAAGCCATCTAAAATACAAAAAAGCAGTTCACAGCAGTGGAAAGTCACAAACTAAAAAACCCAAACCCTTAGCCATCAAGTTAAGTAAAACTCATAGCCACCCTATAAACTGTCCAAAATGGAACTGCCCTATAGGGTTTTCATGACTTTAATCTTTACAGAAGCTGACTGACTATCACACCTTTGTCCCACTGATCAGCTTGTGAGTTCAAACTACCTTTTTAGTTATCAGCCCTGTACCACCCACCAGAGCTCCTAGCAGAAAGTCCAAAAGTCAACAAACAGTAAAAAGGTGTTAATTCAACAGTAGTTAGGGAAACATAATTTAAAACAATGAGCAACAAATTTCATCTACTTGAAGTAAAAAATATTTGAAAAGATGATCTTGTTAAACGTTGGTGACAAAGTAACTACCATAGAAACTCTCACATACTGGTTGTTGTTAAGCACTGGGCAACTCCCACTCGACTCATAGTGATCCTATATAGGGTTTCCATACAAGGTAAATGGAGTCCTGGTGTGGCCCTGTGGGTTAATGCGCCAGACGGCAAAGCCATCTGAACTCAAGGTCTGCAGTTCAAGCTCACCAGCTGCTCCTTGGAAACCCTATACACGGTCGCTATGGGTGGGAATCAACTAGACGGCACTTAACAACAACAAGATAGAAGGTAAATTTGTATAGCCACTTTGGAAACTAGTTAATTGATATTTATCAAGTATGAAATTATGCAAGTAGAGAGTCTGCATAAATGAGAGAAATCTTCAATGTGATGGATTGACACAATATTTGCAACCATGGATGGCTGAAATATACAAATGATTATGACGATGTCAGAAGGAATCCTGGTAGCATAGTGTGTTATAAACTGGGCCGCTAACCTCAAGGTCAGTAGTTTGAATCTATCAGTCGCTCCATGAAAGAAAGATGAGGTTTTCTGCTCCAGTAAAAATTTACAGCCTTGAAAACCCTATACAGGGTCACTATGAGTCGGAAGTGACTCAGGGGCACATAATTACCACCAC
Organism: Chrysochloris asiatica; assembly: GCF_000296735.1. Classification (NCBI taxonomy): domain Eukaryota; kingdom Metazoa; phylum Chordata; class Mammalia; order Afrosoricida; family Chrysochloridae; genus Chrysochloris; species Chrysochloris asiatica. The sequence goes on from NW_006408545.1 coordinate 23,223,785, forward strand.
CACCACCATGAAGATGTCAGAGGATTGGACAGTATTTCATTCTATTATACATGAGGTTGCTGTGAGTCAGAGGCGACTGAATGACAACTAATAAGAGCAACAATGGTCCACAACTACAATGGGTTCAAATATAACAATTGTGAGAATGGCGTAGGACCCACCAATGTTTTTGCCTGTTGTAAATAAGGACGCAATGAGTCAGAACACAATCCTAGAGAAACAATTAAACTTGTACACAAGGAAATATGTATAGTAAAGTTCATCACAGCTTCATTTGAAATAGAAAAACAATTACAATATCGATTAATGGTGGTGTGGCACTGCGGGTTAATATGCTGGACTGCAAGTTTGGTTTGAACTGCAGTATCAGAGGTTCAAGCTCACCAGTCACGCCTAGGAAACCCTATACAGAACAGGTTCACCATGCGTCGCTATCCTCAGCACTTAACAACAATATACATTAATGAAATACTACTTGTACTGATAATGGAATTAAACAAAGCTATACAGATTAACAAGGAGCTCTGGTAGCATAGTGGTTCTGAATCGGGCTGTGAACCTCAGGGTCAGCAGTTCGAAACTATGAGCTGTTCTGCGGGAGAAAGATGAGGCTTTCTGCTCCCGTAAAGATTTACAGCCTCGGAAACCCTGTACAGGGTCGCTATGAGTTGGAACTGACTCCATGGCACATAACAACAACATATAGATTAGCATGTAGTTGCTGTTGTCAGAGTCCGTCCCAATCCTGTATAGGGTTCCTGAGAAGCGACTGGCTAGTTTGAAACACTGGCTCTTTGATAAGCAACTCACTGCTTATCTTACAGCACCACACCAGTATTACATATTAGCATGGATGGATTAGTACAAAACATTTATTTAGTTAAAAAGTACAATACTATTCATGTTCAATTTTTAAATAAACAAAATGATACTATGAATCCATAGAAAATCTAATGAAACTATAAAAATTGTGCACGGGAATAACGCTAGAGTATGTGACTGGCCTTCAAAAATTTGTGCACTGATGTAATTAAAAGCAGCTCTGGTAGCATAGTGGTTACGAATCCGGCTGCTAACTTCAAGGTCGGCAGTTCAAAACTATCAGCTGTTCTGTGGGAGAAAGATGAGGCTTTCTGCTTCTGGAAACCCTGTACAGGGTCACTATGAGTCAGAATGAACTCTACGGTACTTAACAACAACAACAATGTAATTAAAAGATAATGGAAGCTGTAACACACACACACACACACACACAGGAAATTGTATATTTTTAAAAGCCAATGCAGTAATACCTATGACGAATCTTGGGAGATAGGTACATACAGATAAATACATTAGTGGTTGTTGTTATGTGCTGTCGAGTCAGTGCCAACTCATAGAGACTTTGCACAGGGTTCCCGAGGAGCGGCTGGTGAGTTTGAACCACCGACCTTGCAGTTCAAACAGACCTGGCGATTCAGTGTTTATCCTACAGCACCACACCAGTACTTCACACTGGTAGTAGGTGTTGTTGTTGCTGTTAAATGCCGCCGTGGAGTCGGTGCCAACTCACAGCGACCCTGTACGGGGTTAACGAGGCTATAAATCTTTATAGGAGCAGAAAGCCTCATCTTTCTCCTGCGGAACAGCTGGTAGTTTCGAACTGCTGACCTTGCATTTTGCAGCATGATTTGTAATCACTACGCTACCAGAGCTGGGTTACATTATTTCTATGCATTTTTGTAGAGTTGAAAATACTTCATAGTAAGCTATTTATATAAGGTAAATGAAAATTGTGTTCTTGCGTGGTGCAAATGATTTAAAGCACTCAGCTGAATGTTGGAAGTTTGACTACAACCAGACATGCCTCAGATGAAAGACCATTTGATCCACTTGCAAAAAAATCAGGCATTGAACATCCTAAATACACATTCCTACTCTGAGTCTACTCTGAGTCCAGGAGTTCTGGTGTGGCACTGTGGGTTAATGTGCCAGACTGCAAAGTCGTTTAAATTGCAAGGTCGGCGGTTCAAGCTCACCAGCTGCTCCTTGGAAACCCTATACAGTGTTGCTATGGGTCGGAACCAACTCGACGTCACTTAACAACAACAACAACTCTGAGTCCTGGAGTCTTGGTGTGGTGCTGTGAGTTAATGCGCTGGATTGCAAAATCGGCTCGAACCACACAAGGTTGGCAGCTCAAAGTCATTAGTCACTACTCGGAAACCCTATACGTGGTCGCTATGGGCCAGAACCAACTTGATAGCACTTACCAACAAATCTCATGTATGCAGTTCCCCAGGAGTTGGAGATGACTTGATGACAAGTGGTTTGGTTTAAAAATTATATGATAAGACAAAACACCCTGAAACTCTCAAATTTTAGCTGGATATTTTTTCAACTTAATCTCATATTGAACAGATAGAAAACATGAGGTGCTACAGGTAAGTAACTTCAGAGGTCAGCAAAGATTGCTGCCAACACTGTCTATTTCTACTCTAACTCAGTTCCATGCTATTTGAGGGAGGGGAATGAAGGAAGACCACTCATTGAGTGGGGTAACACTCAGTAACGGAGTATAAGATAAATAACATTAAGACAGAAGTACCAACACATAATACAAGTCTACAGCAGAATTGGAGTCCTGGTGTGGTGCTGTAGGATAAGCACTGGACCACAAAGACGTTTGAATCGCACAGTTGGTGGTTCAAATTCACCAGCCGTTCCTTGGAAACCCTATACAGGGTCTCTGAGACAAAACCAACTCATTGACACTTAACAACATCAGCAGGATTGCCACTGTTAAATAAGAGGTTTCGTAGGACACACAGTCTGCACTGGACCTTCAGGAACAGACAATATTTTCATGAGCAGAACTGAGACAAGAGACCGGGAGGAGAGTTCCAAATGCAGAAACACTTGGAAGGGCACTTAATCTGACCTGTACTGGGGGTACCAGTTCTTTTTGGTTTCTAGGTGGAGTTCCACTGAATCACTCACTAACCCACCTCTTACCACTAACCAGAAACTTTCAAGAAGCTGATGCTTTACTACAGTGTAATGCAAAAGAGAATCATGTGTCACTTCTGCATATACTTTTTTCTTTTCTAATACATCATACATTTTGTTTTAACAAATCACAGTGGGAGTCTTGGTGTGGCATTGTATGATAAGCACTGGACTGCTAATCATAAGTCTGCAGTTCAAACTCACCATCTCCTCTTTGGAAATCTTATACAGGGTCACTATGAGTTGGCATTGACTTGACCACACTATAAACAACAACATCACAATGTGTTTACTTAATTTGAAAACACTTTTGTATTATCTTTGTAAATTCCCATGCAAAACTATAGCCAGGTTTACTGCAATAACCCAATAAGGGGAAATGGATATTATCAATCTAGCAAAGTGTCACAAATCAGACAAAGTTTTCTCTCAATGAAAGCTGACTCAGTTATTGGACTGACAGAAAAGACATAAAAGAAAAAATAAAGTTCTTAGAAAAATGGAAAATCAATGGCATTCTAATTTAATCTATATAGACTGGCTTTCATAGGTATGACCAGGAAGAGATCATTTGAAATCTATAATCCTGGGAGAGACAGAAATTCAAATAAAATAAAATGAGTAGCCCAATGTACTAAAGGAAAACTTAAGTTTTTACAGTTGCTTCATGGTTTTATTTTTCATCAAAACTTTCTATCAACTAGACCGTTAAAGAGCTCTGGTAGCGTAGTGGTTACAAATCGGGCTGCGAACCATAAGGTCAGTAGTTCGAAACTACCAGCTGTTCCACGGGAGAAAGATGAGGCTTTCTGCTCCCGTAAAGATTTACAGCCTCGGAAACCCTGTACAGGGTCTCTATGAGTTGGAACCGACTCCACTGCAAATAACAACAACAACAACACAATGCTATGGTCAGAAAATATATATCAAATACAGTATACTCTAAAGAGATATTTTCCAAGCATATCTTTTTTCTCCTATACTTAATTTTTTTTTTTAAAGTGAAAAAAAGGTTAGTATTCAGCCATGAATTTCTGGTTTGATGGTCTCACAACATAGATATTTTAAGTGTGAAATTCTTGAGAGGGAGCAATGTTAATCTCTAATAACAATAATAGAAACTTGTTAGTATTAAAATTACCTAAAATTCATATGTTGTATTCAAACTCCTTAAACATGACAATTATATATATTTCAAGAAAGTGTATAAAGTTTCTAACAGAATCTTTCTAAAATCTCACAACCAGCTTACTTTTTAAATTCTCTTTGAACATACAGTAACATTTTACTAAATGAATTAATTATAAAACACTGACTTCTATTTGTTAGATGTAAATAAGTGTTACATGCAATGATCTTTTTTTGTTTGCTTTACCATAACTAAAGTTTAAAGTATTTCAGTCAAAAGAAACAAAATTATTTTTCTACAATGGTAATGCTAAACACACATGCTTCTGCTCATATATTATCCACAGATTGTATTAGAATACATAGAGAACCATATTTAAAGTTTCATTAGGGAAAACCCTACATATTTTACTCAGGCAATTGTTGAAACACATTCTGCTTTCCACAGCTTACATAAGCAACTTTGTTTACAGAATTGTTTAAAAGTTACAAGCAAATGAGGATAAAAGTCTTAAAAGAAAATTCTCCTTCAAATTCAAGGTACAAATGAAGGGCATGGAATCAACATATTTATAACATAACTGCTGAGCAATCTAATATTATTGAAATAGAAGGTGAAGTCCACCTTTTCAAAATATATTCATGAAAGCATTCCTCCAAAAGCCTAGGATAAAGTTCATAGTAGTTCATAATGCCTCCAATTATTTTTATAATCTCCAATAGATAAAGAAAAATTTCAAAATCCCTTTTACAAATATAGAGACTATCACCTTTCTAAGCACAATCTCTTAAACTGACTTCAATTTTAAGGAGATTTATAAGTGGGTTGAGAGCAATACATAACCATCTTTAGTTATAAATGCAGAAGCATCACTTCAACCAGTTAAAGAGACAGGATTGGACTGTTTCCCAAATTACAATGAGACTCTTGGTAATTAGGTACAAACAAGAAATGTCACTAGACTTTAAATAAAGAAGAGCAAATAAGTAATTTCGTTTAGAAAGGACTACAATTGTACTATTAAGTAATGTCCCAGCATTACACAAAGAGGGGGAAAAAATGAAAGTAGTCTTTCTTTTTTTTTTTTAATTACCCTGGCCTAGTTTTTCAGACTGCCCAAGTAATGGTAAAGATTATTGATTTAAAGCAAAAAAAAAAAAAAAATGATCATAGCATGTAACCTTATTCACATCAAACAAATAGAAGTCAGTGTTTTATAATTAATTCATTTAGTAAATGTTACTGTATGTTCAAAGAGGATTTAAAAAGCCACTGAAGTAGCTCAAGAACTTAGATAGAAGTTACTTAATACAAAATTTAAAATGTTATTTAAAAGTATCTGGGGTGGGGAGAGGGGAAGTAACATGCTTCTGCTTAATGCCTTACATTTATCTGGGAGGCATTTTTGTGAACATCAGTTCTTTGTTTCCACCTTTTTACCCCACCCTTTGTAGTACTAGTATGTGCTCAATAGTTATGTAAATAAGATTGCCTATATCAGGGAGACTTTTACTGTTTAGATCTCTGCTACAGCTTGTTAAGTAGGTAACCCTGGGCACATACATGAAGGAGTCACACACAAAATAAGCAGAGAAATAGCAGTAGCTTTTCCAAGGGCTGCATTTGTTTTATTTGTAAAGTGTGGTAAACCAAAATCATGGTGATGTGACACCAACCCAAGAGACAATCTATTTGGCAGAAACAAGATCATTTGTGTCAGAACCTCAGAATTCGAATCCTCTCTCTGCCACAAGAAGATAATATCAGTTTTATCCATCCTTCAGAGATGTTTTAACCATAGAATGAAATGTACTATTCTTACATGGCTATGGGCTCCCAAGAATATACAGACTTCTCACTTTGTAATACATTCTCTTGACATTCACTTCTTTAAAGCTTTATTTAAAATAACTGTAAAGAGCTACTAAAGAATGATAAGTTATTTCAGCACAATGGCTAAAGTTTGTTCAAAAATCAAAATCATTTCAAAACATGGCATATATTAAAATGCAGTCCAAACCATAAAGTTTTGCTGTAAGAGAGGGGCTGAATGATGCAGAAAACTTGTAGCTTTTTGTCTCTTTACAATGTTTCAGAAATAGATAATATGTAAGGGTAAATCTTTTGTATACCACATAGCTTGTTTAAAAGATATGACACCATAAGAATTAAGAACTACATCTATTAAAGCATCCTACTTAATACTATCTTACTTGTATATTTAATCTCAAAATGATCAATTGTTTATTCACTTTTACTACAGAGAGCAGGATCAGCGTTTATCCCATTTATCTGACAATAATTCTAAATAGAAACTTTAATCTTTCAGAGTAGTGGATGTTTGGGAATATTCAGACAAAGTTTTGTGCATTTTATACATTTAATAACTATATTTAGAAGAATAGCTACTTGAGCAGACTCTTTGTAAGTCTTAGGATATGAGAAAAATAGTTGTGTGATCTGGCAGAATCATGCTGTACTTTAAGGATTTTACTCTATCATGCTGACTTTTCTAAAATCAGGAAATATTAAAATACTTAGAGGTAGAATTTCCTAAGATACTGATTAGGAAGAAATGGTGACAAATCAAGTTTAAAGAAGAGCTATTAGAGAGAAAAGAGGAAGACTTTTTAAACCCAGAAAAGGAAATGATGCCACTACAAGACTCTGGAAGAATGTGTTTCCCTGTGTGCTTGTATTACAATAGTTTAAAACACTGTATTTTAATTTCAGGCATTATAACTAAAGATATTCTGTAAAAGTAATTATACTTATTATTTTGGATCAAAGTTGTGGCTTACTACATCTATTAGAAAATTCATTGTGTCACCTAATTAAGGAAACAAGGGTTTTTTTTTTGAATGATGGGGGGCGGGATTAATTCAAAGGGAGATATAATACTGTAAAAATAATTAAGTACTATTTCTCTATAAATTTTCTACCTGAGAGGAGGCTTTCGATAGGAACAGAGTTTCTCAAATCATTTGTATCACTCTGCATTTTCTTGTTCTTCTACTTAACTTTGTTTTTCCTACTATATTAGAGGGAATTTTTTTTTCCCTCAAATTAATTCTCTCCTAAAACTTTCTCTGTTTTGCAGTGATTGTTCTAAGCAATAACTTAATTAAGTAAAATGACCTCCAAGTCACACTTTCCTCTTGTTTCCCTCTTCCTTTTTGAAATTGTATTATCCGTTTCTATATACATAAATATATATATATAACTTTTATAAGTACTTTTTTCTCAGTTTGTTGTTGTTCTGTGCCGTGGGGGTAGGTGCCGTTAAAAGAAATAGAAGAAAACATTACTGAAACGTTGCCCAGCTGATATTAACGTGCTGACTTGCCGACTTAAAATGCGCAGCCCGATTATTTAGGGGAGAGGCACTTTGGGGGTTCACAGGCCCCAAGTGGAAAAGAGACAGAAAACCTCGCGTAGGTGCCTTACCTGGCACCTGCCCGGATTCTCTACCGCCCAAACCTAATCTACACACTAGCTCCGAACCGAGGACCTAAAAGTTGGGGAAGGGTGGAGGAGGGGAGAGGAAGAAGGATGTGGCCGAGCAAGAAGCTCAGATTCACCCTCCGAAGGGTTTGAGTCTGACTCATCTCTCCGACTTTCAAAACAGGGAAAAGGAAAGTGCGCGGCTGCAGTGGAGTTAGGCGGTGCGCCTGCTTGGCGGGAGAAATTACGCGCTGTAATCCTTGCAACAAGAGGCTCTTCTCTCGCCTGGCCAAAAAACCAAACCATTAGCAAGTAGGGATGTTGCAAGGTCCTGTGACAAGCCAGTTGTCACCCGGCCGGGGGGGACAGGAGGACCCCAGAGAGTCCCTGATGCGCCCTCCTCGCCCGCCCGGCCCAACTCGGGGGTCGGCGGCGGGGAGCGCCTTCCCAACGCAACCTTAGCCTGGCGCGCTGACAAATTATTTTACAGTTTATAAACCCAGCCATCCAAGCTGCGAAATGTGTTCCTACACTTAGGAAGCTATGGGCTGGACTGACGCTTGTGACCGCAGGGGTATCTAGACAAGGATTTCTTTTGAAGTTGGTTTGGCATAACCCACTCCTTTTGGAGTCCCCCGCAACTCGTAACAAAACGATTTACGTTAAACTTATTTGGAGAGTCCTGTGGACCTAATGTCAGGACTCCTATCTTTTTATTTCTGTGTCGTCCAAATGAACACAATATTTGGGCAATTCTCATCCCCCGCCTCCTCTCCTCCCCTCCCCCACTTTGGGTAGCAACTTTTAAGTAAGGGTTCGAGCTCGGAATAGAAGGAGCCTCTCAGCTCAGTCACATATCCATTCCGGCTCTTCACCGAGCGGAAACGTTGCCGACACGCTTTTTTTTTTTTTAATTGTGCAATTCAGTCTAACGCAGCCCAGTCGAGAGTCACAAGTTGCCTACACGCTGAATTTACTAATTCCCTGTGGAATTGTGTTTTCGATAGTGATTCTTGAAGGAGAGATGGTCTTGAGCTCGAACCCCCTTTAATGGCATCTTACCTCGAGCCCTGGCCACCCTGGACGTCTTTGGGGGACGATCTACTACTTCTAAGAGTACCCCATCACTAGAGTTTCTCCTGTTTACAGCCTCCCTCACCATGGTCCCAGCGCGTCTTAAAACTTTGAGCGCAGCTGTTACGTGACCGACGAGTAATATCCTCTATTCATGTTCAAGTAACATAAACTTGCTTCCCCTTCACATTTTACAAATCCAGAAAAAATATGAAGGTTAAATATATTATTAGAAAAATAAGGTATTGGATTCTGCATTCTATTTACCCTTACAAGTCGGCGACAAGTAATTCTATTCTTCAAACACACCCGTAGTGAACAACCGAAACATCGCGGTCTACTCCATTTAAAAATCCTGAACTTTTTCTCCAGAGGAGAGCTAATCTATCAAAATGACCAGTGTTTACAGATTAGGCAATAACACGTTGCCACATCACCTCTTAAATGCTACCCCTAACCCTGGACATGATTCACGTCGTTGCCAATTGTAGCCCCAATATATATATACATATATATATATATATATATACAAAAACTATATATACACATATATAGTCTTTGCAGTCTGGCTCTTTGAAAATCTATTTCTTAATAGAGCAAACGTAATATTAAGAGACCTTCTAAAGTCACCGTCCGCATTGCAGTCCCAACCAGCACACCTGCGCAGCTCAGCCAGCTCCAGAAGACGTAGAGCAAGAAATTCAGCTCTCTTCCAAGTGGCATCTTCTCTGCTTTCCCAGATGAATTTAGAAAACAAGTAACTTCAGTGTATGTAAACTAAGCTATCCCGGGGAGAATCTGCAAAGTCGTTACAATCAGTCTCTGATTACACAGCATACCTAGGGGCAGGTTGGAGTGTGAAGGAGGGCTTTGGGGGAGGGGGTTGTCCACAGAGAGGTGGCTCAAACCAGTTCTCTCTCATTGTTAGAGTTTTAGGAAAGTTCGCTTTTGTTTCGGTGGGTACTAGGGGTGAGAATAGAGGTGCCACAATTAAAGTTCCCTGAAATCTCTGAAAAGGTCAAAACCTTATCTAATTTAAGATTTCTTTTAAATTGCCTAAAATACTGAATTAAACATAGTTAAAGCCTCCAGTGGTGAAAAGATCATGGAAACAATGAAGTGATCTTCAAAAAGAAGCGCTGACTTCACATTATCTGTCTCTTCTTGGTCACTTCTGGCGTCCTGGGAAAGGTAATGACAAAACGCGCCAATTCGCATGTTTGGGGCCCAAAGGCTTCGGATTCTCTCTAATCTACGTTGTACAAGGGAGGCACATAGCTCCAACACACAAATGAGAGAAAACTGAGGCTCCTTCCTGGGTCCCCTGCAGACTACACCTCAAAGGAAAAGCTCTTTCCCGCCCATTAAACAGCGATCGGCTGATGGATTCACGATACAGTCAGTATCCAGGAGCTCCTGGCTTAGGGATGCCAGACTCATGGTGTCTACTACAGCCAGGGTCCGAATGCGAGGGAAGCACAAAGCCCTCTTTGTGTTTAGGCAATAACAGCCTAAAAAGCAATTTATATTCCCCAAGAGGAGTTTCCCAGGTCGGGGTCTCGGCGCCGCTGGGATTGGGCGGCCACTCGTCACGAGACCGGCGCGCGGCGTCCTCGCGTCCGGCCCCCTGCGCGGCGCGCGCACTGGCCCTGCCGAGCTCTTGCCTGTCTGGCGCTCGCTTTCACTTTCTGCGCTGCGACTAAAACGGGCACAGAGAGGTTTTATTCAGGATTTTGAGGTGGCCAGTACAACGGATATGAGCTCCACGTTGTTTATATGGTGGTGGTGGGTCGATAGCTGGGGAGCCTGAGTAGAGGGGAGGCTGAGCCCGGGTCTGTTCTTGGGGAAGGACCTGGGCTGAGAAACTCGTGTTTCCCCTTTTACAATGGCAGGAACTAAGTTTGCAGCGCCACAAAATGTTATGCAAACTTACAAAAGCCGCCAGAATTGGAAACAAAAGTAGTTAGCGCTGTACCTTCTGCGCCTTGACTTTTGGGGAATAACATCTTCCAAGTAGCATAGTGGTTATAAGTCGGGTTGCTAACCTCAAGGTCAGCCGTTTGAAACTACCAGCAGTTCCGCGGGAGAAAGATGAGGCTTTCTGCTCCCATAAAGATTTACAGCCTCGGAAACCCTATGCAGGGTCGCTGTGAATTAGAACCGACTCCACGGCAAACCACCACCCAACAACAACTAGTTTATTGTTAAGTGCCATCATCGAGTCGGATCCTCCAGCGGCTGGTGGGTTTGAACAGCCAACTTTGTGGTTCGCAGTCCAGTGCTGATTCTACAGCACCATACCAGTTACTGTTACCCAATTTCTGAAAAACCGCTTGCTTAAAAACAAACCTACTCTTAACTTGCAGCTCTAAACACTGGGTAACTTGATGGACAGAGTTCAGGAAAATCGCAGGCAGAGAGAATTGTGAAACTCAGGCCCAGCTAACAATTGATGTATGCTACTGGACACATAATTTATTTTCATTTGTTATCTATTATCACAGCTAATTTCTGTTTAAAAAACAAAACGTTGTTAATACACATTGGAATACTATACAATGCTGAAGAATAAGCATGAATCTGTTAAACGCCTCATAACGTGGATGAACCTGGAGGACATTATGCAGAATGAAATTAGTCAACCACAAAAGGACAAATATTGTATGAGACCATTATTGTAAAAGCTTAAGAAAAGTTTCCTTACTAAAGCAGTCTTTGGTGGTTACCAGGGGTTGGAGGGAGGGGAGAGTGGCAAAAGGATGGCTGGCAAGAGGATGATGAGGCACGCAATATACAAGAAGTGGGATGGTGTCAGAAGAAAAAGGAAGATAGGTGAAGACCAAGGGAGGCACATGCAGAGGCTAGAGGGGAGAGAGGTAAACAGTGATATACACAACTTTGTGTTCTGTGATTAACACATGGATTGAGACATAGGCTGAATGGGTAAGGGAGGAAGAGTGGGATAGACACAAATACATATTTTGAAATATATATATTTATACAGAGAGTCCTGTTATGGTTCTGTGGGTTAATGTGGGTTAATGCGCTGGACTTCCTGGCCTGGCACGGTAGGATAATCACTAGACCTCAAGATTGATTTGAACTGCAAGGTCGGTATTTCAAACTCAGTTCCTTGGAAACCCTATACAGGATCGCTGTGAGTCAGAACTGACTCAACAGCATTTAACAACAACAACAAATATATATTCCACAGATATTTAAGAGTTTGAAAGAGGATATTTGTACATGAGTATTTTTCCTTTCCAACTCTGAATGCATACAGCAGACAAAATGATGAACACTTCCTAGATATTATCAAACATCTTAAGGCAGTGAGTTGATGGGTCTGGGGGCTCAGGACCATAGTCTCAGGGGACACCATAGTCAATTGGCATAAATAGCCCACAAAGGCAACATTCTCACAAACTGCTTGGATCCAAGAGTAGCATCTGGGATTTTGAAAGCTCATGAGTGGCTATCTAAGGTGCAGCTATTGGTCTCTCCATGTGCAGAAGAAAGAAGAGTGATAAAAGTTATAGAGGCTTAGGATCAATTAGTCCAATGGACTAATGGAACGTGTGAACATCAGTCCCCATGACTTTGAGACCAGAACTAGGTTGTGCCCGGCTACCACTACCAACTCCCTGAAAGGGATCACATTGTTGTTGTTGTTGTTATGTGCCGTGGAGTCGGTTCCGACTCATAGCGACCCTGCACAGGGTTTCCGAGGCTGTTAATCTTTACGGGAGCAGAATGCCTCATCTTTCTCCCGCGGAACTGCTGGTAGTTTCGAACTGCTGACCTTGCGGTTCAC
>NW_006408545.1:23237753-23244717 GCF_000296735.1 Chrysochloris asiatica
TTAACGGACTTACTGGTCAGAGACTGAATGAACCTGACACTGTGGCCCTTGACCACTCTCAGGTCTTGTTATTTTATGTATATAACAGAGTTAATGCATACATTACATATTTATTGAGTGCCTGATCTGCTAAGTTGTCGGTTACAGGGGCTATCCGAGGGGAAAACTATATATAGCAGATAGATATAATCTTTATACGAAAAGAACTGTGCTTTAATTATTATTTTTGGAAGTTAATTTGGAGGTTTAAAATGACAATTTGTTTTCCCTTTGAAATTAATATAATAATCACTAAACATAAAAAACATCTCGTTTAAACCTCTCTCCTGAACTCTAAATCTCCTCCTACAAATGATGCTGGAATCATTAGGCTATACATGGAGTTGAGCCCATCATTTCACCTGATCTTTCTCCCTTCCACAGTTTAGACCTCATTTGATTTAAGTAGGAAGTCACCCTTATTATTAGCTTGGAAGTCATCTTGGAGTCTTCCCTTTCTCTCATCCTTCTCTTTAAGTCAATTATTTATTCCTCCTGATTATGCCTCAGATATGTCTGTCCTCTCTTCTTGCTTGTTCCCTCTGCCCTAGGTTAGTTAGGTCTCCTCTTGTCTTGTTCTATAGCTCACTTGCTGTCGCAGCCTCTTAACTGTAATTCTGTGCCCTTATTATTCCCTTCAAATCCTTCCTCTGAGTGACTTATCTGAAAAGCAGATCTGAACATGCCACTCACCCTTAATGCCTTCCCATTACTTACCAGATAAACATCTCTGCTCTTCAGCACAGCATTCTAAGCTTCTGTACATCTCTTCAACTTCTTCCTCTTCCTGCCCCTACTTCACATTCCAGCCACACTTCATTCTTTCTGCTCTGTGCCAGCCACTGTCATAGGCCATTGGGATACACCCAGGAACAAAACAACAATCTTTGTCCTCCTGAAGCTTATTGGTGGGAATGTGTAAACAATAAACATAATAAATGAGTGTTGTTGTTGTGGAGAGCTGTTGAGTCAATTCCGACCCATAGTGACCCTGTATAGGGTTTCTGAGGAGCAGCTGGTGAGCTTGAACCTCCAACCTTGCAGTTCAAATGGCTTAGCAGTCTGGCATATTAACGCACAGTGCCACACCAGGACTACATTGTATAAATTCTCTGGGAAGTATATTTTCAGTAGACTGACCCAAGTTTGGCTTTATTGAAAAGGTGATATTTGAGAAAAGATATGAAAGGAGAGATAGTGAGCTATGTGGATAAATAGAAAGATTGTCTAGGTAGAAGGAACACTCATCACAAAGCCCTGAGGCAGGAGTGTGCTTAGCACATCAAGGAGGTTCTGTAGAGCTGGAGGAAGAAAACAAGGGGCGCCAGAGATGATGAGGTTGGAGAAGAAACAAGGTACGCAAATATGCCTTTGGATAGACTCTCCCTAGCCACTGTAATAATTTGGGGAGTTACTCTGGGTTACAGAATACAAGGATGATGCAGTTAACTTGCTAGGTTGCTTTGCAAAAGGTTAGAGCTGTGAAGCCACATACTTCTAAAAACCCAGCCATTGAAAACCCTAGAGAGCATGGTACTACTTTGATACACGTAGGTAGGGTCTCCATGAGCCAGAATCAGCTGGACTGTTTTGTCCTAGTTTGAGCTTGCGTTATTGAGGAAGTCAACTACTTAAGGTCACACTCTCTCCTACTTTCGTGTCTTTAATCCTGTGGTGCCCACTGTTTGAATGTTGGTCTTCCTTCCAGCTAAGTTGGTGTTCTAATAATTCTCTGTGAATGTCTCTGTTACTACATTTGCCATATTCCTTAGGACATTTTAAGGTCTTGAGGAAAGGTTTTGATTTATTTGTCTTTGTCTCCCCAGTGTGCATAACAGCAACTCAGATGTTCAGTGAATGAATGAATGATAATAAAGTTCACTTATATGGAATCCTGGTGTGGTGCTGTGGGTTAGTGCACTAGACTGCAAAGTCAGTTTGAAGTGCAAGGTCGGCTGCTGAAGCTCACTAGCTACTCCTCAGAAACCCTGTACAGGGTCTATATGGGTCGGAATCGACTTAATGGCACTTAACAAAAACAATAACATAGAAGGCCTACATAGGTCTTGTATTTTATGTTTATTTCTAATTCTTAAAGCAAGCCCCCAAGATGATCTTTATTGTATCTATTTTGCAGAAGAAGAAATGAAGTTTAGAGAGGTTAGGTAACATATTCAAAATCACACAACTGGTAAGTGTCTGATGAAGTTCCAAACTCAGGTGTCTGGCCAGTTGCTATACTGTGTAGTCTTCATATATGAGACTTCCTCACTATGTTGGATGGAAGAGATGGAGGGAATTTGCCTCTGTTTTTGTGTCTTTCACTTTGCTTCTCTGAACTTAGAAAATAAAACATTTATAAATCTACTAAGCCTATTTATTAATTCATCTGTAATCCCTTTTCTTATAGTTCATTCTTTAGCTTTAGCATGGAAAACCCACAATTTTATAAACAAGGGTAGTGATGGATATTCATTGCTCTGATTGGTGAAGCTCAAATTGCTGCTAAGCAAACTGTAGTTGGAGCTCCTAACCTAGCTTGGAGAAGGCTTTAGGGTAAGAGCGTGTTTCCTGGAAGAAGATCATTCTAAGTAGAAAGTACCATTGGCCCTGTTGCTGTTACTGTTAGGTGCCATCGAGTAGAGTCTAACTCATAGTGACCTTGTGCACAACAGAACAAAAGAAATGTTCCCCAGTCTTGTGTCATCCACATAATGACTGTTCTGTTTGAGCCCCTTTTTGCTGCCACTGTGTCATTCCATCTCTTTGGAGAGGTCTTCCTCTTTTTCCATTAGCCCTAAAAATCCTGAAATTCAGAAAATGGCGGTATTATATCTAGCAGTGAAGGAAAGAATCCCCCTAGAAACTTGGATAAGATACTAGACATTATGTACAGACTGAAAGAATCCTGTTATATCTTTGCTTTATTCTTTTCTTTCTTTCTTTTTTTTTTTTGACAGCTTTGGTTAATATTAATGTCCTTTCAAAATTTGAATATGATGTTTATGCATACACTCTAGTGCATATACTTTTTAACTTTTGTTTTTAATTCTTAGTAGGTAAATTACTTGACCCATTCATTTGCAAAAATGTAATGCAATATGTCTGTTTTAAATAGTCAACAAATTCCTTAACTATGAAATCTGAGAGCTTCTTCAAATTATTTTGTTCCACTGGAATTTGGTGATATATCAAATCATTGTCTGGAATTTGATAAATTGCTACAGAATGCAAATTTTGTAATTAAGTTTGTGAGAATGAAACTTACAGTTTGCTTGTTTTTAATTCTTATTAAGTGTAAGAAATAGCCTAGGAACCCAGGAAATTTGGTGTGACTAAGACAGGAAGAAGCCAGGCTGGAGAAGTAGGGGACTCCTATTCAGAGAGTAGCATTTTAATGCTTTCTGAATGGTAGAAAATTAATAGGTTGTTCTCTACAGAAAAAAAACATTTTCAAGTGGAAATTTTTTTTGTTTTTGTTTTTTGCCATAATAGCTCTAACGTATGACTTGATTTTCAAAATAAAAAAGTTAAGGATGAAAATAGTTACTCAGACAACTTGAAACATGGTGGTGGCAACAGAGCAGTTGTTTTTAATAAGAAAATGATGGGGAAGATCAAAGAAGAGCAGGGATGGGGATGTGGGAGTGAGTTCCCTTTATTGTGAGCTGCTTTGGAGGGAGGTGAGAGATGGAGATTAGAGATGATGAAGACCTTTCCTTTTAGCTTCTCTGATCTAGCCATGGATGATGAGAATCCCTCTGGATGAGCGTCAAAGAAAAGACATGGTTAAATGGGTAATAAAAAAAAAATCAATGGCCCATAAATACAAAGTGTTTTAAGTCTAAAATTTTCCTTCAAAAAAAAGTTTCGCTTTTGCAGTTATCGTTCGTCTACAGCTTGTAAAACGTAAGTTTCCCTAATGGAGCAAGTCCTGCAGGTCCTGGTTCTAGAAAGAGATAGGAATATTGTGAGAATCCAAACACTCTTGGCAAATAAATGCTCTGAGGCTTTAAAAAGTGCCCCAGAGGAAAAGAAATATGCAGGAAAAAAAGTCATAAAGTACTTTTTTATGTTAAGAACAAAAAGACAGGAAATGTTTTCCAGTTTTTTCAAATATTGTTGCATTTTCTCCATCTGGTGAAATAAAATAAGACAGATATGCTATCCTCCATGATTATGCACAAACACCACCAGCAGGCCAGTTAGCTGGGATGGGGTGGGGGTGGGAAGGGGAGCACTCCTCTGAGCCGCATGTATGATATCTTCTTACTTCCCCCACCAAAAAAAAAAAAAACCTCACACATAACACACACAAAAAAACCCCAGTGCTGTTTCTCTGAGGCCATCAACAGTTTTTGACTAATAACAAATTTCTTGGTTAACCGAATAACAAAGTTACAGAACTGTCACCATTACATCTAAGAAAGTCTTCCCTGTTTTGCTAATTTCCTTCCAAAACATTTTTGCCCTAATTACATTTTTTTAAGTGGTTTGGAGGGGCTAGCACAACCCAAGGGAATGATCCCATTCTAATTGTGTCTTTCCTTTCCCAGGAGGTCTGTGTCCTTTCATATCTACCAAACTCACTTGATCACTTGATTAAATGCTGTACACTTGTTCCTGAGAAGAAAAAGGAACCATCCCAACAAGCCCTATGAAATTAACTTGATGCTCTGGTTTTTGCTTTTTTCCTGCAGAGATCACAAAGCTGTTCAGTTTCTGGAAGGCACAGGGGTGTGTTCTTATCCAGAGCTCCAAGTCTGGTAGAGATAGTGTGTGTGTGTGTGTATGTGTGTGTGTTTGTCAGGGAGGGTGTTCCTGGAACATCAAACATGCACTCCAAAGTTAAAAGCTCCTGGGTGAGGGTCCCTAGTTTCTGTATGTCAAAGACCCCAAAAAGCTTAAGAACCACTGCTGAGGGAAGGAAGGAGGAAAAGGCAAGTCACTGTTGAGGTTTAGGAAGCTGTGAGTTGCTATTTATGGTGATGGGGAATTTGGTAACCACTGTACTGATAGTTAGAGTCCTGGTGTGGTGCTGTGGGTTAATGTGCTGGACTGCAAAGTCAGTTTGAACCTCAAGGTTGGTGGTTCAAACTCACCAGCTACTGCTCCGAAACCCTCTACAGGGTCGCTATTGGTTGGAAACGACTTAACAACACTTAACAACAGCAACATAGCGATGGTTGCACACCATGATTAATGTACGTGATACCACTATACTGTACACCTGAAAAATGTTGAATTGCAGACACTGTCTGTAACACAATTCATTTTATTAATATTTCCATTGTTACCAGAGTTAGGATGCTTCCTAAGCCAGGACTAGAACTGCTTATGTGTATTGAAGAGATAACTGTGAATTCAGTTTAATGAACATCTATAGTAATCTATCCCCAGCAACTGATCTCAAGATTTCACTCAAGGACCTAGGAAATTTGGTCAAAATCCTAGGTTTCTTGCAGAGATGTAGTTCTAATGCTACTACATTCTGGCAAGCAAAAGTAGGGTTCATGTCCACAAGACACACTGGCTGTTTCTGTCAGAACCACCCTCTCTAGATTAGAGTGGACTCTAGCTACACAATCTTCCTTTGATGACCAGTGTATAGGAAACTTGGTTTCTCACTTTCCTCAGAAATCTAAAGAAAGGCATTATACTTTTAAAGGAAGGATTCCTTTCTCCTGTTGGTGCCTTTACCCTGGTAGCAGGGCTGAAGTGGTAGGTATGCTCAACCCTGTATTGAGAGTCAGGCTGGTGGGCCTTCCTCATCTCTACACTTGAGTCCCCTGTGATTGTTACTTGCTGTCCTGTCCATGTCCAGGCAGCTCTGTGTCTGAGCCCCTTTGAATTCATCAGAGAAGCCCCAGTTCAGATAACTCTGCTCCCCGTGAACAGGAAACATCCTTGGCAGAGGCGGTGGATATGGGCCAGGCACCTCCCCGCTGGTCTTACTCCAGGGTTTGCAGCTAGGTTTGCAGGAGAAGGTGTATGGAGGTGAGAGGAATTGAGAGGGGGGAAAAGGAGGTTCAAGTTGGGGGACTGGATGCCCTTTCCTGCTTTGAGGTGGAGAGTAGCACTATAGCTCTGTAAGTGAGTATGGGGCATAGCAAGATGAATTCTCAAACTTAGTCCTGCATTGGGATTCCAGTCCCTGTCTTTGGCTTCACTCATCCTTTCTTTGAGCGCCTATTTAGTACCAGCATAGCACTGGGGATGAGAAGAAAAGACAATGTGTGAAGGTTGTCGTAGTTGGTGTCCTGGAGTTGATTTCCAAAGAGTAGAACTGTCCATAGGGTTTATTTAGTCTGTAATCAATACAAGAGCTGATTGCCTGGTCTTTCTCCCAGGGAACCTCTGGATGGGTTCAAATTTGACCTTTACTGTTGCACTCCCAGGCCTATTGTATGGAGATAGGTGGGATAGAAAATGTCGAAGAAAACTCCGAGTAGCATGAAGACACAAAAGAACTGATTTTATGGGCACCTTGATCTTACTGAACCTAGATTTCTACTCAGTAAGGTGGTGATGTTCTTGCATTCTTCTTCTTGTTGTGACGTGCCATCCAGTTGGTTCTGACTCACAGTGACCCTGTATAAGGTTTCCAAGGAGTGGCTGGTGGATTTGAACCACAAACCTGATGGCTAACAGTCCAGTGCTTATCTAACAATGTAGCACCAGGACTGTAAGGTGGCATTGTTATTGTTGTTGTTAAGTACTCTCAACTTGGTTTCTACTCATAGTCTAGGGTTTCCGAAGAGTGGCTGGTGGGTTTGAACTGCTGATCTTGAGATTCAAACCAACTTTGGGGTCCAGTGTATTATCCTGCATTATATAATGCTGACACCCAGAAAAATTAGGTGACTTGCATAGGGGCCATGGCAATGAGCAGATGGCTATCTCATGAAAAACTCCACACACTAAA
>NW_006408545.1:23245347-23250587 GCF_000296735.1 Chrysochloris asiatica
GCCTCCCCATTTGAGTATCCAATGTCCAAGTTGCCCATCTCCGTCCACTCTGTGTGTGGAGGGGGTGGGAATGCTTCTTGCTGTAAGGATTTGTTCCTTGTTTTGAGTTGCTGCTCCATAGGTATAGGTGCTTTCTTTTAACTGCTTTCCTTGAAGAGGATTCACTCAGTCCAGAAGACACTTGAAGCAACTATTAATCCAAGTGCCAGGACTGGGCTCCTTCTCCTCATTCTTAAGTCTTGATGAAGTGGGAACATGAACACACGAATTCTCAGACTGCTGTTCAGTCTGCAGTCACAAGCACCTATAGCCTGCCAGTCTCCACATTTATTTACATTTCCAATTTTGTTTATTTAACTGCCTACTCTTGATACCTATTTCCACTTGAATGTTCTAAATGCGCTGCTGATTCATATTGTTGTTAAGTGCTGTCAAGTCGGTCCTAAATCACAGCAACCCTGTAGAAAGTTTCTGAAGCTATGATTCTTTTGTGGGGCAGAAAGAATCCTCTTTCTTCTCTAGAGTGGCTGGTGGGATTGAACCTCCGAACTTGAAGTTAGCATCCCACCATTTATCCCACAGTGTCACTCCTCCTGAAGACCCTCAAATTTAGCTTGTTTGAAGCTTTGCCCCTAAATCTGTTTCATCCACAATGCTCTTCTTTTTGCCTAATAAATACCAACACCATTTTTTCACTTGTTGCTCAGGTCAAAAACCTTAGAGTTATCCTTGACTCTTCTCTTTCAAACTCTAAATTACACTTATCAGAAAATTCTGTGCCTCTGTCTTCCACGCAAGAGCCTTGGTGGGGCTGTAGGTTAAACGTTGAGCTGCTAACCTCAAGGTCATGGGTTTAAACCCATCAGCAACTCTGCTGGAGAAAGATGAGGCTGTCTGCTCCCATAAAGATTTAAAATCTTAGAAACCCTAATGAACACTTCTATTCTGTCCTGTAGAGTTGCTATGAGTTGTAATTGACTTGATAGCAGTGAGATTGGTTTTGATTTGGGGGTTCCACATATGAGACTCCAGGAGAATGCAGGAGCTCTGTGTGATAATCAATGGACTGTGAACCACAGGGTTGTTGGTATGAGTTCACCATCCACTTCACAAGAGAAAGATCAGACTTTTTGCTCCTGCAAAGATGTGTAGCCTTGGAGACCTTATACAGGGTTGCTATGAGTCAGAACCAACTCCATGGCACTTAATAACAACAACAAAATGTGAGATCCAGACTCTGATCCTGACTTACAGCCTCTGATGCTGTGATCACTTGGGCCCACACCATCATCTTCTCTCATCTAGGTTATATGACAGCCTCCTAACTGGTGTCTGTGTGTCTTCGGTGCCCCTGTAACAGTACATTCTAGGTGCAGCAGCCAGAATGATCCTGTTATACTAGAAAGCTCAGTAGCTCCATCTCACTTACAGTAAACCCTGTGTTTACTTCCCCTCTGACTCTTCTGACTCCTCCCTACTCTTCTTGCCCAAGCTACACTGACCTTTCTCTCGTTTATTCTTCCTGTAGAGTTTTGCACTCGCTGTTCCCTTTTCCCAGAGTCTTTTCCCTCCAGATTAATCATAGTTTGCTTCAGCTCTTTGCTCAAATGTCACCTTTTCAGAGAAACTTTCCCTGAGCAACTAGGTATTCAACATTTCAAACCCTCTTTTCTCCTTCCCCTATTTTATTTTTCTCTAGTATACTGAAATTCCCCATATGTCTGTCAATTTGATGTATTGTGGTGGCTCTAGTGTTGCTGTGATGCTGGAAGTTTTGCAATGGGTATTGCAAATACCAGCAGAGTCATCCATGGTAGACAGGTTTCAGATTAGAAAGAAGTAATAGGAGGACCACATCGGAAGGATTAGTCTTTAAAGCCTCATGAATGGCTTTGAAACATTGGGTGATATAGCACCAGAAGATGAGGCCCTGAAGGTGGAAGGTGTAATGGTTAGGGTTTTGTGTCAACTTGACTAAGCCAGGATTTCTAGAGGTTTAGCAGTAGGGATGTACTTATTCCCATGGTGATAAAACCTAATGCAGGCATACTTAACTCTATGATGAGTGGCTATGAGCAGCCAGCCTATTAAAGGAATGCTTCTTTGGGGGTGTGGCCTGCTCCGAATATAATGGGCATGCAAGAGGGACTCTCTCTTTTTCACGGGGGGACCTGAGACTCTGCAATTATAAGCCATTTTCTTGAAAATAAACTTCTCTTTCTGTATATATACATTTAAATGTTTCATTGGTTTTGTTTCCCTAGAAAAGCTGACTTAAGACATGTGGTACTGAGACAGTGGAGTTCTAGAGAAACAAAATCATAAGGATGAGTTTTCTAAATTGTTACTCACGTCTGACTAGTTTTAAAGACAATGATATAGGATGGAGGGATGTCTGACTTTCTCCTTACAGAAATCAGCCTTGGGCTGATTTTGAGTTTCATCTTCTATCCCTCTTGTGGAGTCAAACGAAGACAGACATGGTCCCCACTTGATTTAAGTAGTTTGCACTGGGAGCAGGATTCATTGTAATGGCTTCAGACCTGTGAAATCATGATGCTTTCTAAGAGCAAGAACGAAGGGGTATGGGATAAAATACTGAAGTGGTGGGCAGAACCACAGTTTCTAGAGTTGCATGGAGCCAATGTCAAGCTGGTTAAAAAGGATAGATGATCAAGAGCTAGGGAATACTGGAATCCACCCTGCCAAAGACCAACATCCATATACATATGAATAGGGTTAGTCCAAGGGAGAAGCAAAGATTGAACTTGAGTGTTTGACTGCCTTTAAAATACTGGTTTCTCCCGTCTATTATTGTAAAATAGACATACATGTGTAATAGAAAATGAATATTGGAAATTATAATTACACAGAGCTTGTAAGCCCATCTTCAGCCAATTTTTGATTGGATTTGATAAAAGGGAAGTTAGAATTTGCCCTGAAAAAATAGACCCTTGGGTTTAAGTCTTTGTAAAGTATGGGGATTTAGGTAGAATGCTGAGCTCTGCCCACAACCTTCAGAGTTGGGACATTTGCATTTGAAAAGACATGCAGACCAACTCAGAACTGCTGGGAGAACAGGAGATACATGATTGAAAGAAAGCATAGAAAAAAGAAGCCAGTTTGGTGTTTTGAGTTTCAGAGACATCAAGGCAAGGAAAGCCAGCCCATCAGAGAAAACCCCATTCTAGGACTGGAAATCAAAGGGAACTAGCTAACTGTATGGTCATTGGTGACCATCTAGGTCTATGTGTGAGTGGAATTGGGGCAAATGCAGCAATGAAGACAAGGGCTGAGCTTGGACATGCTCTACTGGTACCTGTTGACCTTGGGATATGAGGAGTTGGAAGACTGGCTGGTCTGAAATTTGGGAAGTTTTGTGAACTCCTGAGCCCATTGTCACTGACCTAGCCCATGGAGGCTAGGGCTGAGAGTGAAAGGGCCAGCTGGTCTGAAGGACAGGGACATGTGTGTGAACTCCCAAACTTGCAGCTGGTACCCATTTGACCTAGCTTGGATGGCTGGGGTTAAGCTGCTCAGAACCTGACTAGATGAAGATAAAGATATTTGATACTCTGAACAAGTGTCACTTGCTACAATTTCATGAACTGGGCTTTTGCTTATGGATGCAGTTTTTCAAAATTCCATTTGGAATGGATGATTCTTCATATCAAGGAACATACTGTCTCTGCTGTACTGGGTTGATAGGGACAGGCAATCTAGACATTGACTATCAAAAATGTGGGGACCTAGGATTGGGCAGTGTTTCATTCTGTTGTGTATAGGGTCTCTATGAGTCATTACTGACTTGATGGCACCTAACAACAACAACAACATAAAGGCATGAAGTGGCTGGCTTATAAGCTTTCATTGATGTGCTTAGTTTTAGAGTGAGGAGACAGGGGAGAATCTCCACTGACTAGTTTTCCTCTTTTCTTGATTGGTCCGGTGAAAGAGGGTGGGGGTGATATGATTTCAATTGTGAGTAATTGTCTGTAGGATTAATTGTGATTGTCAAAACTATAATTGTAGAAGGTGTGTAACTAATAGGAACAGATGATCCCAGGATCATCATTAAGGAAGGGCATGGACGGAGTGTGGGATTCCTACCTGGAAAAGCAGCTACAGCAGAGACAGTGGCAGAAGTGGTGGCATGGAGAGACAGAGCAACCAACTATGGACTCTAGATCCATGGACTAGGTAAGGCTGTGTGTCTAGAGGCAGGAGGCTGGCTTGCAGAATGTGCCCTTTGGACATTTAAATGAATATATATTTTTTGTTTTGTTTTGTATATGCACATCAAATATTTTGCTTTGTTCATTTGTGAAATATAACATGTAAATGGGGCCAGTGCAATTTTGGATGTACATGTTTTAGTTGTATCATGAAAGGCATAAGTATGACTTCACAATTTTCTTTTATTTTGAGATTATGCATATAGTTTATAGGTTTCAAATTGACAAGGGTAAACTGTAATGATTAGGGTTTTGTGTCAAATTGACTAGGCCAGAATTTCTAGAGATTTAGCACTTGGGATGTGCTTATTCCCATGGTGATGGAACAGAATACAGGTATAGTTAACTCTCTGATGGGTGGCTGTTAGCAGCCAATTAATTAAAGGGATGTTTCCGTGGGGGTGTGGCCTGCTCCCAATATAATGCACATGCATGGGAGACTCTCTTTTACTGGGGACCTGGGACTTGGCAATTGTAAGCAATGTCCTTGATAATAAACTTCTCTCTCTCTATGTATATACATATATATGTTTCACTGGTTTTGCTTCTCTAGAAAACCTGGCCTAAGACAGAAGGCACTCAAAATATGACAGAGTAAGAACTGCCTCAAAGTAGACTTGACCAGGAAAGAGAGAGGGGCTGAGTGCTGGCGGCTT
Source organism: Chrysochloris asiatica (assembly GCF_000296735.1). Classification (NCBI taxonomy): domain Eukaryota; kingdom Metazoa; phylum Chordata; class Mammalia; order Afrosoricida; family Chrysochloridae; genus Chrysochloris; species Chrysochloris asiatica. Next base: position 23,250,239 of record NW_006408545.1, read on the forward strand.
GCAGAATGTGCCCTTTGGTTGTCTAAATTATTATATATTCCTGAGTGTTTTTGTGTATAGCCCTCCCCCACCCTCCAAAAAACAGAGGGAATGGAAGCAAATACTGTTGAATGATGATGCATGGAGGAGATTGTTATCATTGCAATGAAAGGATGGTGCAAAGCTGATGTTCTCCCATGTAAACTATCATTCAGTGCAAACACACACACACAAAGGTCAAAAACAAAAAACAAACAATAGGTAAATTTGGCCTAATGACCTGGATGAAGCAAAGCTTTTGGAACCTTCATTTCATAATGGGCACAACTCAAAATGAGAAGAAAGAATTTGCAGGAGAATGAAAAAGATC
>NW_006408545.1:23254407-23256208 GCF_000296735.1 Chrysochloris asiatica
CATTTTGAGTGCCTTCCAACCTGAGGGGCTCATTTTCTGGCACTATATCTGACAGTGTTTCTCTGCTATTCATAAGGTTTTCAGTGACTAAATATTCCAAAGTAGTTTGTCACTCCTTCTTCCTATTCTGTCTCCATCTGGTAGTTCATGTGAAACCTGTACCATGGGTGACCCTGCGTGTATTTAAAATACCCATGGCATAGCTTTCAGAATCATAGCAACTTTCAAGCCACCACAGTATGACAAACAGAAAGAAAAGTGGTAGCAATTCACAATAGATGCTTTTTAACAAAAGAGAGGAAACAGATGTAAACATTCATTAATATTCAGAATAAGGAATATATCAAGTATGAATTTAGGGAAATTGTAAAAAATGAAATGGAATACATAAAGTTCAGTATCTTATGCATTAGTGAGCTGAAATGGACAAGTATTGGCCATTTTGAATAGGACAATAGTATGGATGAAAAATGGCATTATATTAATTGTGCAAAAGAAAATTTCAAGATTTATCCTGAAATAAAATGCTACTTACAAGGATGACTAGTTAATACAAATAACATTCAAATTTATCAACCAACCAACCTAAACCAATGATGAAGAAACTGAAGAATTCTACCAACTTCTTGGCTGAAAACAGAGAATACCAGAAAGATGTTTACTTGTGTTTTATTAACTATGCAAAGGCATTCCCCTATGTGGATCATAACAATCTATGGATAGCATTGAGAAGAATGGGTATTCTAGAACATTCTATAGACCAAAAGCAGTTGTCTGAACAGAATACTGAATGGTTTAAAATCACGAAAGATATGTGTCAGGGTTGTATCTTTTCACCATACTTATTCACTCTCTATTGTTGTTAAGTGCTGTTGAGTAGGCTCGAACTTATAGCAACTCTGTTAAGTGTTTCCAAAGAGTGGCTGGTGGGTTTGAACCATTGACTTTGTGATTAACAGTCCAGTGCTTATCCCATACTGATCAAGTAATCTTAGAAGTTGGAGTACATGAAGAAGAATGTACTTACCAGGATTGGAGGAAGACTCATTAACAACCTGAGATATGTAGATGACACAACCTCACTTGCTGGAAGTGAAGAGTACTTAAAATATTGATAAACATCAAACATTATGGCCTTTAGCATGGACTGAACCTTAATGTAAAGAAACCAAAAATCCTTACAATAAATAATATCACATTTAAGAGAGAAAGGATTAACGTTGTCAAAGACTTCATTTTGTTTGGATGCACAATCAACATTCATGGAAACAGCATTCAAGAAATCAGAGGACATATTGTATTATGCAAATCTGCTGCAAAAAGACCTATCTATAAAGTGTTAAAGAACTAAGATATCAGTTTGAAGACTAAGGTGTGCCTGATTGAAACCAAGGTATTTTGAATCATCTCATGCATGTGAAAGTCGGGCAATCAATAATGAAGATGGAGAAGAATCAATGCATTTGAATGCGGTATTGGTGTTGTTGTTTTGTGCCATGGAGTCAGTTCTGACTCTTAGCGACCTTGCACAGGGTTTCCATAAATCTTTATGGGAGCACAGAGCCTCCTCTTTCTACCATGGAACAACTGGGAGTTTCGAACTGCTAACAATGAGATTAGCAGCCTGATTTGTAACCACTACTCTACCAGAGCTCCTTGCGGTGTTGGTGTAGAATATTGATAATACCATGGACTTCCAAAAATGAAACAAATCTATGTTGAAAGTAGTACAACCAGAATGCTCCTTAGAAGTTAGAATGGTGAGGTTTTGTCTTTCTTACTTTGGACAAGCTGTCAGGAG
>NW_006408545.1:23257543-23259413 GCF_000296735.1 Chrysochloris asiatica
TGAAAGCAAAAGGTTATTAGGAAAGAAAGACCAAAGTGTATGTCAGAAGAGACTCTAAAACTTGCTCTTGAACATAAAAAAGCTAAAGTGCTGGAAGAAATGATGAAGTAAAAGAACTGAACAGAAAATTCCAAAGGGCAGCTCGAGAAGACAGAGTCAAATATTATAATGAAAAATAATAGAAAACCAGAAGAGAAGAACATACTCAGCATTTCTCAAACTGAATGAGTTGAAGAAAACGTTCAAGCTGTGACGCGCAGTACTGAAGGGTTCTATGAACAAATATTGAAAGACACAAGAAGTTCAAAATAAGATGGAAGGAATACAGAGTCACTGTACCAAAAAATAACTGGTCCACATGGAACCATTTCAGGAGGTAGCATATGACCCAGAACCTGTGGTATTGAAGGAAGAAGTCCAAGATGCACTGAAAGTATTAGCGAAAAACAGGAGTCCAGGAATTAATAGAATCCCAAATTAAATGTTTCAACAAACTGATGCAATGCGGTAGGCACTCACTAGACAATGTGAAGAAATTAAGAAGACAGGTATCTGGCCAACAGACTGGAAGAGATCTATAGTTGTGCCCTCTACAAACAAAGGTGACCCAATAGAATGTGGAAATTATTGAATAATATCATTAATATCACACCTAAGCAAAATGTTACTACAGATAATCCAAAAATGGTTGCAGCAGCACATCAACAAGGAACTGTCAGAAATTCAAGCTGGGTTCAGAAGAGGAATGATAGATATCATTGCTGACATCAGATGGCTTTTCGCTGAAAGCAAAGAATACCAGAAAGTTGTTTTGCTAATGATACAAAAACATTCAACTCTATAGATAATAACAAACTCTGGATAACATTGAGAAGAATGGGAATTCCAGTTAATTGTACTCCTGTAAAACTTGTATGCAGACCAAGAGACAATCGTTTGAATAGAACAAGGGAATACTGTGTGGTTTAAAATTTGGAAGGTGTGTGCCAGGGTTGTGTGTGCTGCAGGATTAAGCACTGGACTGCAAGGTCGGTTTGCATTACAAGGTTGGTGGTTGAAACTCACTAGCCACTCCTTGGAAACCTTATACAGAGACATGAAGTGCTTGCTGATGAAGATTAAAGAATACAGCCTTCAGTATGGATTACAACTCAATGTAAAGAAAACAAAAATCCTCACCAATAAACCAATAAACAATATCGTGATAAACAGGGAAGAGATAGAAATGGTCAAGAATTTCATTTTGCTCGGATCCACAGCCAATGCAGCAGTCAAAAATTAAACGTTGTATTGCATTAGGAAATACATCCTCATAAACCTCTTTAAAGAGCAAAGATGTCATTTTGAGACTAAAATGTACATGACCCAATCCATGGTATTTTTAGTTGCTCGTATGCATGTGAAAGCTGGACAATGATTCAAGAAGTATGGAGAAGAATTGATGCATTTGAATTTTAGTGTTGGTAAAGAATACTGAACATACCATGGATTGCCAAAAAATAAACATGTCTTGAAAGAATGCTCCTCAGAAGACAGGATGGCGAGACTTTATCTCATGTACTTTGTACATGTTATCAGGTGGGACCAGTCCCTGCAAAGGACATCGTGCTTGGTAAGGTAGAGGGTCAGCAAAAATGAGGAAGAACCCTAACAAGATGGATTAACACAGGCTTCAACAATGGGCTCAAACATAACAATAATTGTGAGGATGGTGCAAGACCAGGCGATGTTTCCTTCTGTTGTACATAAGGTCACTATGAGTGGAGCCAACTCAAGAGCACTTAAGAACAATACTAGCTTTACTTCCCAACTCCCTTATTGCTTCTTTCTGTCCATAAGAATGTAAGTAATATATAGTGTTGGTGTTAAA
>NW_006408545.1:23260378-23273675 GCF_000296735.1 Chrysochloris asiatica
GAGAAGCTGGGTTCTATGAAGAAAAACTTGGCATCAGGATTGGAGGAAGACTCATTAACAACCTGCGATATGCAGATGATACAACCTTGCTTGCTGAAAGAACTTGATAGAATTGTTCAATTTCATCACCACTGGCTTTTGTGGTTGGTTCATAAATTTGAATAATAGTGTTCTTATTTGATCTTTCTTGTAGGTGTATTCATATTATCCTATCACAGATAGTGTTATACTTCAAGTTACGTCTCTTTAACAACGAGTGCTACACTGTTTCTCTTTGATTTGTTGTTCCTCGAATAGTAAACCATACGATCATCAAATTTAAAAAGGTCAATACAAGTCCATTTCAGCTCACTAATGTCTATGATATCAGTATAAAGCATTCCCTTTAACTTTGACAACTTCCCTGTTCCCTGATTTTATACTGTGTAGTGTACATTCCATGTTCTGAATAATAATGGGTGGTTGTAGCTGTTTCTCCTCAGTTTGAGTTGTGCCCTATCGGCAAATGAAGGTCTTGGAAAGCTTTACTCCATTCCTGTCATCATGATCCACTCTACTCTGCCCCAGTAATATTTTGAGTAACTTCTAACCTGAGGGTCTCATTTCCAGCACTGTATCTGACAATGTTCTGTTGCTATTCATCAGGTTTTCAGTGGGTAAGCATTCAGAAGTTGTCTACATCCCCCTTTCCCTAGTCTGTCTTAGTCTAGAAACTTTGCGCAAACCTGTACGCTATGGGTGACCCTACTGATATTTAAACTACCAGTGGCATAGCTTTCAGCATCACAGCAATATGCAAGCCATCACTGTATGACAAACTAACAGATAGGTGATGGATTCAATTCAATAAGTTGTTGGTGTTGTTAAGTGCTGTCGAGTTGATTCCGACCCATAAAGACCCTGTAGTAGACACATGTAAAACTCTAAGAAAACAATAAGAGCCCAAAAAGTGGTCGTAATTTTTTTTTAAACCAATGTATAATATTCACAGTGAATATTCTGTCTTTTAAGTTACCTACATATTTAAACATCTTACCTACCTATCTGGAATCCTGGTGTGGCACTGTGAGTTAATGTGCTGGACTGCAAAGTCAGTTTGACCTGCAAGTCAGCAGTTCAAGTTTACCAGGCGCTCCTTGAAAACCCTATACAGGGTTGCTATGGGTTGGAATGGACTGGTTGGCACTTAACAAAAATAACAACCTACCTATCTAAAAAGAAGTAATTTATTTTCCTTTAATAATACAATTAAGAATTTAGCCTGCAGCTCAGATTGCTTCTTTGTCATTGCTAGTCCTTTGTATAGTTCCTTGGAAGTGTGTGGTCACTGTTTTTGCTGATTGCTGAGGGAAACATTTCAGAAGAAGGCCTGGAAACCACTTTGCTTGGTTTGTGTTAGCCTTATCACCTACCCTCCTTGTCTTCTTTCATGAGAAGGAGGAAGGGGAACGTAGATTCTCTGATATGATGTGAATGATCCCCCTTTATGACTCTTGTCAGGGAAATTCTTTCTAAGACTTACAGGGTGTGTGAGGTGGAAAGAGGAAGGAAGACATGACACAGAGCACCAAAGATTGGATTGGTGCTAGGAATAAATGTCCCTTCAGCGATTTGTTCCCTTAAATAGATCTTCCTAGGGAGGAGTCTGTAGGGTCAGCACTGGACTTTGAACCACAAGGTCAGCAGTTCAAACCTACCAACTGTTCCTTGGAAACCCTGTGCAGGGTCTTTATGAGTTGAAATCCACTCGACCTCAAAAGCACTTAACTGCAACAACAGGGAGGATTCACATGGTGATATGTTTTTGTGGGTGGGGCATGGGGGTGATGGTGCTTGGGTTGTAAGGGAAGTAAGGATGATTAGAAAGTAGCGCTGTGATGCTTTTCTCTCTGTCTGGACCAGCTTCTGCTACAGATGTTCATGGCTGTCTCCCATATCTCTTTCAGAGCTTTGATCAGACTCCCACACTGTTTAAAAATCTCAACTCCACGCTGCCTACTTATGCCTTTCTCACCATCTGACACCTATATGTTGATTTCACATCTCTCTCCTCCTCTCTTTCTCCCTAGGGATGCTACAGGAGGGCAGCGATTTTTTGGCTGGCAAACCTGGAGCTCTGTCAGTAAATGCTTTTGGATCAATGAATCTTCATATGGAGTTTATTTAATTGTTGTTGTTATGTGCTGTGGAGTTCTGACTCATAGAGACCCGGTACAGGATTTCCAAGGCTGTAAATCTTTACGGGAGCAGAAAGCCTCATCTTTCTCCTGCGGAACAGCTGGTAGTTTCGAACTGCTGACGCTGAGGTTCCCAGCCCGATTCGTAACCACTACGCTACCAGAGCTCCTTATAGCAGGCCCTAACTTTACTGGAACAATTCCTTGGGCAGGAACCCTTTAAATGTGATATCTCATATCACTTCTAGAAGAGTCTTTTGTGGTAGGTGTTATTATAGTCCCATTTTACAAATAAAGGAACTGAAGGGTCTTACAGTGGCTGGTATATGGTGGAATTAGGGGTAGAACCCAGACAGTTTGTAGTTTAGGTCCATAGCATTGGTTACAAACTTGTTTTGGAAGAGGTGAAAAACACATTCACCCCATAGGCGCATCAGGGGCAGCAGGCCCAAACCCTAAAAAGTCTGAAGGTTGTGAGGAGGTCAGAGGCATCCCTATTACAAAGCTGTCCCCTTGAAGTCAGTCTGGGATGTGCACAGCCTTTTCTGCCCAGGAGGTTAAGCAGCAGGGAAGCCTCTTCTCCAAAGTTTCTGTCGCTGTGTCGGACTAAGTATAAGTAGCCCACTGGACAGCTAACTGCAGTGTAAACGGTTCAAACCCACCAGCGCTCCTCCAAAACCTTATACAAGGTCGCTGTGAATCAGAAGGCACTCTAAGGCACTTAAACAAAAAGTGGGGTGTAGGTAAGCCACCAAAAGCCCTATGAGAGGAACTCCGCGCAGGCGCGGGTTTTTCCAGTCCGGGACTCCAGTCACTGTCCGGATCCCTGTGGAAGACCGCAGGGAGAAATCCTGTTGATAAGGAAACTGGAAAATGGGAACTATGACTCTGGGAACTAGAGATCCGATTGCACTTGCCGCAGGCGCGCCGCATGAACACGAGCACGCCAAGCAACCTGGGCTGGATGCCCTTGGGCCAGACGGCGCTGCCAGGCGGCCAGGACTCGAGGACCGCCTCTAGGAGTGAGCCTAAGGCGTTGGCATGTCCTCGTACTCATCGTAGAGTTAAATATATTAGAAAATGATTTGGAGATGGGGTGGGTCTCTTCTGTGAGCTCGTTTCACTTAATCTCTGTGAAGACTGTACAGATCGAGCAAGTGTAGTATCCAATCTCCGCGACCCTTTGCTCCCTACATCTTCCAGATTCGAAGTCCCTGTTCTGGTCCACCCACTACCATTCTCCCTGTGGTACCATTTTTGAGTGTAGAGAGATGCAAGAGGTAGTAAACACAAATCCGTTGCAAATTGTCACTGAATTTATGGAGCTTTTGGTCATTTTGTTGTTATGTATTTTACTTTCAGTCAGAGAATACTTACTCATCCTGTGGGCTTCTAGGAAAATTTGGAGATTAAATTACTTGAAAATTCTGGTAATCCCTACTCTGGTGAGTCAATTGAAAAGAGTGTTTCCCATCACCTCCAGGTAGAATCCTATGAAAATCAACGAAGAAATGTATTGACCTCTAGAGTTCTATTAAAGGAATTCAAAAACTAAGTCCATGCATTTTCAGTTGCAAATGCGAACTCATGTTAATTGTCCTAAAATGTAAAGATTTACATTATAACGAAGTCTAGTTTTGAATCAATATTTACTTCTCTTATAAACTAGTAAAAACACCGAAACAAAAAAACTACAGCTGATTTCCCTATGCTAGTTATTGAATCATGTACTGTTACTTTGTTTTTTTAATAGATTATTTTTAAATGGAGTTAAAGGTACTTGAAATATTTAGTAACCCCATGGTAAAATATAAAAGGGCACCAAAGCTAAAGACTAGAATTTAGTTCCATTTTTGGCTCCATTACTCACTCACTTGATGGGGCCTCCCACAAGTCCCTTCACTGCGCTAGGCCTCAGGCTCTCTCTTCATCAACTTTACCTTCTTCCTGCCTCATGGGAGTGTTGTAAGGGTTTAATGAGATATATGGTGAGACCTTTGATTCTGGGTGAATGATCTCGTACAAATAAAACATGATTACATCTCAGGTTCATCTTTGAGTCATCTGAATAAATGGCTCTTTCATTTATTGACTCTACTTGTTAATTTTTAAAAAATTGAGTTGTTATATTCTTTTCAAATTCTATGGTAAGCCTTAACAATGTCTTAGAATCCTTGACAAGTTACATTACTGTGTTGAGGGAGAACTTCTATTTCTTCAGAGAGCTTGAATACGTTATCTTTCTCACTATATCATTGAAAACATTCATTCAACAAATGTTTATTGAAAATAAGTTCTCTATGGGAGTTGCAAGGGGCTCAGGATATGCCTACAAAGATAGTTTGTGTGCCCACTCCTCTCAGGAACTGTGTCCAGCACTATAGATGCCATTTCATTTAATCCTTGCAACAACTCGCTCACATGCAAGTACTATTCTTATCCTGGTGAATTGAAGGTAAACTGAGGACCTTTGATGTAGTTCAGTAAACATGGTACTGAAGGGTTTTCAGTCAGGGTAGTGACATCACTAGATCAGCATAGTTCTGTGAGGTCACTTGCAGCAGGAAGGGGGTACTTTTTTGAAACCTCTGATGGAAACACGATGGTCACTTATTTGTGTTTTTAAAGAGAGAAGACTTTGACAATTCAGCTATCTATAGTAGCTTTGTTACCTAGTAGTGCTGTAATAAAAATACTACAAGTATGTAGCTTTAAGGAACAGAAATCTATTTTTTCACAGTTCTGGAGGTTAAAAGTCCAAGTCAGGGTCTCAAGCAATGGCCATTCCCTGGATCCTTGGTGTTCTGTGGTTTGTAGATGATCCTCACATGGCATTGGTCTTCCTCTGTGTTTCTGTGTTTATTCTGGTCTTATTATAACACAGAAATGATTAAGCTGAGGACTCATTAACAGAACAAAACAAGTACCTGTATTTCCAAATTGCATCTCATCTGAAGGCAGCATGGTAAGGATTTCAACCCCTATTTTTTAAAACTCTTTTTTGTGAAGTGAGTGAAGGTTTACAGGCTAAGATCATCAGTTTTACATTCAGCAAATCATACATTTTGCTTCATCTAATTGATTATAATCTGCAACAAGTCGTCCTACTTCCCTGTTGTTCCCCATTTACAGTTTATATTTTCACAAATGAACAAAGCAAAAATATTTGATGCATACATACAAAACAAAAAATACATATTCATTTAAATATCCAGAAGACACATTTTACAAGAGCGCCTCCTGACTGCAGGCACACAGCCTTAATCAGTCCATGGGCCTAGAGCTGGAAGCTGCTCTGTCTCTCCATGCCATCACCTCTGCCACTGTCTCTGTTATTGCTGCTTTTCTAGATAGGGATCTCACACTCCGTTTATGTTCTTCCTTCTTGGTGGTCCTGGGATTGTCTTCAACACCTAATTTTGAGGTGTTTACAGTTTAGTATCCTTAGACAGGAGTCCTGGTGTGGCACTGTGGGCTCATGCATCAGACCGCAGAGTCATTTGAACTGCAATGTTGGTGGTTCAAGCTCACTAGCTGCTCCTTGGAAACCCTATAAAGGGTCACTATGGGTCAGAATCAACTCAACAGCACTTAACAACAACAACAAATCCTTAGACCAAGTCATCCTAGAGTTGAGAGAGGATAGATTAGAGGAAATTTATATGTAAACAAATTTACGTATAAGAAAAACATGATTTATTCAGTAGGAATTTGCTAAACACTCAAAAACACAACCACCAAAAAAAAAGAAAAGAAAAACCACACAATCTTTCATGTGGTCAGTACCTTGGCTTTTAGAAGTTATCTAAAGACAGAATCTTTAGCATACTTAAAGCATTGATTTGAACTTGTCTCAAGTATTAAAATGGTATCTAAGTACTTTTGTGCAGCTATGCCAAGACTCCCTTTTTATGTGGCATATCTGAATTTATGACCTTGTGGCTTTTAGACAAGATTATAGAGCCCTGATGTGGCACTGCAGGAGGACAAGCACTGGACCACAAGTTCAGTTTGAATTGCAAAGTTGGCGCTTCACACTTAGCATCTGCTCCTCTGAAACCCTGACAGGTTGCTTTGAGTTGAAACTGACTGGATAGCACTTAAGAACAACTACAATGGAAGCAAAGGTAATACAACAGAGTAGCCAGTAGATAGTTACTTTCTAGGCAACATTTGAAAATTGGAGAAATTTCTATTCCTTTCACATGGAAGGGTGGCATACATCCTTATTTAGTGATGGAAAAGACAAACCTTATCAATTAGGCCTATCTTGCATGAAACATAAAGAAAAAATCCTTCATTTATCTTTAGAAATATGACCCACCAGATGACAATTTGTAATGCTGGATAGGGAAAGAAGAAGCAAATCAAACCAGAAAATAGAGGTTTTTGCATCCTGTCTGTGGCCAGTTAGGCCAGCTGCAACAGATTGCTTAGTAACTTCACTATTGATGCTGAAGCATTATGGTATTACACAGTAACTGCATGCTGACAATGTGGTAAGTCATCAGCATGAGTAAAATGAGTGCCCATATGCTGGTTGATAGCATACTAGTTCACAGTCTCAGACATACAACACTGATGCACACACACACACACACACACACGCACATAACACAAGCCGGTATATACCGGGAGTACTGCAAGTGCTGAATGATGCAGATAAACAGGAATTTGTACTGGTGCTTTGTAGGCATGAGGGAATGGAAAGTGAGATATTCATGTCAAATATTCAGATGAAGTGATCTTGGAAAGTTAGAAGAAATTTACAGCAGGGCACTGACCTGCAAATATTTCTGTTCTGGTTCCCCAAAATTGAAAAATTGGGTTTTGTTCTAGTTTTGCTTCATCAACCATGACTGAACTAATTTGAACATCTTTCTTTCTTTTTTTGAGAGTATAATGTATATTTATATGCAAAGTGCCAGTTTTATATACTAACTAATAAGTAAACTTGAAAGCAGTGAGTTTGACATCTTCCAACAGACTGGATCAAACTTGCTGGAGAGTCTCCATACTCTATAAAACCAAGATTGCTGCTGATACAGCTATAAGAAAGCCCTCTACAATTACCTCTTGCAAAACCAAACACTAGTGAGAGTTTTCATAAAAATCCAAGTAGGCTTTTTTGCCTTAAAATCTTCTCATTTTACGTGACACCACTAGCATTGTTAAGCAGGATTGGTTCTGAGGTAGCTACAGTTTCTAAGATGCCATTAACTAAGATTTATTCCTGTTTTGGGGTCAATCCATATTGCATGGCTAGTTGATAATTTAAAGTTGCTGATTTTTTTTTTTTTTTTGGTGGAAGTGGGATGAGAAGGCAAAACCAGTAAAAAAAAACAAACAAATAAAAGAGCACATCTTCATGTTTCAATTTAGAAGTCAGCATTCAAAGTAAAAGAATTCTCTGTAGGACCTGATATCATTCCCATTCTCTGATAGTCACATTCTCTCTTCTTAAAGAAGTCTTCCAATCCAGTGAAATATTCTCCATGAAGTCAAATGGATTTTCTACTTTGAACACTTTGTTAAAAGCCAGTTCCAAGGGAAGGAATCTTCACATCAAATATCAATGCTATCCCTTCTGTACACAGGGTAGATAGGGACAGACAACTTAGACACTGGTTATCTAAAATGAGGGGGTGATAAAGGCACAAAGGTGATAAAGGCTTGCAAGTTTCCAAGAGAGAGTTTAGTTTAAGAGTGTGTGAGGGAAGATGAGTTCCCACTGAATACTTTTCATCTTGTCTAGATGGGTCTGGTAAAAAGAGATGGAGTAAGATTCTTATGATTCAGTAGTGAGTAATCATTATCATGACTAATTGTGACTTTCACAATTGTGAAGGTAGAAGTTTTTGTAACAAAAACGGGGGAGTAGTTAATCTTACAGTCCAGAAGCAGAGGACCTTAGGATCATCAAGGGAGAAGAGCACAAGTGGAATGTGAGACCTTATCCAGAGAAGCAACAACACTAGAGATGGAAGCAGAGATGGGGACCTGGAGAGAGGGAACAGCTGAAGACTCTAGATTCATGGGAAGAGAGGAACTGAGACCTGTGGCCAAGAGGCAGACTTGCAGAATGTGCCCTTTGGTGGTGTAAATTATTATATATGCCTGAGTGTTTGGAAAAAAAAAAAAAGAGATAAAATGAATAGAGAGAAATATTGTTAACTGATGGTACATGGAGGGGATTATAATCATTGTAATGAAATAAGGTGTATGATTTGTTGAATGTAAAACTGATGATCTGCCCTGTAACCTTTCACTCAATCCACAATAAAAACTTAAAAAACCCCCAACAAAACCAGTTCCAGCATTAGTCTGTCTGCCATGAATTCAATGTACCACTTCATTCAAGTGCAATTCATTCTGATAAGCTTCACAGGCCCTAGCCTCAGTAAGGAACTCCTACCCTAATGGCATTCACAATGATTTCTTTTACTCTCTGCTCTGAAGGTTTGTGTAACAGGTGTTTAAACATTAGGCAGGCAAAGTCACATTGCAAACCCTCATCTCTGCTAATAAGTTCATTGGAAAATGTGAGACAGGCATTAATACTCACTTATTGAGCCAGGATGTTGATGAAAAAAGAACCAGAAAAGAAGATTCTTTCTACTGCTGCAAAGGCTACAACATGTTCCCCAGTCCAGCACAAGGCCCAGTTTGCCTTCTTTTTTCACAGAAGACATTGTTTCAATTGTATTGAAGAGAAATTCCCTTTCCTTCGAGTCTTTCATGTAAGTGTTAATAAGGAGACTGTATACTTTGGAACACTGGGCTTCTATAATCTGAACTTCATAGCTAAATCACCTCACCAAGTTTTCATTCACTATGCCATCACTTGCTGATACGAATTATATCTCTTCAGGCTTCAGAGCTTCTCAGTGCTGAATGTCCTTAGAAAGATTCACCTACTTAGCTGTCCAAAAAGAAGCCTCGGCTTTCTTGTACATCTGCCAAATATCATGGTATTCAATAGGAAAGATGACAAAGTGATGAGTTGACAAGTTGATGAAGATTTTTTTCCCGGCAATGCTTCATCCTCCATGGTGGAAGTAGGAGCTTTTGTGTTTGGCTCCTGGAGACTCATCCTCCTGGCCTTGCTTGCCAGAATGTTGGTACTACTGAGGTTTGGGGGGCGTGTTCTCCTTGTCCACCAGGCTAAGCCCTTTCATGGGAGAAAGCAGGAGCTTCTGGTGGTCAAAGGTGCCGAGCAGGATATGGACTGAGAACATGGTGGTAGCCTAGGAATTGGTGTAGAAGCAAGAAGAGATGGCAGAAAACCTCAGAACACAAGCTGAATCTATTTTCTACTTTTCAATCTCAAATTTGTAATATATAAATTGATGTTGGATCAATTTCATCTGAAGCAATATTGTTATCCAATCCCTTCCTTATATTGCAAATGATATTGCATTTTTATATTAACTCACATTTTTTTTCATCCCAAGATTTTGTAATAGTTTTGAAAATAGCAGTATTAAACTTGGATTTTCTTCAGTTTTTCCTATACTAGAATTCAAAGGATAAGCAATAATATTAAACATTAGGATGTATTTTATAGTCACAGGGTCACTATGAGTTGGAACCGACTCAACAACACTTAACAACAACATATGTATGGTGCTGTAGAATAAGCACTAGACTGCTAACCACAAGGTTGGCAGTTCAAACCTATCAGCTGATCCTCAGAAACTTTGTACAGGGTCACTAATGAATCAGAACCAACTCAATGGCACTAAGAACAACATAAACAGTAAAATCAACTCTTAGACTTTGCTAGCATTGTTATTGTTAGGTGTCTTACCATTGGTTTCAACTTCTAGTGACTCTATGCACAATAATATGAAACATTGCCTGGTCCTGGGTCATCCTCACAATTATTAGGTTTCAGCCCAGTGTTTTTAGCTTGTGTAAATCCATCTCACTGGGAGGGCATTCCTCTTTTTTGCTGACCCTCCACTTTACTGAGCATATTGTCTTACTCCAGAGACTGGTCCTTCCTGACAACATGTCCAAAGTACAAAGACTCATCATCCTTGCATCTGAGGAGCATTCTGGCTGTACTTTTTCTAACACAGATTTGTTTGTTCTCCTGGCAGTCCATGTATTTTCAATAGCTTCTCTAACAACATAACTCAAACACATCAATTCTTCTCTGTTCTTCATTATTCATTATCCAATTTTCATATGCATATGTAGTGATTGAAAATACCATAGTGTGGGTCAGATGCACATCAGTCCTCAAAGTGACATGTTTGCTCTTTAAAGAGATTTTTTGCAGTAGATTTTTCTAATGCAATAAATTGCTTGATTTTTTAGCTGCTGCTTCCATGAGTGTTGATTGTGGATCCAAGAAAGTCTTTGAAGCTTCAATCTTTTCTCTGTTTATCATGATGTTATTTATTGTGAGGGTTTTCATTACGTTGATTTGCAATGCATACTGAAGACTGTAATCTTTAATCTTCATCACTAAATATTTTAAGTTCTCTTTCTCTCCAGCAAGCAAGGATGTATCATCTGCATATCACAGGCTGTTAATGAGTCTTCCTCCAATCCTAATGTTACCTTCTTCTTCATATAAAATCCAGTTTTTTGAATTATTTGCTCAGCATACAGATTGAGTAAATGTAAGCGAAAGAATACAACCCTGGCATACACCTTTCCCACTCAGATACCACTAAGTATCCCCCTTAGTCTTTTAAATGGCTGTTTCTTGGTCTATGTATGGGCTCTTCACGAGCACAATCAATTAACTATTCTGAAATTCCCATTCTTTGCAATGCAATCCATAGCTTGATACAATCCACAGAGTCTAATGCCTTTACGTATTCAATACAGCACAAGCAAACCTCTTTCTGGTAATCTCTGCTATAAGTCAATATGCATCTGATGACAGCAATGATATCCCTAATTCCAAATTCTCTTCTGAATCCATCTTAAATTTCTGGTAGCTCCCTGTCGTTATACTGTTGTAACCATTTTAGAATTATCTTTAACAAAGATGTACTTGCCTGTGATATTACTAATATTACTCAATGCTTTCTAAATTCCATTGGACCACCTTTCTTTAGAATGGGTACAACTATGGATCTCTTCCAATTAGTTGGCTAAGTAGCAATGAGTGAGCACCTTCAGTGCTACATCAGTTTGTTGAAAGATTTCAGTTTGTATTCTGTCAATTCCTGGAGCCCTTTTTTTCACCAATGCCTTTAGTGCAGCATGCACCTCTTTCTTCAGAAGTCTTGGCTCTTTTTTTTTTTCCAAACCGGTTTTTTGTTTTGTTTTGAGTTTTTATTGTGAATTGAGTGATAGTTTACATGGGAGAACATCAGTTTGACACTCATCATTTCATTGCAATAATTACAATCTCCTCCGTGCATCATCATTCAGCAGTGTTTGTTTCTATTCTCTCTGTGTTTTTTTGGGGGGGGGGATATAAACAAAAACACACAGGAATATATAACAATTTAAACAACCAAAGTGTAGAGTCTGTAAGCCTGCCTCCTGGCCGCCAACACTCAGTCTTTCTCTTGCCATGAGTCTAGAGTCTTCAGCTACTCCCTCTTTCCATGTCCTCATCCCTGCCTCCATCTCTGGTGTCACTGCTTCTCTGGATACAGTCTCACATTCCGTTCATGCTCTTCTCCCTTGATGATTCTAGGGTCCTCTGTTCCTGGACTGTAAGATTTAATAATACCCCCCTCTTTTTTTTTTTTATTTACAAAACTTCCAACTTTTCAGTTGTGACAGTCACAATTCGTCATGATAGCAATTATTCACTATTGAATCTAAGAATCTTATCCCCATCTCCTTTCACCAGACCCATTTAGACAAAGATGAAAACTGTTCAGTGGGGATTCTGTCTTCCTCCACACACTCTGAAACTAAACTCCCTCTTGAAAACTTGTAAGCCAGTCATTTCGTGCTCTTAAAGCCCCCAATTTTATGTAGCCAATGTCTAAGTTGTCTGTCCCTATCTACCCTGTGTACAGAAGGGATGGGATTGATACTTGATCTGAAAACTCCTTCACTCTCAGTTGGTATTTTGAGCTACTACATTTGTAAGTATAGGTCAAGTTAATCAAATTGTAGCAATTTACACTTGTTTCCTTTATCAACATTTTTTTTTTTTTAAATCTTCTTCTAGTTGAATTCTGATTATCAAGCCACAGAAGTTAAGTCCATGGAATCAGAAGTCCCCAGGTCTTACCACACTTTGTACTAACCAGCCCTTCTTCTCTCTCTCATCTCCAGGTGGATGGGAGTCTATGGAATGTGGTTGAACTCAGCCCATATCTTCATTCTCCCTCTTTCACTCACCAGCTGACCTACGTGGTCACCAGCAATCTTACATGCCTGCTCATGTGTTCCCTTTGAGTTTCAGTCTTGGAGGGGGTTTGGCCTTAAGGGACTTGATTGCTTGCCTTGATGGCTCCCCGGTGAACAAGTTGCTTGTTCTTGTAGTAGCTAATCAGACTGCCATTTTTGTTTTGGGTTTTTCCTGCTGAGTACCCATTAGCTCTTGATCATATGCTACCTCTTGAAATGGCTGAACATTGATCAATTCTTATTGGTACAGTAGCTCTCATCTTCTTTTGGTAATTTCAACATCATTCAATATTTTGTCCATAGAATGCTTCAATATTGCAAGTTGAGGCTTGGATTTTTCCCTCAGTTCTTTTCAGCTTGATAAATGCCATGCATCTTCCTGTTTGGTTTTCGAACTCCATATCTTTGCACATTTCATTGTAATGCTTGACTTTGTCTTCTAGAGGTTCTTTCTGAAAATTTCTGTTCAACTCTTCAACTTCATCATTTCTTCTATTTGCTTTAGGTCCCTTATACTTAAGAAAAAGTTTCAGAGTCTCTTATGACATCCATTTTGGTCCTTTCTTTCTTTGCTGACTTTTGAATGATGTTTTGCTTTCTTCCTGTATGACATTCTTGGTGTCATTCCACAAATATTCTGGTCTTTTGTCATTAGTGTCTAATGCATCAAATCTGTTCTTGAGATTGTTTCTAAATTCAGGTGGGAGCCAAGTTTATATTTTGACTTTCATAGACTTGTTTTAGTTTAAAGCTTCAGCCTGAGTTTGCATTTGAGCAATTGATGA
>NW_006408545.1:23275125-23276212 GCF_000296735.1 Chrysochloris asiatica
AGAGAGAGAGAGAGAGAGAGAGAGAGACCAGAGTGCAGATGATCAAGTAAATGCAACACATTTTTAAGAACTAGTAAATCAGAGTAAAAGGCATATATACAAGAATCTTTTCCAATCCTTGGAACTTGAATCGTGAAATACAAAGTAAAAGCAAAGACAAAAAGTGAGTACATGACACAAAGCCATCCCGAACTACACAATCAGTAGATGGGCTGTGGTTAACAAGAACACTGCGATCCAGTGCTATATATATATAGTGCTGCTTTGCTTGGGTGAATTTGGGACTTTATGACTTGCATTTTCTCTGCCAAGAAATAATTGAGGATTGACTCAATTAAGTACTAATCTGTGCTTTGGTGTCAGCCCTTGATACATTAAAGATTTGCTAATGTTGAAAATCTTCCAAACAAGTTGGAAAACCACTAGGTTAATTTCTATTGACATGATTGTTGTGACTTAAATATATGTTGGAAAATCAAAGGTTAACATAAATCCCAAACATTTGATTTGTGGCTTATATTAGGGATCTTGTTTGAAGCAATGCAAATTCAACTAAACTTGTTTCATTCATGTATGGTCGGAGTCACACTCAGAACATTGACTTCTTTTCCATGTTTGCCCTTGAGACTTAATTTAACCTTGACTGGTCTAAACCAATTGTGGTGGACCCATTCTTCTTAGTAAAGGGTTGGGCCTGTAATCCTAGTTCCCAAAAAAAGAGATGGAAAAGAGTTTCTGAAAAAGACTTCTTAGCTCTTAAAAAGAGACACAAACCTCTGGACATTGTTTGAGGATGTGGTGATGGGACTGTCTTGTGATCATGAGGACATTTAGCTGACACCCTGATGATGGAGTGGGAAGATGTTGCTAAGCATCATCTCTTCTTCTGGATGTTTGTTATGTCAGAAAATAAATTCCTGGAGAGTTTAGGTCATTTTGAGTTGGGTACTTAATTACTCTCTAATGAAGGCATTCTAATAGAAACAGTTACTTAAACTTAGCTGGGGTCTCTTTTTCAGTTGGACTGAATATTTCATGGGAGATGACTTGGGCACTACCATACTTACACTTACCCTTTACTCTGACC
>NW_006408545.1:23278067-23279207 GCF_000296735.1 Chrysochloris asiatica
ACTTGCCACACTGCTGGCCGTCCAGGTCTCCAGCTGGGTTCACAGGAGTCTATTGAACATTGTAGGGCTTAGTTCGCAGCTTCATTGCTGTTTTTCCTTCACTTTCCCTTATTGGTGATGAACATGGTCACCAATCAGCAACTGACTTTTATGTGAGACTGAGCTATCATAATTGCATACTCTCTTTACTACTGTCTGTGTTGATACTAATGGGTCCTGGCTGTTGGCATCCTTTTAAAGGAAAGTTTAATTTAGCTTTTCCATATGATAAATGTAATAGAGTCTGATATATCCTCTGCTCTTGGTGAGATAAACAAATGTGTCAAATTTTTAATCTTGGTTTATTGCCTATCTCAGGGACACCCTCCAACTTTAAAAACTGAATAAAAACTTCCCTCCTTTCTCAAGGCTTGTCTGTTTAGTTATTGATGAAATCCTAATTAGGGGGAAGCCCCAGGAGACGTGCTACTCTGATTTCTTCATTGTTTTTAAATAACATGTGTTACATATTTAACATCAGGAAAGTGAATTCCTTTTAATTTAAAAATAAGGCATTTACCTTCTTTGTAAGCCTTTGGCAAGAAGGAATTTAATGCTCCACTGATCAGTTAAATTACTGAGCTAGGAGCAGACAGTGTTCTCAAAGGGGAGGAAGGAAGGTTTACAGAGGAGGTGGGAGGCAATCTTATTCTGGTATGAAAAACTTTCTTTCCTTGGTATAAGTCTCGAAGGGAGTGAGGTGATTGGAGTAGAAGGCAATGTAGGATTCAGTTTCCTGATTCTTAAAATATGCTTTCTGGTGTAACAGGCAGAGCTGGGTCAAGAGAAGTTGGATGATTAATTATGATATAGAATAAGGGTTTTACTGGAGGGATTTTGTAGAAACAGTTTCTGTTTCTATGTCTGGTGCTGGAGCATGAAGTTAGGACATGTGCCCAGGAGCAAACGATGGACATTAAATAGGTGGGGGAAAGCCATCATGTTTATTCACAGAGATAGGTGGGGATTTTTGGGACGTGGCCCGTTTAGGTCTTTATTACGTCTTTCTTTCTTTTTTTCCCCTATAATTACAGGGCTTATTAAAACCACTGATAAGCTATCTCCTTGAATATTGGAAACACTCTGCAACCCACTTCTAAA
>NW_006408545.1:23279307-23280531 GCF_000296735.1 Chrysochloris asiatica
TAGCGACCCTGTACAGGGTTTCCGAGGGTGTAAATCTTTACGGGAGTAGAAAGCCTCATCTTTCTCCCGCGGAGCGGCTGGTAGTTTCGAACCGCTGGCCTTAAGGTTCGCAGCCCGATTCGTAACCACTATGCTACCAGAGCTCCATATATATATATTCCTTGTTGTGAATTCCTAACATGTGGGGAACCATCGTTAGGATGCAGGTTGAGTCTTAATTACAATAATAACTCTGAGTACATATCTGTTCTACTACATAATTTGCCAAGAATATTGTGTCCTAATTTGTACAATTTAAGATGATTTTATGTCTATTTTATAACCCTGATAGGATAATACGATAACTAGTCCCACGGGAACCAGACATTGAACTTATTTAGATATGGTTTTTTCTTTCTCAGTCTTTTTTTCTCTTTCTTTTCCCCTCTTCCTCTTTTCCTCCCTTGCTCTTTTAAGATGGAGGGCAATGAGAGAGGAATAGTTCTTTCTTCACACCTTTGCCAATCCTAAAGTTGAGGGAAAGTGTTAATCATGGCAGGATAAGGAATTTTGACTAGATAAAAAAGGCGAGAGAGTTGTTATATTTTAGCTTATCTTATTGCTGTGCTTTTGTTATCTTAGAGTATCCAACTTTCAGCTCCTTGTTGTTTTGAAGAGGAGTGCAATTGACTTTTTTAATTTTAAATGTTTTATTGTGAATTATGTGATAGTTTACATGGGAGAACATTAGTTTTACATTCATCCTATCGAATATCGTTTCATTGCCATGGTTACAATCCCCTCCATGCATCATCAACCAACCAAAGGGTATACACTAGAAGCCTGTCCCCGGTTGTCAGCACACAGCCCCTCTCCCTCTCTGTGTCTAAAGTCCCCAGCTGCTCCATCTTTCCACGTCATCATCTCTGCCTCCATCTCTGATGTCACTGCTTCTCTAGGTAGGGTCCTGCTCTCCGCTTTTCTCCCTTCATGGTTCCAGGGACCTCTGCTCCTAGACTGCAAAGTAAATCACTCCCTTCCTTGCTACAAAACGTCTACTTTTACATTTCCAACCTTCACAATCAGTCCTGCTAACAATTATTCACTATTGCATCACAAGAGACCTATCCGCATTTCCTTTCATTAGCCCTGCCTAGACAGATTGGATACTACTCAGTGGAGATTCTACCTTCCTCCATGCCCTCTGGATCTAGGTTCCCTCTTGAAAGCTTATAAGCCAGTCAC
>NW_006408545.1:23281994-23286402 GCF_000296735.1 Chrysochloris asiatica
TGAGCGATAGTTTATATGGAAGAACATTGGCTTTACACCATTGTTTCATTACATTCTCCGTGCATCATCTTTCAACAGTATTTGCTTCCATTCCCTCTGTCTGTTTGTTTGTTTGGGGGGATATACACAAAAACACTCAGGAATACATAGTAATTTAAACAACCAAAGGGCACATTCTGTAAGCCTGCCTCCTGGTCACCAGCACTCAGTCCCTCTCTTTCCATGAATTTAGAGTCCTCAACTGCTTCCTCTCTCCGTGTCCCCATCTCTTCCTCCATCTCTGGTGTTGCTGCTTCTCTGGATAAGGTCCCACATTCCCCTTGTGTTCTTCTTCCTTGTTGGTCCTTGGGTCCTTTGTTTCTGGACTGTAAGATTAACTACTGTTCTGTTTTTGTTACAAAAATTCTACCGTTTCAGTTGTGACAGTCACAATTAGTCATGATAATAACTACTCACTATTGAATCATAAGAATCTTATCCCCATCTCTTTCACCAGACCCATCTAGAGAAGATGAAAACTATGCAGTGGGGACTCTTTCTTACCCATACACTCTTAAACTAAACTCCCTCTTGAAACCTTGTAAGCCAGTCACTTTGTGCTTTTATTGCCTCCTCATTTTAGGTAGCCAAAGTCTAAGTTGTCCATCCTTATGTACCCTGTATACAGAGGAGATAACATTTTTATCTTCGTCTAGTTGAGTTCTGATTATCAAACCATCAAGGCTAGGTCAGATGGGTACTACATGCAAGTTTGGGTGTTCTTGTGCATCTCCCCTCACTTTATATCAGCTGGATATTTCACTCTCAGCTCTAATCATCTGTGGATATATCATTGTCCATGGACTCAGGAGTCCCCAGGTCTTACTACACTCTGGACCAACCAGCCCTTCCTCTTCTCTCTCTCATCTCCAGGTCGACAGGAGTCTATGGAACATGCTTGAACTCAGCCCATTTCTTCATTGCTGCCTTTCCCCATCTTCCAATCACCAGTAGACCAAGGTGGTCATCAGCAATCTTACATACCTGCTCATGTGTTCCCTTTGAGTTTCAGTCTTGGAGGGGGATTTGTCTTGAAGGGACTTGATTACTATTACTTCTTTTTTAAGGAGGAATACACACACACACACACACACACGTATCTATACGACATTTGCAATGGAAAAGCACTCTAGATGGCTCCAATGTATAATATACCCTTATCACTAGAATATGTTGTATCCTATTCTTTGCATAAAAGTGAATATAGGAAGGCAGAGCAGGCAGACATTTGGAAGTAGGGAAGGAATGGAATATTTTCTCTCCTTTAACCAGAAAAACTTCTAGCTTACACAGAAAACCCAGGAGCTAATGCCAAACATTATGTTATCATCATTAACATTCAAGTATTGGATCAATAGTGAGTTTTTGTTTACTTTTTTTGTTATATTATTTTTTTAGGTTTGACTGAGACATTTTCCTTGTATGAATAAAGGAAGTTATTGGGAATAAGAGGAGCATCTGTCCCATAAATCACCATTTTTTCCTATTGATTGTCATTAATTTGCAAACATGTCTAGTAAGTGTGTATAGGGTTTACCAGGATGTGGACTTGTAGTCAAATACAATCTCTTTCTAAAAACCAAATGAAGAGTCGTTTTTTAGGGTCTGAAAACCTTATAGTAATAAAAGTTGCATAAAGGAGTCCTGGTGTGGCACTGTGGGTTAATGCACCAGACTGCAAAGCCATTTGAACTGCAAGGTTCAAGCTCACCAGCTGCTCCTCAGAAACCCTATTCATGTTATCCAACATGAATCTTAGACCTTCTTCAGATTTTTTAAAATCCTTTTTTGTGTTTGCTCTTCTTTCTAAGTAGTGTTGAGAGATTTATCTTCTAGCTCACTAGTTCTGGCTTCTATCTCTTCAATTCTGCTCCTTTGCATTTTCAGTGTATTGTCCATTTCTGATATTCTATTATTAATCGCTTGGACCTCTTTCTGTAGGTTTTGAATTGTTTCCAATGCTGTGTTTATCTTATTTGATTGTTCCTGTGGTGCTTTCCTGACTTCTTCCTTATTGTTGTCAACTCCATTATATAGTGTTTTGATACATTTTATAATCATTTTTCTGAATTCCTTCTCAGGCATTTCTAAAGCCTGCCCGTCTTCCAGTATGGAGTGTAAGTCTCCTTCCAGCTCATTTGCCTCAGTCACTTTATCTCGTTTCTGAACATGTGCAGATATGGTCATCTGCTTCTGTTTTTTGGGCATATTCAGGAGTTATCTGTGGCCTTAATACTTAGATGGGTGTGTATTTTGGTATTTTTTTCTGCCTTCTGATTGCCTCCAGGTAGATGTGATCAGGAAATGGGCTTCCCTTTTCACTCTTCTTCTTGAGAAATTTCAAGATGACACTGTTTGTCGTTGTGATGTAATTTAGGATTTACTTTTCGGCCTATTTCCTTTTTTGTCTGCCTATCCCACTCCACAATCCCGGTTCATGCCTTTTTTCTAGTGATAAATAGTTCAGGGCCAGCTGTGGCCGTTTGGTTTTAAGTGGAAACTGTCTCTTTAAATTTCGAGGAGATCTGTGCACATGCATAGTAGAACCTTCCGAGGGTGGGGCTTGGGTGTCCACTAGCTCAGGCACCCCTATAGTCACCCAAATAGAGGTGTGCAGACAGCAAGGGATCAATGAACAGATATCAAAAGAAAAGAATGTGTACACCTTTATCTCTGCGGTTCTGTCAGGCATCGTGGCTGTTCTGATCCTTCCCCTGCTTGGTCTTACCCAAGATGACAGCTCCTGGAGCAGCTGAGAATATTGAA
This sequence comes from Chrysochloris asiatica, assembly GCF_000296735.1. Classification (NCBI taxonomy): domain Eukaryota; kingdom Metazoa; phylum Chordata; class Mammalia; order Afrosoricida; family Chrysochloridae; genus Chrysochloris; species Chrysochloris asiatica. The sequence goes on from NW_006408545.1 coordinate 23,284,800, forward strand.
TTAGAAAACAATGGATTTCTTGCTTCTGCTACAAATCCCCCTAGCTATAAGCCTTCCAACCTTCTAAATATTCCGTTATACATGGTTCAGAGTTCTTGGACCATCCCCTGAGCCCGCTTGGTCTGGTATTCTGTGATGTTGCTGACGGAACTCCTTACTGCACTTCCACCTGATCTGCCATCTTGTTTGTTCTCTGGAATTGGGAAGGAATTTTTGATGTAAGGATGTCCAGGGGGCTTTCATTGGCCTTAATTTCATAATCTGTAGAATGGGAATAATGATACTTTGGATCATTGTGATGATTAATGAAATGCATACATACATGCTTCTCATGATGCCTAGCACCCAGGGTACACTAAATTCTAAGCAGTTGCAAAGTTCTCAGTACTTTCCGCTGTTGCTCTTGTTCCCTAATTATCATGATCTTTGTAAATGGTTTCTATCCGTTTGTTCACTGCCAATCTCTTTGCAATTTATCATTCATGAGGAAAACATGCCACCTTTTCCATAAAGTCCAACCTCTAATTGAGGAGTTTGATTTTTCATAATCTGGCTCTAAGCACCCATTTCTTGTTTCATCTCCCACCTTATCATCCCCACTGACCCTGGCTCTGTCTAAGATAGCTTCATCGATGTTCAGAGACGTACCACATTCATTTAGCAAAATGTGGCTGCCTCTTAGTTATGCACCAGGGGCACTACTAACAAACCCAACCCATTCCATAGAGTCAATTTTGACTCATTGTGACCCTTTGTAAGGTTCCTAAGACTGCAAAACTTTACAGGAGCAGAGTCTCCTCTTTCTCCTTCAGAGTGGCTGGTGGATTAATAGCCCCATGCTTAACCCACAGTGCCACCAGGGCTCCTTAGGTGTGGTACTACCTGCTGTAAATACAACCATAAAAATTACAGTTCCCAGATCTTTAGGAGACAGTGTATTAGTTGGGAGAGATCTCTGTAAGGAATAATTATGATGCATGTGATAGGGATTTTGGATGTACCTGCAATCTCCAATAGGGAAAATGAAGAAGGGGATCAGTTCTTCTTAGATGGTGTTGGGGTTGAGGGATGGCACCAACAAAAAGTCATCCTAACACGTGAACTATGCTCTGCATTAACCATAGTCTCTTTTGACTCCATTTCTTTGCTCATGTTATTCCTTTAATTTGGAATACTATTTCCCCTTTCTCTTTCATCTTGTTATAAATCTTGTTGTTGTTAAGTGCCATCGAGTCGATTCCAACCCATAGTGACTCTGCATAGGGTTTCCAAGGCTGTAAATCTTTACAGGAGCAGAAAGCCTCATCTTTGTCCTGTGGAAGCACTGGTAGTTTTGAATTTGTGACCTTGAGGTTAGCAGCCCGATTTGTAACCACTATGCTACCAGAGCTCCTTGTTATAAATCTTAGTCTTAAAAGGTGACTCACATATTCTTTCCACTGAGAAACATGTCCTGTAGTATTGGGAGCTGCTGTAAGTCACTCTATTCATGTTTGGGGTATTAGTAATACTGCTTGTTGTAAACTCCTTGAGGACAGGAACTATATTTTAGTAGGAGCTTTGTCCACAGTAGGTTCTTTTTTTTTTTCTTAAATGTTTTATT
>NW_006408545.1:23287357-23319644 GCF_000296735.1 Chrysochloris asiatica
CACTCTAGTCCTCTGTGGCTATGTCACTGACTCTGGGCCCAAGAGTCCCCAGGTCTTGCCACACTGCTGGCCAACCAGGTCTTCACCCAGGGTCACAGAAGTCTATTGAACATTGTAGGGCTTAGCTTCCACAGTAGGTTCTTTATAATGTTTTTGAATGCCTACTAAGACATCATCTACCACCTAACTCCTACATGTCTAATACAACCTTTCTAAGATAGAGTAATAGAAAAATCAAACTCAGTTATTTGTTATATAACTCAAATATCTTGGTTGGAGATAATGGCATAGTCATTACTACAGGACCAAGGGAAAACAAGTCTCCACCCTTCCTGGTAATTGCTTCAGGTTTTAGTCCTCTATTTGTAGAAGGCTATTTCTCTTCCGAGGGTGGGGCTGGGGTGCCCACTAGCTCCGGCACCCCTATAGTCACCAGTATGGAGGTGCACAGACAGCAAGGGACCAATGAACATCTATCAAAAGAAATGTCCACACCCTTATCTCAGCAGTTCTGCCAGGCGCCTGTGGCCACTCTGATTCTTCCCCCGTGTGGTCTCACCCAAGATGGCGGCTCCTGGAGCAGCCGAGCGTCCTGGACTAGAAAGCAATAGATTTCTTGCTTCTGCCACAAATTCCCCCAGCTGCAAGCCTTCCAACCTTCTAAATGTTCCTTTATATGTGGTTCAGAGTTCTGGGACTATCCCCTGAGGCTGCTTGGTCGGGTATTCTGTGCTGTTGTTGGCGGAGTTCTTTGCTACAGGTCCACCCAATCCGCCATCTTGTTTGTTCTTCTGTTCAACCTCTTTAATGGTTATTTTCTTATCTTTCATGATATCAGGGAAGTTTCCTTTAAGCAACTCTTTGATACTTTTCTCTGGTTTTTTATTGTGTCTTTCTGTTCAGTCACCTGTAAATTATTCCTTTTTATGGTGCCCCACATAAATCTCAGGCTTTCTTCTGAAAATTTCATTCTTTTTTTAGATTTTTAACTTGCTGGTATTGAGAGATTTATCTTCAAGTTCATAAACTCAGGCTCCCATTGATTTAAATCTACTTCTTTACCTTTCAATGTATTGTCCATTTCTGAGATGTTAGTAGTAATCTTTTGTATTTCTCTTTTCAAGTTTTGTACTGTTTCAAAATTTGCATATATTTTGTCAGTTTGTTCTTTTAGTGTTCTCCTAAAATCTTCTTAAGTTCTGTGTTCTCCTTGTTTTTCTCAATCTTTCTGTCAATCAGCTGAAGGTACCTAAATATCATTCTTTTGAATTATTTCTCAGGTAGTTCCATTACCTCTTCTTCCTCAAAACATTATCTGGCTCTTCGTCTTGCCCATTTGTTGGAGCCACTCTCTCTCTCTTTTATTGCAACACCCTCCATGGAACAACAATTATTCATTCCACCCACCATCCCATCCTTTCTCAGCTTTGTCCTTAGGTACATGTTATCCTTTTGATTTTTAATGATTGACCATTCCATCATCCATAGTGAGCATATATTACTAGTGTTGTTGTTCCCCTATATATCTATGTATTGCTTGGCTGAAAGTTGGGCCACAAGGGTGAGTTCCTTTCCAGACCTGAAGGGTGGTTAGGGGCCATAGTTTCAGATTCCACCAGTCTCTTTCAGGCCAGTAAGCCTGGTCTTTTAAAAATAATTTTGCATCTTATTCCACAAAAGCTGTTGCTCTATCTGGAATCTTCTAATGCGATCCCTTTCAGAGCAGATGGCAGTGGTAGCTGGGTACTGTCTAGTTCTTCTGGTCTTCTGGTCAGCTAAAATCTTCTAGTATCTCTGTGAGTTGGAAACAACTTGAGGGTACCTAACAACATTATATTTGAATGTACTTGATGACTGTTTGTTGGTGTGTTCTTAGGTACTCACATGTTGGGTGTGATTAGAGAATAGAAGTGTGTACACCATTTTCTATTTACCATTTGTACAGCTCAGGTTAGGGTAGGTTTGGCTGGTGTTGGCTGATGTCTATCATTGATCAGATGGTATTGGCTCTTGTATAGTGGGTGTTGCTGCAGAGCTGCATGGTCACAATTGCAATCTCCCATCAGGTGGGGCAAGAGGAGAAACAGAGTGAAATCTAAAAAGAACAAACAAGCAAACAATAGTGAAAACAGAATGTAATAAAGGAGAAAAAAGAAACAAAAGTGGACATCAACAAGAAAAAAAGAATATAATAATTTTTTAAAAGAAGAAAATTAAGCGTACAAGAGAAAAATGAGACAGAAAATAAGAAGGGAAATAGCACTTTAAAAATGTTAAGGAAGGGAAGATGAAAAAAGAAAGTGATAGAAAGTAATAAAGAAAAATCAAAAGGAAATAAAAGAAGAGGGTGGAAATGAGAAACAAAGAAAAGAAGAAGAACACAAAAAACAGAAGCAGAAGGCATAAAAATCAAGTGAAGGGAAAGAGGGCAAGAAGGAGAGGAAAGAATAAACAAAAACAATGAAAGGAAAAAAACCCCAAAACAAACCAGTGCAATTGTTGGACCCAGAGAGGATAAAACTCTGGAGGGCTCATTCCAGTGAGAAATTAACCAGGCAGGTGGAGGAATGTGATGGCTGGGTTTCCAGTCCTAGATGGAGTTCCTATAGGTCTAGGCGTTGTCTATGTTCAGGGAACCCAATTAGGAAGCAGCTTTTGGAAGCCCTTCAGGTTGTTAGTTTCAGTGTCTGTCAGAAGCAGAGGGAGCTGGGGGGCAGGTTGGCTGGTTATGAAGCTTCCTGCTAGTCTACTTATGGCCTGGAGGCTCTATGGGTCTGTAGATCTGGAGCAGAGCCTGCCTGAATCCAGGCACCAAGGTAGCAAAACCAGTGCCTGCCTCACACTGACTCAAATCACTCAGCTCAGGACTCCCTGAGAGCGGGGTCTGCCCTGTGGGTCGATGAGGGTGGGGGCCAGCCTTACCTCTGTAATCCCAGGGAGTGTGGGGAGCAATAAGGAATCTCACCATTTCTGTCACCTGTGTGAATCTACACCATCAGGGAACCATCTGCCTGTCTACAAAGCTGCTTGCAAAAGTTCAAGAAGGCTGTGCCACATCTGGCTAGCAGTTCATTCACCAGTCAGTCTTTCTTTCCTGTCCCTGCTCATCTTCTCTTCCCAGTAGGTATTCAGTTCACTTCTCTAACCTTTCTTCTGCAGCTCAGGGTTTCAGAATTGTTGTCTGTCTCTGTTTCATTTGGTCTCCCGTGTCTCTGTTGTTGTTAGGTGCCACCGAGTCAATTCTGACTCATAGTGACTTTATGCATGACAGAAACACTGTGGGTCCTGAGCTATCCTCACAATCTTTGTTAAACTTGAGCCCATTACTGTTGCCACTGTGCCAATCCATCTCATTGGGGGTCTTTCTCTTTTTCTCTGATCCTCCACTCTAACTAGCATGATGTCCTTCTACAGGGATTGGTTCCCTACTGTAATATCTTTGAAGTACGAGAGATGTAGTCTCAACATTTGGCTTCCAAGGACCATTCTGGCTGTACTTCTTCCAACAAAGATTTGTTTGTTCTTCTAGCAGTCCATGGTACTTTTAATATTATTCTTCAACACCATAACTCAAATGCATCAATTCTTGAACATCTTAAAGAGGTCTTGTGCAGGAGATTTGCTTAATGCAATATGTTATTTGATTTATTGACTGCTCCTTCCATGAATGTTGATTGTGAATCCAAGAAAAATTAAATTTTTGACAACTTCAATATTTTCTCCATTTGTCATGATGCCATTTATTGCTCCATTGTTCTTTCTTTGTTGTAAAAAGTCTGTATATCATGTCTGCCTAGTCTTCCATCTTGCTGCAAATCTCAGTGTTTTTTTTTAACAGGTTATATGGAGCATACAGTCCTGGTGTGGTGCTCTAGGATAAGTACTGGACTGCTAATCACAAGGTTGGTGGTTCAAACCCATCCACCATCCTTGGAAACCCTATAGAAGGTTGCTATGAGTCGAAGTCGACTCGATAGCACTTAACAACAACATTTGAGACATTGGTGGCTTAGTGATAGAATTCTCCTCTTCCATGTGGGAGACACAGATTGAATCTTGCACAATGTACCTCATGCACAGCTATAATTCATCTGGCATTGGAGGTTTATGTGTTGCTATGATATTACAGGTTTCACTGGAGCTTCCAGACTAAGATGGACTAGGAAGAAGATTCTGATGACCTATTTCCAAAAATCAGTCAATAAAAGCTCTATGTATCATAATGGTCTGATCTGTAAGTGGCCATGAAAATGGTGCAGGATGAGGTATCATTTCATTTTGTTTTGTGTGGGGCCTCCATGATCCAGGGACTGACAGGACAGTGGCTAACAGTAACAAAAGCAGACTGTGGAATGAGTGATGTTAAATGAGACAGTTAACACATGATTGAAGCACTCATGCTAGAATCTGTATTCATCTTTCTCCTGCTAAATATAATAAGTTCCCTCTATATTCAGAATCTCTCCTTCCTCATTGCAGCATGGAATAGAAGGGAGTATATTAGAATTACAAAGAATCAAACCCCGTAATTTATTAGGTTTAAAAGATGAGTAAGTTATGATTTTATATTACAGAACTTTCAGCAAAAGAGCAGTTTCAGGGTTGCTTAATTCGGTGAGTCTATCGTGTCATCAGAAATTCAGTGTCCATGATTTAACTTTATCTTCTTCAGCAAGCTGGCCTAGCTTCCCTTGCAATAATAGTAAGATCATTTCACAGTTTCTTGTGGGGGCAACAATAAATATGAGCAGAAATGGGATCTTACTGTCCAGACCTGGGTTGCTGCCCCTTCCTAACCTCTTTATTTATTACTAAGATTGGCAAAAATGAACCCAAATCAGCTTCTGGAACTGGAATTTGCCTTTCTTATGGTTTTAGGGACAGTGTTTTGTTCTGTTTTTTAAAACTAGTAAGTTATTGTTTTATTAATAAGCTAACAAGTACAAAAATAGGCTTTCATCAGCAAACAAACAAACAAACAAAAAATGATGGCAATGGTTGAGAACATTCTAATGTTGTTTTTTGTTGTTTGCTTCTTGGCTTCCCATACTTAAAAGAAAATGCTGGCTTCTATTGAAAGGCTGTGAGAACAACAGCCTTAATTAGGTACTAATATTTTGTTTTCAGTTTATACTTCCTAGCAGTGAAAACCTAACAAGAGGAAGTTGATAGCGATGGTGAATGTGCCAGAACAAAAACAAATGCTATTACCTGAAAGGAAAGTTTCTGATCCTACAAACCTAACTGCTTTTATTCTTTTAGTTTCCAAAGTCCATAAAAATGCTTCTAAACAAAATTAACTTTTAAGTCCATAAAAATGTGATTTATCATTTGCAACATGACATTTATATTATCTTTCTTTGGTCCTGGAAAGGGGAAACTGAGAGAAAGGTGTGAAGACATCCTAGTCTTTGAAGGTGACTGATGATGTAGCATATTGTTCCTTATATTCCTGAAATCAAAGTATTCAGTGGTAGTCACTCAAATCTAATTAGCACAGGAAATTAAATCCAATTTAACTTATAATTGAATTCATAAAAGTATTTTTAAATGCTGACATCAGCAATCAAATAAAATGTACATCATCAAATAGAATTAAAGATTGAATTTTACAGTAAAATTGAATCTCAACAGTGATTCAACTGTATCATTTTAGGTGATGTTATATGTGTACGTGCGTAAATGAGTTTTACATTGCTGTATATCTTGTTCAATATATTTTTGGAATAAGTTTATTGTAAATAAATATGATAATATTTATTGTTATATTTCCAAATCCATGTTCATGTTCTTGTTTAACAATTGCAAAAGGTATTTTTTTGTTGCTGTTAAAATTTAATATGGCTGCACACTGTTTTACACAGTGAAGAGAATTTTAATGAAACAGTAAGCAAATGTTAATATATATTTGAAAGCCTGTTTCCAATTTATAAAAATTAAGATGCTTTCTTTTTCACTTTGTATCCTGCAAAAAAAGAAAGATATAAGACTTTAAAGGGAAATGAGTAAATAGTTTGTAGTGGGATTATGTCTTGGGGCAGTTTTATATACACAGTAAGTAGGCATCCTATGTTCATAATGAGTCATTTGTTATCTTGGTTGTATGTTTTACAAAGTTTTGTGCTACGTTAAACTGAATACTCATATGGAGGACTGACTAACTAGTGACTATGTGTGGATTCATGTTAGAAGCGTCAGAATAAGTCATTTTAGTCTGCTGATTTTACAAATTTTATTGTGGGAGAAAAATGGAGATAGGAAGGGTAAAAGAGAGAAGAATGTTTTTTTTTTTTTTTAAATTAGCTAAGTAATTACCTTAACCCTCAGTTTTATGTTACCTGCACAAATGCAGATATCGGCTACTAAAAAAAGGGTAAATGCCAATCAATGGATACATCAGCAAAGACATGTTTCAAATGTTCATGGTTGTGGTGGGTGGCAAGCATTAATTAGCTACTTCACTGAGGACTCAGGGACAGAGAAACAGTATGAGCAATAGAGCCACCAGTGACTTCTGTGGTGCCGAGAAGTGGGCTTTGTGTTTCCCATTAAATAATTAGAGCACAGTGTAAGACAACATAAAATTTCATGTAGCAGTGCACTTAAGTGGTGAGTGGTATAATCTTGAGCTCAGGCGGCAGCAGTAAGAAGAGTGGGAAGCAGCTGGACTGAAAGGGTTTATGGATGCAGGCCCACTAGTGTCCTTGTTGTTTTGATTTCTGTGGTCTAAGGGACAAACTCCCATGGTTGTGGAGTCAGTTCTGACTCATAGCGACCCTGTAAATCTTTACGGGGGCAGAAAGTCTCATCTTTCTCCCATGGAACAGCTGGTAGTTTCAAACTGCTGACCTTAAGGTTCACAGCCTGATTTGTAACCACTACACTACCAGAGCTCCTTAGAATCCTTTTAGTACCGCATATTGAGGTTTGAATTTTTTCTTCAGTTCTCTCAGCTTGAGAAATGCTGAGTGTGTTCTTCCTTCCTAGTCTGTCTTAATCTGGCAGTTGTGTTAAAACATGCTGCCATGGATGAACCTGATGAATTTTAGATACTGATGGCATAGCTTCCAACATCACAACAACATGCCAGCCATCAGGGTATGACAAAGTGACAGATGGGTTAAGTGCGGTTGAATCAGCTCTGACTCATAGTGACCCTGTATAGGGTTTCTGAGGAACTTTGTAGTTTGCAGTCCAGTGCTTATTCTACAGTGACACACCAGGAGTCCAGGTGGGGGGTAGGTGTATATATTGTTGTTGTTGTTAGGTGTTGTCAAGTAGGTACTGACTCATAGCGATCATATGCACAACACAACAAAACACTGTCTGCTCCTGTACCATTCTCACAAGCACTGCTACACTTAAATCCATTGCTGCTGCCACTGGGCTAATCCATATCATTGGGGGATCTTCCTCTTTTTCACTGACCTTCAACTTAATCAAGCATTATTCCCTTCTTCAGAGAGTGGTCCCTCCTGATGGTATGTCTGAAGTATGAGAGACACAGTCTGGCCATCCTGTCTTCTAAGAAGCACTCTGGCTGTACTTCTTCTAACACAGATTTGTTTGTTCTTCTAGCACTTCATGATACTTTTAATATTCTTCTCAAACACCATAAGCCAAATGTATCAATTCTTCTAAGTTTTCTTTATTCATTGTCCAACTTCCACATGCTTATGAAGATATTGAAAATACCATGGTTTAGGTCAAATGCACTGTAGTCTTCAAACAGACATCTTTGCTTTTGAACATTCTTAAGAGGTCTTCTGCAGCATATTTGTTAATGCAATACATCATTTGATTTCTTGACTGCTCATTCCATGAGTGTGATTGGTTGATGCAGGCAAAATGAAGTTGTTGACAACTTCAGTCTTTATATGGATGTTGTTTATTGATCCAGTTGTGAGGATTTTTTGTTTTCTTTATATTGAGGTGCAACACATACTGAAAGCTGTGGTCTTCGATCTTTATCAGTAAGTATTAAGTCCTCTTAGCTTTCAGCTAGTAAGGTTGTATCATCTGCATATCGCAGGTTGTTAATTAGTCTTCCTCTAATCTTGATGCCACGATCTTCTCCATAAAATCCATTTATATTGTTAGGAGGGAGCACAGTATCTCTAAAGGATAATCACTAGACTTCAAAGCACAAGGTCAACAATTCAAATCCACCAGCAGCTCTGTGGGGGGTGGGGTGGGGGGATAAGGCTTTATCCTCCAGCAAAGATTTACAGTCTGGGAAATAAAAGGTTACTATGAGATGGAGCTGACTTGAGTGCACTTAAACAACAATAACACATTGTTATGAACATGAAATTGTGAAGAAGGGAAGCAAATTTATATACTTCAACTAAGTATTGAACAAGGTTTTTCAAATCGGTAGTATGAAAAAGAGACAGAGCTTGGTAGATGACCAAGAAACAAATTGTGAAAGTCCATTGACTGTGAGATCAGAAGAGGACTTTGAAAAGCTATGTTGTATTTCTCCTTTCCTAAGATATCAGAAGAAAGATGACATTTAAAAGTTCTTCTGTTGTAACCACAATACAGTGCAGTTCTAAGTGCCATCGGTTCAGCCTCATAGTGACTGTGGGTCGGGTTTTGAGGCTGTAAATCTTTGCTGGAGCAGAAACCCTCAGTTTTCTCCTGAGGAGTGACTGGTAAGCTTGAACTGCCAACCTTATGGTTTGCAGAACAGTGCTTATTCTCTAGAACCACCATGCTCCATACAAAACAATATTGTTACTGTTGTTAAGTGCCATTGAGTTGATTCCCATCCATAGTGACCCTGTACAGGGTTTCTAGGAGCAGCTGGTGAGCTGGAACCATCGACCTTGCAGTTCAAACTGACTTTGCTGTCTAGCACATTAACCCACAGTTATACCATACTGTGGGTTAATGTGCTAGACACCATAAAAACCCAGACACCACACAAACCAATATAGAGAATTTCAAGGAAAATGCTGCTAAGAGACGGAAAGAAAAGGGCAATGTCACAGTATGTAGCTTTATCCCTTGGTTGGTTGCATGCTGTCAAATTGGTTCTGACTAATAGTGACGCTGCTTAGGGTTTCTGAGGCTGTAAATCTTTACGGAGGCAGAAAACCTCATCTTTCTCCCACGGAACCACTGGTAGTTTCAAACTGCTGACCCTGAAGTTAGCAGCCCAATTTGTAACCACTACGCTACCAGAGCTAGGGGATGAAAAAAGATCTAGTAGGAAGAAGAACCAAAAAAGGGAGTTATCTTTGAAAAACGAAGTAAATGATGTTGATTACTTATATTTTAGGAATTAAAAAGAAATAGCACTTTCTACTGACACTGATTATTTCTAAGAAGTTGTGTCTAATGAAAAATGTATCTAAAATTGAGAAAAACTATGACTCTTGAAGGTGTGTATTAGAGAAAAAGTAATTTGGATTAAATTGATCAGACTAATCAATATGGATTACATCTCAATGTCAAGAAAACAAAAATCCTCACGACTGGACCAATAAACAACATTCGTATCAACAGAGAAAAGATTGAAATTGTCAAGGACTTCATTCTTCTTGGATCAACTATCAACACTCGCGGAAGCAGCAGTCAAGAGATCAGACGATGTATTGCATTGGGCAAATCTGTTGCACAGGAACTTTTTAAAGTATTGAAGAGCAGAGATGTTAGCTTGAGGACTAAGGTGCGCCTGACCCAGGCCATGGTGGTTTCAATAGCCTCATATGGTTGCGAAAGCTGGACAGTGAATGAGGAAGATCGTAGAAGAATTGCTGCCTTTGAGTTGTGGTGTTGGAGGAGAATACCAGCCATGGACTGCCAAAAGAACCAATAGATCTGTTTTGGAAGAAGTGCAGCTAGAATGCTCCTTGAAGGCCAGGATGGCTAAGCTTCGTCTCTCATACTTTGGACATATTATCCGGAGGAAACAGTCACTGGAGAAGGATGTCATGCTGGGTAAGGTGGAGTGTCAGAGAAAAAGAGGAAGACCCCTAACGAGATGGATTGGCCAGGTGGCATCATTGATGGCGTCAAGTGTGGCAGCGGTAGTGAGGTTGGCCCAGGATCGGACATTATTTCGTTCTGCTGTGCATGGGGTCGCTATGAGTCGGTTCTGACTCGATGGCACCTGACAACAACACAATCTTATTTCTAAGGAGTTCTGATAGCGTAGTGGTTACGAATTGGGCTGTGAACCTTAAAGTCAGCAGTTGTAAACACCAGCTCTTCTGCAGGAGAAAGATGAGGCTTTCTGCTCCTGTAAAGATTTACAGTAGCCTCGGAAACCCTGTACAGTGTTGCTGTGAGTTGGAACTGACTTCACAGCACACAACAACAACAACAACAGCAACAATCTTATTTCTTGGGCTCCTGTCATGATGCTGTAAGAGCAGCACTGGACTTTGAACCACAAGGTCATCAGTTCAAGTTCAGCAGCTGCTCTTTGGAAACCCTATACAGGATCATTATGAGTCGGAGCCTACTTCAGGGTACTTAACAATATCACAACCTTATCTCTTAATAAGATAGGATAATGAAATGATTAGGGCAGATATAATTTATAATGATTTTAGCAAGAATTCTGGCTATCAAGAATAATGACTCTCCAACTTATTGCACACATGGGTTAATAGTTCAGGACAAAAGATTTAAGTAAATGCCTGCTTTTTACAATCTTTAGCAACTGCTTACAACTTCTCATTGTATGCAGAGACAGAGCTGCAAAGAGAGAAATTATTTTTGTTAAAACCTAGCTTCTGCTCTGTAGGGGGTTTGTAATCTAAAGGGTGGGAGGTTTACATAAATAAGTATCAATACAAGGTTACATATACTAAGCTTCATTTGTATGCTCAAATAGTATTTGTTGTTGTTGTGTGCCATCAAGTCAGTTCCAACCCACAGAGACCCTGTATAGTGCTTGCAAGGAATGGCTGGTGACCTTGCAGTTCAAACCAACTTTGCAGTCCAGTGCATTAACCCTCAGTGCCACACATCAAAGAATATAGGCATCTTAAATTTAATTTTTTTAAAGGAATTAAAATAGAGATTTTCATGGTGTGGTGCTGTAGGATCAGCCCTGGACTGCTAATCAGAAGCTTGGCTGTTCAAACCGACCAGCTGCTACTCAGAAACCCTATGTTGTTGTTCAGTGCCGTCTAGTCAGTTCCAATACATAGTGACCCTATATAGGGTTTCTGAGGCGTGGCTGGTGAACTTGAACTGCTGACCTTGTGGTTCAAATGACTTTCCAGTCAAGCACATTAACTCACAGTGCCACACCAGGGCTCTAAGCCCTATACAGGGTCACTATGAGTTGGAGTCTACTTGACGGCACTTAACAACAACAAGAAAAAAATAAAGGATCACATTCATTGATTTTTGAAAATAACTACAATTATTCTAGAAATATGGATTTAAAAATTCAATAGCTTGAGTAATGAAAACACATGATACTTGGAAAGTATTGGGTGGTGGCGGCACACTTCAGTTTCTACTATACATTTTTCAAAGTTTAATGGGCAATCACATGAAATCTTGTTAAAATGCACATTCTGATTCAGTAGTTGTGGGGGTAATTAAAAATGGACCAATAAACAACATTCTTATCAATGGAGAAAAGATTGAAGTTGTCAGAAACTTTTATTTTTTGGGGATCAACCATCAACACTCATGGAAGCAGCAGTCAAGAGATCAAATGCTGTATTATTGCATTAGGTAAATCTACTGCACAAGACCTTTTTAAGGTGTTGAAGAACAAAGATGTTAGCTTGAGGACTAAGGTGCACCTGACCCAAACCATGGTATTTTTAATAACCTCATATGCATGTGAAAGCTGGACAGTGAATAATGAAGACCATAGAAGAATTGATGCTTTTGAGTTATGGTGTTGGAGGAGAATATTGAAAGTGTCATGGGCTGCCAAAAGAACCAATAGATTTGTGTTGGAAGAAGTGCAGCCTCAATGATCCTTGGAGGCCAGGATGGCCAAACTTCGTCTGTTATGCTTTGGACATATTGTCAGGAGGGACCAGCCACTGGAAAAGGATATCATGCTTGGTAAGGTAGAGGAGGGTTAGAGAGAAAGAGGAAGACCCCCAGCGAGATGGATTGGCAAAGTGGCAGCATCAATGGGCTCAAATGTGGCAGCAACAGTGAGGTTGGCTCAGGATCGGGCAGTATTTTGTTCTGCTGTGCATGAGGTCACTATGAGTTGGGACTGAACTTGATGGCACCTAACAACAGCAACTACGATGGCTCTGCTACTTCTTTATACCTAACTGTTTGCCATTTCCTCACTAAGGACAATCTGGAAAACATGAGGGAACAGTTTTGCTTGTTTTGAATGATATAAATGAAAATTTTCATGCAGCCAGTGCTACCAAGTTAAGCAGAAACAATGAGATTATTTTTTTAATTGGAGTTTTGAAATTTCAAGAAGACACAATGAGAAAAAAAGTAGTGTTATACAGGGTAATGGTTCAAAATTAACTATATGAAATTGTTGTTGTTATGTGGCAATGAGTTGGTTCTGGCTCAGTGACCCTGTGCACATTAGAAGGAAACACTGCCTAGTCCTGTGCAATCCCCACAATTGCTGCTATGTTTTAGCCTATTGCTGCTGCCACTGTGCCAATCCATCTTGTTGGGGGGGCGGGGGAGTCTCCTTGATTTTTGCTGACCCTCTATTTTACCAAACATTATATCTACTCTAGAGACTGGTTCCTCATGATAATATAGCCAAAGTATGAGAGATGAAGTCTTGCCATCCTGGATTCTAAGGAGCATTCTGACTGTATTTATTCCAACACAGATTTGTTTGTTCTTCTGGAAGTTCACACTTTTAACATTCTTCTGTGACACTATTGTACAACTTTCACATGTATATGAGACTACTGAAAATATCATGGCTTGGGTCAAGTGTATTGTAGTCCTCAAACTGACTTCTTTGTTTTTGAACAAAAAAGAGGTCTTGTGCAGCAGATTTTCCTATTGCAACATATTGTTTGATTTCTTGACTGCTGCTTTCATGAGTATTGATTGTGGATTCAAGTGAAATGAAGTCTTTGACAACTTCAATTGTTTGTCCATTTATCATGATGTTATTTATTAACCTAGTGGTAAAGATTTTTGTTTTCTTTACATTGAGGTGCAACCCATACTGATGGTTTTGGTATCTGATGTTCATCAAATAGTATTATAAGTCAGCTTAGCTTTCAACAAGCAAGGTTGTATCATCTGCATATTGCAGGTTGTTAATGAGACTATCAATTGCTTATATGCACATTCAAGCTGAAACTGAAGAAAATTCAACAAGTCCGCAAGAACCAAAATATGACCTTGAACATATCCCACTTGACATGTAGTATCTGCTATCCTTAACTGTCCTTTGACTCAACATCTATCCACCAGTCAACTCACTTCCTATGAAGTATTTATCATAGCTGCATATAATATTAAGACTGCTCTCTGTGGCTTATTTAAACCTTGTCACTCTCCTTCCAAGGAACTCTCATAGTGTAGTGGACTATAAGATGGCCTCCTAACCACAGGGCCAGCAGTTTGAATTGATCAACTGTTCCATGGGAGAATGATGAGGCTTTCTCTTCCTGTAAAGATTCACAGACTCAAAATTATTATGAATCAGAACTGACTTGAAAGCACACAACTACCAATCTCCTTCCAGAAATTGACAATAAAGATTACCCAAACCCTATACAGGGTTATTATGGGTTGGAATCGACTCGACAGCACTTAACAACAACAACAACAACAACAATGCATGATTACCTAAATTTAACTGAACAATTTTTAACTACTCCAAAAGATATTTGTCTTCCAGCTCGCTAGTTCTGGCTTCCATCTCTTCTAATCTGCCCCTTTCCCCTTTCAGCATATTGTCCATTTCTGATATCTTATTATTGATCATCTGGACATCTTTTTGCAAGTTTTGATTTGTTTCCAATGCTGTATCAATCTTATTTGATTGCTCCTGTCGTACTTTCCTTACTTCTTCCTTGTTTTCCTCCACCCATTTTAGGAGCATTTGAATTTGTTTCCATATCATTCTTCTCAATTTCCTCTCAGGCATATCAAGAACCTGCTCTTCCTCCTCTATAAAGCCTTTGTCTGTCTCCAGCTCATTTGCATCAGCTACTCTTTTCTGTTTTTGGACATGTTTCAATAAGGTTCGTTGCTTCTTGTTAGTCAATATTATTATTATTATTAAGTTTAAGTGAACAGTTGAACATTGGTTGTTTGATTACTGGGTGTCTCCTAGTGAATATCATCAGGAGATATGCTTCCTTTATCGACTGTAATGCTTAGCAGGTGTTGTTGGGTGGAATATTGTGGGGTATGCTTATAGCTTGGCTATATGGCCACAATTGCTACCTCTTCTTAGGTAACATAGGGAGGAAAAGCTCCCACCTCCAGGAAAGATGTGTGATAAAAAGGACCCAAAGCAGAAGTAATATAAACACATAGACAAAAATCACCACTTTGGAGCAGAAACGAAGCTGTGGTCGACTGTCCCGACCTACACCATCAGTATGTGTGCAATTAGAAGCCTCCAGCAGGGGATAGGGGTGACCCCTCTCTCAGACCCCCTCCTCTAGTCACTACCGTATAGGTGTGCAGGTAGATATTGGGGAGTTAATGGGAGAAAGATCGTCCACTAGTTTTGTCTCTGAAGGCCAGTTAGTTATCTGCATGTGCTCAGCACAAATCCTGGGATGGTTGAGTCCTGTTATGCTGGGGTTTTACAGATTGCTTTGAGTTGGTCCTACACAGGGAGCTCTGGTAGCACAGTGACCACGGATTGCAAGGACAATAGCTGGAAATTCCAAGCTGCTACCTGGGAGAAAGGTGAGCTGTTCTGCCCCAGCTCAGATACACAGCCTCAGAACCCTGCTCAGGCTACTTGTGGCAGAAACCTACTCTGAGCTGCACTCATGCTGGACCTTCAGTTGGGGAGATTTTTTTGGGTCCACGGGTGACATCATAAGTCACCGCCAAGCTCCCTCTCTCTGTACAGTGGGAAATGTGTCCTGCCTGATGTCCGGGCTGAGAAATGAAGTTGGGACAGGGAGAGAGAGAGAGAGAAATGTGTAGTTTCCCACGGCTCTTTCTTTCTTTCCTTCTTTTTTTTTTTTTGCTGAAAGCGCTGCTGTCTGAGCCGGCTGGCTTTAGACCCACCCTGTAAACTCTGCCGGGGTGGGGTAGTCGCTGGCCAGTTCAGTCTCCAGATTCCTAAATTGCCATATTTTCCTTAATATCGTGATTTTTTTTTCACTTGCAAGTGCGGGAAACTGACATCCTAGATCTTCTGGTAGATCCGGAGCTCTGGAGTTGTTCTATGAACGCTTCCCTCTCACCGGAGCGGACTCTACCTGGTATTTGGTGGCTGGAGCGCTAACCGGAAGTCTCCGAAAGATATAAAAAAAACTTCTTTGGCTAATTCTGATTTGGTTCTATTTGCTGATGGTTCCTATTCGAAGCCTGATACTGTTAATTTTTGCTGTCAGGTTGGGTTTGTCATCACTATCTTTTCTGAGGTTCTTGAAATTCAAGCCACTCCTGAAGCTACTTCAGCCCAATAAATGAAATTAATTGCACTTTCCACCGCCTGAAAACTTGCTAAAGGAAGGTTTGTGAATGTTTACATGAATTCTAAGCAAGCTTTCAGAGTAACTCATAATTTTGACATGTTTGCGAATAGAGAGGATTTCGAACTCCTCTGGAAGTGCTTTAGTAGCCGATTTGTCAAATAACTTGCTGCTCCCTTCTGAGGCAGCTATAATAAAAATACAGGCTCATCAAACCACAGGAGTCCCTCAGACTGCTAAGATTAGAGGAAATAACTTTGCTGATAAAGCAGCTAAGTAAGTTGCTTCACAAGTTATTCTAGCCCTACTGGAAAAAGTAAAACATTACCCTGATTTGTTTAATGAAATAACTTCAGAAAAATTAATAAAAACCCAACCAATAGCTAAGATTAAGGAAAATGAGAAGTAGAAGAGAGCAGATTGTTGTCACTATCCCATAAACAAATTATGGTTAGAACATAATTAGAAGCTTGTCTTAACAAAATCATTTTATCCGTATGCTAAAAGTTCTCCATGAAAGATCTAATTTGGATGGGATAAGATGAATGTAATTTAAATGAAATACTGCTGGGGACAATTTTTTGAAGTTACTTGTTTTTCACTTTTCTATATGTTCCTATTACAACATAGGCAAATCTTATAAGATTTCACCTGGGAGATACCCATTACCTTTAGGGCCAATACTTCCTTTGCAATTGTATTTTATTCCACTCCTACCTTAAAATGGTTACAAATATATGCTGGTAGTGGTTTGCAAAAATTTTTTCATATTGGGTAGCTGCTTTTCCATATAGACCGAGAGGCAGTTGTTAGAATAGAATAAGGGGATACTGAGTGGTTTAAAATCAGGAAAGTTGTGTGCCAGAGTTGTATCTTTTCACCATATTTATTCAATCTGTATGTTGACCAAATAATCCATGAAGCTGGATTATATGAAGAAGAACATGACATCAGGACTGGAAGAGTACTCATTAACAACTTGTGATAGGAAGATTATATAACATTGCTTGCTGGAAGTGAAGAGGACTTAAATTATTGGAGATCATAGACCACAGCTTTCAGTATGGGTTGCACCTTAATGTAAAGAAAACAAAAATCCTCCCAAATGGACCAATAAATAATGTCGTGATAAATGGAGAAAAGATTGACATTGTCAATACTTCATTTTGCTTGAATCCACAATCAACATTCATGGAAACAGTAGTCAAGAAATCAAATGATATGTTGCATTATGCAAATCTGCTATACAAGACCTCTTTAAAATGTTTAACAGCAAATGTACCAGTTTGAGGACTAAGATGTGCCTGACCCAAGCCATGGTATTTTCAATTGCCTTATATGCTTGTGAAAGTTGGACAATGAATAACTAAGATTGTAGAAAAATCAATGAATTTGAATTATAGTGTTAGAGAAGAATATGTATAGTACCATGAACTCCTAGCGTAGGAAGAGATACAATCAGAATGCTCCTTAGAAGACAGGATGGTGAGACTTTGTCTCTCATTCTTTGGGCATGTTATCAAGAGGGATCAATCCTTGGAGAAGGCCATAGTGTTTGGTAAAGTGGAGGGTCAGCAAAAAAGAGTAAGACCATCAATAATATGTCAGCAGCAATGGGCTCAAATGTAGCAGTAATTGTGAGGATGGCACAGGACCAGGCAGCGTTTTGTTCTGTTGTGCATAGGGTTGCATTAAATTGGAACGGATTAGATGGGACCCCAAAACAACAACAACTGATGCCTTTCCTAGCCACCATGCCATTGCATCCTGTTTATCTAGGGAACTTCTTGAAAACATAATCCCCATTTGAGGAGCACTACTAATTCTTTGCAGTGACAGGTGAACCTATTTTGCTAAACAAGTAATTAAAGGAATATGTAAAAAAATTTTTTTTATCTAAAGATTTCTTTGCTCTTGCTATCCACTTCTGGGGGTAGTAGAAAGTTCTAATGGTATGATTAAAACACAATTTGGTTTTAATCACACTATTAGTTCTGAGTCACAAAGATTGTTTTGGACTAAAGCATTTCTAAATTTGAGGACCCCCCCCCCCACACACCGCTCTGTTTGGTCCACATAAATTAATCCCACATGAAACTATTACTGGAAGAACTATGACTCTCCTTTATTTTCCAATTTATTCTGATTCCATTTTAATTCAACTTGAAATACTGTCAATCTTTGATTCAGTACTCTAAAATGCATCTTTCATGAGTTAAAGAAACTTCTGACAGCCAAAATGTAGACATATAAACATTGTCTACTATTGAACCAGGTGACCATGCATATTGGAAGAGGCACAAATGAAAATATTTCTTTGATCTTTGCTGGTAAGGACTATTTTTGGTTCTTCTCACAAATTCTTGTGCCAAATTATAGGGCGTCAAGTCTTGGATCTACTTAGCTCATATGAAGATAATTTCTGGAGGGCATGATATCTGAATTTTTTTTTTTTTTTTTTTGCCTGTGAACAACTCCTGCAAGGCTGAGCTTAATTTCATCTTGTGCCTAGGTTTACGTGTTCAGCGGTTAAATTTTCTTGTATACCTCATGCATTTCTGACAAATGAACTGCCAGAGTTATAAGCAGAGTATTTTTAATATTAGGATTTGGGCCACTTTCCTCAGTAGGATCTCACAGAAGCATTTCTGGACACCTGGCTATGCAAATCTGCTATACATATCCCAAGAGTCTCAGAGATAGTTTCTAAATTTTCCCATCTGCAGCAATCCCTCCCTGCTTTCTTTAGGCCGGATATGTAGATGTGATGCATTGCTGTCTTCACTTGTATTTGTGGGAAGTGTTTCCTTGTTCTCTGTGCCCTATATAAGGTCACCACTTGGAGATAGAACTTTGGAAAAGTCATGTTCACTATTATTTCCTTACCCTGTGCCTTTTTATTTTATAGATTTAATAAAGAGTTGCTAAAAATTATTGATAATGATTAAAGTTCCTTCCTGGGCTTTTCTACTAACTGAAGGTCTTAAAATTCAGACACCACTGTGGCCATGACCAGGAGCAGGTAGTATCTGAGACAAATAGCTGATCCGAGACCCTGAACTAGGCCTGAAAAATGTACCTCTTCATCTTTCTCTCTTTTTTCCTTTGTAAATACCTCTACAAATGTTTTCTTGGACTAGACGCCTACCATTTAAAAAGGTGTAATTGTTAGCTATGTGATGCCTTCCAACCTCAAGTTAGTTTGGCTTTCCCTGGTGTGTCTCTCTGCAGGGATCTGATTGGGTTGCACTTGATAAATGGATACAAGAACAGCAGAGAAATATTTCATTATTTTAGCAAATCACTATTACTAGATTTCCAATGATAAATGGCCTTTTTTAGGATTCAGATGAAACCTGGCACATAACTTAAACTTTTGTTTTAATACAACACTGATTTTACTGAGTACAGTCATTTAAGAAGAGTTAACTAAAGAATCTTCCAAATCTACAAATTGTACTATCATATTTTAGGCCCATATCAACAACTGTGGATTAGATTCTTCTGGTAACTCCTCAAACAGGGAGACTAAATCAGATTGCTCCCCTTTTCTAGGAACAATTGAACCACACCCATATGAATAATCTAGCCTTCACCAGATCTATGGGATGGCTTCCAATATCTAATTATACATCAGTTATAACCTGAAACGCTACTGATCGGTTTGCCACTGACTGGCTATAACACTCCGATATCTGTTGGGTTGTCCATCATGGCAACTTTTGGCTATGGAGAATCAACCTTTGATCCTGGCTGCTGTCAGACTAGATTGGAAGATGTACTCTATGCCAGAGTTAGATTCATGGATGTGTTTTAACTGAGCTCCTTTATCAACTAACACACCCATGTTAAGGGTTCAGGAATCTCTATCGGTGTTTTATTGGTATGATCATACCAATAGCAGCAGGCAGTATTTGCCTCTCAGATAGGACTTGAAGATCTTATGGTACATTTAGAAATATTAAATAAGTATATGTAAATTACCCTAACCCACAATTCCGTGCCCTTCCAGGGATCAATACTGAAATAGCTATGATGAGAAATGTAGTAGTCCAAGATAGAATGGCACTGAAACTCAAGGAGGCATGGGTGCCAGAGTACAATTAAATGATTGCTGAGTTATGTTCCTGGTAATAATGCTATCATTTCACTTTATGTTAATCATATGAGGGGGCTTCAGAAAATTTGTGGAAACTTTCTGTTATCTTTTGTTTCTTATTTCCATGGACTTTTGAAGCTCCCTCATATTGCAACACGTAGTAATCTCATCTTAATGATTCTGTTCCTTAAGTAGAATTATGAGTAATTGGTTTTCATCTTGTGGTGGATGGTGACAAAATTGCTACCTCATTTTGGAATCTTTGTATTCCTCATTGATTCTATTGTTATAATTGTAAAATGCTGTTTTGCTTTACTTCAACACATTTTATATATTAATATCTGGTTTCAGATCCTTCAGATTCCATTTTGACCCTTCATATAAAATTTTGGTAGTTTGTCCTCAAGAAGAATGTGTCCATACTTAATTAAATTAGCTGTAGACTCTCACTTAGGCTCTGATTCATTCTTTCCTGGACAAATAGCCAATCTTAACATTTCCAAGAACTTCAATATGAAATTAATCTGATTTACAATCTATCACTAACCCCATACCTAGTTCCCCATTTGCTTGATATTTTTAATTGACTACCTACTGAAATTGACTCTTGACTGAATTCCTTTTCACAAACCAATGAATTTTCTTAATCACTATAATAATTATCATAGGACTAACCAAATGTATTATGGAATGCTTTTACAGATATTTGTACTTGCAATGTGATGGCTGTGTGCTGTGGAGTCAGTTCTGACTCATGGAGACCCTGTACAGGGTTTCTGAGGCTGTAAATCTTTACAGGAGCAGAACACCTCATCTTTCTCCTGCAGAACAGCTGGTAGTTTTGAACTGCTGACCTTGCTGTTCACAGCTGAACACAGCTGCTGTTCACAGCTATCAGAGCTCCTACTTGCAATGTAGTACTATTCGTTATGCATTTTGATGAAATGGAATTTCCTTATAGAATAGCTTGGCTCTTCACTTTGACCTATGCCCTCGTCTGCCAAGTATTCCTATGAACTCGGCTAATTTTCTCACACACCCCTTCTTAAAAGAAAAAAATATACCAGAAGCAGAGGTCCAAGCTATGGCATGATGAAGATATCGGTGGAGGTGCCTGGCTGCTTGAAAGATAGCAACTGGGGTCTTAAAAAGGCTTGCCAAGCAAGTAAAACATCCATCAATGAACAGATGATACTTTGAGGACTAAGGTGCGCCTGACCCAAGTCATGCTATTTTCAGTAGTCTCATATACATGCAAAAGTTGGGCAATGAATAAGGAAGACCATAAAAAAAATATGCATTTGAGTTATTGTGTTGGAGAAGGATATTAGGATATTACATGTACCATGTACTGCTAGAAGAACAAACAGATTTGTGTTGGAAGAAGACAGTCAGAGATCTCCTTAGAAGCCAAGATGGTGAGACTTTGTCTCTTATACTTTGGACATATTATAAGGAGAGATCAGTCCCTAGAGAAGAATGTTATGCTTGGTAAAGTGGAGGGTCAGCATTAAAGAGGAAGACCACCCCAAAGATGGGTTGGCACAGTGGTAGCAGCAATGAGCTCAAGAGTAACACCGATTGTGAGGATGACACAGGACTGGGCAGTGTTATGTTCTGTTGTGCGTTGTGTCACTATGAGTGGGAACTGACTCGATGACACAACAATTAGTACTGAAATTAGCCTATTGGAAGTTTCAATCAACAACTTGTTCTGTTTTGAGCAAGTGATTCTTCATAATTTTACATATTTTCATTTATTTTACATATATTTAGTTTGGTGTCGTCAAAATGAATTTTTTCCTAATATTGACAATGATCCTAGTGTTTTGTTAAAAGATTCTTATACACCTCTGCTTGTCAAACTTTAGCATGCATCAGAATCACCTTTAAGTCTTGTTAAACACGAAGTGCTAGAAGCTACTCCCAGAGATTTGATTTAGGACATCTAGAGTTTTTTTTGTTAGATGCCAGTGAATCAGTTCTGACTCATAGTCTTCCTATGCCCAATAGAATGAAACACTGCCAAGTCCTGTGCCATCCTCACAAGTGTTGTTTCGCTTGAGCTCATTTCTACTGCCACTGTGCCGATTCATCTCATTGAGGGTCTTCCTTTTTCACTGACTCTTCACTTTAGCAAGCATGACATCCTTCTCCAGGGACTGGTCCTTCCTAATAAAATGTCTGAAGTCTGAGAGATTTGCCATCCCTGCTTCTAAACAGCATTCTGTCTGTACCTCTTCCAAGACAAATTTTTTTTTCGGGTAGTCCATGTTACTTTTAATATTTTTTTCTCCAGCACCATAACTCAAATGCATCAATTCGCCTATGTTTGTACTTATTCATTGTCCAAGTTTCACATACATCTGAAGCTATTGAAAATACCACGGCTTGGGTCAGGCACACTTTAGTCCTCAAAGTAACATTTTTGACCTTGAACACTTTGATGTGGTCTTGTGCAGCAGATTTACCCATAGAATCTTTTTTAATATTGCAACCTGAGCCTGAAAATTTTTCTTCAGTTCTTCCAACTTGAGAAATACTGATTATACTCTTCTCTTTTGATTTTCTAACTCTAGGTCTTTGCACATTTCATTATACTGCTTTGTCTTCTTGAGCTTCCCTTTGAAGTTTTCTGTTCAGCCCTTTTACTTCCCAATTTCTTCGATTTGCTTTAGATATTTATGCGAGAGTAAGTTTTAGAGTCTCTTCTGGCATTCATTTTGGTTCTTTCTTTCTTTCCTATCTTTTTAATGAGCTTTTGCTATCTTCCTGTATGATGTTCTTGATGTCATCCCCAAACTCGTCTGGTCATCAGTATCTAACGCCTCATGTCTGTTTTTGAGATGGCCTCTAAATTCAAGTAGGATATATTCAAGGTCATATTTTGCCTCTAGTGGAACTGTTTTCATTTTCATGAGCTTCAGCCTGAAGTTACACATGAGCAATTGATAGTTTGTTCCACAGTCTGTCCCTAGCCTTGTTGTGCCTGGTGATAGTGATATTTTCCATAGTTTCTTCCCATAGGTATAGTAAATTCGACTCCTGAGTTCCATCTGGTGAGGTTCATGTGTATAGTCACCTTTTATGTTGTTTATAAAAGATATTTGCAATGTAGGTCAAGTTCATCAAATTGTATCAGATTACTCTTTTTTTCCTCTTCTTTCTTCTTCTAGTTGAGCTCTAATCATCCCAGTTATTGAAGTAGGTCAAGAAGTGGGTATTATCTGCAAGTGTGGGTGTACTTAATGCATATGTCCTCTCTTCTTATCAACTGGACACTTCACTCTCCACTCTAGTCCTCTGTGGCTATGTCACTGACTTAGAGTCCCCATGTCTTGCCACACTGCTGGCCAACCAGGTCTCCAGCCAGGTTCACAGGAGTCTATTGAACATTGTAGGGCTTAGCTCGCAGCTTCATTGCTGTTTTTCCCTCACTTCTCCTTATTGGTGATGAACGTGGTCACCAATCAGAACGTGTATTCCCATTGAGTCTTAGTCTAAGAAGGAGGTTTGCCCTGAGTCTCCTTAGTGAGCAACTTGCTTGTTCTTGTAATAATTAGCCGGTCTGCCTATATTGTTTTGTATTTTTCCTGTTGGTCTTTCTTTGAAGATGTATCTTCTGTTCTTCTAGCTGTTCCAGGCTGGTCTGCTTGTCCTCTCAAGTGGAAATTTCCCACCTCAGAAGATTCTGGATGCTGTTCAGAATTCCACATATAGTCTTATGTAATGAAGAGGCTCCGCAGGAAGCCTCCTTCACTGGGCACGTTGTAGCCCCATTTTAGGCATCCCAATCAGTTGTAGGCAGAAGACGGACTTACAAGCTTTCTATGGTGATATTTCTGGCCATTCCTTTCTCTCCCCCTCCAGTCTCTATTTTATATTGGTGTTCCAGGGAAATCAAGATTCAAAGACAGCCAAGCATCTTAACATTATTTCCTCCCTTTTCCCCATTCCAACTATGTCTCACTCCCTGTATCACAGAGCCCTGTTTTCCAAAGTTGTGCATACATCATTATTTACCTCTGTCCCACTTCAGCTTCACATTCATCTTATCATATTTTATTTCATTGTAATGATTACAATCCCCTCCATGCATCATCAAATAACCAAAGGATGCACACCACAGGCTGTCAGCAAACAGCGTCTCTCCTTCCCTGAGTCTTGTTTCCCCAGCCACTCCATCTGTCCATGTCATAATCTCTGTCTCCATGACTGGCTTCATTGCCTCTCTGGGTAGGGTTACATTCTCTGCTCTTCTCACTTGATGGTCCCAGGGACCTCCGCTCCTGGGCTGAAAAATCAATCACTCCCCCTCTTTTTGCCAAAAAAGAAGAAGAAAAAAGAAAAATCTACCTCTACATATCCGTCCCTCACAGTCAGTCCTGATGTTGGTTATTCATTATTGTACCACAAGAGTCTTATCCCCATTTCCTTTCACCAGCCCAGTCCCAACGGATTGGAAATCATTCAGTGGAGGTTCTGCATACTTCTGCCCCATCTGGAACTAGGCTCCCTCTTAAAAGCTTGTAAGCCAGTCACTTCTTGCCTTTATAGCCCCCTCCCCCTATTTTGGGTCTGGACAGTTTCTAGCCCACTTTAAGGTGTTCCAGTCAGTTATAGGCTGAAGATGGGCTTACATGTTTTCTATTGTGATGTTTCTGGCTATTCCTCCCCCACCCCCAGAAGTATCTATTTCATAACGGTAGGCAAGGGAAACCAAGATTCAAAAGACAGCCAAACATCCTAATATTATTTTCCTCTTTTACCCTTTCAAACCATGCCTCAATCCCTGTATCCAGAAGCTCTGTTATTCCAAGACTGTGCACATATCATCATTTACCTCTGTCCCACTTAGCCCATACAAACTTGCCTAACTGTTCTCCCATCTGCTTTGTTCTTCTTTTCCCCTGCCCCTTCTTGTGTATTGCCAGCCACCACTGCCCACCCCCCAGCCCCTGTGCTTTCTTGTGTCTGTTCCCTATCCTGTGCTCTATTTTCCTTTCCCTCCCTCCCCTTCTCTCATCCCATACATCCTGGTGATCAGCAATTATATATATAGCCTCCTCCCCCTTTTGGGTGTGCTCTTTATCTTAGTCTTTTACAGTAATTTCTCCTTTTGTGACTGACTAATTTCACTCAGCATAATGTCCTCAAGGTTCATCCATGTTATACAGTGGCTTGAAGCTTCCTTGCTGTTCTTCAAGGTAACATAGTATTCCATTGTGTGTATGTACCACAGTTTGTTTATCCATTCTTCAAGTGATGGGCACGTAGGCTGTCTCCATCTTTTTGCTATTGTAAATAGTGCTGCTTTGAACAGTGGTGTGCATATATTTGCTCATGTTATGGCTCATTTTTCTTGTGAGTAAATACCAAGTAGAGGAATTGCTGGCTCATGAGGTATTTCTATTTTTAACCTTCTGATGAAGCTCCATATTGCTTTCCAGAGTGGTTGGACCATTTTGGAGTCCCACCAACAATGTAGGAGGGTCCCAGTCTTTCCGCATCCTTGCCAGCATTTATTGTCCTCTACTTTTTTTATCTTTGCTGTTATTGTTGGTGTGAGATGATATCTCATTGTTGTTTTGATTTGCATCTCTCTGATGGTTAATGATCGTGAACATTTCTTCATATGTTTGTTGGCTGCTCGGATCTCCTCCTTGGTGACGTGTCTGTTCAGATAGATATTGAGAAGTTAGTGGAAGAAAGATTGTTTACTGTTTTTATCTCTGAAGGTCAGTTAAGTATCTGTGTGTGCACAGCATAATTCTTGAAATAGTTATGTCTTTTTATGAGTTTTACAGGTTGTTCATATGTTTTGTCTGTCAGACCAAATGTGCCTTTTCTCTTTCTGGGTAGGCAGGGGTTAATTGTCCTGCACAAGTTAACTTTAGGGCTGGGACCCACAGGCAGAAGTCTTCCCTTGGACTGATGAGGCTCTTTCTCTCTATGCCATGGGAAAGCTGTGGTCTCAATGCTGGACTTTTTTTTGGGGGATGTACACCCACCTGCTGAAGGAGGCTGAGCTGGGCAAAGTGGGCAGGACAGGCAAATGGAGGCAAAAAATGTGTAAAGTGCCTCCACATCTCCTTTCACAAATGTGGCTTCCCTGCTTTTAGTGTAGGTTCCTTTTGCCAGTCTATCTGTAGTCCTGTCCTCTGACTTCCCTGGCAGGATGGCCACAGAGGGAGTCCCAGGCTGATTTCTAGAATGTAATGTTTTCCTTTATACTGTGATTTTTCCACTTGAGGTTTTGGGAAACTGATGCCCAGACATTTATGATAGATCCAGAGCTCTGGTGTAGTTTTGTGAGAGCCTTGTCCCTGGGTTTTCAGCCCCTCGCCCACAGAGTCTACCACTGCCAACAGGTACTCAGCTCTTTTACCTCCTCCTTTCTTCCATTTGGTTTAACATCTCTATGCAGGAGAGCAAGTTTCAGAGTCTCTTCTGACATTTTGATCTTGTCTTCTTAATGACCTTTTGCTTTCTTCCTGTACGATATTCTTGATACCATCTCACGACTTGGTCTTTAGTGTCTAATGCATTAAATATGTTCTTCAAGTGATCTGTAAATTCAGGTCATATTTTGACTCTTGTAGACTTGTTTTAATTATCTTCAGTTTAAGCCAGAACTTGCAAATAAGCAATTGATGGTCTGTTTCATAGTCTGCCCCAGCCTTGTTTTGTGTGATGATAATGGAACTTTCCCACCATCTCTTTCTATATATGCAGTCATTTTGATTGCTATGTATGCCATCTGGTGAGGTCCACTTATATAATTGTCTTTTATGTTGTTTTAAAAAGGTATTTGCAATGAAGAAGTCATTGGTCTGGCAAAATTCTGTCATGCAATCTGCAGTATTGTTTCTAACATGAAGACGATATTTTCTAACTACTGATCCTTCATCTATGTTTCCAACCTTTGCATTCCAATCACCAGTAACTGTCAAAACAACATGATTGCATGTTTGATCAATTTCAGACTGAAGAAGTTGCTGTTGTTATTGTTAGGTGCTATCGAGTTGGTACCACTCCTAGCGACCCTAAACACAACAGAACAAAACACTGCCAACCTCACAATCATTGCTATGCTTGAGCCCATCGATGCTGCCAGTTTGCTAATCCATCTCACTGGCGTGGGGGGTGGGGGATGGGGAGTCTACCTTTTTTTCTCTGACCCTCCACCTTACCAAACATGATAACCTTCTCCAGCAACTGGTCCCTCCTGACAATATGTCTGAAGTAAGAGAGATGACGTCTGGCCATCCTGGCTTCCAAGGAGCACTCTGGCTGTGCCTCATCCAATACAGATCTATTTATTCTTTTGGCAGTCCATGGTACTTTTAATAATTTCCTCCAACACCATAACTCAAATGTGTCAATTCTTCTACGGTGTTCCTTATTCACTGTCCAACTTTTTATGCACATAAGCTTATTGAAAATACCATGGTTTGAGTCAGGCACACCTTAGTCTTCAAACTGACTTCTTTGTTGTTCAACACTTTAAAAAGATTTTGTGCAGCAGATTTGCCTAATGCAATAAATACATTGTTTGATTTCTTGACTGCTGCTTCCATGAGTGTTGATGGTTGATCCAAGGAAAATGAAGTCTTTGACAACTTCAGTCTTTTCTCCATTGATAAGAATTGGTCCAATGATGAAATTCTTGCTTTTTTTACATTGAGATGCAATCCATACCAATATTTGCTGTTGTTGATCTTCATCAATAAGTATTTTAAGTCCTTTTCACTTTCAGCAAGCAAGGTTGTATCATCTGCATATTGCAGTTTGTTAATGAGTCTGCTTCCAATCCTGATGGCATGTGTTTTTTCATATAACTCAGCTTCTTTGCTTAGCATACAGTTTGAATAAGTATGGTGAAAGAATACAACCCTGTCACACACCTTTCCTAATTTGAAACTATTCAGTGTTCCTGTGTTCAGGTCAAACATCTGCCTCTTGGTCTATGTACAGGTTCCTCATGAGCATTATTAAGTGTTCTGGAATACTCATTCTCCACAACGTTGTCCATATCTTGTCATGATCCACCCAGTTAAAAGTCTTTGCATAGTCAATAAAGCACAGGTAAACACCTTTCTGGTATTTTCTGCTTTCACTCAAAACCTATCTGATGTTAGGAATGACTTCCCTTGTTCCATGTCCTCTTCTGAATCTGGCTTGAACCTCTCAAAGTTCTCTGTCAATGTATGGTTGCAGCCATTTCTGTATTACCTTTAGTAAAACTTTACTTGCATGAGATATCAATGATATTGTCCCATGATTTCCGCATTCCTTTAGGTCACCTCTCTTTGGAATTGACATAAATACACATCTCCTCCAATCAGTTGGCTAGGTAGTTGTCTTCTAAATCCTGGCATCGTCAGTTTTATCATCACTAGCTTTAGTGGTTGGTGTGCAAATTTGAAAAATGGTGGTATTAACTGGTCTTCCTTGTAGGCATATGGATATTAATTATCCTATCACAGACAGTGTTCTATTTCAAGACAGATCTTGATACATTCTTTTTGGTGATGAATGTGACACCTTTCCTTCTCAATTTGTTATTTTAGGCATAGTAAACCATGTGGTTGTCACTTTCAAAATGACCAATGCCAATCCATTTCAGCACACTAATGCCTAGGATATCGATATTTATGCATTCCATTTCATTTTTTACAATCTCTGATTTCCTAGATTTATATTTCATAATTCCATGTTCTGATAATTAATGGATGTTTATAACTGTTTCTTTTCATTTTGAGTTATAGTCCATCAGCAAATGAAGGTCCCAAAGGCTTTACTCCATTTGTATCATCACAGTAAAATCCTACTTCCAGGAGGGAGCTCTTTTCCCAGAATATTATGAGTGTCTTCCAACTTGAGGAACTCATCTTTTGGCATGATTTCTGACAATATTCTGGTGCTTTTCATCATGTTTCAATATTCAGTATTCTTTTGCTGACAGTGTTCTACTGCCATTCATAAAATTTTCAGTGGCTAAATATTCCGAAGTTACCCATCTACCCTTGTTCCTAGGCTGTGTTTGTCTGGAAGCTCATCTGAAATCTGTCCTGCGTGTGTAACCCTGCTGGTATTTAAAATACCTGTAGCATAGCTTCCAGAATCACGGCAACTCACAAGCCACTACAGTACGACACACTGACAGGTGAATGGTGGGAAGAAGTTGGTAGAATTCTTCAATTTCATCTTCACAGGCCTTAGTTGTTGGTATGTAAGTTTCAATAAGCTTCGTATTAATTGATCTTTCTTGTAGGCGTATGGATATTATCTTATCTTACACAGCATTGCACTTCAAGACAGATCTTGAAATGCTCTTTTTGACAATTAAATCAATGTTCTTCTACCACCCTTACCCTATACTGTGTGGGATAGGTGTTAGAAGTTCTGGGTTCCAGTTTTAATTGTCCCGCTAATTAGCTGTGTAGTCTTTGCAAAATCACCTTAACATTTTTGGGCTCAGATTCCTTATGTTGTTGTTGTTGTTAAGTGCCATCGAGTGGGTTCTGACCTGCAGTGACCCTGTATAGGGTTTTTGAGGAGTGGCAGGTGAGTCTGAACTGACTTTGACATCCAGCGCATTAACCCATAGTGCTATGCCAGGACAAGAGGTTTCAAAAAGAAGTTTCAAATAGACACTTTTATCACAAAATTGGCATAGTCTTTAACTCTATCTCTGTGGATTTAATCCTTATTGCATATTTGTAAAAGCAGTTCAGGAGGTGAAACCGTTATTGTCATTAAGCTCATAGCTCTTAATTGGTACCATTCTAGATGACTAGCTAGTAGCTCCCAACTGAGAGGAAGTGATACGAAGGAAAACCCCAAAATATTCCCTTAACACTTTTAAGAAGAAAATACTGGAAGGGAGAAATTCATGAGTACATAGGGTTATGCCTACTCGATAATAGTAATACGGCTTTCAGCCTTGCTCTCCCTTTTCTTAATAATGCTACACATGATTTGATGATCTATGTTGGAAATGAGCATATGAGAAACATACTTCTCTTGGTGGAGCTTATAGAACCAGTTTCTGTGGTATAGAAATGACATCATCCATTTTTGTGGTATGGTGAAAAACAAATGAAATATCTCACCTAAAATTTCAGAAAGCAAAAGGAATTATTCCCAAGAAGAACTTGTCATTTCCTTGAAGTTGTTATGAAAGCTGTCTGTGGTTATGGAGAATTTTTTTTTTTTCCTTCAGGCTAAATTATTGAGAACTCAAAAATTTTCAGTCTGAAAATGCATAGTAGACTAATTTAAAAATCTGAGCATCTCTGTCTGATAGTTCAATTTTTTTGTATGTGATTCAGATTTTGTGCACATGCCAGTGGTGGTGGTAGAGAAGAGTGGGGTGACCCCAAACAAACTCAGGACAGCATTTTGAATATATGATGGAGTCTAGTAATACACCCACACATGACTGTTGCTGGGGTGGGGAGTAGAAATGTACAGAAGAGGATTAAAAGCCCTATTTATTTGAGGCTTTCTAAACACTTTTTACTGCTTAGGAATTGAATGCTTTATTTTAGAGTTTTCAGTAGTGGGTGAATGAAAACCTTTAGAAAATGTACCAGGGAAGATGTCTTCACTGAATCCCCAGGTTTACGAAGCCTCTCAATTTAGCTCTAGAGCAGCTTAGAGTATAGGGAAAGCAGCCATCTGTGTGAATAATGGCTTGTTGTTCACACATCCATCAATTTTCAGGCATGGTTTTTCTCGATGTTAGGAGGTAAAAAAAAACGTTCTTGAAAATATTGGAGGTGACTTAATGACAGCAGTAGATCCCAGATTACTCAAAGCAACTGTTTGTTTATATTGTTCAGTTATTTTGAAAACTGATAAGCTATTGTTTCCAAGATGAGAAATAAGTGGATTTGAAGGTCACTTAGCATCAAATGTTAATCTTCCTAATGTCAATGCCAGGGCATTTTGTGAAAGCCAAAGCATTCCTCTCCTCTTTTTAGCCCTCGTCCCTCATTTTGTTACTCTCTAAATTATATATATATATATATACTTTTTTTTTTAATCTACTCATTTTATTTCAGTGATTTTTGTTTTTAGCAGATGGACAAGAAATTGAAGGTAATGAGAAAATAAATGATAATTTAGAAATCATCAGTTTGAGGACTAAGATGCACCATTGCAACTTGAAAAGGGCAAAAATTAGCCCTCGTACTTATAGAAAAAAGAGTTCTGGTAGCATATGGATTATAAACTGGGCTGCTAAGCAAAAGGTCAGTAGTTTGAATCCACTAGTCCCTCTATGAGGCATTTTGTTCCTGTAAAGATTTACAGCTTCGGAAACACTGTGCAGGGTTGCTATGAGTTGGAACTGACTCTGTGGCACACAACCACCACCAAAAACGAGCTTGTAGAAGAGTGGTCCTCCAGTGTGGTTCCAGGAACAGTGGCATCAGTATTACCTGATGACTTGTTGTTGTTGTTAGGTGCCTTCAAGTCAGTTCCAACTCATAGTGACTCTATGCACAACGGAATGAAGCACGGTCCGTTCCTGTGCCATCCCCACGATCTTTGTTACGCTTGAGCCCATTGCTGCTGCCACTGCGCCACTACATCTTTTTGTGAGTCTTCCTTTTTTCCACTGACCTTCCACTTTTCCAAGCATGTCCTTTTCCAGGCTTCATCCTGATAACATGTCTGAAGTATGAGAGCCAAGGAGCCCTGGTGTGGGGATGCAGGTTAATGCACTGCACTGCAAGGTGAGTTTGAAACACAAGGTCAGTGCTTCAAGCTCACCTGTCACTCCTTGGAAACCCTATAGCAACAGGGTTGCTATAAGTTGGAACTGACTTGACTACACTTAACAACAATGAAAGATGAAGTCTCACCAATCTAGCTTCTAAGGAGCACCCTGGCTGTACTTTTTCCAACACGGATTTGTTGGTAATTCTGGAAGTCTATGTAACTTTACTATTCTTCTCCAACATAATAACGCAAATGCATCTATTCTTCTATAGTTTTCCTTATTCACTGTCCAATTTTCACATGCATAAGTCTTGGATCAGGTGCGTCTTAGTCCTCAAACTGACATATTTGCTATTGAAGACTTTCAAGACGTCTTGTGCAGCATTGCAGCAGATTTGCCTAATGCAATATCATGTTTGATTTATTGGCTGCTGCTTCCATGAGTGTTTTTTAAAAATGTTTTATTATTATTATGAATTATGTGATAGTTTACGTGGGAGAGCATTAGATTTATATACAACCTATTGTATAACATTTTATTACCGTGGTTACAGTCCCCTCCATGCATCATCAACCAACCAAAGGGTATACCCTGCAAGCCTGCCCCCTGGTCCTCAACACCCAATCCCTCTCCCTCTCTAAAGTCCCCAGCTGCTCCACCTTTCCACGTCATCATTTCTGACTCCATCTCTGGTGTCACTGCTTCTTTGGGTACGGTCCAGCTCTCTGCTCTTCTCCCTTGATAATCCCAGGGACCTCTGCTCTAGACTGCAAAGTAAATCACTCCCCTCCTTGCTACAAAACGTCTACCTTTACATTTACAACCCTCACAATCAGTCCTGATAACAATTATTCACTA
>NW_006408545.1:23319981-23340951 GCF_000296735.1 Chrysochloris asiatica
TACTCTTTTTTTCCTCTTCTTTCTTCTTCTAGTTGAGCTCTGATCATCCAGTCACTGAAGCCAGGTCAAGTGGGTATTATCTGCGAGTGTGGGTATTTTTGTGCATATCCCCTCTCTTCTTATCAACTGGATTCTTCACTCTCCACTCTAGTCTTCAGTGGCTACGTCGCTAACTCTGGGCCCAAGAGTCCCCATGTCTTGCCACACTGCTGGCCAACCAGGTCTCTACCTGGGTTCACAGGAGTCTATTGAACATTGTAGGGCTTAGATCACAGCTTCATTGCTGTTTTTCCCTCACTTCCCCTTATTGGTGACGCACATGGTCACCAATCAGAACGTGTATTCCCACTGAGTCTTAGTCTTTGAAGGGGGACCTAACCACTTGACTTGATGTCTCCTAGGTGAACAACTTGCTTGTTCTTGTAATAATCCAGTTGTTCTGCCTATATTGTTTTGTAGTTTTTCTGTCGGTCTTTCTTTCAAGAAGTATCTTCTGTTCTTCTAACCACTACAGGCTGGTCTGCTTGTCCTTTCAAGTGGAAATTTCCCACCTCTGAAGATTCTGGATGCTGTTCAAGATTCCACCTGTGATCTTATGTAATGCAGAGGCTCCACAGGAAGCCTCCTTCACTGGGCACGTTGTAGCCCCATTTTAGGTATTCCAATCAGTTATAGGCAGAAGACTGATGTACAAGCTTTCTATGGTGATATTTCTGGCTATTCCTTTCTCTCTTGCTCCAGTGTCTATTTTATAATGGTATGCAAGAGAAACCAAGATACAAAAGACAACCAAGCATCTTAACATTATTTCCCCCCTTTCCCCATTCCAACCATGTCTCAACCCCTGTATCCCAGAGGCCTGTTGTTCCAAAGTTCTACATAGATCATTATTTACCTCTGTCCCACTTAGCCCATGCAAAACTGCCTAATTGTTCTCCCATCTGCTTTGTTCTTCCATTCCCCCCTTCCCTAGCACCCAAATTATCGTGTCTATTCCCTGCCCTGTGCTCCACTTTCTACTCACTCCCCTCACCCCACTTCCCACATCCCAGTAACCAGCAAAGAATTCCCCCCTCCTCTTTAATATGGGTCTTTTTCTTAGTCTTTTACAGTAGTGGTCCTATGCGGTATTTCTCCTTTTGTGACTGACTAATTTCACTCAGCATAATGTCCTCAAGGTTCATCCATGTTATGCAGTGGCTTGCAGCTTCCTTGTTATTCTTCAAGGTAGCATAATATTCCATTGTGTGTATGTACCACAGTTTGTTTATCCATTCTTCAGTTGATGAGCATTTTGGCTGCCTCCATCTTTTTGCTATTGTAAATAGTGCTGCTTTGAACATTGGTGTGCATATATCTACTTGTCTTATGGCTTGTATTTCTTATAGATAAATACCAAGTAGAGGAATTGCTGGATCATAAGGTATTTCTATTTCTAACCTTCTGAGGAAGTGCCATATTGCTTTACAGAGAGGTTGGACCATTTGCAATCCCCCAAGCAATGCAGGAGTGTCCCAGTCTCTCCACATCCCCACCAGCATTTATTGTCCTCTACTTTTTTGATCTTTGCTATTATTGCTGGTGTGAGATGATATCTCATTGTTGTTTTGATTTGCATCTCTTTAATGGCTAGTGATTGTGAACATTTCTTCATATGTTTGTTGGCTGCCTGTATTTCCTCATTGGCGAAATGTCTGTTCATGTCCTGTGCCCATTTTTTAATTGGGTTATTTGTCTTTTTCTTGTAGAGGTGTTGTAATTTCCCATGAGTGTTTATAGTGTATCCAAGCAAAAGTCTTTGGCAGCTTCAATCTTTTTTCCATTTATTATGATATTATTTATTAGTCCAATGGTGAGGATTTTTGTTTTCCCTACATTGAAGTACAACCCTTACCAACAGCTGTAGTCTTTGATCTGCATCAGGAAGTATTTTAAGTCCTCTTTGCTTTCAGCAAGCAAGGTTGTATCATCTGCATATCACAGGTTGTTAATGAGTTTTCCTCTAGTCCTGATGCCATGCTCTTCTTCATATAATCCAGTTTCTCTGGTTATTTGCTCAACATACAGATTGAATAAGTATGATAAAAGAATATAACCCTGGTGCACATCTTTCTTGATATTAAATCATTCAATGTCTCCTTGTTCTATTTGAATGACTGTCTCTTGGTCTATGTGTACGCTCCTTATGAACACAATTAAGGGTTCTAGAATGCCTATTGTCCACAATGATGTTCATTGCTTGTCATGATCCAAACAGTCAAGAGTCTTTGCATAGTCAATAAAGTACAGGAAATATCTTTCTGGTACTCTCTGCTCTCAGTCAAGGTCCATCTGATATCAGCAATGATATCCCTTGTTCCACATCCTCTTCTGAATCTGGCTTGAGTTTCTGGTAGTCCTCTGTCAATGTAATGTTGTAGCTATTTTTGTATTATCTTCAGTATAAGTTATACATTTAAAAATAGTGTGGTCTCTTCTCTGTGTTTGGTTTTTCTTTTGAGGTCTGATTTAGATGGGAGAGGAGAAATCATATTCTCTCTTCCTGCTTTGGACTGTTGTTTCTTTTTAGAGGTGAATGCAATAATTGTATTGGCAGCACGTAAGTAAATTAAACTTAAATATGTTGTTATTTTTGCTAAGTGCTGTCGAGTCAATTACAACTCATAGCGACCCTGTATAGGGTTTCAGAGGAGATGCTGGTGGGTTTGAACTGCTGACATTGCAGTTAGTAGGTTGGTGGTTCAAGCTTACCAGCTGCTCCTCCGAAACCCTATTCAGGGTGGCTGTGAGTTGCAACAGACTCAACAGCACTTAACAACAACAACATATATCATTCAATTTCCATTTTTTTTCTAGTTATAGTCTCAGGAAACAATTAGATAGGTGAAAATTCTAGAGGAAATAGCATTGTCCTTATAAATGGGCAAGTTCTAAGTATAATTTTATTTTATTCCATATCTAGCAAACAAATTAAAAACAAATCATTTTGAGAAAACTTAATGCATTATTCTTGTCTTAGTAACAAGAGTGGCCCAGTAGTGGTTTGATCAGAATGAACCAAATAGAGCTCTTGACTTGGCATCTCGGGCACCTGTCTCAGGACACCAAGCTCTTGACCCTTAGCTAGCTCTTGATTCCTCCTGCCCAGAATAGTCTCCCCTTATCTGTGTACCTCCAAACGTTCCTGCTGTCTAGACTTCAGGCTTTCTTTATATCTTTTACTCATCCAACACCCACCCAAGTTGTTTAGTTCTGCCTGTGGCTTGTCCTTTCCTGTCCAGAACCTGAACAAATGCAGTATGTGTCATATATTGGCACTCTTTGTAAAGCAAATACTATTACTTCTTCAATGGACTCATGTGAACCAGGATGGGAGAAGGGCCTGGGAAGGGTGGGGGAAAACCCTGTATTATAGGGGAAAACCCTTAATTGTAGTTGATACTTCAACTTCAAGGTGTTATTCAAGGATGATCAAGCAGTGATCAAGAGTCAGGATAATTAAGAGACAGAAATAATTCCATTGAGGATGATTAATAAGTTACATATATTCATGGTAAACCGATGAACACTCAATCTGGTTTTGTGCTATGGAATTTCCTGTTCCAGAAACAGTCTAATTCTTATTTCAACAGAATCTACCAAACTTGCTGGTTAGTCTGATTTCACAGCATGAATGATTGATTTCTATCAATGACTGATTATGTATGCTCATCACTTCTAAAGGTGGCACTATTATCAGTTAGTTTAATATGGACACTTTGTGTGAAAATAGTTTCTCTGTGTTGTTGTTGTTAAGTGCTCTCAAGTCTGTTCTGAGTCATAGCGACCCTATTTGTTTCTGAGGAGCAGCTGGTGAGCTTGAACCACTGACCTTGTGGTTCAAATTGACCTTACAGTCCAGCACATTAATCCACAGTGCCATACCAGAACTCCAGTTCTCTATGTTACTTGTTATGAAAGTCATTCTTGTTTATGAATGAAGCTTAAATAGTACAGAATGATAAACAGTAAAGCTTGCCTCTGCCTTTCAGCATCAGTTTATAGTCTCATTTTTCTAAAGTTGTCACACTCATCCTTTTATTAATCTGTTATATATCACACATATAGGAGGGGGCTTTTAAAAGTCCATAGGAAAAATTAAATTTAAAAATAGTGAACTTTTTTCATGAACTTTTTGAAGCCCCCAATGTAGAAAGCAATAAAAAAATATTGCTACTAATATGTTATACATGCATGGATTTATTCCAAACAAAATATATTTAAACAAGTAGTCAGTGGATAGTTTCAGACAAATTCTCTCAGTAATGTACTTGTCTTTGTCTCATTAGGGTGCCTTCAAAAAAAGATCCAATCTAAACAGTGGCTTCGGAGTGAATCTGTTTTGTCAGTTAAATTGAAGGCAGAGAATTCAGGTCAGAAGTTTATGATAACTGTTTTTGGGTTTCCAAGAGGGTAATCCTTTTTTTAACCTTTTTATTGTGAATTGGGTGAAGGTTTACAGAGCAGTTTTACATTCAACAATTCATACATATTTTGTTTCATCTCATTGATTGCAATCCTCACAATGTAACATCACTTATCCCACCTCCTCCCTGGGTTTCCTGCTTCCATCCCTCATCTCCTAACCCTTATGAACTTTGTTCTTGGGTAAATGCAATCTTTTTGATCTCAAATAATTCATTATTCTAAGGAGTACATGCCTCTCCAGTGTTATTGTTTTCCTTATTGATCTGTGTATTGTATGGCTGAACATTGAGCCATGGGGTGAGTTCATTTCTAGACCCGAAGGGTGACTAAGGGTCATAGTCTTCAGGGTTACACCAGTCTCTATCTAACCTGTAAACCTGATCCTTTTATTATTATTATTGTTATTTTTTATGATATTGAGTTTTGTTCCACATTTTTCTCCCACTCTATCCAGGACCTTCTCGTGTGATTCCTTGCCAGGCACCATTTAGTTCTTTAGATCTCAGGGTGGTGGAGACTGATAGTTGCATGGTCAAAGGGATAGTCTTGACAGATGTTCTTTAAGGACACAGTACGATTATGAGGGTTTAGTAGAAAGAAGTTCTAAGGAAACTGAAAACTGCCTTTGTGAGAAAAAGGTTAGGAAAATTGTGCTGAGGAATTTATTTTCTTCCCATTACAACAATACCTCTACTCATTCTTTGAAGGTAACAAGGGCTGTCCTATGAGAATTTCATTGGGAAACCACATTCACCCATCTACCCTACAGTCCTTATCTTGCCCCTTTGGTTCCCCAAACTAAGGAAACATTTAAAAGAAACATGACTGAGTCCCCAGAGAATGCCAAAATTCTCATTTGTCATGGAGTAAAATGGAAGAGTGCAGAATTCTTTGGGGGAAGGTTTAGAGAGATGGAAACACCGCCTTTAGAAGTGTGCAGACCTAGATAGAGGATATGTCTAGAAACAATGGCTCCTCATTTTGATAGTTTTCTTCAATAAAGTTGCTATGATTTTGTAGCAATACTTTTTGACTTACCCTTGTATTTATTCAGGGTCCCTAAGTGGTGAAAATGGTTAATATACTTGACAGCTAACTGAAAACTTGGTGGTTTGTGTTCATCCAAAGGCATCTGGTAATCTACTTCTAAAAAAATCAGCCATTGAAAATTCTATGAAGCTCAATTCTACTCTAGCACCCATGTGCTTACCATGAAACAGAATCAATGTAATAGCCACTGGTTATTATTTTATGTTACTATTTTTTTTTTTAAATCACATAATGTTCTACCTGTTGCCTTTATCATTTAAAAATACATCTTGAATATATTTTGCCAGATCAACATAGAGAGCCTCTTTATTTAACAAAACAAAACAACAACAAAACTGCATGGTATTTCTTCAAAATTGCCGCAGTTGACTTTCAGTTAAAATGAATCCTTGTTTTTTCCCTGATGTCTAGCTTCATTATCTGTCTTTGCAGTGTTGTTTCTTATATCTACTCATTGTAAAAGTATGTGTTGTTGTTGTTGTTATGTGCCATGGAGTTGGTTCTGACTCATAGCTACCCTGTACAGGGTTTCCGAGGCTGTAAATCTTTACGGGAGCAGAAAGCCTCATCTTTCTCCCGCGGAGCAGCTGGTAGTTTTGAACTGCTGACCTTGTGGTTCGCAGCCTGATTCGTAACCACTACACTACCAGATCAACTATCAACGTTCACGGAAGCAGCAGTCAAGAGATCAGACGACGTATTGCATTGGGCAAATCTGCTGCACAGGAACTTTTTAAAGTACTGAAGAGCAGAGATGTCAGCTTGAGGACTAAGGTGCGCCTGACCCAAGCCATGGTATTTTCAATAACCTCATACGGATGTGAAAGCTGGACAGTGAATAAGGAAGATCATAGAATTGATGCCTTTGAATTGTGGTGTTGGAGGAGAATACTAAAAGTGCCATGGACTGCCGAAAGAACCAATCGATCTGTTTTGGAAGAAGTGCAGCCCCGGAGTGCTCCTTGGAGGCCAAGATGGCTAAACTTCGTCTCTCCTACTTTGGACACATTGTCAGGAGGGAACAGTCGCTATAGAAGGATGTCATGCTGGGTAAGATGGAGGGTCAGAGAAAAAGAGGAAGACCCCCAATGAGATGGATCAACCAGGTGGCATCATTGATGGCATCAAGTGTGGCAGCGGTAGTGAGGTTGGCCCAGGATCGGACATTGTTTAGTTCTGCTGTGCATGGGGTCATTATGAGTCGGTTCCGACTTGATGGCACCTGACAACAACAACAACAACATTACCAGAGCTCCTTAAAGTATGTGATGTTAAATTATAACCTGGAAAATCTAAGATTCTTGTCATCTGGTGCCATAATGAGTTTTTCATCTTGTTAAATACCTTATACATGCACTGATGACACATAGACAGTTTGAGAATTCAAAGATGATGTTAAATTAAGGAGAAAAAAGGCAACCTGCCTATTTACAAACTTGGCCATTAACTTGATCTAGAGTTACTTTGCACAGTGGCAACTCCACACCTGAAACTACTGTCCTCCAACCTTCATTGTACCCTCTGAAGAAGGAGTTATAACACTCCTGTCCCTTCAACCTTCCCTTTTGGAACCATTTTGTTCTGATTCTTTCTCTTTCTGTCCCCTAAGGCAGCTGAGTCCCTTCTCCTCCTCCACTTAAAAGAAATCCCTACCTCTTTGTCCCTTCACACATTTTCTTAGAGAGATGAAATATGTAGGAGGTACAGAGATACATGCTATGGATATGTATGTTTGTTGTCTCTGAGAAGGATTTCTAGTAAGCTGCTACTGGAACATGGCTGGGCTCCTCCATAAATATCACACATGTACTAACTATATTCTAGGATACCGTTAGCTTTGCAGTTCACCTATGTTTAGGTTATACAGGCTCCCATGAGGTTGTCTACAAACCTAACACTATTTGTCATATTGTTTCTCTGGGAAAATGTATTTTAAGCTTCTAACAATGGACATGCCAATGAACTTTTGGAACAGAGCCCATCTGTAAGTTGAAAACAGTTCACTCTTTCTTTCTTCTCTCACAAAAGTCTGATATAAGTAGTTTGGGTGATATGACTCACATTTTATTGATGAAGAGTCTGAGGCATGGAGATAAACTGACTTCTTTGAGATTACATAAACTACTTAGTGATAGAATCACCAAGTACAACTACTAACTAGTTATATACAGTACAGTACATACATAAAGACATTGCTTTCAAGTCATTCACATACCCTGAGCTCCATTTTGGCCAACTTAAAAAATTTTTTTGGCTAACTTTTGTAATGTGCATTATGTAGTGGTTGAGAATGGATGGGATGGGGAAGTGGACAGGACAATAATAAATGGTTTCATGCATTAACAGAATCTCTTTTAAGTAAGAAATAATACTCAAGGAGAAATGTTATGAAATAAGCTCATTTGCTATTGCTGGTGTGGTGAGCATATTACCCTTATCTTGTTCTTTCCAAATATACCTGCCCATATGGAGATAGTCCAAAGCCGTGGGAAAGCTAAATATAGGAAGGAAAGTCCAATTGGAAAAATTCACCCTGGGGAATATATAAAAAGGAAACCATAACAATAAATGTTCTAAAGAGTGAAAAACAATAATTAAAAAAAAAAAGTGCAGAGGCACACACCAAGTGAGGTAGAATTAGGAGGTCCAGATGGGTATTTCTAAGGGTTAAGGACCTAACTCCAGTTAGGTAGTCTGGTTTTAGAATCCAAGATTTCTTAATAAGGAACCCTTTTAGA
The DNA here is from genome assembly GCF_000296735.1 of Chrysochloris asiatica. Taxonomy (NCBI): domain Eukaryota; kingdom Metazoa; phylum Chordata; class Mammalia; order Afrosoricida; family Chrysochloridae; genus Chrysochloris; species Chrysochloris asiatica. The sequence continues at coordinate 23,328,237 of NW_006408545.1, forward strand.
GCAGTGGTTAAAAGCTCAACTGCTAACTGAAAGGTAGGTGGTTTGGATCCTTCAGCTGCTCCATGGAAGAAAGTTGTGGCAGTCTGTTTTTTTAAGATTACAGCTTTGCAAACCCTGTGAGACAATTGACCTCTGTCATAAAGTGTCATTATGAATTGGAATTGATGCAACCTTATGAGGTTGGGGAGAAAATAGAACAAGACACCTACCTTCTTGGAGAGTTAAAATGTAGTTGATGGGAAGAGATGTAATAATGTTCCCAGAAACCCAAAAGCTAAAGGTGGCAAGTTCAAATTAATTTATAATCTTAAACCAAAAACTGTTCACTAAATGAAATGGCCAATGGCTATCATTTGAGTATCAAATAAGAGTATTTTTATTTAAATTTGATATACCAGTGTTGTTAAGGCCAGTAAAAGTCCACATGAAATAAATGAACTCATTTTCAGTTCACTTTGCAATTTGAGTTTTGCAAAATACCCTTATGTGAAATAGACCATTTCCCTCTACATCCGTGGGAAGAAGTTTATAATTAGAACATCCTGGGGAACTTCTATTAATTGTTGCATACCTGAAATGTCACAAAAGAGAGTGAAACTGTAGGTTAAAAAAATTCATTGAAATAATTGTTTTTGACTTTGTCAATTATAAGGAATTACAGAAATAAATGCTTTGTGGCCTTGAGCGCTACAAAGTCTTTATCAACCTAAGACAATGGTGGCTTCTGGAAGTGTGTGAACTTGAGCACTGCAGGGTGTGGGGGGAGCAGAGTGAGAGGCCAAGAAGACATTATGTCCAGAGCATAACAGTAATACTCCACCCAACTTCCAATTCCAGATGGGTAACCTTGACAATTAAAAAGGGGTGAAGGATTATTTTTCATGAAATTAGAAGTTCTTTTTCTCTTCTTTAAAGCTGTATTCACAAACATCAGATTTTTCGAATCCCCAAAGTTTCTTTATCACTGCTTGGATTCCAGTGAAATGATAAGGAGCAAGGATTCTAGAAGCAGGCTACCTTCATTTAAATCCTAGCTGTATGAGCCTGGACCAGGAATAGAACCTGTAGACCTCAATATACCATGTATAAAATGAGAATACTCACATAATGTGGAGTCCCTGGGTGATACAAATGATTAATTGCTCAACTGCTAACTGAAAGATTGGCTGGTGGTTTGAATCTAATTAGAGGCACTTCAGAAGGAAGGCTGGTGACCTACTGCTGAGAGATCAGTCACTGCAACTCTATGGGAAACAGTTCTACTCCAACACACATGAGAGTGCAATGAGCCAACTAGTTATGGTCAACTTTCAACTACCAACATGAAGAACTGATGCATTCAAATTCTGCAGTTGGTGAAGAATATTGAACACAGACTACCCAAAGAATGAACACAACTGACTTAGAGGAAGTACAATTATAATGCTCCATAGAGGGAGGATGGTAAGGCTTCATCTTGCTTACTTTGGACATATCATCAGTAAACACCAATCACTGGAGAAGAACACCATGCTTGGTAAAGTAGAGGATCAATGAGAACGAGCTGTTGCTAGGTGCCATTGAATGAGTTCTGACTCATAGCAACCCAATGTACAACAGAACGAAGCACTGCCCAGTTCAGTATTAGCCTCACAATAGTTGTATGTTTCTGCCCATTGTTGCAGCCTCTGTGTCAATCCATCTCATTCAGGGTCTTCCTCTTTTTTCACTGACCCTATGTGTTATCAAGCATGATGTCGTTCTACAGGAAATGGTCACTCCTGATGATCCCGTGGCCAAAGTATGTATAAAGGCTCAACATCCTCTTTTTTTTTTTAAAGCATTTATTGTTAACTGAGTGATCCTGGAATAAACACACTTTTTAATTACACATTAATTGTTTACCTTTACTAATTGTGACAACCACAATTAGTCATGGTAGCAGTTACTTATTACTGAATTAAAAGATTCCTATCCCCATCTCCTTTTACCATACCCATCTAGACAAGATGAAAACTATTCAGTGTTGAGTCTGCCTTCCCCTACACACTCTGAAACTAAACTCCTTCTTGAAAGCTTGTAAGCCAGTCACTTCATGCCTTGAGAGTCTCCCATTTTAGGTAGCCGATGTCTACGTTGCCCATCCATATCAGCTCTGTGTACTGAGGGGATAGGTTTGATCCTTTTGTGAAGACTCCTTCCCTCTCAGTTTGTATTTTGAGCAACTACATCCAAAAGCAAAGGCTAAGTTCGTCTAATTGTAGCAATTTATATTTGCTTCCTGTATCAAATTTCTTTATCTTCCTCTAGTCCAGTTCTGATCATCAAGCCATTCAAGCTAGGTCAATGGGTACTATCTGCAAATTTAGGTGTTGCACACTTTACACTTCATATCAGCTGGAAGCTTCACTCTCAGCTCTAGCCCCCAGTGGCTAGGTCAGTGTCCATGGGCTCAGGAGTTCCCAAGTCACCCCAAACTTTGGACCAACCAAGAGTTACTCTTTCTTTCCTCTGGAATCTCAAAGTCGACAGGAGTCTAGGGAACATGGTCGAACTCAGCCCTTGTCTTCATTACTGCCTTGCCTCACCACTTCCTCTCAAAAGTAGACCAATATGGTCACCAGTGAGTTTACAAGCCTGCTTGTGTGTTCTCTTTGAGTTTGTCTTGGAAGGGGGTTTGTCCTGAAGGACCTTGATGGCTCCCAGACGAACAGCTTGTTTGTTGTTTTAATAGCCAATTAGCCTGCTGTTTTTTTTTTTTTTTTCCTATTGATTTTTCTTTCAAGAAGTAGCTTCTGTTCCTTTAGCCACTCCGGGTTGGTCTGCGTGTCCTTTCAAGTGGGAATGTCCCACCTCAGAAGGTTCTGGATGAGGCTCAGGATTCCACCTAAGGCCCCCTACTACACAAAGCCTATTTCAATGTGGAAATTCTAGAATCCCTTTTTAGTATTCCAATCAGTTATAAGCTGAAGACAGGCTTACAAGCTTTCTGTAGTCATATTTCTCAATATTCTTTTCTATCCCACGTAAATGTCTATTTTACAATAGCAGGCAAAGGAAATCCGTATCCACAAAACATTCAAGCACCTTAGCATTATTTTTCCTCTTTTACACAGTCAGATTATTCCTTGATCCTTGTATCACAGAGCCCTTTGTTCCGAGGTTGAGTAAAAGCCCACGAAACCTACCTGTGTTTCCCTATCTTCCTTGTTCTTGCACCCTTCTCCCTTCTTGCATATTGTCCACCCCATCACTGTAGTTATGATGTTACTACCCCAAACCTGTGCTTTACTGATGAGTTGTGGGATGACATCAAGAATATCATACATGAAGAAAGCAAAAAGTCATTAAGAAGACAAGAAAAAAAAGGTCAAAATGGATGTCAGAAGAGACACTGAAACTTGCTCTCCAGCATAGAGATGCTAAAGCAAATGGAAGAAATGAGGAGGTCCAAGAGCTGAACAGAAATTTTCAAAGATCAGCTTGAGAAGATAAAACCAAATATTACCACAAAATGTGCAAAGATCTGGAGTCAGAAAACCAGAAAGGAAGAACACACTCAGCATTTCTCAAGCTGGGGGACTGAAGAAAAAATTCGAGCCTGGACTTTCATTATTGAAACATTATCTGGGCAAATTATTCAATGATGCAGAAAGCATCAAGAGAAGATGGAAGGAGTACACAAAGTCACTGTACCAAAAAAGAAAAGTTTAATGTTCAACCATTTCAAGAGGTAGTATATGACCAAAAGCCAATGATACTGAAGGAGGAAGTCCAAGGTGAATTGAAGGAATTGGTAAAGAACAAGGAACCAGAAATTGATGGAATAAAAATTGAAATCTTTCAAGAAAGTGAGGTGGCACAGGAGGCACTCACTCATCTCTGCCAAGAAATCTGGAAGACAACTATCTGGCCAACTGATTGAAAGAGATCCATATTTGTGCCCATTTCAAGCAGAGGTGACCCAATGAAATGCGGAAATCATCGGACAATCTTTTTGATATCCCATGCAAGTAAAGTTTTGTAAAGGTAATACTGAAATGGCTGCAAGCATTCATTAACAGAGAACTTCCTGAGGTTCAAGCCAGATTCTGAAGAGGCCATGGAATAAGGGATATCATTGCTGATGTCTGATGGATCTTGGCTGAAAGCAGAGAATATCAGAAAGATGTTTACCTGTGCTTTACTGACTACGCAAAGGCTTTCGATTGTGTGGATCATGACAACTATGGACAACATTGTGAAGTATGAGTATTCCAGAACACTTAATTGTGCTCATGAGGAATCTGTACCTGGACCAAGAGGCAGTTGTTCAAACAGAATATGGGAACACTGAATGGTTTAAAATTAAGAAAAGTGTGCAACAAGGTTATATTCTTTCACCATACTTATTCAACCTGTATGCTGAGCAAATAATCTGAGAAACTGGGTTATAGGAAGAAAAACATGGCATCAGGATTGGAGGAAGACTCATTAACAACCTGTGATATGCAGATGATACAACCTTCCTTGCTGAAAGTGAAGAGGACTTAAATCATTTACTGATGAAGATCAAAGAGCACAGCCTTCAGTATGGATTACATCTCAATGTAAAGAAAACATAAATCCTCACCACTGGACCAATAAACAGCACTCTTATCAACGGAGAAAATATTGACGTTGTCATGGACTTCATTCTTCTTGGATCAACTATCAACATTCATGGAAGCAGCAGTCAAGAAATCAAATGACGTATTGCATCAGGCAAATCTGCTGCACAAGACTTTTTTAAAGTGTTGAAGAGCAAAGATGTCAGCTTGAGGACTAAGGTGCACCTGACCCAAGCCATGGTGTTTTCAATAACCTCGTATACATGTGAAAACTGGACAGTGAATAAGGAAGACCGTAGAAGAATTGATGATTTTGAGTTATGGCGTTGAAGGAGAATATTGAAAGTTCCATGGGCTGCCAAAAGAACCAATAGATCTGTTTTGGAAGAAGTGCACTCAGAGTGCTCCTTGGAGGCCAGGATGCCCAATGTTTGTCTCTCATACTTCAGACATAGTGTCAGGAGGGACCAATCACTGGAGAATGATATCATGTTTGGTAAGGTGGAGGGTCAGAGAAAAAGAGTAAGACCCCCAACGAGATGGATTGGCCAAGTGGCCACATGGATGGACTCAAGCGTGGCAACAGTAGTGAGGTTGGCCCAGGATCAGGCAGTGTTTCGTTCTTCTGTGCATAAAGTCGCTATGAGTTGGTACCAATTTGATGGCACCTAACAACAACAACTTGTGCCTTACTGTCCCCTCTCTCCCACCCCTGATAACCATCAAAGACTTTTTTTTCTTTTGGAATGGCAATGTTTTCTTAAACTTTTACAGTAATGGTCTTATGCAATATTTGTCCTTTTGTGACTGACTAATTTCACCCAACATAATGTCCTCAAGGTTCATCCATGTTATGAGGTGGCTTGCAGCTTCATTGCTATTATTCAAGGTAGTTTAGTATTCCATTGTGTGTATGTCTTTATCTATTCTTGCGTTGATGGGCACTTAGGCTGTCTTCATCATTTTGTTATCGCGAATAGTGCTTCGATAAACATTGATGTGCATGTATCTATTTGTGTTCCGGCTCATTTTTCTTGTGGATATATACCAAGTAGAGGAATTATTGGATCATAAGGTATTATTTCTATTTCCAAATTTCTGAGGAAGTGTCATATCATTTTCCAGAGTGGTTGAACCGTTTTACAGTCCCACCAGCAATGTAGGAAGGTCCCATTCTCTGCACTTCCTCGCCAGCATTTATTGTCCTCTGCTTTTTAGAACTGTTATTGCTGGTGTGAAATGATATCTCATTCAACATCCTCTTTTCTAAGGAGTATTTTGGCTGTACTTTTTGTTTGTTTGTTTGGCTATACTTTTTCCAAGACAGATTTGTTTATTCTTCTGGTAGTTTATGGTGTATTCAATGTGCTTCACCAACACCACAATTCAAATGAATCAATTCTTCTTTGATCTCCTTTATTTATTGTTCAGCTTTTGCATGCAATTAAAAATACCAGAGGTTGAGTCAGGTAAACCTTTGTCCTTAAGGTGTCATTTTAACATTATTAAAATTTAAAAAACAACATTTTATTGTGCTTTATGTGGAAGTTTTTATAACAAACTCATTTTTACAATCAATAGTTCATACTATTGTATAGTTTCATATACTAATTGTTCTGTGACATTGGCTATAATCAATATTGATTGCAACCCCCACAATGTGTCAGAACTCTCCCTAGTTCTTCCCAGGCTTCCCTTTTTCCTTTCATTTGGTTTTTCTGTCCCTCCCTCTCTTCTCATCTTGGATTTTAGGAAAATGTTGCCTTGTTGCTTTCAGTTGATTGATTGTTCTGAGAAGCATGTTCTTTACATTACTTGTTTTATAATCCAAGCTATCAATTGGCTGGAGTCCTGGTGTAGCACTGTGGGTTTATGTGCTGTACTGCAAGGTTTTTAGAACTGTTGGATTCTTGGATCAACTATCAACATTTCAACTTGGATTCTTGGATCATTCTTCTTGGATCAATTATCAACACTCATGGAAGTAGCAGTCAAGAAATCAAACCACGTATTGCATTAGGCAAATATGCTGCACAAGACCTTTTTAAAGTGTTGAAGAGCAAAGATGTCAGCTTGAGGACTAAGGTGTGCCTGAGCCAAGCCATGGTATTTTCTATAACCTCATACGCATGCAAAAGCTGGACAGTGAATAAGGAAGACCATAGAAGAATTGATGTTTTTGAATTATGGTGTTGGAGGAGAATACTGAAAGCACCATGGGCTGCCAAAAGAATCAACAGATCTGTGTTGGAAGAAGTGCAGCCAGAATGCTCCTTGGAGGCCAGGATGGCCAAACTTCATCTCTCATACTTCAGACATATTGTCAGGAGGAATCAGTCTCTGTAGTAGGATATCATGTTTGGTAAGGTGGAGGATCAGGGAAAAAGAGGAAGACCCCCAGTAAGATGGATTGGCCAAGTGGCAGCATCAATGGGCTCAAGTGTGGCAACAATAATGAGGTTGGCCCAGGATCACAAAGTGTTTTGTTCTGTCATGCATAGTGTCACTCTGAGTTGGTACTGACTCGATGGCACCTAACAACGACAACAATGCTGCAAGGTTGCTTTGAACTACTAGGTTGGTGGTTCAAACTCACCAGCTGCTCCTCAGAAACCATCTACAGGGTCACTATGTGTTGGAACCCACTCAATGACACTCAGCAACAACAACAAAAATCATTTGGCTGGAAGATGGTCTTTGGGTACGATTTCAGTTTCAAGTTAAAAATGTCTAAGCGCATAATCTCAGGGGTTACTCAATTTTCTTTTTCACCAGTTAAGTTTGGTCTTTTTTGGTGGTGGTTGTGGGGAGTGTGGACGGGAGTTGTGGGTTGGATATTAATCCTTTAAGAAGGTCTTTTGCAGTGGATTTGACCAATTAAATACATTGTTTGACTTCTTGACTGCTGCTTCCATGGATGTTGATTGTTGATCCAAGAAGGATTCAATCTTTTCTCCATTTATCTTGTTGTTGTTTATTGGTTCTGTTATGAGGATACCACTGTGGATATATGGAATTTCCCATATAGGGACAGAACTTGAAGTTTCTGGATCAGTCCTAACATTCTAGGCCTTGGTAATAGATTTAGAATAATTTATTCTGCAACTGGGGAGCCCTGGTGACACAAATCAACACTCAAAAGGTTGACAGTTGAACCTATCTAGTGACGGTGGAAGAAACACTTGGCAATCGGCTTCTATAAAGATTGCAGATGAGGAAACCGTAAAGGTTTCCTCAAGAAACCGGCAATTCTACTCTATGGTATATGGTCACTATGAACTGGGATGGATTCAAAGGCAAAGGACAGCATTCTACAGTTGGGCACTGGGCACTCTGTGACATTCTTACTAGAATAGTACAATGAACTCCTTGATCACTTATGGAAACTGATTCAAATTCACTCTTGTTCATAGGTGAGCATGTTATATTGTTCTTCCATCTCTCTCTTTCTTCTATCCTTCCTTCCTTAAATTTTCTTCCTTCATTTTTATTTTTATTATTTGCCACTTTGATGGGAACCCTGGTGGTGCCATGGTTAGCCACTTGGCTACTAACCAAAGGTTTACGGTTCAAACCCATCCAGCAGCTACACAGGAGAAAGATCTGGCTTCCATAGTGTTGACAGCAAGAAAAACCCATGGCAGCAGTTCAACTTTGTCCCATCTATTTGCTGTGAGTTGACAATTGGATAAATAGCACCTAACAACAAAGTCACTTTGTGATTTGAGGAATCACCATAGAAGCATCTTGTCATTATTAAGTGCTATCAAGTCAGTTCTGATTCATAGTGACACTGTATGGAGTTTGCAAGGAGCAGCTGGTGGTTTTGAACTGCTGACTTTGTGGTTAGCAATTCAGAGTTTGTGTTACAGTGCTACACCAGGACTACACCTGGAATATGATTTTTATTAATCTAATGTTCTTGAAACTTTAAGCCTTCCCCCTTTCTATTATTATGAATAAAACATTTCGTTTTCATTAAAAAATGATTGAAGATAATTGGTGTAAATATAGAAAATGATTTTAAACCTTTTTCTATAATAAGCTAGAGCAGAATATACCATTCTTTTATAAGAGTATTTCATATGGTCATAAATTATTTTCTGCTATATAGTTTCTGTTTTTCATATATTTCATATTTCATTATATGTTGCAGTATACATTTCAATTTATATAATTAAGTATCAGACATGAGCATAATATTAAATTAGATTACAATAGCTAATAGTAGAAAAGTCAAGATATATTCCATTTATATCCAATTTAAGGTTATATTGGAAATTGTGAAATAATTTGTAACCATATTGACAGTGTATCTGGACAACTTCCTGTGTAAGTAACACAGTTACTTTTATTTTCTTTTACTTGAACAAATATATCCACATGCTATTTATTTTCAGTACAATATACAATTTATATATAATACCATAATATAAACACCATTAAATATGTTTATGATGATATAGTTTTATTATATTTTCATTAGACACATCTGGGCCATCTGTAGTTGGGAAGAATTTAGTTAATTTTGTAACTGGCTTTCTTGTCTATTTTTTTTTTTTTTTTGGCAAGCATAGGTTTTAGCTAAACTAAGGCCTTAATTATAAATAATTAGATTAAGTAAGTAGTTGAGTCTGGGTCTCTTCTTTTTGAAAACGTGTTAGGTTTAAGCATTCTTGTTGTATACATTTGTGCGTTGGTGGTTCTGACTCATAGCAACCCTGTAAATCCTTACCGGAGCAGAAAGCCTCATCTTTCTCTGGTAGAACAGCTGGTAGTATTGAAACTGCTGATCTTGAGGTTAGCAGCCCAACTTATAACCAAAGCTTTACTTTAAATATCTAGCTAAATTATATATTTTAAAAAAACTTTTAAAAAATCTAACAAACAATTTTTGCTAGTCTAGCGTACTGGTTACGAATTGGGCTGCTAACCTCAAGGTCAGCAGTTCGATGTTCCACAGGAGAAAGATGAGGCTTTCTGCTCCCATAAAGATTTACAGCCTCGGAAACCCTGTACAGGGTCACTATGAATCGGAACTGACTCCACGGCACATAACCACCACCAAATATCTGTATCATCATTTCTGCTCTTTATGAAATAATTTATTGGTGCTGTTGAGTTAGTTTCAACTCATAGCTGACCCTATGCAACACAGAACTGCATAGGGTGGTCCTGTGCATTCCTCACACTTGTTATGCTTGAGCCAGTTACTGCTACCACTGTGCCTCCATCTTGTTGGGGGTCTTCCTCTTTTTTTGCTGATGCACCACTTTACCAAGCATGATGTCCTTTTCCAAAGAATGGTCTCTACAGATAACATGTCCAAATCATTAGAGACAAAGTCTGGCCATCTTGGCATCTAAGGAGCATTCTGGCTGTACTTCTTCTGCACATATTTGTTTGTTTTTCTGGCAGTCCATGGTACTTTTAATATTCTTCTTCAACACCATAACTCAAAGGCATCAATTCTCCTATAGTCTTCCTCATTCATTGTCCGATTTTCAGATGCATATGAGGTTACTGAAAATACCATGCCTTGGGTCAGGTGTACTTTAGTCCTCAAACTGACATTTTTTGCTCTTGAGCATTTCAAAGAGATCTTGTGCAATATGTCATTTGATTTCTTGACTGATCTTCCACGAGTGTTGACTGACAGTGGATCCAAGCAAAGTAAAGTTTTTGACAATTTCAATATTTTTCTCCATTTCTCCTGATGTTATTTATTGGTCCAGTGGTGAGGATTTTTGTTTCCTTTATATTGATGTGCAATCCATACTGAAGGCTGTGGTTTTTGATTTTCATTAATAAATATTTTAAGTCTTCTTCACTTTCAGCAAGCAAGATTGTATCTTCTCTATATCACAGGTTGTTAACTACTCTCCCTTCAATCCTGATGCCACATTCTTCTTCATATCATCCAAATTCTCAGATAATTTGCTCAGTATACCGATTGAACAATGGTGAAAAAATACAATCCTGATTTTAAACCATTCAATGTTCTCTTGTCTGTTCGAATGATTGCCTCATGGTCTATGTATTGGTTTCTCATGAGCACAGGAAATGTTTGGGACTATCCATTCTTTATAATGTTATTCCTAGCTTGTCATAATTCACACAGTTGAAAGTTGTTTTTTTTTAAAGTTTTTATTGTGAATTATGTGGGTTTACATGGGAGAACATCACTTTTACATTCAGCCTATCATATTTCGTTTCATTGCAATGATCACAATCTCCTCCATGCTTCATCAAATAACCAAAGGATACACCCCACAGGGCAAACCCCTCGGCCATCAACGCACAACTCCTCTCACTCCCTGAGTCCAGTGTCCCCAGCTGCTCCATCTGTCCACGTCATCGTCTCTGTCTTCATCCCTGGCGTCACTGCCTCTCTGGGTAGGGTCCCGCTCTCTGCTCTTCTAACTTGATGGTCCCTGGGACCTCCTCTCCTGGACGGCAAAATCAATCACTCCCATCCTTTTGTCAAAAAACATCTACCTCTACATTTCCGACACTCACAGTCAGTCCTGATGGCAATTATTCACTATTGTACCACAAAAAAGTTATCCCCGTTTCCTTTCTCCAGCCCGTTCCCAACAGATTGGAAATCATTCAGTGGAGGTTCTACCTTCCCTCGCCTCATCTGGAATTAGGCTCCCTCTTGAAAGCTCGTAAGTCAGTCACTTCTTGCCTTTATAGCCCCCATCCCCATTTTGGATGGCCAATGTCTAAGTTGCCCATCCCTACCAACCCTGTATACCGAGGGGGAGAGACTTATCCTTGCTGTAAAGATTTGTTCCCTTTTTTGAGCTACTACAACCATACATATAGGTAAAGTTCATCAAATTGTAGTGCGTTGCTTTTTTTTTTCTTGCCTCTTCTTTCTTCTTCTAGTCGAGTTCTGATCATCCAGCCATCAAAAGCCAGGTCAAGTGGGTACTATCTGCAAGTATGGGTGCTCATGCGCATCTCCCCTCACTTCATATCAGCCGGACGTTTCACTCTCCACTCCAGTCCTCCATGGCAAAGTCGCTGCCCTGGGTCCAGGAGTCCCCAGGCCATGCTGTAACTGCTGGCCATCCAGGTCTCAGCCCTGGTTCACAGGAGTCTATTGAATGTGGTCGGACTTAGATCCCAACTTCATTGCTATTTTTTCCCCCTCTTCCCCTTATCAGTGACCAACGTGGTCACCAGCCAGACCACATGCTTGCTCTTGTATTCCCCTTGAGTCTTAGTCTTGGAAGGGGGTTTGCTCTGAGGGGACCCGACCACTTGCCTTGATGGCTCCTGGGTGAACAGCTTACTTGTTCTTGTAGTAATCAATCATACTGCCATTATTGTTTCTGATTTTTCCTGCTTGTCTTTCTTCACGAAGTATCTTCTGTTCTTTTAGCTGCTCCAGGCTGGTCTACTCGTCTTTTCCAGTGGAAATTTCCCACCTCAGACAATTGATGGGATTCTGGTTTCCACCTATGGTCTTATGCAATGCCAAAGCTCCACAGGCGGTCTCTTTCACTGGGCAATATCTAGCCCCCTTTAAGGTATTCCAATCAGTTATAAGCTGAAGATGGAGTTACAAACTTTCTATTGTGATGTTTCTAGCTATTCCTTCCCTCCTCCCAAGTGTCTATTTCACAATAGTAGGCAGGGGAAACCAAGATTCAAAAGGCAGCCAAGTATCTTAACATTGTTCCCCTTTCAAACCATGCCTCAATCCCTCTTGTTCCAAGGTTGTGCGTACATCACCATTTACCTCTGTCCCACTTAGCCCATGCGAACCTGCCTAACTGTTCTCCCATTAGCCTTTTCTTCCCTTCCCATGCCCCTTCTTGTGTATTGCCAGCCTCCCCCCTCCCCACCTCTACCAGCACCCAAGCTTTCCTGTGTTTATTCCCTGCCCTGTGATCTGTCTTTCCTTCCTTCCCTCCCCTACTTTCATCCCATGCATCCTGGTGATCAGCAATTATATATGTAGGTGTTTTTGGTTTTTTTCCCCTCCCTTTTGGGTGGATTCTTTTTCTTAGTCTTTTACAATAATGGTCATATGTACTATTTCTCCTTTTGTGACTGACTAATTTCACTCAGCATAATGTCCTCAAGGTTCATCCATGTTATGCGGTGGCTTGCAGCTTCCTTGTTGTTCTTCA
>NW_006408545.1:23341451-23342814 GCF_000296735.1 Chrysochloris asiatica
CATTTTTTAACTGGGTTATTTGTCTTTTTCTTGTAGAGATGTTGTAGTTTCCTGTATATTTTAGAAATGAGTCCCTTATCTGATGTGTCATTGCAAAAGATTTTTTCCCATTCTGTGAGTTCCTGTTTTACTCTTTTGGTGAAGTCTTTGATGCACATAAGTTTTTAATTTTTAGTATGTCCCACTCATCTATTTTGTCTACTTTTGTTTGTGTACTTTTCAAAATGTTTGTTAGTCTGTATATGCCCTGAATTAGCATGCTCACATTTGTCCCTATTTTTTCACTGATGACCTTCACAATTTTGGGATTCACCTTTAGATTTTTATTCCATGCTGAGTTCGTTTTTGTATAGTGCATGAGGTAAAGGTCTTGTTTTAATCCTTTGCATATCGTTTTCCAGTTCTGCCAGCACCATTTGTTAAAGAGACTATCTACTCCCTGTGCAATATAACTAGGCACTTTGTCAAAAATCAGTTGGCTGTATGTGGATGGGTTAATTTCTGTATTCTCAATTCTGTTTCATTGGTCAATGTACCATTGTACCAGTACCAGGTTGTTTTGACCACTGTAGCCAGGTAGTAAATTTTGAAATCGGAGAGTGAGAGTCCTTGTTCTTCTTAAGCAGTGCTTTGCTTATTCTTCCTTACAATATAAAGTTATTAATTGTGTTTTCCATCTCTTTGAAGAATGTTGTTGGAATCTGGATTGGGATTGCATTATGTGTGTAAATTGCTTAGGGCAATACTGACATTTTCACAATGTTGAGTCTTCCTATCCAGGAACATGATATGTTCTTCCACTTCTGTAAGTCTTTTTTGGTTTCTTATAGTAGTGTTTTGTAATTTTCTTTGTATAAGTTCTTTGTTTCACTGGTTACGTTTATCCCTAAATATTTCATTCTTTGGGTGGCTATTGTAAATGGTATTGCTTGCCTCACTGTCATTGTTACTATAGAGGAATCCAACTGATTTTTGTATGTTGATCTTATACCCTGCCACTTTGCTGAATATTTCAATGAGGTCTAGTAGTTTTTTTACTCAGTCTTTGGGATTTTCTATGTATAGGATCATATCGTCTGCAAATAGAGAGAGTTTTATTTCCTCTTTGCCAATTTGGATGTCTTTAATTTCTCTATCTTGCCATATAATTCTGGCTTAAACTTCCAAAACAGTATTGAATAGGAGTGGTGACAAAGGGCATCCTTGTCTGGTTCCCATTCGCAGAGGGAAGGCTTTCAGTTTCTCTCCATTGAGAGTGATGTCGGCTGTTGGTTTTGTTTATATGCTCTTGATTATGTTGAGGAATTTCCCTTCAATTCCTACTTTGTTGAGTGTTTTTATCAGGAATGGATGATGGATTTTG
>NW_006408545.1:23344784-23416391 GCF_000296735.1 Chrysochloris asiatica
TGTTTTTCAGTTTCCATGTATTCAACTTTATTTCCTTGGTCTTCTTATTGTTGATTTCTAGTTTTATAGCATTGTGGTCTAAAAGATTCTTTGTAGCGTTTTGATGTTTGTAAACTTATGGAGGCTTGCTTTGTGATCTAACACATGGTTAGTTTTGGAGAATGTTCCATGTGCACTGGATAAGAATGTATATTGTGCTGTTGTTGGGTTGAATGCTCTGTATACATCTATGAGGTCACATTGGTTGATTGTGTTATTTAGTTCCTCTATAACTTTGTCGAGTTTCTTTCTGGTTTTTCTGTCCCTTTTTAAAAGTGGTGTATTAAAATCTCCCACTATAATTGTAGATTTATGTATTTCTTTCTTCAATTCTAGTAAGGTTTGCTTCATATATCTTGGTGCTCTTTCATTGGAAGCATAGATATTTATTATGGTTATGTCATCTTGCTCAATTTATCCTTTGATCATGAGATAGTGTCCTTCTTTATCTCTTATGCTGGTTTTTTGTCTTAAAGTTTACTTTATTGGAGATTAGTATTGTCACTCCTGCTTGTTTATTGTTGCAGTTAGCTTGGTATATTTTTTCCCATCCATTAAGTGTTAGTCTGTTTTTGTCTTTGTGTGTAAGGTGTGTCTCTTTCAGGCAACATATTGAAGGGTCTTGTTTACTTATGCATTCTGCCACTTTCTGTCTGTTCACTGGTGCATTCAATCCATTGGCATTCAATGTAATTATCGATAGGTATGAATTAATTGCTGCCATTATGTTACTTTTTTGGTAGTGCTGCTTGTTCCTTTGTTCTGCATGCCCTCTTGTGCTAAGTTTGTGTTTTTTGTGCTAGTTCTTGTCGGTTTCTTCTTAGTTTTCATGTTCTGTTTGGAAATTCATTTTCATGGTATGGTGTGACGTATTAACTTTCTTTGGGGTTACCTTATAGTCTGTTAACTTTTCCCTCCATTTAAGACAATCTATTGCATCCTGTAATCTATCTGACCTCCTCACCAACTGGATCTCTGTTCTTACATTTTTCTCTTGTTTGACATTGCTATTATTTTGATCTTCGGTTGACCTCCCAGCTCCTTTGAATTCTTTGTTGTAGTTTTGTTCTGTGCTGGACTCTGCTATCCATCGTCTGAGTTTCAGGTGATGTTGCCATGCCTGTCAATCTCTGGTTGTTGTCTGTTCTTGTTGGTTTTCAGTCCAAAGAACTCCCTTTAGGATGTTTTGAAGTGCTGTATTGGCTTTGACAAAATCTTTTCGCTTCTGTTTATCCTGGAATGTTTTTATTGCACCATCATATTTGATTGATAGTTTTGCTGGATAGAAGATTCTTGGTTGGCAGTTTTTTTCTTGTAGGGTTTTGTTTATGTCTCTCCATTGCCTTCTTGATTGCATGGTTTCTGCTGAGAAGTCAGAGCTTAATCTGATTTGCTTCCCTTTGTAAGTGACACTTTTCCTTTCCCTGGCCACTTTTAGGATTCTCTCCTTGTCGTTGATGTTGGAGAGCTTGATTATTATATGTCTTTGTGAGTTTCTTTTGGGCTTTATCCTTGCTGGGGTACATTTGTCTTCTGGAATGGTTATCGTCTCATCTTTCAAATTGTCAGGGACATTTTCTTCCAGAAGCTCTTCAACTATCTCCTCTGGGGATTTCTCTGATTCTTCCTGTTCTGGAATGTCAATAATTCTTAAGTTGTTCCTCTTCATGTTATCTAGCATGAATCTTAGATTCTTTTCAGATTTTTCTTATCCTTTTTTTTAGCTAGCTCTTCTATCTTAGCAGTATTGAGAGATTTATCTTCCTGCTCGCTAGTTCTGGCTTCCATCTCTTCAATTTTGCTTCTTTCCCCTTTCAGTGTATTGTCCATTTCCAATATTTTATTGTTACTCATCTGGACCTCTTTTTGCAGGTTTTGAATTTTTTCCAATGCTGTATTGATCTTGTTTGATTGCTCTTGTAGCACTTTCCTGACTTCTTCCTTGTTTTCCTTCACCCCTTTTCAGAGCATGTGAATTTGTCTCCATATCATTCTTCTGAATTCCTTCTCAGGCAAATCCAAAACCTGCTCTTCTTCTAGAAAGCCTTTGTCTGTCTCCAGCTCATTTGTCTCAGCTACTCTTTTCTGTGTTTGGACATGTTTTGATATCTTTTTTAGTTTTTTTGCTTGTCATTTCAATAGATGTGTGGATTTTTATTGTTTAAGTTGATGTTTGTTGCTGTGTTATTAAATTTACTGGGTGTCTCCTGGTGGATATGATCAGGAGATAGGCTTTCCTTTTTGCATGTAATGCTTAGCAGCTGTTATTGGCTTTTGTCTCTATGGTGGAATATTATGTGGTATGCTTTTAGCTTGGCTATATGGCCACGATTGCAGTTCTTGGGTAACGTAGGGAGAAAAAGCTCCCACCTCCAGAAAAAAAAATGTGTGATCAAACGGCTCAAAAGCAGAAGCAATATAAAAGCAGAGACAAAACCCACCAATTTGAAACAAAAATAAAACTGTGGCCAACTGGCCAGTCACCTTGCTATACCAGCTGTGTGTGCGCACTGTAGAAGCCTCCAGTAGTGGGTCGGGGTGTCCACTCACTCAGCCCCCTCCTCTAGTCGCCACCTTAGAGGTGTGCCGATAGATATTGAGAAGTTAATGGGAGAAAGATTGTTTACTATTGTTGTCTCTGAAGGTCAGTTAGCTATCTGTGTGTGCACAGAGTATTTCTTGAAATTGTTGCATATTTTTTAGTTGGTGTTTTACAGATTGTTCATATGGCTTGTCTGTCAGGTCAAACTTGCTTTTTTTCTTGCTTGGTAAAGGGTCCCACACAAGTTAACTTTAGGGCTGGGACCCACCGTAAGAAGTCAAGGGCAGCAGCCAAAGAATTGTCCTTGAACAGATGGGCTCTTTCTCTTTGTGCCGAGGGGAAGTTGTGGTCTCAATGCTGGACTCCTTTTTGGAGGTGCACACCCACTCACCTGAAGGTGTCCAGGCTGGGCAAAGAAGGCGCAACAGGGAAGAGGAGGAAAAAATATCTGTAGAATACCCCTACATATCCTTTTGCAAAAGTCACTGCTGCTTTTATGGTCAGTTCCCAGTGCATGTCTGGCTGTAGTCCTGCCCTCTGATCTCCGCCCAGGCGTGATGGCTGCTGAGGGAGTCCTGATTTCTTGACCAATTTCTAAGTTGCAATATTTTCCTTAATACTGTGATTTTTCCATTGGCGGTTGTGGGAAACTGTTGTCCTGATACTTATGCTAGATCCCAAGCTCTGGTGCTGTTTCATGAGAGGAGTGTCTCTGGGTTTTCAGTCCCTCTCCCATGGAGCCTGCCCTACCTGGTTCTGGTCTGTTGCCACCAAACCGCAAGTGCCCACAGTCGAAAGTTTTTGCATAGTCAATAATGCATAGGCAAACATCTTTTCGATATTCTCTGCTTTCAGCCAAGATCCATCTGATGTCAGCAATCCAACCTTTACTCCATGTCCTCATCTGCATTCAGCTTGAATCTCTGGCAGTTCTCTGGCAATGTACTGTTGCAGCTGTTTTTGAAATAACATTAGCACAATTTTACTTGTATGTGATACTAATGATATTGTCTGATGATTTTTGCATTCCATTGGGTCACCTTTCTTTGTAATGGACACAAATATGGATCTCTTGCTATCACTTCAACAAGTAACTGTCTTCTCAATTTCTTGGCATAGATGAGTGAGTGCCTCCAGTGCTACATCAGTTTATAGAAAGATTTCAATCTGTATTTTATCAATTCTTGGAGACGTGTTTTTTGCCATTGCTTCCAGTGTAGTTTGGACTTCTTCCTTCAGTACCATACCTTTTGAAATAGTTGAATATTGATCATTTCTTTTTGGTATAGTGACTCTGTATATTACTTCCCTCTTCTTTTGGTGCTTTCTGCATCTTTCAATATTTTGCCAATGTTGTTGTTGTTAAGTGCTGTCTTTTAATATTGTTGTTGTTATTTGCTGTCAGGTCTATTTGGACCCATAGTGACCCTATATAGGGTTTCCAAGGAGTCGCTGTTGAGCTTGAACCACTGAACCTATAGTTCAAACGATTTTGCAATCTGAAGCATTATCCCATATCACTACACCAGGACTCCTATTGTAGCACTGGTATAATTTCTTCAGGAACTTTTAAATTTACTCTCAGTGATCCCTAGGATACCCAACCCCTGGTGGATATCCTACAGTGATTTCTAAACTTCCAATTGTCCTCACAGTCCACACTGTCATTGAAATACGTGGTGGGTTCAAAATATGTCCACAAATTATTTTATACACTGCCCTAGAAAAATGAAGGCTAATTTCCCTCCTCTTTAGAGTAGGCTGTATATAGTAATTCTGTTCTAAGGAATAGAATATCGTGGAAGTGACAGCATGTCAGTGTGAAAGTAAGTTGTGAAAGACATTGCTTTGGTGGCTTTCTTGGATTACTCTTTTGGATCACTTAATCTAGAGGGAAGGCTACTGTCATGAGGAACAGTACATGTGGCAAGGCACTGAGGCCTCTAGCTCACAGACAAGTGATGAATTAGATCTTCTAGCCCCATTCAAATCTCTAGAAGACTGCAGTTCAGGCTGACATCTTGACTGCAATCTCATGAGAGAGCCTGTGTCAGAATCACTGGATTAATCTTCTGAACCCTAGAACATCATCAAATGTGTGTGATAGTAATTATTTGTTGTTTTAAACTACTCAGTTTAGGGTAATCTCTAATGCTGCAAAATACAATTTACTGCAATATTTTCCATCTTTTAAAGAAGATGCTTAGACTGTTGGAATGAGACTCAGTCCTAGGTGAACTATCTATCTTTTTCTTCACAGAGCTGATATAGCAGAATTCTTTGAATTGTCTGACACCCTTTCCTTAACACCTCAGATAAAGAATGCTCTCTTATTTTATCTACATATACTTTAGACCCATTCTTAGCCATCTTCTCTAAGATCTTGTCTCAAACTTACACCTTTAATCTCTCCTCTCCTTGGCCTCAACAAACTCTAATCTATCCTATCATCAAAACAAAACTTCTCTTTGATCCTGCTGCTTTTTTGGGCTCTGGTATTTATTTGTGAAGCCTCGAACTACCTATTTTCCCTTTTCTTCTTAGTTCTTGCCTGCTGGTTTCTGCCCATACTCAAACAAAATCCCCACTTCTATGGAGGCTTTTATGACTCATAGCAACTCAAGAAGACAAAGTAGAATTGTTCCACAGGGTTTTAAACACTATAAACCTTTACAGAAGCAGACTGATACCTCTTGTCTCATGGAGAGGCTGGTAGGTTCAAACCCCTAACTTTACAGTTACCAGTTGAGCATTTAACACCCAGGTTAGTTTTGAAGCCTTTGTTGTTGTTAAGTGCCATCCAGTTGATTCTGACTCATAGTGACCCTGTATCAGCTTTCAAAGGAGCAGCTGGTGAGTTTGAACCACTGACCTTGCAGATCAAATGCTTTTTCAGTCTGACGTATTAGACCACAGCGCCACACCAGTATTACTTGCTGCCCTTAACCATGGCATTTCCTCTAAGATTTTGTTTTCACTGCCCCTCCCTTGGCCTGTATCTCTGAAGTCTTCAGATCTCACAGAATTTCAGAGATCCTGAGAGCTAGAACAGATCTCAGAGATCACTTACAGTTGATGAAACAGAGACACAAACACATTCTGACACTTGCCCCAGAAGTTCAGACACTTGACCTAGAAGTTCAGACACATGCCCCAGGTCATAAGCCTGGCTGGGGGTGGAGTCAGGGTTCAGATCTAGCTTCCCTGACTCTCACACCTGAGTTGTTCTCATTATACCACAAATAATTCTTTGAAACTTTCTCCACCAAAGTCGTGAAACTACATTTTCTTAGTTCTTCTCCTTTTTTGACTTTTCTCAGTCCCCTTTGTGGTTCCCGTTCCTACTTCACCTAAAGCTCTCTCTGTCTTCATCCTTTCTCTCTTGATGATCTCATGTACTTGCCTGCCATTAGTGCTCACCATTCTGATTCTGCCCTTCATATTGCTGATGGCCCATAGTGCAAGTCCACTTGAAGTTTCCATTGATTTGGCCGCATGTTGTTTCTCCAACTTGCCATTGGTGCGTCTCCTTTCCTCATCTTTTGGGTAAATACTTGTTGATGTTAGGTGCCATGGAGTTGGTACCAACTCATAGCAACCTTATGCACAGCAGAACGAAACACTGCCCGATCCTGGGCCAACCTCAATACTGTTGCAATGCTTGAGTCCACTGATGCTACCACTTGGCCAAACCATCTCGTTGGGTGGGAATCTTCCTCTTTTTCTCTGACCCTCCACCTTACCAAACATGATACCCTTTTCCACTGACTGATCCCTCCTGATAATATGTCAGAAGTATGAGAGATGAAGTTTGGCCATCTTGGCCTCCAAGGACCACTCTGGCTGAACTTCTTCCAAAACAGATATATTGGTTCTTTTGGCAGTCTATGACACTTTCAATATTCTCCTCCAACACCATAACTCAAAAACATCAGTTCTTCTATGGTCTTCCTTATTCACTGTCCAGCTTTCACATGCATATTCCATGGGTGTTGACAGTTGATCCAAGAAGAATGAAGTCCTTGGCAACTTCAATTTTTTTCTCCATTCATAAAAATGTTGTTTAGTGGTCCAGTGGTGGGGATTTTTGTTTTCTTTACATGTTAATCCATATGGAAGGCTGTGCTCTTTGATCTTCATCAGTAAATTAAGTCCTCTTCACTTTCAACAGGCAAAGTTGTATCATGTGGAAATTGCAAGTTGTTAATGAATCTTCCTTCAATCCTGATGCCATGTCTTTCTTCATATAATCCAGCTTCTCGGATTATTTGCTTAGCATACAGGTTGAATAAGTATGGTGAAAAAATACAACCTTGTCTCACACCTTTCTTAATTTTAAAACTTTCGGTGTTCCCATGTTCTGTTCGAACAACTGCCTCTTGGTCCAAGTACAGATTCCTCATGAGCACAATTAAGTGTTCCGGAATACTCATATTTCGCAATGTTGTCCATAGCTTGTTATGATCCACACAATCGAAAGAATTTGCGTAGTCAATAAAGCACAGGTAAACATCTTTCTGTATTCTCTGCTTTCAGCCAAGATCCATCGGACATCAGCAATGATATCCCTCATTCCACAGCCTCTTCTGAATCTGGCTTGAGCCTCTGGAAGTTCTCTGTCAATGTATGCTTGCAGCCATTTCTATATTACCTTTAGTAAAACTTTACTTGCATAGGGTATCAAAGAGATTGCCAATGATTTCCACATCCTGTTGGGTCACCTCTCTTTGGAATGGGCTTTACTCTCTTCCAATAAGTTGGCCAGATAGTTGTCTTCCAGATTTCTTGGCAGAGATGAGTGAGTGCCTCCTGTGCCACCTCACTTTCTTGAAATATTTCAATGTTTATTCCATCGATTCCTGGTGCCTTGTTCTTTGCCAATTTTTTCAATGCACCTTTGACTTCCTCTTTCAATATCATTGGCTCTTGATCATAAGCAACCTCTTCAAATGGTTGAACATTAACCATTTCCTTTTGGTACAGTGACTCTGTATGTTCTTTCCATCTTCTTTTGATGCTTTCAACATCATTCAGTAATTTGCCCAGAGAATCTTTCAATAATTAAAGTCAAGGCTTGAAATTTTTCTTCAGTTCCCCAAGCTTGAGAAATGCTGAACGTGTTCTTCTTTTTTGGTTTTCTGATTCCAGATCTTTGCACAATTTGTTGTAATATTTGGCTTTATCTTCTCGAGCTGATCTTTGACATTTTCTGCTCGCTCTTGGACCTCTTCATTTCTTCCATTAGCTTTAGTATCACTATGCTGGAGAGCAAGTTTCAGTATCTCTTCTGACATCCATTTTGACCTTTTACTTCTTTCTTGTCTTCTTAATGACTTTTTGCCTTCTTCATGTATGATATTCTAGATGTCATTCCAACAAGTTTTCTGGTCTTTGGTCTTTAGTGTTTAATGTAACAAATCTGTTCTTCAGATGATCACTAAATTCAGGTGGGATATATTCAAGGTCATATTTTGGCTCTCGTGGACTTGTTTTCAGTTTGAATTTGCATATGAGTAATAGATGATCTATTCTACAGTCTGCCCCTGGCCTTGTTTTGACTGATGATATGGGCCTTTTCCATCTTTTCTTTCCACAGATATAATCAATTTGATTTCTACATATTCCATCTGGTGAGGTCCATGTGTATAGTCATCTTTTATGCTGTCTAAAGGAGGTATTTGAAATGAACAAATCATTGATTTTGCAAAATTCTATCATGCATTCTCCAGCATCATTTCTATCACCAACGCCATATTTTCCAACTACTGATCCTTTCTCTTCGCTCCCAGACTTTGCATTCCAATTACCAGTAATGGTCAATACATCTTGATTGCATGCTTGATCTATTTCAGACTGACGAAGGTGGTAGAATTCTTCTATTTCATCCTCACTGGCTTTAGTGGTTGGTGCATAAATTTGAATAATAGTGGTATTAACTGGTCTTTGATGTAGGCACATGGATATTATCCTATCACACACAGCATTGTACTTCATGACGGATCTGGATATGTTCTTTTTAACGATGAATGCAACACCATATCTCTTCAATTTGTCATTGCTGGCATAGTAAACCATGTGGTCATCAAATTCAAAATGGCCAATTCCAGTCCATTTCAGCTCACTAATGCCTAAGATATCAATGTTTATGCATCCATTTCATTATTGACAACATCCAATTTTCCTAGATTCATACTTTGTCCATTCTGTGTTTTGATTTTCAATGGATGTTTACAGCTGTTTTTCTTCACTTTGAATTGTGCCCCATCAGCAAATGAAAGTCCCGCGTGTTTTTCTCCCATGGGCTTTACTCATTCGTCATCATGGCCTACTCTACTTTGAGGAGGCAACTCTTCCCCAGTCACATTTTGAGTACCTTCCAACCTGAGGGGCTCATTATCTAGCACTATATCTGACAGTGTTTCTCTGCTGTTCATAAGGTTTTCAGTGACTAAATATTCGGAAGTAGTTCGTCACTTCTTCTTCCTAGTCTGTCTTCATCTGGAAGCTCATCTGAAACCTGTCCACCATGGATGACCCTGCTGGTATTTAAAATATTTGTGGCATAGCTTTCAGAATCACAGCAACTCACAAGCCACCACAGTACAACAAACTGACAGACAAGTGGTGGTTGGGTAAATACTTAGTACCGTTCAATAAAACAAAGTATTTATTTTGGGTAAATACTTAGTACAATTCTATTAGCTACCAAATCTGCCACTGTTTTCTTCATTATTTTCCATTCCATTCATTAAACAAAATTGTGTTGTGAATTGTTATTCCAGGAAAATGGAAGACACTGAGGATGCAAAATCTAGTGAGTCTTTGATTTAGTGAGTCCATGAAAAGCTTTAGGAAAGGTCCTCATCACCCAAGTTCAGATGACTCTGACAATAGATTTCCTTTTGCTCTCTGCCTTCTCTCCCTCATACATCTGTGTTGCTTTCTTCATGTTATTGTTTGGGTACAATTCTCTTAATTGGTGTAAATGGTTAATGTGCTCTGCTGCCTACCAAAAGGTTGGAGGATAAAATCCACCCAGAGGAGCCTTGGAAGAAAGGCCTGGTTTTCCACTGATGAAAAATCAGTCATTGACTAGCCAAGTTCAGTTGTACTTTGACACACTTGGGATTGTCGTGAGTCTGAATTGACTCAATAGCAACTGTTTTGTTTTGTTTTTAATTATTATCTCCATGAAGGAGCTCTAGTGGCTCCTCAGTGATGAAAGCACTTGGCTGCCAGCTGAAACTACGTGATTCTTACCCAGCAACCACTCCATGGGAGAAAGAAATAAAACTTTCAGCCTTGGAAACCCTATGTGGTAGTTCTACCCTGTTCTACAAGGTCACTATTAGGCAAAGGGTTTCTATGTTTCTTCATATGTAAATTAGGAGCAATAACAATCCCCATCTTATAGAGTTGCGTGAGGACAGGGGTGATAATAATGCAAAGTACTGAAGACTTTGCCCAATACCGATAATGTCCATAATGTCCGGTCATTTCATTCCTTTGCTCCTCTCCTAGAAGATGGTGCTATTGAATTGTGTATACAGAGGTCAATGTGTCTACTAAAACTAAATAAACAAGCAACCAATATTTTGAAAAAAACAAAACATGTAATTATACATACCTGATACTAAACTATATTAACAAATATTGTCGTATGTACAAAACACCAGTCGGGGTTGAGTTGATTCTGACTCCATAGGCTTTTCAATGGCTCTGAGATTTCAGAAGTAGATCACCAAGACTTTCTTCAAAGATGCCCGTGGGTGGATTCAAACCATCAACCTTTGGGTTAATAGCTGAGTGCTTAACCTTTGTTGTACATGGATAATCCATTTATATATACATATTCGCCATTACCTACTCCTATCAAGTTGATTCTAGTATAGTGCCCCTGTGTAGGGTTTCCAAGGCTGTAAATCTTTACAGAAGCATAAATTCTTACTTTCCTCCCATGGAGCAGCTGATGGGTTTGAAATGTCAACCTTGAAGTTAGTAGTCCAGTGTTTACCACCAGGGCTTCCTAGTCATACAACTGAAAAATCAAATCTGTTGCTATCGGGTCAGTTCTAACTCATCAACTCTATAGGATAGATTAAAACTTCTGCATAGGCTTTCTGAGGATGTAAATCTTTACGTAAGTAGAATGTCTTGTTTTTCTCCCTGGTGGCTTTGAATGTTGACCTTTCAGTTAGTAGTCCAACATGTGACCTACTGAGCCATGAGGACTTCAATATACATGTATGAATATATGTAAATATGTAAACATACAAATTGCATATGTAGTGTTTGCATCTGTCTATATAAATTGTATTCTTTTTTTTCAATCCTTGAATATTTCAAGGATTTAAAAATGAGAATGTTTCCACTAGGCTTTGCAAGAACATTCCCTTTTTGAGATGAGAACAAATTTGGAAAATATTTTAGAAGCAGAACTTTTCAGTAAGTCATAAACAAGTCACTATAATATGGTGTGGCTCTTGCTATAGGATAAGCACTCAACTGCAATGTTAGTTTGAACTGCAAGGTCAGCAGTTTAAACTCACCAGTCACTCCTTGGAAATCCTATACAGGGTTGCTATGAGTTGGAACTGACTGGATGGCACTTAACAACAACGTAATTTGATTATATGAATCTGTTTTTCAGCAGTGTCTTCTCCAAAAGCCTTTTAATAAATAGAATGAATATTTATTGAGTCTCAGAGCTAGAGTCTCTGGAATTAAATTTGTGTCATTTTCTGAAGGAATGTTAGTCCCCACTATTAGATTTTTTTCAGTAGACATACTAGTTCCTATCAGTGTTTTGGTATTGTTTTTGGTAACCGCAATTCACATTCTTAGTGCATCTCAGAGAATAGGAAAATAATTTTTCTTTGTCTTGGAAGTTTGTAGCCAAGGCTTCAACAAACTTCAGCATTCCTGCCAGTTATTGTTTAGTGGTTCAGTTTTGCTTGCTTAGAATACAGACCCATGGGAAAAGATTCAATACCACAATTATTTCTCTATCAACAGAATGTTGTAAGTTGGCCAGGAGACCAAACAGAAGTTTTACCACCTTAGAAGATCCCTGTATGGAAAGGGAAGGAGAAGGTGATCTTAACAGAGGAAGAAAAAGATATTGTCTACAACTGAATTCAGTTTACTTGTGATCCTAATTTCCCTAGCCTCATTTTATGGGGAAAGACTACTTTTATAATAAAAAGCAAGACACCTATCTCTTGTACCCAGTGGAATTTTCAGAGTCAAACAACAGTGCATCATTATCAGGAAATTCTATTCTAGCTTTTACTGTGCTGATGAAGAAAACATCTTTCCAGATTGATTTTTGTTTATTCTACAGTCTTTAAATTGTTCACTTTTACCTGATTTGTCACGTTGACAGTACTTGCAGTTCTATTTTTCGAGACTTTAGGCCCACAATAATGTTTATAGAACAGGAAGAAAAGTGACCCTTTTAGTGAGAAAAAGAGAGGTACAAAACCCCTCATTACGAGGGATATTTTAAATAAATGAAATAAATAGTTACACTGATGGCTTGTCAATAGAATTTTTCAGAATCTTATTTTGAAAAGTTGAAGGAACTTTACAAAGAATGCCCATATGTCTACCATTTACAGACATACCTCAGTAAGATTCTAGGTTTCGTTCCAGATCACCTCAGTAAGGCTAATATTGAATAAAGGGAGTTAAATATTTTGGTTTCCAAGTGCATGTAAAAAGTTCTGTTTACGCTATAGTGTTGTCTATCAAATATGCAATAACATTATGAAAAAGTGTGAAATATTGCACAAATTACTAAAATGTGATCAAGAGACATGGAATTAACACATGCAGTGGGGAAAATGGTGCTGGAAGCTTTGCATGATGCAAGGTTGTCACAAGTCTTGACTTTATAAAACAATGCAATATCTGTGAGGTACAATTAAGCAAAATGCAATAAAGCAAGATATGACTGTATATGCTATAGTCAATATTTTGCCCTAATGACTTTCTAATATATCTAGGCATTTGAATCCATTCTTATATCCATTTATCAGTCCCTCCAAGTTTTGGGATGCATTGTAAAGTTAGTTGCAGATATCAAAATTACTGGGATCATTTTGAATCATGAATAATACCCATAATACATGGTAAACTTTGTCTGGGTGTGGCACTCTGGGTTAATGCGCTGGACTGAAAAGTCCCTTGAATCACAAGGTTGGCAGTTCAACCTCACTAGCCACTCCTAGGAAACCCTATTTTGGCTTGCTGTGAGTGGGAACTGACTTGATGGCACTTAACAATAACATTTTTTGTTTGTTTTTGTTTTCTTCTTGTGTTTGATTTGTAGCTGAACCTAACCCTACTTGACAAAGTATTGTTGTTGTTGTTAAGTTGTTAGCCAGAATGTAGTCATATTTACTTGGGAGACTGAGAAAGCATTATAGTACCAGAGGTATCATATTTAACATGCAAGACTTAAACAATTAGGCTGCAGAGCAAAAAGCATTTTGCTAGAAAACACATTGGTGGTGGTGGCTGTGTGCCGTGGAGTCGGTTCCGACTCATAGCGACCCTGTACAAGGTTTCCGAGGCTGTAAATCTTTACGGGAGCAGAAAGCCTCATCTTTCTCCCATGGAACAGCTGGTAGTTTCGAACTGCTGAGCTTGCGGTTCGCAGCCTGATTCGTAACCACTACACTACCAGAGATCCTTAGAAAACACGTTGTTGTTGTTGTTAAGTGCCGTGGAGTCGATTCCGACTCATAGTGACCCTATACAGGGTTTCCGAGGCTGTAAATCTTCATGGGAGCAGAAAGCCTCATCTTTCTCCCACAGAATAGCTGGTAGTTTCGAACTGCTGACCCTGTGGTTCGCAGCCCAATTTGTAACCACTAGGTAACTGTTATTACCCTGATTGTCACAGCTGTTTAGGCATTTCAAGTAATTTAATTTTTTATTTTAAAATGAGAGCAGCATTTCTCAAAGCGTAGATTTGTGAGCCATATGCAATTAACATTCCTGGAGCCTTGCTAAAAAATATAAGGTTAGGGCCATATTCTAGTACTTCTGATTCTTAATTTAATAAACGTTGAGAACTATGCACTGGAGCATTTTGTAGATGGCTCGAGGAACATGTACTAGTCTGGGAGGATAATGAAAGTAAAAGTCACAGGTTGAAAGATCGCCCTTGGTTCTGTTGTTGTTAAGTGTCAAGTCGGTTCCGACCCACAGTGACCCTGCATAGGGTTTCAGAGGAGCGACTGGGTGAGCTTGAACCGCCAACCCTGTGGTTCAAACCGAGCTTGCAGACCAGCGCATTAGTTCGCGGTACCACATCAGGACTCCAACCCTTCTTTCTAGTCTCCCTTTTTTTCTCTCCCGTCTTTACGTCATTTTAAAAACACCACAGCAAAACCAAATCAAACTTATCAATGTAAGATCAATTCTGACGCATAGTAATCCCATTTATGACTGGGTAGAACTGAACGTCATAAGATTTTCTTGTCCTGGTGTGGCGCTGAGGGCTAATGTGTCAGACTGCAAAGTCGTTAGAACTGCAAGGTCAGTGGTTCAAGCTCACCAACTGTTCCTTGGAAACCCTATACAGGGTCGCTATGGGTCTGTATCGACTCAACGGCACTTAACAACAATCTTGGCTGTAGGATAAACACTGGACAACTAGCCATAATGTGGGTGGTTCAAACCCACAAACTTCTCTTTGGAAACCCTGTACAGAGAACTTAATAATAAGCTTTAAAGAAACATATCATCAAGTCTTTCTTAAGCAATGCCACTAGGGCGGGGGTTCAAACGTCCAATGTTTTAGTTAGCAGTCGAGCACTAACTATTTGTGTTACTCAGTAATCATTTAAAACACCAATTTAGCTTTGCATTTCTTATATCTGAGTTGAAAGAACAAAATTAGCTGGGAAGTTGAGGCACAGAAACTGGATCAAGTCTTTCCACTCCCAACTCACATCAGATAGCATTGTGAGGTCTTTCTCTGTCTCCATCTCTTTACTGATTCTGTGTGAGTCTTGTCTTCATTGTCTTCTTCAATAGAGGTACCTCCTCCAGGGAAGATATTTGCTGGTGCCTCAGAATCCACATCCTTTCAACTTGGCAATTATCATAGCTGTCCATCAATCTCCTAGAAGACTCGGAAAGACCAGACCTCGATTCATATGTCCATTTCTGGACTATACAAATACTAGTCTAGCAATACAGGTAATTGCCATGAATGGCACATCATAGGCCAAATACCCACTACTGTAGCTAGAGTGACCACATGGCACCATAATAGGTATGCTACCAAAACAATACGGAGTGGGGGAAAAAAGAAGATGGTGTTATCAGAAGAATGTCAATGGGAAAGCTTGTTAGACAAACATACAAAACAATAGATAGCTGTATCAGCTCACTAAGTTCTTACAGTTTGTCAAGAACTTTACAGAGGTTGAGATTATAGAGAAAAATCTAGACAGATAACAGTCTAGCATGGGATACAGACAAGAAGTCTTGTCTGAAGTATAGTGCGATAAGTACCATAAAACGCATTTGGTCAGGATGCTGGGAAAACTTGTAAGAGGGGCATCTACCTAACATGAGCTTGATATGCTATGGTTCACTTCTAAGCAGAGATAGTGAACTCTGAAGCATGAGTTAGAGTTAGTCACTTAGGTTTTTGTTCCAACATAACATCAAGAGCCTTTTATTTATTTATATTTTGATTGCCACGTGCATTATGGGTATGAGTATGAAATAAGAATGAAGTTGCACTAGGAATGCAGCTTATGGAAGACCAAGATCAGTGGTTTTACTAGAACCAAATACAATTTCACATTTAAATAAAAGGAATCTCAATTCACATATATTCATTTTACAAGTTTGGTGGCTTGTCTATTTCAGCCATTTCACTTAGTTGGGAAAAGTCAAATGGGCTGAGGTTTTGTGCCTTCATACAACAGCATAGTTCTTAGCTTACTATTAGAGATATTTGTGAAGGTACAGGAAGTGACTTTGGATATGTTTCATGTAACTTGACGTCAATAAAAACATTTTCTCAGCAAATTTATTGATCCTTATATTGAAATAATGTACAAAGTTTAGATGCCAATTACAGTGGTTCCAGGCTAAAGGTCCAGATGGCCAAGCTATACCATCCTCCAGAGCTACATGATGACAAATGTCTAGAGGAAGATGTTGAATAGTTCAGAAAGTCTAGCCATTGAAGAAGCAGCATCAGTTTTTAGAATAAGTGTGATAACCACCGATCGTTAGAGTATACTGTCTAATCGATTCCCACTCACAGTGAACCTGTGTGACCAAGTAGAACCGTCCCATTGGGTTTCCAAGGCTGAAATCCTTATCGGAGTAGTTCATCAAACCTTTCCTCCTGTGAAACCACTGAGTAGGTTCATACTGATGACTTTTTAATTGGCAATCCACCACCTAACCATTATGGTACCAGAGCTTCTTTTGGTAGTGATGGTGGTGGTTATGTGTTGTGGAGTCGGTTCCAACTCATAGTGACATGGTACATAGAAACCCTCAGGGTTTCTGAGACTGTAAATCTTTACGGGAGCAGAAAGCCTCATCTTTCTCCCACAGAACAGCTGGTGGTTTCTAACTGCTGACCTTGAGGTTCGCAGCCCAATTTGTAACCATTATGCTACAAGAGCTCCTTTTTGGAAGTGGTAAAAGAAGGTTTAAGGCTCACGATACGGTTTGTTCAACATCATTAAGAGTTTGTTTGAGGAGGTATTTGAGGTGGTCCATGTAAGGCAAAGAGGGAAAGTAATTTAGAAAGATGTGGTGGCTCTGGACTGTTAACCACAAGTTCAGTGTTTCAAGACCATCAGCAGCTCCTGAAAAAAATTTACAGCTTTGGAAACCCTATAAGGGTCACTGTGAGTCCAAACTGACTCAATAGTATACAACAATAACAATGTATGCCAACATCCTTTGTTTTTTTTAAAGTTTTTATTGTGGATTGAGTGAAAGTTTACAGGGCTGATCATCAGTTTTACATTCAACAAATCATATACCTTGTTTCACTACAATGATTATAATCCCCTCCATTTACCATCAGTTAACAGTATTTCTCTCTATCCACTTTAGCTTTCTTTAAAACAAAAAAACAATACACTCAGTCATATATAATAATTTACATCTCCAAAGGGCACATTCTGCAAGTCTGCCTCCTGGCCACCAGCTCTTAGTCCCTCTCTTCCCATAAATCTAGAGTCCTCAGCCACTCCCCACCTCCATGACCCCATCTCTGCCTCCGTCTCTGGCTTCGCTGCTTCTCTGGATAAGGTCCTGCATTCTGCATGTGCACTTCTCCCTTGATGGTCCTAGGGTCCTCTCTTTCTGGACTGCAAGGTTAACCACTCCCCTGTTTTTGTTACAAAACTTCTACCTTTACAATTGTGACAGTCGCAATTAGTTATGATAACAATCATTCACTGTTGAACAATTCGAATCTTATCCCCATGTCTTTTCATGAGACCCATCTAGACAAGATGAATGCTGTTCAGTGGGGTCTCTTTCTTTCCCCCCATACTCTTAAACTAAACTCCCCCTTGCACCTTGGAAGCCAGTCACTTCGTGGCTTTATTGTCCCCTCATTTTAGGTAGCCAATATCTAAGTTAAGGAGCTCTGGTAGCGTAGTGGTTACGAATCGGGCTGATAATCTCACAGTCAGCAGTTCGAAACTACCAGCTGTTCCACGGGAGAAAGATGAGGCTTTCTGCTCCTGTAAAGATTTACAGCCTTGGAAATCTTGTACAGGGTCTCTGAGTCAGAACCGACTCCACGGCACATAACAACAACAACAACAACAACAATGTCTAAGTTGCCCGTCTTTATTTACCCTGTATACAGAGGGGATAGCATTGATACTAGATGTGAAGACTCCTTCCCTCTCTGCTGGTATTTAGAGTAACTAAACCTCTCTGAGTATAGGTCAGGTTCATCAAATTGCAGCAATTTACCCTTGTTTCCTTTATCAAAATTTGTGTGTGTGTGTGTGTGTGTAATCTACCTCTAGTTGAGTTCTGATTATCGAGCCATCGAGGCTAGGTCAAATGGGTACTGTCTGCAAGTTTGGGTGTTCTTGTGTATCTCCCGTTACTTCATATCAGCTGGATGCTTCACTCTCAGCTCTAGCCCTCTGTGGCTATGTCCTTGGCTATGGGCTCAGCTGTCCCCACGTCTCACAACACTTTGGACCAACCAGCCCTTCCTCTTCTCTCTCTCATCTCCAGGTCAATGGAAGTCAATGGACTGTGGTTGAACTCAGCCCATTTCTTCATTGCTGCCTTTTCTCCTCTTCCACTCACCAGTAGACCAATGTGGTCGCCAGTAAGCTTACATGCTTGTTTGCGTGTTCTCTTTGAGTTTCAGTCTTACAGGGAAGTTTGTCCTGATTGCTTGCCTTGATGTCTTCCTGGAGAACAGCTTGCTTATTCTTGTAGTAGCCAGTCATGCTGACATTTTTTTGGGGGGTGGAGGGGGGAGTTTTCCTGATGGTCTTTCTTTGGACATATATCTTCTATCACTCTAGCTGTTCCAGGCTGGTCTGCTTGTCCTTGCTAGTGGGAATGTCCCACCTCATGAGGTTCTGGATGGGACTCAGGATTCCACCTAAGGTCTTATACTCTGTAAAGGCTTTGCAAAAGGCCTATTTCACTGGGTAAGTTCTAGAACCCCTTTTAGGTATTCTAATCAGTTATAAGCTGAAGATGGGCGTACAAATTTTCTGTAATCATGTTTCCCAACTTCCCTTTCTATCCAACTCAAGTGTCTATTTTACAATAGCAGGCAAGGGAAACTAATATTCATAAGGCAGTCAAGCATTTTAGTGTTATTTCCCCTCCTCAAGTTATACCTAGAACCCTGTATCCCAGAGCCCTGTTGTTCCAAGGTTGAGCATGCATCACTATTTACCTCTGTCCCACTTAGGACATGCAAACCTGTCTCAGTGTTCCCCTATCTATCTTATTCTTCTGCCTACTCCCCCTTCTTGTATTGCCCTCCCCAACACCCAAACTAAAAAGCCGCCGGCACCCACCACCCTGGCCAGGCTAGAGGGGAACTCACCGGGTTGGTTTTGATCTGATAAATGTGCACATCACCAACATCCTTTTTAAAAAATGATTATTTGAGTGGGGATTTCTCCTTATTCTAAACTTTACAAACACCAAGAATTTGCTTTCAATATCAAGAATAAATGTATTTTAGTTATAGATGGTTTAGAAAACTTAATTGTTTTCACTGTATTTTCTTCCCCTTAATAACTTAACAGTCCAGATGTGGCACTGTGGGTTAATGCACTGGACTCCAAAGTTGGTTTGAACCACAGGGTCAGCCATTCTAGCTGACTAGCTGCTCTTCAGAAACCCTATACAGGGTCGCTATGAGTCAGAACTGACTCTACAGCACTGAACAACAATAACACTTTTCTCCTTGAATTCTGTCTGCACTTATGTCTATATGATCTGCAGAGTTCAGTTATAAAGACTGAAACAGAAAACAAAGTAATGCAACAATTACCAGTTCAGAGAGGCAAAAGTCCTTGGTGGAAATATGGAACCATGGGGAGAGGGACAGAAAAGTGGGGAATTAAATCCAAGTTAAGACACATTTTTCAGGATTTATAAATGACGCTTTATCTTATTATAGCAGCTGTAGAAAGTAAATGTTCAGTTACTCTCTTTTCTGAAAGGAAAAGACTAGCATGTGTGCCTTCTTTCTGTTTGTGTTCTGCTTGCCGTCTATCTTCATGACTTGTTTGAGTTTCGTGCTTCATATTACTGTTGAATGAATTCTTAGTCTTTGTATGTGGTTAATTTTTAAAAAGGACTAAAGTTCGTTGTGCTTTGGAAATGCAAGACTAAGAACCTAGGAAAGGGAACAGAATTATTATGTCTTGCTTGAGGCATGTATTAGAATTATTACATGACATGTAAGTCATATAAAATAGGAAATAATACCATTTGTTTGCCTTGAGAAATGTACAGTTCCTATACTGACCACAAATGTACCATAACTTTTAAGTCATGTGAAACTGAGACATTCCTGCCTTCGCCTGGGTTCCTCAGAAAGTGGAGCCTGAGACAAAACATTCAATAAATATAACCATGGGGGAAGCATGACTCAGGAGACACGAGAGACTGACAGGGTTGCAAAGCAGGGGAGAGAGGGCCAAAACTAATGTGTAATATTAAGTCAATCACCACTGTAGGCAACTGGTTGCTTGATCCACTAGGTCTGCCTGAGAAGCTGAATAAAATGGGATTTAGAGATGCCCATTTGGTAGTAGTGATGGTAGAAGAGAAAATGAAAGCATATATTCATCAGTTCCTAATCCCGATAGTCATAACTTCAACCTATCAACCTTAAATTGTCCTGCCCTTAGTCTCAACAGGGAAGCTCTGGGATGAGAAGCAAGAGGCTTGTCTGAAGAGAGGCCCTTCTGGTTGCTCCTGTGTGCAGCTAGTTGGAATCTACACAGAACGAGTCATTATTGAGTTGGTTGGAATTAGTGAAAAGTGAGGCAACCCCCACCTCACCTTATGGGTACAAGTAAACTTACGTTAACATTTCATGTAGTTTTTAGAATCTTACTACCTTTAAGATGTAATTGACTCACTTGTGATCTCCAGCCCTCTACATAGACTTCCTCAAGTGTTGAGAAAGTCTTCAAAGGGTGTCTCATAAAAGCTCATGTGGTGTTGCTGTCTGCACAGCTCCTGGCTTCTGCTGCTCTGCCAATTCCAATGGGCTCCAAAGATGTTCTCGTTCTGGTCCTAATTGGCTCTAGTTCTTCAGTCTCTTGCAAAGTGGAAAGAATGTCATATCTCAGGAAAACTTCTTGGTTCCATAGAACCTTATGTTGTTGTTAAGTGCCATTGAGTTGGTTCCGACCCGTAGTAACCCTGCATAGAGTTTCCAAGCAGTGGCTGGTGAACTTGAACCACTGACCTAGCCATTCAAACCAACTTTGGAGTCCAGCACATTAACCCCCAGTGCCACACCAGGACTCCATAGACCCTCACAGAAAATAGTAAACCTACTCTTTCCATGTATAAGCCTGGGGGGTCCAGACACTGTCCCTGGATAGCTCATGTACCTGTAGCAGAGTTGGAGTCAGGGGCGAGGGGAATAGCTCATATACCAGCTGCTATGCTGTGCCCAGAACCAGGTCCCTGTTCCGATATTCAGGAACTACAGCCTATTTTGGGAGGTCCTGATGGGTTGATGAAAGTACTTTTGCTTTAAGAAGCTCTGGTGGTACCAAGAGCTCAGCTGTGAACTGAGATGTTGGCAGTTTAAATCCACCCAGCCACTTCACAGGATAAAAACCTGGTGATCTGCTTCCATAAAGATTATAGTCAAGAAAATCTTAGGGGAGAAAAAATCACTAACTAGAGGGTGACACTTGGGTGAAACTCCAAACCAAACTCACTGCTATAGAGTCGCTTCCGACCCACAGCGACCTTATATGACGGAGTAGAACTGCTCACTAGGGTTTCTAAGGCTGTAAATCTTATGGGAGTAGGTGGTCTGTCTCATCGTTCTCTGACATAACAGCTGGTGGGTTTGAACTACCAAACTCTCGGTTAGCAGCCCAGTGCTTAATCCACAGTACCACCAGGACATCTTAGTTGAGTGAAGTGGAGGGCAATATAAAATAAAATAAAATGGTGTTGGTAGTAAACAAAACAAAACAAAACAAAATATACACACAAACATATAATATATACTTACATATGTATATATACACACACATATATATTGGAGTCCTGGTGTGTCACTTTGGGTTAAGCACTCGACCAGAAGGTCAGTTTGAGCTGCAAGGTCAGCCGTTCAAACTCACCAGCCACTAACCCTATACAGGGTCGCTATGAGTTGGAACTGATTTGACACACTTAACAACAACATGTATACATGTTTATATATGTTTGTTGTTTGTTGTTGTTAAGTGTTGATGAGTCCATTCTGACTCATAGCAATCCTGTATAGGGTTTCTGAGGAGCAGCTGATGGGTTTGAACTGCCAACCTTGTAGTTTGCAGTCCAGAGCTGATCCTATAGCACCACACCAGGAGTCCATATATAAATCCTGGGCAGGTAAAAAAATCCAAATAAAATAAAAAACAACACTAATAAATACTGCCCCCAAAAAAGAAGAATGAAAAGTGGTCTAAAATACAAAAAATAACTGTGGCTATGAAATCTTCCTCTCCCAAGATATTAATTTTATTGTTAATATTATAAATATTTTTCTGTCTTGATACATGTTAATGAGGGTTTAAAAGCTACAATGGAGAAAAACAAAATAAAACAGAACATAAAACCATGAGTAGGTACCATTTCATATCCACTGTTACAACTATCATAAGAAAATGGATATAGCAAGCTTCGGTGAGCATGTGAAGAAATCAGAACCCTCATACATTGCTGGTGGAAATATTAAATGGTGCATACAAATTGTGGAAATAACTTGGCAGTCTCTTAAAAGTTGAACACAAATGTACCATACTTAAGACCCAGTAATTATACTCCTAGGTACCCAAGAGAGTTGAAAACATATGTTCAAACAAAAACTTCTACACCAATGTTCATAGCAGCATTATTCATAATATCCCCATAGTGAAAACAACCCAAAAGTCTATCAACCAATGAATGAATAAATAAAATGCCACATATACATAACATGGAATATTATTCAGCTATAAAAATAATGAGGTACTGATCCAACATAAGCAGACCTTGAAAACAATATGTTAAGTGAAAGAAGTCAAGTACAAAAGGCTCAATTTTTGTAATTCCATTTATCTGAAATATACAAAATAGACAGGGAAGAACATGCTCAGTATTTCCAAACTCAAAGAACTGAAAAAAAAAAAAAAAAAAAAAATTCAAGCCTTGACTTGAAATATTGAAGGATTCTATGGGCAAACTATTGAATGATGCAGAAAGCATCAAAAGAAGATGGAAGGAATATACAGGGTCACTGCACAAAAAAAAAAGGTTGCTGTTCACCCATTTCAAGAGGTAGCATATGATCACTAGCCGATGGCGCTGAAGGAAGAATCCAAGGTACACTGAAGGCATTGACAAAGAACAAGGCTCAGGGAATTGATGGAATACAAATGGAAATCTTTCAATAAACTGATGTAGCACTGAAGGCACTCCCTCATCTATGCCGAGAAATTTGGAATTCGGTTATCTGGCCAACTGATTGGAAGAGATCCACAAATGTGCCCATGCCAAAGAAAGGTGACCCACTGGGATGAGGAAATCATAGGGCAATATCATTAATATGACATGCAAGTAAAATTTTGCTAAAGATAATGAAAAAATGGGCTGTAATAGTACATTGATAGGGAGCTGACAGATGTTCAAGCTGGATTTAGAAGAGGACATGGAATGAGGGATATCATTCTGATGTCAGACGGATCCTGGCTGAAAGTAGATAATGTCAGAAAGATATTTACCTGTGCTTTATTAACTATGCAAAGGCTAGTGATTGTGTGAATCATAACAAGCTATGGACAACACTAGAGAGAATGAGTATTCTGGAACACTTAATCGTGCTAATGAGACACCTAAATATGGACCAAAAGGCAGTCATTCGAACAGAACATGGGAACACTGAATGGTTTCAAGTCAGGAAAGGTGTGCACCACGGTTGTATGCTTTTACCATACTTATTCAACCTATATGCTGAGGACATACTCTAAGAAACTGGATTATATGAAGCAGAACATGGCATCAGGACTAGAGGAAGACTCATCAAAAAGGTACGACATGTAGATGATACAACCTTGCTTGCTGAACATGAAGAGGACTTAAAATACTTACTGATGAAGATCAAAAATAACAGCCATCGATATGGCTTGCACTTTAATGTAAAGAAAACAAAAATCCTCACCACTTAATCAGTAAATAATATCCAGATAAATGGTGAAAAGATTGAAGTTGTCAAAGACTTCATTTTACTCAGATCAATCATCAACACTCATGGAAGCAGCAGTCAAGAAATCAAATGATCTGCTGTACAAGTCCAGAGCAAAGACGTAAATTTGAGGCCTAAGGTGTGCCTAACTCAAGTCATGGTATTTTCAATAGCCTCATATGCATGTGAAAGTTGGACAATAAACAAGGAAAACAGTATAAAAAGTGATACATTTGCGTTAAGGTGTTAAAGGAGACTATTAAAAGCACTGTGGGCTGCAAAAAGAAGAAACAAATCTGTGTTGGAAGAAGTACAGTCAGAATGAGTCTTAGAAGTCAAGATGACCAGACTTTGCGTCTCTCATACTTTAGACGTATTATCAGGAGGGACCAGTCCTTGCAGAAGGACATCATGCTTGATAAAGCGGAGGGTCAGAGAAAAAGAGGAAGACCCCTAATGAGATGGATTGACACAGTGGCAGCAGCAATGGACTCAAGTGTAGCAACAATAGTAAGGTTGGTGTAGGACTGGGCAATGCTTTATTCTATTATGCATAAGTTCACTATGAGTCAGTACCAACTTGATGGCTCCTAATAGCAACAACAAGAATTGATAAAACCATAGAGACAGAAAGCAGGTTAGTGGTTGTCAGATGCTAGCTGGGAAGGGACATGGGAATGATGTCTTAATGGTACAAGATTTATTTTGGGAATGATGAAAATGATCTGGGATTATTGGTGACAGTTACATAACACTAAATGTACTTAAGAAAAATCAATGAAAACCCTATGGAACACTTGTATTCTGTCACATAGGGTCATTATGAGTTGAAATTGATTAGATGTAACATAACAACAGCATGGCTAACTTTATTTTGATGTATGTGTTGTGGGTGGCGAGGGCTTGAATTTTGGCTTCTGTTCCCCTTTCCTTCTTGTTTATTTCCATTTCTCTCCTATCCCACCAACTTTCTCAGATTTGTTTCCAATATCAGATTCCCAGTAATAAACATGGCTTGAGATTTCCCCCAGGATTATTTTTGGTTCCCAAGTAAATTTAGGGATGCAAATGGCCACTTAGGTAGAGTTGGATATTGCCTAATTCTACACAACAGAGATGTATAGATCTTGGCTCTAGCTCAACTGGGATCTGACTCCCTCTCTATAATCCTAAGGACTCTATTGATCATTCTACAGATGAAGCTGAAGAAAATTTTTACAAATATAAATTTGATTTAGAACTAGACAACTGTTCCTTCTAACACACATGATTCACATTCAAAGAAAACCCCCAATTATTTAAGCATCAATAGGCATATTAGATGAAACATCTTGGGTGTTATCAGCCCAGTTTAGGCAATCTCTCTGTAATCTTAGTGATGGGGAAAATAAGAAGTCTTCAATTTTCCTACTTTGCTGATGGAGAATTTGAAGCACAGGTAGCTTCAGACATAGCCTAACTCAGTAGTTCTCAAACTTGATTGTGCATCAGAATCACCTGGAGGACTTGTTAAATCACCAGTGATCATGCCCCACTCCGACATTTTCTGATTGAGTGTGTTTAGAGTTGTTACATTGTTAAGTGCCATCTAGTTGGTTCTGATTCAGAGTGAACCTATATTGGGTTTCCAAAGAGTTGCTGATGGGTTTGAACTGTTGACCTTGCAGTTAGAAGTCTAGTGCTTTTCCTACAGTGCCACACCAGGACTCCATTTTTAAGGTGGGTGGGGGAGCCCTGAAAATTTGTATTTCCTCTGTCAAGTTCCCTGGTGATGTTGATGCTTATAGTTTAGGAATCACACTTTAAGAACCACTTGTTTGTAGATGAAAGTAATTTCAAATTGAATTCTGCTGATGGTTTGAGTATTCTTCTTCCAGCCTAGAACTTGTTTCATGAATGTTTCTTCTATTAAAAATTCATTTTTAATGTAATTGATCATTTTCAACTAGATTTTTTTTTTTTAAAAAAAACCTTATTTCATTTTTATGCTGTTGAGATTGTATACAACAGAACATATACCAATTCAATTTCTACATTCACAATTCAGTGACGTTGATGACATTCTTCAAGTTGTGCAACTGTTTTCATCCTCTTTTCCAAAAATTGTTCTTCCCTTATTAACATAAACTCACTGCCCTAAACGTTCTATGTAAACTTTCAAGTTGCTATTATCAATTTGATCTCATAGAGATAGTCTTTTAAAAGAGCACAGTGCTCACAGGAGACATTATTTACTAATCAAGTGAAATTATTATTTGGTTTAAAGAAGATTCCAGGAGAAATTTTTCATTTAGAATTTAAAGCTTATTTCAGGGCAATACATTTGGGAGTTCATCCAGCCTCAATAGCTCTACAAATCTGATTTCCATAAGAATTTTGAGTTCTCGCTTGTACTTTCCCCCATTTTGATCAGTATCATTCTATAGAATCTCTGATCAAACTGTTCAGTGTTGGTAGCTGGGTACTACCCTGATGTACTTTCTGTACTGAATAGATAAAAATTAGAAAGAAGGAAAAGCATCTACAGCTTAAAAAAAGAAAGGCGTTTTTGTGACAACCCTATAACTCTCTATAAGTGGGGGGTGGAGGGGAATTATGGTTCATAAGCCAAATCTGGCCCACTGACTGTTTTTCTAACTAAAGTTTTATTGTAACAGAGGTACACATATTGTTTTTTCATTGTCTTTGGTTGCTTTTGTGGTACAACAGCGATATTGAGTAGTAACAACAGAGACTGTCGTCTACAAAGCTTAAAAGGTTACTATCTTGCCCTTTACAGAAAATGTTTGTCAGTTCTGGTCTCCATGTTCTTCTGAGCTGATTTAAGGAAGCTTTTCTCTTGAAAGTCAGCAGAATGCAGCATCAGTTTACTTTAGCAGATATGAAACTTGGATTCTCACACTTTCTTCCGCCCTTCTTAACTCTTCTCCCCAACATGGAAAGTGGCCCAATAAGTGAAATGAAACTTGGCAAGATCAGCGAAATGTAGAAAGTGGAAGGTGAAAGTGTTGACATTTGCTTGTATTGTGTGGCTGGAGAGTCTCTGGCACCATGTGATATGGTGAGAGCATTCTGGTCAGCCAGGCATCTCACGTTTTGTGGTAAATTGTCTGGTGTTAACTGACGTCAGTTGGATTTATGCCTATGAAGAAACGCATTTTGATAAAAGGGCTGTATTCCTTCCTATCCATTGGTTTCCTGGTGAGCTATTCCTTCTTTCAGTTTTGACCACTTTAGTAAGCTTGAGTATCTATTGTATACCTGATCCCTGGATATGCATATTAATAAACATGCATATTTCCAAGCATATTTGCATTGTAATCTATACCCATCTAACTACATTAGCTTCTTACCTCCTTCCTATTCTTACCTGTCCCACTGGATTGATCCAGCCCACCAGAAAAAAGCATAGACCAGATAAGGTTCGAAGTGCCTATGAAGATAAAGGCTAGGAAGCAAGAGTGATCAGGAAAGTCTTCACATTGTTGTGTAGGCCTAAATGGAAGAAAGTAAGAAGATTGTGCTAGAAGTCTCAGATTGCAGCACAGTTCCAACAAATTTTGGCCAAATCAATAGATAGTCCTGTGTCCCAAAGGGATGAGTTGGTATCAGTATCTCCATGTGGCCAGTCATTGATTGGGTGCTTCCGGGAAGTGTGTCCTTGGTATGAAAGTGCTGGTGAACCCACAGGGATGGTAGCTGTGGGGTCACTCAACATGCTACCCTCAAGCTACCTTCAAGAGGAGGGACCACTTCCATAGTCATTGTCATGGTGTAGGATAAGCACTGGACTGCTAACTGCAAGGTTGGGGTTGAAAAAAACCAGCCACTCCTTCAAAACTCTAAACAGGATCCCTATGAGTAGGAACTGACTTAATGACATTAACAACAAAAACATCACTATTATATGTCTTATATCGTCCCACCAAAGTTACCTTTAAAAAAAAGAAACAACACAGAAGACCTATCACATCATTTTCTCTATAGAAGACGGGTGGTTCCCCTTTCCTTACAGAATAAAACCCAGGTCATGTAAGGCTCTCTGCCACCACCTTCCCAACCCCCACCACCCAAATCCTATGGCTTTCTTGCCTTTCCTCCACCACAAACATCACATTGCCCGAATGTGCCCTTCACTTCTATGTCTTGGGCACTTTGCCAATATGGTTCCCTTTTCCTCACATAACTTCCCCCTCCAAGCCACTCATTGAAATTCTACTTCCTTTTAGAATATTTATCCAGAGAACCTTAAATAAAAACTCTGTCCTTGAAACTCAATTTTGTTTAGGAAACATCATTTGAAGTTATATTCTGAATGTTATAAAAATACAAAGATGTATCAGATGTGGGTTCTGCTTTGAAGGGCTGAGTCTTCTACAAGTGATAGTCCATAAATACTATATTAAAATAAGAGGGCTTTTGTGATAATCTTTAAGGCTCTGTATTAGAGGTGGGAAAACTATGGTTTATAAGTCATAATGAAATGGTCGATATTCAACCATTTCAAGAGGTAGCATGTAATCAAGAGCCAATGTACTGAAGGAAGAAGTCTAAGGTGCACTGAAGGCACTGGCAAAGAAAAAGGCTTTGGAAATTGATGGAATACAAATTGAAGTATTGCAACAAAGTGATGCAGCACTGGAGGCACTCACTCTCTATGCCAAGAAATTTGGAGGACAGCTACTGGGCCAACTGATTGGAAGAGATCCATAATTGCGTTGAGTCCAAAGTGAGGTGACACAATGGAATGCGGAAATCATCAGACGATATCTTTACTATCACATGCAAGTAAAATTTTACTAAAGATGACACAAAAATGGCTGCAACAGTACATTACTAGGGAACTGACAGAGGTTCAAGCTTAATTCAGAAGAGGATGTGGAAAGAGGGATATCATTCTGATGTCAGATGAATCTTGGCTAAAATCAGGGAATACCAGAAAGATGTTTACCTGTGTTTTATTGACGATGCAAAGACTTTTAACTGGGTGAGCAATGACAAGCTATGGGCAACATTGTGGAGAATGAGTATTCCAGAACATTTGATTGTGCTTATGAGGAACCTGTACATAGACCAAGAGGCAATCATTCGAACAGAACAAAGAGACACTGAATGATTTAAAATCAGGAAAGATGTATGCCAAGATTATATTTTTTCACCATATATATTCACTCTCTATGCTGAGCAAAGAGTCTGAGAAGCTGGATTATATAAAGAAGGACATGGCATCAGGATTGGAGAAAGGCTCATTATTAACAACCGGCAATAGACAGATGCTACAACCTTGCTTGCTGAAAGCCTGGTGGTGGCTGTGTGCCATGGAGTTGATTCTGACTCATAGCGACCCAGTACAGGGTTTCCGAGGCTATAAATCTTTGCGGGAGTAGAACGCTTCATCTTTGTCTGGTGGAACAGCTGGTAGTTTCAAACTGCTGACCTTGCGACTCACAGCCCGATTCGTAACAACTACGCTACCAGAGCTCCTTTGTTGAAAGCCTAGAGGATTTAAAATACTTACTGATAAAGATTGCAGGCCACAGCTTTCAGTTTGGGTTGTAACACAATGTAAGTAAAACAAAAATGATCACAACTGGACCAGTAAATAACACCATAATAAATGGAGAAAAGATTGAAATTGTCAAAGACTTCACTTTTGTTGGATCCACTATCAACACTTAAGGAAGTAGCAGTTAAGAAATCAAACAACATATTGCATTAGGCAGATATGCTTCACAAGGCTTCTTTAAAATGTTCAAGAGCAAAGATAATAGTTTGAAGATTAACGTGAACTTGACCCAAGCCATGGTATTTTCAATAGCCTTATATGCATGTGAAAGTTGGACAGCAAATAAGGAAAACTGTAGAGGACTTGATTCATTTGAGTTATGGTGTTGGAGAGGGATACTAAAGGTACCATGTACTGCCAGAAAAACAAATATATCTGTGTTGGAAGAAATATAACCAGAATGCTTCATACAAGCCAAGATGGCCAGACTTCATCTCTCAGATTTTGTACATATTACTAGGAGGGTCCAGTCCCTGGAGAAGGACATCAGGCTTGGTAAAATGGAAGGACGGAGAATTCCTCCAACAAGATGGCTTGGCACAATAACAGCAACTGTGGGCTCAAGTATAGTAGCAACTGTGAGGATGGTGCAGGACTGGGTGGTGTTTCTTTTTGTTGTTATGTTGCTATGAGTTGGAAATGACTTGACGGCACTTACCAATAACAGAAGAAGAAAGTAAGAAAAGTCATAACCTGAGAAAATGTGTTGGGAATCCAGAAGAGGGAAATAATATCTCCATATTAGAAAAGGCCACTGTGAAAGGCAAAGAGGTAGATCTTAAAGAATTAGTAGTATTTGGACATAAAGTAAGGGGGAAAAAAATTCTAGATGACATGCATAACAGGGGCTCAGGCATGAATATCTTTAAAACAACTTCAATGACTAGGATTTTTCAAGTTGAACATAAACCTATTGGTAGAATTTTTATAAATGAGTAGTCCTTTTATCAGCATTAAAAATAGATGCAGAGCAAATAGAATATGAGTGAGAATGTTTGAATGTGTAGTATGTAAGG
Organism: Chrysochloris asiatica; assembly: GCF_000296735.1. NCBI lineage: Eukaryota > Metazoa > Chordata > Mammalia > Afrosoricida > Chrysochloridae > Chrysochloris > Chrysochloris asiatica. Next base: position 23,374,901 of record NW_006408545.1, read on the forward strand.
TATTACTTTTTAAAATATATTTTATACATATTAATATGTATAACATATGAATATATAAAATGTATACTATAGAATATATGCAGCATATATAATGTGTACAATGTGCCACTATATAAATGTATTTGTTACTGTGTGGCAAGATTAGTTTTTTCAACAACCATATAGTCTTATGAAGCATCTTTACTTAGTCATTGTGCAAAGTCCTGAGTATATAATGATGAAAAATAAAAATATCCAAAACTTGTAGTATCTGTTGTTGTGTGCCATTGAGTTGTTTGTGACTAATAGCGACCCTGTATTGAAATTATGATTCAGCACAGTAGCTCTCAAACCTCAGCAGCATCAAAGTCACCAGGATGACTTATTAAAAATGGGTGCTGGACCTCAGTCTTTGAGTTTGTTTCAGTAGGTATAAGGTGGGGCCTGTGCATTTTCAATAAGTTCTCTGGTAATGCCAGAGATGCCGGTTAGGGACCATACTAGACAGTGGTCTGGTGAGTTACTTCAATACAAATAAATCTATGATGGCAAACTCTTAACATAAGTACAGACTACTACCAGAGGAATAACTGGGAAACCAATTTTGTGTTGAATGACTAAGAAAGGAGTTTCTGAGGAAGTGATGTTTTGTCAGCAGTAACAACACAGCTCAGAAGAACTGAAAGCATGGGAGGGAAGAGGAGTTTCAAATGGAATTAGAAAATAGGTAGGAATTAGCTTGTGCAGGGTTGATGCCAAGACACTAGGGGATCATCAAGGTATGCTGGACCTGCAAGTGCTGAAAGGAAACAAGGACCTTTTTCTCAGAGCCAGTGCTCTGAATTTGGACTTCTAGCCTCAAAAAGTATGGGAGAATAAGCTTCTGTTTGTTAAAGCCATTCACTTGTGATATTTCTATTATAACAGCACTAGATAACTAAGACATAGCGATATTAACTGGTCTTCCTTTTGGCATAAGGATGTTATCCTATTACCAACAACATTGTAATTCAAGATAGATTTTTGAAACACCCTTTTGAATATGAATGTGATGCTATTCCTCTTCCATTTGACATTACTGGTATAATAAACGATATGATTTTCTGATTCAAAATCACCAATACCTGTGCATTTCAGCTCACTAATGCTGAGGATATTATCTTTCTGTGTTCCATTTTCTTTTTGATGACTTTCAGTTTTCCTAGATTCATATTTCATACATTCCACTTTCTGATTATTAATGGATGTTTGTAGCTGCTGCTTCTCATTTTGAGTTGTGTCCCATCAGCAAATGAAGGTTTTGAAAGTTTTTCTCTATCTAAGTCATTAAGGTCAATTCTACTTTGAGGAGGCAGCTCTTCTTCAGTTGTAGTTTGAGTGCCTTCCAATCTGAAGAGCTCATCTTCCAGCACTATATGAGAAAATGTTTTGTTGCTCTTCATAAGGTTTTCAGTGGCCAACCATTCAGAAATATTCTACCTCTCCTTCTTCTTAGTTTGTCTTAGCCTGGAAGTCTTGCTGAGATCACTCCACCATGGGAGAGATCTTGTTGGTATTTCAAGTACAAGTGACATAGCTTCAAGCTTCACAGCAACCTACAAGCCACTCAGTGACTTGTCACTACATGACAAACTGAAAGATAAGTGGTGGTTCTAAGGGTTAGCAGGCATATATAGTTTTAAAGGAATTATATTCCTTATGTGTGCTTCTAAAATAGATCTGCATAAAGACCAATTGTTTGGTGGTGCTAACTTACCTTTTTTACCTCCTTACAAAAGAAAGGCAAAGTTCATTCAAAGTGAATCTCTCTAGAGTGTCTTCTCTTAGGGTGTAAAGTCATTTTTAGGGGACAATACAAAGGAAAAACTCATAATCTTGACCTCTATATTGAAACAGTAAAGAACTCTAATTGCTGAATAAAAACAAAATCCTGTGCTTCCTCCATATTGAATAAGCCCTAACCAAGCTACCTGCTTGTACAGCATTAAAAATAATTTCTGACAATGGATCAGGTTGTATATTGGTATGCAACTACGAGGATACCTTACAGTTTACTGTCAATGTTATAGCAAAACCTCTTTTCATTTGCTCTATTTATTTAGATGAATCAACTAAGCACTTCTTCAGTACTTACCTCTATAAAAATTGTGAAAAGACCGTTTCCCTCTTCCAACTCTCATTTCTTCTTCCTTCCCTTCCGATGATATCCACTTTGTTCTCCTCCTGTCCCCTCTACAACAAAGTAGGCCAAATGAGAGGGTGGAAGAAACATACAGGAGAGTGGGTTGGAGAAAAAGTTTTGAATATGGTTTAATGTGTGGAGGATCTTTTCTTAGATGGTGTCTTAGATTGGGTTCTCTAGAGAAACAAAACATATATGTATATATAAAGAGAAGTTTATATCAAGGAAATGACTCACTCAGTTGTAGAGGTGGGAGACTGTCAAGTCCAGGTCAGATGAAACAAGATCAGCAAGTCAGATGGCAGGCAGGCAGGCAGGCAGGCAGGCAGGTCTGGCATGTAAGAATGCAGGGTACTGATGACTCCCAAGATTGGCTGATGATTCCAGAATCAGGCCACTGGCTCAAGTCCAAAGAATCAGAAGTCAGAGGATGAAACAGATGCATGATCCAGAACCAGCAGACAGAAAGCAAGCTCTGCCTAAGTGTCTAATATATTGGAAGTAGGTTATAACCCTGATGAAACTGCCTTTCAATTGATTGGCTGTTCATTGCAGACCTCATCATAGAGTTAATTACTTTATATTAGATCTCATCATGGGACAATTACATCTCAACTGCCAAACCATTGAGAATCCTGGCCCAATCAAGTTGACATAAAACTTTAACTATCACAATTGGGTAGTAAGAGAAATGATTGCAAAAGGAAAATGTCATATCATGTCTTTTCTCTTCCACTTTAACTCCTAAAATGGATTACTGGTGACAGGTGTGGGTATTTCTTTTTATGGTCTTTATTTTTTTATTGTGGTAAAATATATATAAGAGAACATTTGGCATTCCAACCCTTTTGCATGCCCAGTGACATTAATTATGTTTGACATGTTGTGCTACTATCATCACTATTTGTTTCCAATTTTTTCACTGCCTTTAATAGAAATACCTACCACTCATCTGTCACTTTGTCATACTGTGATGGTTATGTGTTGTTGCACTGTTGAAAGCTATGCCACTAGTATTCCAAATGCTAGCAGGGTCACCCATGGTGGACAGGTTTCAGCAGAACTTTCCACCTTAGACAGATTGATAAGAAGTACATGACAATCTACTTCTAAAAACAATTTTCCAGTGAAAACGTTATGACTCTCAGGGGAACATTGTCTGATATAGTGCCACAGGATGAACCCTTCAATTTGGAAGGCACTCAAAATACAGCTGGAGAAAAGCTGCCCCCTCAAGGTAGATTCGACCTTAATTACATAAAAGGAGCAAAACTTCCAGGACTTTCATTTGCTATCATGCATGATTCAAAATGAGAAGAAACAGCTGTAAATATCCATTTGCAATCAAAATATGGAATGTATAAAGTATAAATTTAGAAAAATTGGAGGTTGTTGAAAATGAACTAGAATGGGCAGAGGGGATGAACACTACTTCACTAAAGAAGGCATTCAGGCAGTCAACAAACACAGGAAGAAATGCTCACAATCACTAGTCATTGTTGCTGCTGTTAAGTGTTGTCAAGTGGGTTCCAACTCATTGTGACCCTGTATAGGAGTGGCTTGTGGATTTAAACTATCAACCTTTTGGTTAGCAATCCAGTGATTATCTTATAGTGACTGCCACACCAGGACTTCAATTAGCCATTGTCGCTGTTGCTGCTAAGTGCCATAGAGTGAGTTCTAACTCAGAGTGACCCTGTATAGGGTTTCCAAGGAGTGACTAATGGGTTTGAACCGACGACTTGTGGTTGGCAGACCAGTGCTTATCCTAGAGTGCCACACCAGCATTACCATTAGTTGCAAATCCAAACAAGATATATCAATGTTGTTTTTCCAAAATGTTATTTTTCAACATTTATCAAAAAATACCATTTTACCCCAGCAAAGCTAAAAAACTAAAATAAAAACACAACAAATGCTGGAGAGGATGTGGACAGTACTGCTGGTGGGACAGTAAAATGGTGTAACTGTTGTGGAAAATGGAATGACACTTCCTCAGAAGGTTGTAAAGAGCAATACTGTATGACCCAACAATCTCTCTACGCAATATATCCTCAAGAAATGAGCACTGCAACACAAACAGATCCATGCACACCCATGTTCATTGTAGCATTATTCACAATAACAAAAGATGGGACAGCCTAGATGCTGATCAGCAGAAAAATGGTTGAACAAATTTTGGTACATACACATAGTTATGCAACATTGAGGAATAACAATGAATCTGCAAAACACTGCATAACATGGAGGAAACTGGAGGAAATTATGCTAAGTGAAATTCATCAGTCACAGAGGAACAGATATTGTATGAGAGCACTACTGTAAAAGGAGTACTGGTGTGGTGCTGTGGGTTAATGCGCTAGACTGCAAAGCCGTTTGGACTGCAAGGTTGGTGATTCAAGCTCACCAGCTGCTTCTTAGAAACCCTATATAGGGTCACTATGGATCAGAATCAACTAGATGGCAATTAACAACAACAACAACAACAACTACTGTAAAAAGTCAGGAAAGGTGTTCATGCTATAATAAACATGCTATGATTACTGTGTTTCAACAACAATGACAAACAGCAGCAATATAAGTTGGAACATGTTGGCACGTAGCAACAACAACAAAAGGTAAATAACAGCATGTAAAGCCCACAGGGCCTTCATTTGCTGACGGGGCACAACTCAAAATGAAGAGAAACAGCTGTAAACATCCACTGAAAATCGGAACATGGGCTGTTCGAAGTATGAATCTGGGAAAGTTGGATGTTGTCAAAAATGAAATGGAATGCATAAACATTGATATCTTAGGCATTAGTGAGTTGCAATGGACAGGTATTGGCCATTTTGAATCTGATGACCATATGGTTTACTATGTCGGCAATGACAAATTGAAGAGGAATGCTGTTGCATTCATTGTCAAAAAGAACATATCCAGATCAGTCATGAGGTACAACACTGTCTGTGATAGGATAATATCCATGTGCCTACAGGGAAGCCCAGTTAATACCCCTATTATTGAAATTTATGCACCCACCACTAAAGCCAGTGAGGATGAAATAGAATTCTACCAACTTCTTCAACCTGAAGTTGATCAAACACGCAATCAAGATGTATTGATCATTACTGGTGATTGGAATACAAGGGTTGGGAGCAAAGAGGAAAGATCAGTAGTTAGAAAATATGGCCTTGGTGAGAGAAATTATGCTGGAAAACACATGATAGAATTTTGCAAAACCAATGGTTTGTTCATTTCAAATATCTTCTTTAGACAGCATAAGACATGACTATACACAGGGACCTCACCAGATGAAATACATAGAAATCAAATTGACTACATCTGTGGAAAGAGACAATGGAAAAGCTCCATATCATCAGTCAAAACAAGGCCGGGGTAGACTGTGGAAAAGATCATCAACTACTCATACGCAAATTCAAACTAAAGCTGAAGAAAATGAAAACAAGTCCACGAGAGCCAACATATGACCTTGAATATATCCCACCTGAATTTAGAGGTCATCTGAAGAACAGATTTGATACATTAAACGCTAAAGACCAAAGACCAGAAGAGTTGTGGGATGACATCAAGAACATCATACATGAAGAAAGCAAAAAGTCATTAAGAAGACAAGAGAGAAGGAAAAGACCAAAACGGATGTCAGAAGAGACACTGAAACTTGCTCTCCTGCATAGAGATGCTAAAGCAAATGGAAGAAATGAGGAGTTCAAGAGCTGAACAGAAAATTTCAAAGATCAGCTTGAGAAGATAAAGCCAAATATTACAACAAACAAAATGTGCAAAGATCTGGAGTCAGAAAACCAAAAAGGAAGAACATGCTCAGCATTTCTCAAGCTGGGGGAACTGAAGAAAAAATTCAAGCCTTGACTTTCATTATTGAAGGATTCTCTGGGCAAATTATTGAATGATGCAGAAAGCATCAAAAGAAGATGGAAGGAATACTCAGAGTCACTGTATCAAAAGAAAATGGTTAATGTTCAACTGTTTCAAGAGGTTGCATATGATCAAGAGCCAATGATACTGAAGGAGGAATTCCAAGGTGCATTGAAAGAATTGGCAAAGAACAAGGCACCAGGAATTGACAGAAAAAAATTGAACTCTTTCAAGAAAGTGAGGCAGCACAGAAGGCACTCACTCATCTCTGCCAAGAAATTTGAAAGACAACTATCTGGCTGTCTGATTGGAAGAGATCCATATTTGTGCCCATTCCAGAGAGAGGTGACCCAACGGAATACAGAAATCATCGGACAATCTCTTTGATATACCATGCCAGTAAAGTTTTGCTAAAGATAATACAGAAATGACTGCAAGCATACATTGACAGAGAACTTCCAGAGGTTCAAGCTGGATTCAGAAGAGGCTGTGGAACAAAGGGTATCATTGCTGATGTTTGATGAATCTTGGCTGAAAGCAGAGACTATCAGAAAGATGTTTACCTATGCTTTATTGACTATGCAAAGGCTTTTGATTGTGTGGATCATGACAAGCTATGAACAACATTGAGATGTATGAGCATTCTGGAACACTTAATTGTGCTTATGAGGAATCTGTACCTGGACCAAGAGGCAGTTGTTCGAACAGAACATGGGAACACCGAATGGTTTAAAATTAAGAAAGATGTACGACAAGGTTGTATTCTTTCACCATACTTATTCAACCTGTATGCTGAGCAAATCATCTGAGAAGCTGTGTTATATGAAGAGAAATGTGTCATCAGGATTGGAGGAAGACTCATTAACAACCTGCGATATGCAGATGATCCAACCTTGCTTGCTGAAAGTGAAGAGGACTTAAAATATTTACTGATGAAGATCAGAGAGCATAGCCTTCGGTATGGATTGCATCTCAAAATAAAGAAAATAAAAATCCTCACCATTGGACCAATGAACAACATTCTTATCAACGGAGAAAGGATTGAAGTTGTCAAGGACTTCACTCTTCTTGGATCAACTATCAACACTCATGAAAGCAGCAGTCAAGAAATCAAACGATGTATTGCATTAGGCAAATCTGCTGCACAAGACGTTTTTAAAGTGTTGAAGAGCAAAGACGTCAGCTTGAGGACTAAGGTTCACCTGACCCAAACCATGGTATTTTCCATAACCTCATATGCACGCAAAAGCTGGACAGTGAATAAGGCAGACCGTAGAAGAATTGATGCTTTTTAGTTGTGGTGTTGGAGGAGAATATTGAAAGTGTCATGGGCTGCCAAAAGAACCAATAGATCCATTTTAGAAGAAGTGCAGCCAGAGTGCTCCTTGGAGGCCAAGATGGACAAACTTATCTCTCATAGTTCAGACATATTGTCAGGAGAGACCAGTCGCTGGAGAAGTATATCGTGTTTGGGAAGATGGAGGGCCAGAGAAAAAGAGGAAGACCCCCAAAGAGATGGATTGCCTAAGTGGCAGCATTGATGAACTCAAGAGTAGCAACAGTAGTGAGGTTGGCGCAGGATTGGGCAGTGTTTCATTCTGCTGTGCATAAGGTTGCTATGAGTCAGTACCAATTCGATGGCATCTAACAACAAGAACAAGGAAGACCAGGAAATACTACTATTATTCAAAGTTACAAAGCTATCACAAAAGCCAGTGATAATGAAATTGAAGTATTATTTCAACTTCTTCAATTTGAAATTGATCAAACATGAAATTAAAATGCATTGATAATTACTGATGATTGAAATGTGAAGGTTGGAAATAAGAATAAAGGATCAGTAGTTGGAAAATATGGCCTTGATGTTAGAAATGATACTGTAGATCGCATAATATAATCTTGCAAGACCAGAGATTTATTCATCACAAATACCTTCTTTAAGCAACATAAAAGTTATATACATGGACCTCAACAACTGAATACATAAAAATCAAATTGACTGTATCAAAGGGAACATAATGGTGGAAAAGCTCAATGTTGTTGTTAAGTGCCTTTGAGTCGGTTCCGACCCATAGCAACCCTGTACAGGGTTTCCGAGGGTGTAAATCCTTACGGGAGTAGAAAGCCTCATCTTTCTCCCGCGGAGCAGCTGGTAGTTTCGAACTGCTGACCTTATGGTTCGCAGCCCGATTCGTAACCACTACGCTACCAGAGCTCCTTTATCATGAATCAAAACAAAGGCTAGGGACAGATTGTGAAACAGAAGAAATGAGAAGGTGTAGGAGCTGAACAGAATATTTCCAAAGGCAGCTTGAGAAGACAAAGTGAAGTATTATAATGAAATGTGCAAAGACCTGGAATTAGAAAACCAAAAGTGACGAACATGCTCAGCATTTCTCAACCTGAAAGAATTGAAGAAAAAAAATTCAAGGCTCCACATGAAATACTGAAGAATTCTAAAGGTTCAAACTCACCAGCTGCTCGTTGGAAACCCTATACAGGGTTGCTATGGATCGGAACTGACTCGATGGCACTTAACAACAACAACATAGGCAAAATATTGAATGATGCAGAAAGCATCAAAAGAATATGGAAGGTATATACAGAGTCACTGTATCAAAAAGAAATGGGTTATGTTCAACCATTTCCAGAAATTGTATATGAGCCACAACCTGTGGTATTGAAAGAAGAAGTTCAAGGTGCACTGAAGTCATTGGCAAAGAACAAGGCTCCAGGAATTGATGGAATATAAATTGAAATATCTCAATTAACAGATGCAGCACTGGAAGCGCTCACTCCTGTATGCCAAGAAATCTGGAAGACAGCTAGCTACCTGGCCAACTTATTGGAAGAGATCCATAGTTGTGCCCATTCCAAAGAGAGGTGGCCCAACAGAATGTGAAAATCATTCAGCAATATCATTAATAACTCATACAAATAAAATTTTTCTGAAGATAATTCAAAAACTGTTGCAATAGTACATCATCAGGGAATGACCAGAAATTCAAGCTGATTCAGAAGAGCATATGGAAATAGGGATATCTTTGGTGATGTCAGATGGTTCTTGACTAAAAGCAGAGAATACCAGAAAGATGATTACATGTGCTTTATTGACTACACAAAGGCTATCAACTGTGTAGATCATAATAAACTCTGGACGGCGTTGCAAAAAATGGAAATTCCAGAACACTGAGTTGTGCTCTTGAGGGACCTATATGTAGACTAAGAGGAAGTTGTTTGAACAGAGCAAAGGGATACTGAATGGTTTAAAATAAGGGAAGGTGTGTGCCAGGGTTGTATCCTCTCACCATACTTGTTCAAACTGTATGCTGAGAAGCTGGATTATAAGAAGAAGAACATGGCATCAGGATTGGAGGATGACTCTCTAAAAACCTGCCATAGGCAGGTGATACAACTTTGCTTGCTGGAAGCACAAAAGACTTAAGAGCCTTACTGCTGAAGATCAAAAACCTCCAGTATGGATTGCACTTCAATGGAAAGAAAACAAAAATACTTGCTACTAGACCAATACATAACATCGTGATAAATGGAGAAAAGATTAAAATTGTAAAAGACTTCATTTTGCTTGGATCCACAATCACTACTCATGAAAGCAGCAGTCAAGACATCAAATGATGTATTGCATTAGGCAAATCTGCTGCACAAGGCCTCTTTAAAGTGTTCAAGAACAAATCTTGACTAAGGTGAGCTTGACCCAAGTGATGGTATTTTCAATTGCTTCATATGGATGTGAAAGTTGACAATTGAATAAGGAAAACCATATAAGAATTGATGTATTTGAATTAAGGTGTTAGAGAAGACTATCGAATACACCATGGACTGCCAGAAGAACCTATATCTCTTGGACGAAGCACAACCAGAATGTTCCTCAGAAGTGAGGATGGCAAGACTTCATCTCTCATTCTTTGTACAAGCTGTCAGGAAGGATCAGCCCCTGGAGAAAGATACCATGATTTATAAAGTGGTTGTTGTTGTTGTTAAGTGCCGTCAAGTTAGTTCCGACTCATAACGACCCTGTATAGGGTTTCTGAGGAGCGGCTGATGAGCTTGAACCGCCGACCTTGTGGATCAAACCAGCTAAAGCTGTAAACAGTCCAGCGCATTAACTCACAGCACCACACCAGGACTCTAACCTTGTAAACTGGAGGATCAACAAAAAAGAGGACGAGCTCCCACACGAATAATTGACACGGTGGCAGCAACAATGGGCTTGAACATACTTGTGAGGCTGGTGAAGGACTAGGCAGTGGTTCATTCTGTTGTGCATGAGGTCACATGATAAAAACCAACTCAACTGCACCTAACAACAACAGTAACAATTTTTATGGGAGTAGATTGTCAGGTCTTTCTCCTAACATCATGATAAACAGGAAAAACTGAGGTTGTCAGGATTTCATTTCACTTCGATCCGTAGTCAACATCCATGGAAGCAGCAGTCAAGGTATCAAAAGAGCGCATTGAGCAAATCTGTTGCAAAATACTACTTTAAAGTGTTAAAAATCAAAGATGTCACTTTGAGGACTAAGGTGCACCTCACCCAAGCCATGGCATTTTCAATCTCTTCCTTTGCATGCAAAAGTTGGACAACAAATAAGGAAAATTGAAGGAGAATTGATGCATTTGAATCATGGTGTTGGTGAAGAATATTGAACATGCCATGGACTGTCAAAAGAATAAATCTATTTGTGAGAAGTAACTAGGAAGCACCTTAGAAGCACCATAGACATTGTTTCACATACTTTGGACATTGTGCTATTGTTGTTGTTGTTGTTAGATGCCATCGAGTCGGTACCAACCCATAGTGACCTTATGCACAGCAGAACGAAACACTGCCCGATCCTGGGCCAACCTCATTACTGTTGCCACGCTTGAGTCCATCGATGCTGCCATTGTATTAGCAAGGACTAATTCCTATAGAAAGACATCATGTTTAGTAGTAGAGAGCCAGTGAAAAAGAGGAAGACCTTCAATGAGATAGTTTGACACAGTGACCGCCTTATAGGACTCAAACATAGCAATAATTGTGAGGATGGGCAGCCCAAGCAGTGTTATACACATGGACACTAGAGTCCAAAGCAACTTGATGGCACCTGTCAACCACAAAAAACCCTCAGTGCTCCTTTTATAATATGGATGTTACAATTTTTCTTATTTTTTGTGAATATATGTGCAATGAAACATGTACTTATTCAATAGGTATTACATGTGCAGTTCAATGACAAAGATTGCATACTTCACATTATGTCACTATTCTCTCTCTCCACCCACATTGTTTCACCCTAGGTAACTTAGAACTCTCTTCCTGTTCAAGTTGTCATCCGTACTTTATGGTTTCTATTGTCAGTTTGATCTTGTTTAGGTGATTCTTTCAAAGAGTGAAATGTTATAGTTGTCCTCATGATGACCTTTTGTACAACAGAACGGAACATGGCTTGGTCATGTTGCCATCCATTTCATTGGGGTGTTGCTCTTTTTCACTGACACTCCACTTTATCAAGGATGACGTCTTTCTACAGTGACTTGTCCCTGCTGATAATATATCTGAAGTATGAGAGACGAAGTCTTGCCATCCTGGCTTCTGAGGAGCACTCTGGCTGTATCTCTTCCTGGTAATGTTGCTGTTGTTGTTATGCGCCGTGGAGTTGGTTCTGACTCATAGTGACCCTGTACAGGGTTTTGAGGCTGTCAATCTTTACAGGAGCAGAAAGCCTCATCTTTCTCCTGCAGAACAGCTAGTAGTTTTGAACTGCTGATGCTGAGGTGAGCAGCCCGATTTCTAACCAGTACGCTACCAGAGCTCCTGGTAGTAGAGACCAGTAAATCTGCTTTATTTGAGCATTTAAGTTCTAGTCCTCATTTTTCCTCCTTTTGATCAGCAACCATCTACTACCATCAGTAATGGTAATTGGGCACCATTCATTTTTTCTGGTATCATTGCGAATTAGAAAGTAGTTCATGGATGTAATTAGACCTGAAATCTACTTCCTTCTTGGATTCCTGGGTCTCCTTCTTCCTCTGTTGCTCTTGATGAATAGAGACTGATTGTTATATCTTGGTTGGCTCCTGGCAAGCTTTTAAGACTCCAGGCACTATTCATGGAGCTAGGAGGTAAAACAGAAATTCTAAAGACAACCTTAGGTCAATTGACTGGATATACTCATTAAATCATAACCCTAAACCTTTGAGCCGAGAAAATGAATCTAAGGGTATTTCTTGATAGGAGTGAGAAACACAAGATGACTTCCATTTTATCACACTTGTGTAAAGTAACTGGTATAGCCATCCTGAACTCTGTCTTCTTGTAGAAATGAGACAATTTTTTCCTTAGATATGGTAGTTGGAGTAGCAAAAATAAATTTGGAGTTAGTATCAGGAGAGTTGGATTCAGCTCATGTTCTGCCACTTTTGTGTGATCTTAAGAAAAGCATCTCTATTCTTGGTGCCCAGTTTCCTCATTTGTAAAGGAAAAAGTTAGATAAAGTGATTTGTACATTTCTCCATGTTCTAAACTAACTTTTATAAGTTAAAAGTTTTAGAAAAAGTTTATAAAAGTCCAGTAACTTTTGCTTTTACTCATCATTCTAAGAGAAAAATTACAATGAACTTTCTAATTAATTGCTTATTTAAAAAAAAATGCATTCTTTCTATTCTCTTAAAAAAAAAATCAAGATTTACTCTACCCTCTAATAGCTGCCTCAAAAGAATTTTCCATCTTAGCAAAAAGCAGTGAGACCTGGTTTCAACTAATCCCTTCTCTGTATACCCCTAATTTAACAAGAGGAACTGGAAGAGGCAGACAGTGTGTGGGAAGACTGAAGAAAATAAGGAAGGTATAGAAACCGCTAGAGATGGAGATAAGTTAAACATTCTGGCAAATTGTCACGGTGTATTGCTCATGCTGAATGGTTAGGCAGTTGGGAAGGTAGTTAAGAGAATGGCTCTAAATGCTTCACCTAATTGCAAACAGCTGTCGATTAGTGGAGCTTGACCAACTGTTTTTAATTCCACTCAGTAGTGATGAAGAGAATGAGACTTTTAAGGGAATCTGGCTTGGGCTGTATGTGCGCAATAGGTTGCATACACTTTTTTTTTGTGAGGTCACTGAGTGCAACAAACGACTTAGAGACACTCTGAAACCATTGTAGGATTTCATAATGATTTTCCTAAATCTTACCAGCATTTGTTGCACTTTTGGCAGTAAGTTATTGTCTTTCTCTCTTCATCCAAATTCTGGAATGATTTCGGGGAGTGAGTCATTCCCCAATAGTGAGCCACTGGATGGCTAGTGCCAAGTCAGAAGCAATTTGTTGTTCAATAGAGGCAGCCAATCTAGACTGAGAGATAATAATGCCATTGAAGAGCCTTTCCCATAGGAATGTTTCATTTCACTCTTTGAGATTTAAAATATGAGAAAGTGGAAACTTTTCCTCTAGTTTCCTGTACTTATAAAACCTCTACAAATTATCTAAAATTGAGAATTTTCTGGAGGATAAAGTTTTGGGTTGCCCAGTCTAATCAGTCTGATATGGTTTTTTGAGATAATCACTCCTCACTTCTATATTTTCTTTTTCCTATCAGAATTAGTAATTTTAAAAATATTTATTTTTTCTTTTAATTTGCTTTCTTTTTTGTCATACATTTCAAAAACACTTATTTGAATGCTTCTGTATTGTAAACCGAAGAGACAATTAACTTGATTTAAAAGCAAGTCTTCCATACATTAAGAGAGCCTTGAAGGTCTAGGAATCACTGCATAATAGTTCTGAAAATACGTAAGAAGAGACAATTGTCAGAGACTCTCAGGGAAAAAGGGGTTAGACTTCTTCAATGTCAGTTACTGGCAGTTTATATTTTGAATTGCATTGTCCTAATTTCCTAAGCATGTACATGTATTAAGTTCATTCACGAAGATGCCTTTTATAGCATGGTTTGTGATAGCATAAGATTGGAAATATGTATGTTGTTGATGTCAAGTGCCGTCAAGACCATTTAAACTCATAGAGACCCTGTCCAGGGTTTCTGAGGAGCAGCTGGTGGATTTGAACTGCTGACTTTGTGGTTCGCAGTCCAGTGCTGATCCTACAGTGCCACACGAGGACTCTGGAAATAGATATACCAAATGTTTAAAGTAGTGCATAGTGTTCATATAGTATAATTTGTAGACATTAAAACTGTAGAAGAATTTTAAATGACATGGGAAAATGGTCATAATGTATTAGGTGGGACATCAAGTTTAAAATGAATTCATTTTAATAAAAATACATTTATGTGTATGTGTATTTTTGTGTATAAAAGCACAGGAAAAAAAGAGAAGGAATAAAATGAAAATAGTGATGATAAGATTACAGGTAAGTTTTATTTTATTATTTGTGTCTTGTGACATTTTCCTAAATTTTCTCCAACGAATACATATAAGGGTAAGTAAAAAAATATTACTACAAAATCATAGAATTTTTTATCAAACAAAATGTGAAGCTGTTGTTTCTCGATATATCTTCAATGTATGTCTACACTTCTGCAAACGGGGTTTCCATTGCTCTAAAACTTCCCTGAAGAATTCTGCACTCTTTGCTTTACACCACACCAAGATGGCAGATTTGACATCCTCAAGGGACTCAAATTGTGTTCTTTTAAATGTTCTATGAGTTTGGGGAACAGAAAGAAGTCTGAAGAGGCAAGATCCCAGATATAGGGTAGACAGGGTAAGGTGTGGTAGGGAAATTCTTATAGGACAACTCTTGCCAACAGCAATGAGCAGGTGCATTGTCATGATGAAAAAAAATTCCTCCAGGCAACTTTCTTAGCCTTGTTCTCACCAATGTAGTCTTCAAATTTCTTAAAAAATTTTCCTAATATGACTGTGATTGTTCTATATCCTTTGAAAAAAATCTACCAAGATTACTCCTTGGGAATCCCAAAAAGCAGTCACTACATGTATACTCTTGAGCTGACCTCTGAACCTTGAATTCAACTGAAGCCATTCTTTTGATTGGACCTTTCTTGAAGACACCTTAATGAGATTAAGAAAAGTTTACTACTGAGAGAACTTGTCCATAGTCAGTCACTGAATAGAAAGACATATTTTTGTTTGGAATAAACCCATGCATATGTGAATTGGAACTCTAGTAACAATACTTTTAGCCTTACCCTACGATTAAGTTTATAATTAGGAACCTCCCCTCCCCCCAAGAACCTTATTATAAAATGAATTTCCCCAACTGTTGATTTTTTTGTACCATAAAGGACTTTATTTCTTATCAGGATGAAGTTAAGGAGGAGATTCATGTCCAGGGAGGGAGAAAAAAAATTGAGAGCTGACAACACTCAGTAAACATCTCATTTTGTTATTGATCCCATGCCTTTTTGAAGCATTCGCACTTGTTTTGACTCAGCTAGATAAGTCAGCTCCTCTAAAACAGTCATAATTTCCACCAGTTGTTTTGGATATTTGAGGTTATGTTTTTGTTTTAGTGAACTTCACTGCCTATCCCTTGAGCTAGCTTATGAACAATTGTAAAGGAAGTCTTTGAGGCCGACTCAGAGGAAAACTGCTAATCTCATGACATCCACAGGATTTGGGAGTGTAGTTCCATCTGTGCTGTTGCTGTTTTTCTTCCAAGGCAGTTCTCCTAATGCCAGAAAGATGGGCCAGTCTATAGGTTTACTTATTGCTGAAGAGTCCATAACTACAACAGTGCCCAGCAGTTCTGATAGACTCCTCAAAAGGCAAGGATGTTTAACCATGAAGATGTGTATGATGAACCTGGTGCCATGTGTTGCTCACAAACCCTTCCTACATTCTGTTTCCCAGTGTATTTAAGTCTTTTCTAAGAGTTCTGGTTTTGTGACTGCTCTGACAGGAAGCTATTTATCATTGAAAGCCACTAAAAGAGGGCTGCTGTCATTTCTGCCCAGGAACTCTGGGATTTTCTTTTGAGTTAGAGGGTTCTCATCTCATGATGTGGCAGAATTTCTGGAAACTGATTTGGGGAAGAGGAAGCTGACTTATATGGTAGTCACCATCTCCATTGTCATTCTCATGTAGCATCCCCTCCCCCATAATGACTTTTTTAAACTAACATAGTGAATCTTCTTGGAGTTGTTGGGATTTCGTTAGACTTTCTCTAGAAATGGGAGTCCTGGGGTGGTGCTGTGAGTTAATGCACTGCACTTTAAGGGCAGTTTGAACTGCGAAGTTGGCTGTTCAAGCTCACCAGCTGCTCCTCAGAAACCCTATACAGGGTTGTGATGAGTCTAAACTGACTTGTGACTTAACAACAACAACAATTCTAGGGATGAGTGAAGGTTTACTGACTTCACTCTGACTTCTGAAGCTTACCTTTGAGGGTTGCTCCCTGTTTTAGTCTTGTGCCATTTTCAATGGTATATTTGACTCCACTGTTGCAGCCATGAGCTATGCCATTCACTGAGAGTTTGCCTCATTTTACAGACTTTCTACTAAACATAATGTTCTTTCCCAGTGGCTAGAACAACAACAATAATCATGTGTTTTAGTTTAATAACTCTTCTTGTGTGCCTTACATTTCACCCTTTCTTCTTTCTGCCATTCTATTTGGATGCAGAGTAATCAGGTCCAATTTTTCTCATTTATTGTGAGTTAGCTTACAGTAGGTGCATGGTAGCCAAGAAAACTGTTGAGAACATAGTTCTTATACTTACGAAGCTCACCTGGGAGGGAAAGAAGACAAGTACACAGTGGCCAGGCAAGGTGCTAAGTACTATGTTAAAAAAGTGAGATGTTAGGAAAATTTTTATTCACTAGAATTACAGAGGCACTGGCAGAACAGTAGACCTGACAGATCTGCCCAATGTGAGAGAAACCACAAAAGCAATTGGTTACTTAAGTATCCTAGACCAGAGAGATGTGTTTACAGTAGAATTCTCTTTTATATTAGTCAAAAGTCCCAATTGCAAGTGACAGAAACTAAGGTCAACTTCAGGGGTATTTTAGCTTTAGGTTCTCCTGGATCCAGGAGATATTACCAGAGTTCTATTTCTCTAATCTCTAGACTGGGCTTCCCTCACATAGGTGTTAGTCAGTTTCTGATATGTTCTTTCTAGTGCCAATGGGCATCAGAAGTCCCAGACTTAGAATCTGTAAGTCTGACAATCCCACATCAATGAGAAGACTCCTGTAGCAATAGTTTCAATGCTCTTCCAGGGCTGATCCAACTTGGGTCACATGCCGGCTCTGAACCAATCACTGTGGATTCAGTATGGCTCACACTTTTTGGATATATCTGAGTTTTGGACTCTCCACATGCACAGGGTTAAAGTTGTTCTTACCTGAGTCATAAGGACCGAGAACTAGAGGGAGGTAGTTCCCCAAAGGAAAATGAGGATCTGTTTCCAGAAGAATGCATGCTGGACAGACATCTCTATAACCAGTTTCCCAGGTCCTTTTGTTGTAGAATTACATTAGTTTTGGCTGCTTTAGTGTCAAAACAGGTTAAGAGCATGGTGGTGGTGGTGGTGGTGTGCTGTGGAGTAGATTCCAACTGATAGCGACCCTGTTTGGGTTTCTAAGGCTGTAAATGTTTACAGGAGCAGAAAGCCTCATCTTTCTCCCGCAGGACAGCTGATAATTTTAAACTGCTGACCCTGAGGTTAGCAGTTCAACTTGTAATCACTATAAGAGTGTGGTAGCTAACAAAAAAATTGGTAATCTGAACCCACCCTCTGTCTCTGCAACAGAAAGATCTGGTAATCTGCTTCTGTAAAGATCTTCTTTAAAGCCTAGTAACCCTTTGAGGCTAATGTATTCTGTTACATGGGGTTGTTATGAGTCAAAATCAACTCAATGGCATCACCGACAACTGTGGTTCTAGTTATCTTCAGCTCAAAACAAAGAGGCTGAATTTCTGATTTCTTATTTCTCAGAAAGTTCTTTAGTCTTAAAGCAAGTTTCCCTACTTTCTGTTCAGCCTTTAGATCTCCTGGTATTTAGGAAGGGGTGATCCTCCTTCCCCAGAATCCTGAGGGCCTATGAGACTAACAGGAGTGACTCAAATATTTAGTGACCTGGTTCTCAAAGCTGAACTCCTTGGACTAGCAGCTTCAACATTACCTGGAAACATATGAAAAATGCCTCACCACAAACCTATTGAATAAAAGTCAGAGAATGGGACTCTGAAAACTGTTTTGACAAGCTCTTCATGTGATTCTGTTGCATGCACAAGTTTTGAAGGCAGTGATTCAGGGAATACACTTTTTAAGGGAGAGATAATCTACTCTAGGGAGTCCTAATGTGGCACTGTGGGATAAGCATGAATTGTTAAGCACAAGTTTTCACCAGTGGAAACCATATTCAAGGTCACTATGAGTGGGAACTGACTCAACAGCACTAAGAGCTATTACAACAAATCTACTCTAGGAAGACTTTCAGTTTATCTAGACTTTCCTGTTTTATATTCTTTGAGGCACCTGATACCAAAGGAAAGATGAATTAATTCTTGATGTGAAGAGAAATTTATATGACCTTGTAGTAAGCTATGGCTGAGAATCCCCCAGTAGGCTCCTGTTGACCTGTGTCAGAAATGAATAGTCCTAGAGATGCTGTTGTGGTTGTTGTTAGGTGCCATCGAGTTAGCACAGACTCATAGCGACCCTATGCACAGCAGAATGAAACACTGCCTGATCCTGGGCCAACCTCACTATCAAGCGTTGCCACATTTGAGTCCATCAATACTGCCACTTGGCCAATCCATCTCTTGTCAGGGGTCTTCCTCTTTTTCTCTGACCCTCCGCCTTACCAAACATGATATCTTTCTCTAGCGACTGGTCCCTCTTGACAATATGTCTGAAGTATGAGAAACTAAGTTTGGCTATCTTGGCCTCCAAGGAGCACTCTGGCTGCACTTCTTCCAAAATGGATCTTTTGGTTCCTTTGGCAGCCCATGGCACTATCAATATTCTCCTCCAACACCATAACTCAACTGAGTATATCCTAAACTAAGGAGCTTTGGGAAAATTTAAGTTTTTCCTAGGGATATTGTTTGACATGGACCTAATGGAGTTCCACTCATCTGAAAGCATGCAAACAGTCATGTATTCAGTTACTCATTCGACACTGAAGATTGGTAAAACCAAACTCAAACTCACTTCCAGCAAGTTCCTTCTGACTGGTAGCATTTCTATATAGAGCTTCCGAGGCGGTCAGGCTTTATGGAGCAGACATGGTTCTTCTGAAGAGCAGCTTCTGGGTTTGAACTGCTGACCTTATGGTTAGCATTCCAGTGCCTACCTATAGCACCACCAGGGCTCGTTACTAGGGATACAGTCACCCATAGAATATAGTTCCTGTTGTCCTTGAGCTCAAGGTCTGGTAGCAGATGGTTGTTGTTGTTAAGTGCCATTGAGTCGGTTCTGACTCATAGCAACCTTGTTTGTATAAGGTTTCTGAGGAGCAGCTGGTGGATTTGAACTGCTGACCTTGTGATTAGAGGTCCAGTGCTGATCCTACAGCTCAAGACATGTAAATAAACATTAACAGTAGAGTGCGCTCTGATGAGGAAAATGCAGGTTATTAGGAGAGCTCACAGCAGGCCAACCCACCCAGACTGGGATGGTCGGGGAAGATTTATCAGAGAAAATCATGTCTAAGTTGAGACTTAAAGGATGACTAGGAGCAATCTGACCAAGAAAAGAAGAAGAAAATGATAGGCAGCATATGCCAAAGTCTGTATAGCTGAAGAAGAGCTTGGTGGGTTAAAGGAACTAGAAAAAAAACCCTAAAACTCAGTATGACTGAACTGTAGAGCTTAACTCATTGGCATTGAGTAGATTTCAACTCATAATGAACCTATATTTCAAAGCAGAAGTGTCCCGTAGGGTTTCCAAGGTGTCTATAAATCTTTAAAGAAGGGGACTGCCACAACTGTCTCCTGAACAGCTGCTGGTGAGTTTGAAGTGCTGACCTTTTGGTTAGTATCCAAGTGTTTAATCACTGTGCCACTAGGGCTTTGTCTGTGGAACTTAAAGGGAGGGAAAAAAGGTGAGCGATGCCAAATTATGCAAATCATGTTAATGAATTTGAGAGCAGTAATAATCCACTGAATGATTTTAGACAGAGGATAATTGGGTTTATTTTAGAATGAGAATGGTTGAGGATGGATTGGGCATGAGGTAGGGCAGAGAGATCAAGATTATAGGCCGAAAAACAAGTTGGAGGCTGTTGTGATAATGGAATGAAGGCAAATTAGAAATTTATTGTGGTCATGAAATTAAAGATGGTGGTCCCTGGACCTAGAATAATGGAAAAAGGGTTAGCTGATGAATTTAAGATACTGGAGAGAGGTTGAACAAAGGGAAAGGACATTCAAAGAGGACTCTTAGGTTTCTAGTTTGGATAGTATGTGAATAGAGCTGCCACTCATTTGTGTAGGAAACATTCGAGTAGGTAAAAGTCTTTAGGAAACAGTCTTGAGTTTAATCTTGGACAAGTTGAGTTGATAAAATGCCTAAGAGGAAATGCTCAGTATGCAACTGCTGTCTGGGTGACAGTCAATGTTAGAGAGTCATCCACACATGAGTGAAACAGAAGCTGAAGAAGCAGATGAGATCACCTAGGGAGAGAGTTTGAGTTGGAAGAAAGGAAGGCTGAGTGTGCAGAGGAACTCCAATATTAAGAAACAGGCAGAGGAAGAGATGCCTGCTAGACTGAAGGATGGTCAAGAGAGGTACGAGGCAAAGCACTAAGGGTCTTGTCACAGAATCCAAGTGGGGCAGCTTTCAATGCTTCCTGGAAGTGCATGATTGTAACAGTCTCACTTCTGTACCCGATTGAGATCACACCAGGCCCTTTCTGGGGAAGTCATCTGCCAGAAACCTTTGTCACTATTCCAAACCGACTAATTTACAGAGAGACACTTTTCAGGAAACATCACTTTCCTGTAATTATTTTCTTATACAGATAAAACGCTACTTGCCAAGTCATAATTTATTTAAGGAGACCCCATCCCAGGCTTGCTATTAAGTCACTGTCTCTTTCTAAGCAAAATCAATGAAATTCCTTACATATTTCTCTCTCTTCCTTATCTTTTCTCACTCACTCTTAGGTCACTGGACTTCACTGTCCTCTGACAGTCAGCAGGCTTTCAGACAGATGGTCACAGACAGATGTGTACTTTGCAATTATAAGTTACCCAAATGTTGTGGTGGCAGCAGCGCCTCTTCTGTTACCCAGTCAATAGTGTTCTGTGGCCGCTGCTGACTGAATTACTGTCATCTTTTTTTCTTTCACTCTCCACAGCTGAAACTCTGGGGAGTTATTTTGGCTAGAATTAGATGTGCACAGCTGATACCTCCAGCTGCACATTCTTTGGCTCTTTCTTTTTAGCTCCACAAAAGCTCTTGGTGTTCTTACAGACTACTCAAGTGGAGAGCAGTAAGGATGGTGGCCCACCCAGCTATTCTTTAAAAGCACTGAAAATGATTTTATAATGTCTGGGCCAGTCCTGTTCACACTGTTCAGGTGACGTGATTAAAAAGAATAATTCAAAGTATATTGGGAACCAAAATGGATGTAGGTACTCTTGCAATTTTTAATTTTGTTTCTTAATGATCAGATTATCCCTAAAATGACTGTAGTGTGTTGCTAGACCTATTAAGGAAGTCAACTATATTGGAAAAAAAAAAAAAAAAAAAGCAGTATATTGTTAAAGAATTTTTATCTGGAACTATAACATGCCATGAAGGCTAAAGATCTAACTTGGCAAAATAATGGAAATTTATTCTTAGTTTGAGATCTCACCTGCAGGGTGGTGATTCCCATATTCATGTCTGTAAGTCTATCTTTTCCTCCAAAACTGGATCCCAAATCTTCAATTATTCATGGGCCCTTTTACCTAAATGTTTCATTACCACCACCTCAAAGTCCCTAGATCCCAACTCATATTATTGCTCACTTCTCCAAATTCTCTTCTTCACCCACTTTTTCTGTTCCCATTAACCCCACAAATTTCTCCCTTAGCACCTCTGAGTCTTCTTTGACTCTTATTTCACCAGCCTTTTCATGCCTCATACGCTGCCCAGTCCTTCTGCTTATCCCACTAAATCATCTGTGCCTCCCTTCTCCTCTCACTGTGGCTTGTCCAGCCCAGATGTCTATATATGTCCATGGTTGTGGGACTGCAAATGTTTCCTCAGTGGCCTTTCTTTCTCCTATTTGCTCTCCCTTGAATCTGTTACATAAAGAAATGTAAAATAATAATGGACACTGTGTTTATTATTATTAACAATGCTATTACTTAATAGTTATTAAATAATAAACAAAACCTAATAAACACTGTTTCTTCACAACATGGCTAGTTCTTAACTTATGATGGGGTTCTGTTTCCAACATCTCTGATTAGTAAGCTGATTAGTAAGTTGAATATTATTTTTGAAAAGTTTTCATTATTATTGCCTCTTATTGTCAGCATCTTTATAAGTCTGATCTTTATTTAAAGTCTTTGGGGATTGGCTGGAGAATTATAACATCAGAAAATTATGTGCTGCAATTTTATATGTAGTACATATTACTAACAATAAGATGTTAAAAAATAAATAAATAAATAAGGAGCTGCCAGGGTGGTTTTTTGTAACTCAGACACATTGTAAATTGGGTTCTATGTATACTTTCCTATTTTGAAGTATTCTCTCTGTTGTTTGTCGTTGAATGGATTCAACTCATGGTAACACTAAGTGCTCCATAGAGCTCTTAAAGCTGTAACCTTTTGAAAGTAGATCACCAGACTTGTCTTCTGAGATACCATTAGGTGGATTTTAACCACCAACCTTTTCGGTAGTAGTTGAGCACTTAACTGTTTGTGCCACCCAGGATGCTTCAGTATTCCAAAAGCTTCTTATTATCCTCGGGTTAGCCAAACTTCTCCCTGCATAGAGAACCTGATACAATCTCTTCAGTGGCCTCTGGAAAAAGGTAACTACAGCCAAACATTTATATCTTGCTTTATTGGCCCAGCCTGCCAAAAAAGAGTTCCAGATTTTTCTGCCATTGAATGTGTTTGCTATCCAGTTCAGGTTTGTGTCAGTTGCATATATATAAGTTTGCATTTGACCTGGTTCCTGATAAATCCCACGAAATATAGTGGAATAAGAATGCAAGATATACCTTAGAGATTCTGTAGGACTGAATTATTTGGACTGTGGAATAGTTGCCTTTGGGTAACAGAAAATGCTTTTTTTCTTTCTTTTTTAGGCAAGATCGCAAAAAAAAGTTATATTTTTGTGTAAATATTTTGTAGCTCTTTGAGTTGTTTATTAATTTATCAAACATTTGTTGAGCACTCCAGCCTCCAAATATAATTCTTTTCTCTTTCTGAGTAGGCAAAGCTGCTTGGCACCTATTCTTCACATGAAAAACTGAGGCCAACTCCCGTTACTTACATTTGAGGTACTTGTTGTAGGTAAAAGCTGTTGACGGAGGTTAACCTCTGTGCATCTACTTAGACGCCTAAGAATTAACTCCCATTTTTCTATATTCTTCTTGACTGTTGGTGCACAACAAAGACCACCATAAACACAGTGGTATAAAGCAATAACTATTTTAGTATACTTGTGACACAGAAGATACGACTTGTTTCATTACCATAATGTCCTCCGCACATCTGAGGTCCCTACTGATTAAAAGACTGGGGCATGGTGGGTAACTAAACAGCTGGGATGCTAGAATCATCTGTGATTTTGTTCACTCACATGTCTGAAACCTGGACTGGGAGGATTTGAAGACTAGATTTGGACTGCTAACTGGAGGACCATCATGTATATAATCTCTCTATGTGACTTGGTTTCTTCTCAGCACAGCATCCTCAAAAAGGACACAATTCCTACATGTGGGTTCAGTGATCCAAACAAGAGTGTTTCCATGGACAACACAGGACCATGTTGTTGTTTATGACCAAGTCTTGGAAGTCATTCTACATACTTCCAAAGGCAATAATTACAAAATATTATTGAGTACAAGCGAGTTACAAATTAACAAGATTCCAGAGAAGGTGTTACCGACCCCAACTCTACTGGGAGAAGTGTCAAAGAATTATAGATATGTTTTTAAATTGCCATATACGTAATTTGAGGAATCAGCTATAGCTCCCATCTTTAGACATTTGAACCTGAATGAAGCCTTGTAGATTGGGAATTTTCCCAGCTTATTTGTTTTACATAATTCGGAAGAAAATAACCTAAAGAATAAATGTAATTACTTACCTATATTTATCAAAATTCAGTCAGGGCTAGATTTTGTTGTTGTTTTTTGGTTTGAACTTTTTTTAAAAAAAATAAAAATAAATGTCGTGAGAACATCTCTTTTTTCGCTATTTCTCTGTTAATAGGCTAGACTTGATCATTCTTTTCAGTCTTAAAAAAGTGCTTCCGAGAGTTCTGACATTTGGCAGCTGGTAATATGTGGGAAATTTCATTACATAAACCTCGGTTTAGGTTAAGAGGCAGGTGGTATTTTTGGAGAAGTCAGTGTCAACGTGAGCCGGTAGCCACACTGACTGACCGCCCCCAGCCCAGCTGCAGAGACATTTCTGTCTCTTGCAAGTAAAGCCCCATCCCCTTGCCTGCTTTGACTGCCTCTCATGAGTTCCCCTTTTTTGCTTGAGTTTCAACTTGATGA
The DNA here is from genome assembly GCF_000296735.1 of Chrysochloris asiatica. Classification (NCBI taxonomy): domain Eukaryota; kingdom Metazoa; phylum Chordata; class Mammalia; order Afrosoricida; family Chrysochloridae; genus Chrysochloris; species Chrysochloris asiatica. The sequence goes on from NW_006408545.1 coordinate 23,399,605, forward strand.
GTTGTAAAGAGGGCTGGGCCATTGGATCCTACCTGTGAAGAACTCCAGAGGTGGTGGTTGTTGAGGGGCACAGTTTTTGCTCTGATGACATCTGTGTTGACATCCATTAAACAAATGTTAATTGTGCTTTTTGGTTGGCAAGCACTGTGCTAGAAAATATAATAACAAAAATGAACAAAAGCAAACATAATCCCTGCCTTCATGGTGCTTACATGTGGGGAAGATTAGTATTAATCAAATAGACACAGAAACAAACACAGAATTGCAACCTGTCCAGCTATGAAGAAGAGGTGTGAGATGTTTTGAGAGATTACACTAAGCGGGGTTGACATTGGAAGGTCAGAGAAGGATTCCCCGAGGAAGTCATTTGTTGTTGTTAAGTGCCATGGAGTCTGTTTTGACTCAAAGTGACTCTCTATGGGGTTTCTGAAGAGCAGTTGGTGGGTTTGAACAGCCAACTTTGTGGTTTTCAGTCCTGTGTTTATCATACAATGCCACACCAGAAGACCTATGAGGAAGTCATAGTTGAACTTAAAGCTGAGGCATGAGTTGTTGATCAGGAAAAGAAGAAAGAATAATCAGGCAGAGAGAACAATCTGTGGAAAAGGGGGAACAGGGTGAGTTGACAGGACTCAGGATGAAGAAAGAATGGGAGAAGGTCAGTGTGAATGGAGGGTAGATAGGGCAGAGGATCCTAGCAGAAGGTGAGGTTAGAGAGGATGGTCAAGAAGGTTGCATGAAGCATAGAGATCAAGACAAGGAGTTTTGTCTTTATTCTAAGAGTAATGGGAAGTTCTTGAAGGTCTCATGATTAGATTTGCATTTCCCAATGGCATTTCATACTATCAAAAGTTTGATGACCAGGTATTCTGGCAATGACCCAAAGGCACATTAGAACATTCACAAATTCCTACAGATACTAGTTTCTGAGCTACATTAAGCTCTGGACTGAGTTTGGTCAGATATTCCTCCTGGGTGTTACCTGGAAATTATGCTTTGAAATTATCCCTTGGGTAGCATTCATCATGCTGTCTTTTGCATTGACTTCTCTCTCTCTCCAACTAGATTAGTAGTTCTTTGGAGGCAGGGACCATGTTTATTTCACAAATGTATAACCACTGCTTGTTTGTTATATGGTTTGTCATATATACAATAAACATTTGTGGATGAATGAATCTGAATGGCTTGAGTGTACCCACAAAGCACCTTATTAATTATTAGACTTTAATGGTCTGATCAGAGGTTCAGAAAAAAAAAATATGATAACTATATGCTTTTACTTCTAGCTTGCTTTCATTAATATGACATATAGTTGCTTTTTTGCTTACTTTGCACAGATTGACTTAGGATAAAATAATTTTTATTGACCTTTATAGACTTTTTATTGGAATAATTTTAGAAAAGGTGCAACAATAGAACACTTCCCACATATGGTTTGCCCAGTTTCCCTGAATGTTAACACCTTACATTATCCTGGTGCTTTTGTCAAAGCAAAGAAACTGATATTCATATATTATTATCAGCCAAACTGTAGACTATTTAACCTTTGCCAGTTTGTCCATTAATGTTCTCCCTCTGTTATAAGTTGGATTTAAGGGCACCACACTGCATTTAATTGCCTTGTCCTCCTAATCTCCCTTGGTCTTTAACAGTTTCTCACTTGTTCCTTGTTTTTCATGACTTTGACAGTCTTGCAGAGTACTGGCCAGATATTCTATAAAACCCAGTTTGGGTTTGTCTGATGTGTTTCTTGTAATTAGAGTTGAGTTATTAGTTTTTAGAAAGAATACTAAATAAGTGAAGTTTCCTTCTCCTCACATCATATACAGGCATACATGAACCACACAAAATCACTGACGATCTTATTCTGCATCATTTTGTTATCAAATTGTCAGGTTCCTCCACTGTAAAGTTATATTTCTGATTCACTACTGTATTCTTTGGAAATGAGTCACTAAATTTAGTTCCCCCAACAGCAGGGACAAGCCACCAAGACTAGTCATTTCCACACATTTTTACTAGTTGTTTCTGTAACTACCCATCTATAAAAATGAGTTTATATGGATGTCTCTGACTCTAATCCAGTACTACATCCTAGCTTTCCTTTCTTTCTTATCTGTAATTCTTTTCCCAACAGTGATAAACCTTGCTTTTACCATTCATCAACTATTTAATGATTTTTTCATTCCCAGGATAAATGTAAAGCAGTTTCAGAATTGCTGACACCTACCATGTGTTAAACAAATTTACCAACTAGAGTACAATGCTTATGTATGATTTCTTTCGTCTTTAATACAATCTTTTTTTTTTTTTTTTTTAATAAAGAAGGGTTATAACATAGTTGAGAACACAGTCTCTAAAGCCAGATTGCCATGGTGCAAATTTTGGCTCTATCTTTTTTTTTGCTTAAGATTTTTTTTTTTTCCCTATTGTAAACTGGGTGAAGATCAATTTTCATTCAACAATTCATACACATTTAGTCTGTCAGTTTGTCAGACTGTGGTGACTTGCGTGTTGCTGTGATTTAGGAAGTTATGCTGAAGGTATTTTAAATATCAGCAGGACCAACCATGGTGGACAGGCTTCAGCAGAGCTTCCAGATGAAGACAGACTGGGAAGACAGAGACAGACTACTTCTGAATATTTAGTCATTCAAATCTTATGAATAGCAGTGGAACACTGTTAGTACCTGAATACCGAATATTGAAACATGATGAAAACCTCCAGAATAATGTCAGATGTAGTGCCTGAAAATGAATCGCTCAGATTGGAAGGCACTCAAAATACAACTGGGGAAGTGCTGCCTACTCAAAGTACAGTTGACCGTGGTGACATGAATGGAGTGAAGCCCTTGGGACCTTCATTTGCTAATGGGGCACAACTCAAAGTGAAGAGAATGTGGAAAAGCCCCATATCATCAGCCAAAACAAGGCCAGGGGCAGACTGTGGAACAGACCATCAATTCCTCATATGCAAGTTCAGGCTAATGCTGAAGAAAAGTACAACAAATCCACAAAAGCCAAGATATGACCTTGAACATATATCACCTGAATTTAGAGATCATCTGAAGAACAGATTTGATACATTACACATTGAAGTCTGAAGACTAGTTGTGGGATGACATCAAGAACATCATGAGGAAGAAAGCAAAAGGTCACTAAGAAGACAAGAAAGAAGGAAAAACCCAAAATGAATGTCAGAAGAGACTCTGAAACTTGCTCTCCAGCATAGAGATGCTAAAGCAAATGGAATAAATGAAGACGTAAAAGAGCTGAATAGAAAATTTCAAAGGACAGCTAGAGAAGACAGTGAAATATAACAAAATGTGCCAAGACCAGGAGATAGAAAGCCAATGGGGAAGAAAATGCTCAGCATTTCTCAAGCTGAGGGAACTGAAGAAAAAATTCAACACTTGACTTGAAATATTGAGGGATTTTATGGGCAAAATACTGAATGATGAAGAAAGCATCAAAAGAAGATGGAAGGAATATACAGAGTCACTGTGCCAAAATGAAATGGCCTATGTTAAACCATTTCATGAGGTAGTATATGATCAAGAGCTATTGACATGAAGAAAGCAGTCCAAGGTGCATTGAAGGCACTGGCCAAGAACAAGGCTCCAGGAATTGATGGAATACAAAGCGAAATGTTTCAATAAACTGATATAGCACTGAATGCACTCATCTAAGCCAAGAAATTTGGGAGACAACTAACTGGCCAACTAACTGGAAGAGATCCATATTTGTGCCAATTCCAAAAAGAGGTGACCCAGCAGAATGCAGAAATCTAATATTGCATGCAGGAGCTCTGGTAGCGTAGTGGTTACGAATTGGGCTGCGAACTGCAAGGTCAGCAGTTCAAAACTACCAGCTGTTCCGCGGGAGAAAGATGAGGCTTGGAAACCCTGTATAGGGTCGCTATGAGTCGGAACCGACTCCACGGCACATAACAACAACAACAATATTGCATGCAAGTAAAATTTTGCTAAAGATACTACAAAAATGGCTGCAACCGTACATTGACAGAGAACTTTCAGAAGTTTAAGTGGGATTCAGGAGAGGAAGTGAAATGAGGCATATCATTGCTGACGTCTGATGGATCTTGGCTAAAAGCAGAGAATACAAGAAAGATGTTTACCTGTGCTTTATTGACTACGCAAATGCTTTCGATTGTGTGAATCATGTCAAACTATGGACAACATAGTGGAGAATGAGTATTCCAGAACACTTAATTGTGTTCATGAGAAACCTGTACATTCACTAAGAGGCAGTTGTTCAAACAGAACAAGGGAACACTGAATGGGTTACAATTAGGAAAGATGTGTGCCAGGGCTGTATTCTTTCACCATACTTATTCAATCTGTATGCTGAGCAAATAATCCACTGATGAAGATCAAAGGCTAGAGCCTTTGGTATGTGCTACACCTTAATGGAGAGAAAGCAAAATCCTCACCACTGGACCAATAAACAACATCAAGATAAACAGGAAAGATTGAAGTTGTCAAAGACTTCATTTTGATCAGATAAACCACCAACACTCATGAAAACAGCAGTCAAGAAATAAAATGACATACTGCATTAGGCCAATCTACTGCACAAGACCTCTTTAAACTGTTGAAGAGCAAAGATGCCAGTTTGAGGACTAAAGTGTGTTTGACCCAAGCCATGGAATTTTCAATAACCTCTTATGCATGTGAAAGTTGGACATTGAATAAACAAGAACATAGATGAATTGATGCATTTGAGGTATGGTGTTGGAGGAGAATATTTAAAATCCATGGACTGCTAAAGAATAAACCAATCTGTATTGGAAGAAGTACAGCCAGAGTGATCCTTGGAAGCCAGGATGGCCAGACTTCATCTCTCATACTTCGGACATATTATCAGGAGGGACTAGTCCCTGAAGAAGGATATCATATTTGGTAAAGTAGAACTTAAAAAAAAAAAAGGGGAAGACCTTTAATGAGATGGATTTTCACAGTGGCAGCAGCAATGGATTCAAACATAGCAAGGGTTATGAGGTGGACGCTGGACAGGTCAGTGTTTCGTTCTGTTGTGCATAGGGTCGCTATGAGTAGGTACCGATTCAAAGGCACCTAACAACAACAATGATTGCAGTCCCCACAATATAATATCACTTTCCCCACTTCCTTCCTGTGTTTCTTGTTTCAATTCTTCCTTCTTCCCTAACTTTGACCTTGGGTAAATGAGTCTTTTGACCTCAGATGGCTGATTATTCTAAGGTGTGTGTACCTTGGTAATGTATTGTCTCAATTATCGATCTGTCTATTGTTTGGCTGAAAATTGAGCCATGAGAGTGTGTTCATTTCCAGACTTAAAGGGTGACTAAGGGTCATAGTGTTGGGAGTTCCACCAGTCGCTATTAGATCAGGAATCCTGGTCTTATTACGATTTTTGAGTTTTGTCTCACATTCTTTTTCTACTTTATCTAGAATCTTCTAACATGAACCCTTTCAGAGCAGTTGGGAGTGGTAACTGGACACCATCTAGTTCTTCTGGTCTCAGGGTCATGAACACTGATGTTGTTTTGGTCTAATCATTTCGATGCATCTTCATTTTCTTTACTCTTCTTTACTCTGGACAGGGAGAGACCAATAGTTACACCTTAGATGATATTTCACGAACTTTTAAGACCTCAGTAGCTACTCACCAAAGTAAGATGTAGATCATTGTCTTTGTGGACTGTCATTCGACTCCATCATTTATTAGCTGAAAAACCTCTCACTCTCCTTATCTGTTGAGTGGGGATAGTAATGACATTCATGCATGGAAATGCTTGAAGATACAGTGAAGTAATGTACTTAATCTGCTTAGAATATTGCCTGGCATATAGTAAGTGAGCTATGATTGTTTATTGTTGTTGTTCGTTAACTGTTGAGTCAATTCTGACTCATGAGGACCCCATATGTGCAGAGTAGAACGGCTCCATTGGGTTTTCAAGGCTGTGCTCTTTGGGCAGCAGATCACCAGACCTGTTTCCAGAGGCTTCTATGGGTGGGTTTGATTGACTATCTTTTAGTTAGCAGTTGAACTCTTCACCATATAGGCCACTTGACGGGATGTGCAATTATTCTTACAGAGCAGAAATAACATCTGTTTTCATTGCTACTAAAATCATTGGGTACTATTTATTTTGAATCATAGTATCATCTCTTTTTACTTAATTATCTTCTTATATTACTTCAGTGAAGGCATTTACACACAACTTCTTGTCTACATTTTCTTCCCTGCAGCAATTTATGTTCTCTTTCTGTCTCAAGTTAGTTTATCATTAATTTCTCACTAGCTTGTGATCATAAAGCATGTTCTGACCTACGTCCAGAGTTTGGATGTATTAACCTTCTAGATGCTGGCCTCCTTATCTAACATGGTACGTCCAGCTCCTAAAGAATTGCTGAAATCGTAAATGAAAGACTGAATCAGATGACTGAGGAGTTTAGCCATCTAAGTCAATGTATGCAGTTGCTGGTTTCTTATTTCTTTTGTAATTAAGTCTGACGTTTCTGTGGTTACTACTGCCTGGAACATAATACATTTTCATAAGCCTTGAAATAGAGGATGGAGGCTTCACTCAAAAAGATTTATGATCATGTTCTCCTTATTTTGTTAATATAATAATACAGCAAAATGGCCATGGGTTCTGCCCAGAGGTTGACAGTATTTCTGGGTAAGATCATGTGTTACTGGTATTTTACTTAGGCATCAATGAACCCAGCTGCAACTGGGCCAGCAGAGTCTAATACTATTTTTCACATTTGGGGTTGATAAAATACAATATGTATTTTCCCCACCATTTTCCCTTTATGCTAAACAACAGGCCAAAAACAAAAACAAAAAACCCACATACATCAAAACCACATACACACAAAGACTAGGTACTTTTGAAGGTAAGTTAAATAAGTATACAGCTACTACTATTTTTCATGACTACTAATTTTTGAAAAATTAATTAAGCAACATTCAACCAATAGCTAATGCCTTATTTTTTGAGTCATTTAAAATTGTTTCATAAAATGCCCTGTCCATTTAAAAACAGAATAAACAACACTTTATTTTACAAACAATCCATAACTAAAGTTCAAGTAGCTTTTGCTTCCTTATTTCAATTATGTTTTAGGCATTGTAGATTACAAAATTAATGTTTACATTCCAGCCGAATCTGAGGTAAAATGGTCAAATCTTTGTGACCCAAAATTAACCAGGAAGTCCTTCACTAAAACCCATTGCTGACGAGTTGATTTCAAATCATAGCAGCCTCAGGTGGTACAAATGGTTAACATGTTCAGCTGCTGACTAAAGGTTGGCGGTTCAAGTCTACCCAGAGGCACCTCAGAAGAAAGAACTGGTAATTTCCTTCTGAAAAATAGGTCATTGAAAACCCTATGTCACACAGTTATATTCTGAGGGGTCACCGAGTCAAAGATGACTCTGAGGCACCTGGTTGAAAAATGAATACAATAAGTTATTCAGCTACCTGGAAAACCAATCGGTAAGCAGGCAATTCAAGCAGCTATTTTATTTAGAATGACCAATGTGATACTTTATGGGGGCCGTGGTGGCTCAGAGGAAGAATTAGCTTCTTCCATGTGGGAGACGTGGTTTGTTTCCTGGACAATGCACCTCAAGTGCAGCCACTGTCTGACTGTCAGTGGAGCCTTGTGTGTTGTTATCATGTTGACCCGGTTTTCCAGAGCTTTCTGAGGATTATAGAACATGAAGAAAGCCCTGGTGATCTATTTCTGAAAATCAGCCAGTGACCATCCTGTGGATCACAATGCTCTGATCCTCAACTTGTCACAGGGATGGTGAAGGCTGGGATAGCATTTTGTTCTGTTGTGCATTGTTGCTGTTATGTGCCATTGAGTTGCTTCAGACTCATAGTGGCCCTATGCACAACAGAAGGAAGTACTGCCTGGTCCTACTGTGAGTGGAGTCACAAAAATAATGAGTTTACCTTAGTCTTTTTTCTGAGGTGAAGTTTCCCTTTTTGCCCACCATTAGAAACTCTGCTCCAGTCTCATTAGCATTAACTGTTTTTGGAATTAATTCCGACACCACTCAGGCCTGGTTTGCTGTTGTTTAGCAAAGAGAGATGGGTCGTTTCTATGCAATGCACTAACTGTAGATTTCCAATTCTTCCCAAGAAGAAACTGATTCCAAACACTTTTCTGTGTTTGTGTTTTTCCTGTTCGAGTCTTACCCACCTTGTTATAACAGAGAAGGCTGAGTACCCTGGACCAGGGTAGCAGTACTTTTTGGTAGTTTTAATTTAAGTACAAACAAAAAGAGGTTAAGAATAGGTAGCATGCATTAATTATTAACACCCAAATCTCCGACTGCCTGGAAAACAGCTTGAGCTGATCACCCCAGCCGACGTCTAGGTGTGAGAGCCCGAAGGACTTGTGCACAGCTGTGTACCACAGTGGTTAACCTACCTCAGGGGAATTGGTGTGTGGTGGGCAGCATTAGTTATCAGGGGAAATGACTCGGCCACTTCTGAGGGGAATTTGCTGTAAAATAGAATTATGTATGAGGTTAAGTCAAAAAGTATTGCTACTAGGGTTTCCATTCATTCATGCACAGATTCTTTCCAAACAAAACATGTTTAAACAGTCTCTGCAATCAAGTTCCCTTGATGACTGCAGACAAATTCCCTCAATAATACAATTGTCTTAGTGTCATTATTGTTGTTAAATAGCATCAAATTGGTTCCAACCCATAGCAACTCTGTATAAGGTTTCGGAGATGTGGCTGGGGAGCTAGAACCACCAACCTTGTGGTTCAAACTGGCTTTGCAGTCCAGCACATTAAGCCACAGTGCCATACCAGGACTCCTTAGTCTCATTGTTGTTGTTGTTAAGTGCTCTTGAGTTGGTTCCAACCCATAGCGACCCTGTATAGGTTTCTGAGGAGAAGCTGGTGAGCTTGAACCAACAACCTTGCAGCTCAAGTGGCTTTGCAGTCACAGCATTACACCAGGACTCCGTTAGGGTGCCTTCAAAAAGGATCCAATTAAAATAAAGGGTTTTGAGGACATCTTCTGGCCCAGTTAAAATCAAGGCACAGAGGTCAGCTCAGAGATTATGGCGGCTGGTCTTTTGGGGACTCCTGGTCTGGCACTGTGGGATAAAGCACTGGGACCAAAACGTTGGTTTGAACCACAAGGTTGGTGGTTCAAATTCACCAGCTACTCCTTGGAAACACTATACAGGATGGCTATGAGTTAGGATCCATTTAATAACATTTAACCAGAACAACAAAGGGGTAATCTTGGTAGGTTTTTTCAAAGGACACAGAAAGATCATGGGAGCTTATTAGGAAGAACTTTTAAGAAAATTGAAAACTGCATTGGTGAGAAAAAGGTCAGGAAAGTTGCCCTGAGGCATTTACCCCCTCTCCCCCCGCCCATTATGACAACTCACCTGTTTATTCTTTGAAGGTAGCAAGGATTGTCTTATATAAATTTCCTTGGGAAATCTTACCCCATCCATCCTACAGCCCTGATCTTGCCCCATCAGATTTCTTTTTGTTCTCAAAACTCAAACAGCATTTAATAGAACAAAATTTGAGTTCCTTGAGGAAGTCCTGATCTAAATTTTGACACGGTATAAATTGAAGAATGCAGAACTTTTTGGGGAGGGACTAGAGAGACGGCTAGTCAGAAGGGTATAGACCAAGATGGAGTATATGCCAAGAGACAATAGCTTCACAGTTGCACATTTTGCTATTTGTGTTTAATGAAGGTTTCCTCGATTTTAAAGTAGTACTTTTTTAACTTACCCTCATTTACTAGTATAATGTCATTTATTGAGTTATTCATAGAATAAGAACCCTTCCTGTCAAGGAGCAGGCATCTCCAAAGTTCACCCAGGAGAAAGTAAAGGAATGTTTCATAGTTGTTCATAGAGTGGTGGGATCTAAAAGAAAGAATGCTAAGTCCATTATGACCTCAAGTGTCTGTACCTTCCAGACTTGACTTGATTCCTGGGCCATCTTTTTTTTTTTTTAATGTTTTTATTGTGAATTGAGTAAAAATTACAAGGCAGATCGCCAATTTTACATTAAACAAATCATACACTTTGTTTCATTACAATGATTATAATCCCTTCCATGTACCATCAATTAACAGTATTTCTCTCTATTCATTTTCGCTCTTTTTTGTTGTTGTTGTTTTAAACAACATATATAATAATTTACACCACCAAGGGGCACGTTCTGCAAGCCTGCCTCTTGGCCACCAGCTCTCAGTCCCTCTTTTCCCATGAATCTAGAGTCCTCAGCTGCTCCCTCTCTCCATGTCCCCATCTCTGCCTCCATCTCTGGTGTCATTGCTTCTCTGGATAAGGTCCTTGTGTTCTTCTCCCTTGATGGTCCTAGGGTCCTCTGTTTCTGGACTGTAAGATTAACTACTCCCCCCATTTTGTTACAAATCTACCTTTACAATTGTGGCAGTCGCAATTAGTCATGATAGTAGTTACTCACTATTGGATCTTAAGAATCTTATCCCCATCTCTTTTACCAGACGCATCTAGACAAGATGAAAACTATTCAGTGGGGACACACTCTTAAACTAGACTCCCTCTTGAAACCTTGTAAGCCAGTTACTTCATGCCTTTATCGCCCCCTCATTTTAGGTAGCCAGTGTCTAAATTGCCCGGCCCTATATACCGCGTATACAGAAGAGATAGCATTGATACTTGATATGATGACTCCTTCCCTTTCTGTTGGTATTTAGAGCTACTACTATACAGGATTGCTATGGGTCAGAGTTGACTCAATGGCATTTAACAACAATAGCAGCCTACATGAGTATAGGTCAAGTTCATCAAATTGTAGCTATTTACCATCATTTCTTTTATCAAAAAAAAAAATTTTTTTTTTAACCTTCCTCTAGTCGAGTTCTGATTATCAAGTCATGAAGTTTAGGTCAAATGAGTACTATCTGCAAGTTTGGGTGTTCTTGTGCATCTCCTGTCACTTCCTATCAGCTGGATGCTTCACTCTCAGCTCTAGCCCTCTGTGGCTATGTCCTTGGATTAAGGTGTCCCCAGGTCTCACCACACTTTGGACCAACCAGCCCTTCCTCTTTTCTCTCTCATCTCCATGTCAATGCGAGTCCATAAAATGTGGTCGAACTTAGCCCCATTCTTCACTGCTGCCTTTCCCCCTCTTCCACTCACCAGTAGACCAACCATGGTCATCAGCAAGCTTAACCTGGTCCATTGTTTTGGTTGGTGATGTCCATTTAACTACAGAGGCTGAACAGGGTTCACTAGCACCAGTAGCCCATTTAGGCAGGCATTCAGAACCTTATCTAATCATCGGGGCTCAGATTTCAGAATTTTCTCTGACTTCAGCGTTTACCTTTAGGTTCCTTCGAGACCCCCTCCTCCCACACTCTGGTAGTGTTGTGGTTATGAGTTGCACTGCTAACCTCAAGGTCAGCAGTTCAAAACTACCAGCTGCTCTGCGGGAGAAAGATGAGACTTTCTGCTCCAGTAAAGATTTACAGCCTCGGAAACCCTGTACAGCATCGCTATGAGCCGGAACCGACTCCACGACATATAACCACCACCACCACCCCTACCTCCCACTCAGGCCCTTCATACTTCATCAGCGTCACCAGGTTGATTGTAGTTGCTTCTGCTCTCAGAGGGAGGAAGAGAAAGTTTGTCTTGGCCAAATCTGCCTTAGTTATGGGAAAAGTTCTTCCTTTTAGGTTCATAAGTTGATTATAGGTAAATTGTATGCATTTTATTTAGAGAGAATGGTAATGTCACCATAAAAATTAAAATAAAACAACTATTTGCTGTGGCGTCAACGGTGATTTGGGTGATCCCATGTTAGTAGAGTAAAACTGCTGCGTACTGTTTTCAGTGACTGACTTTTTGGACGTAGATCTCTAGGCCTTTCTTCTAAAGTGCCTCAGTGTGCACTTGAACCATCAATATTTTTATTAGTATGGTGTTGGAGGAGAATATTGAAAGTGCCATGGGCTGCCCTTAGAACCAACAGATCTGTGTTAGAAGAAGTGCAGTCAGAGTGCTCCTTGGAGGCCAGGATGGCCAAACTTTGTCTCTCATACTTTGGACATATTGTCAGGAGAAGGATATTATGTTTGGTAAGGTGGAGGGTCAGAGAAAAAGAGGAAGACCCCTCAATGAGATGGATTGGCCAAGTGGCAGCATCAATGGGCTCGAGCGTGGCAACAATAGTGAGGTTGGCCCAGGATCGGACTGTGTTTCGTTCTTCTGTGCATAAGGTCACTATGAGTCAGCACCGACTTGATGGCACCTAACAACAACAATAACAAGCACTTAGCTATTTGTGCCACCCAGAAACTCCACAGTATAAATTGTTGTTGTTAAGTGCCGTTGAGTCGGTTCCGACTCAGAGCAATCCTGTATAGGGTCTCCAAGGAGAGCTAGTGGATTTGAACCACCACAATGCAGTTCAAACTGACCTTATAGTCCAGTGCTTATCCATTCAGAGCCATACCAGGAACTACAATCAATACACAGAGCAGTGTGGTAGGATTTCCAGTTTATCAGTTTGGGGAAAAGATAATCTAGTTGCTTTCCTTGGTTAGATGGTGATTAACAGCCCAGTTTTGGCCAAACTTAGGCAAATGGGTTACATGGTCAGGACAGGGAGGTGGAATCCCGAGCTATAGTTCCATATGTAAACTTCTAGTCGTTGTCTTTTGGGAATATGCCTTTCCTGTTTTATCTTCACTACATAATGTAAATGTGCAAGAGGCAGGAGACATGGTGCCATCTGAGTTCAAACTCAGCATATACCCTGATCAAGTTTTTTAACTCCTTGTGTCTTAATTTTTCATCTGTGAAATGAGAATTAATAACAACTAATTTGTAAGGCATGGGAGAAAGATGAGGCTTTCTGCTCCTGTAAAGATTTACAACTTCCGAGACCCTATGCTTTCTATGAGTTGGAAGTGTCTCTACGGCACCTAATAACAACAATTGTTGTAAGTATTAGAAATAACTATTCACAGTACATGGCTTGTAATAACTACAACAAACCCCAGACCAAACCCACTGCTGTTGAGTTGATTTGGACTCATAGTGACCCCATATGACAAAGTAGAACTGCCCCTATAGGGTTTCCAAGGTTGTAAATCTTTGTAGACGCAGAAAGCCTTGTCTCTCTTCCTCAGAGTGGCTTTTGGAGTCAAACCACTGACAGTTCCAGCAGCAGTGCAGTGCTTTTACCACTGCACCACCAGGGCACCTTGACAGCTGTCATTAACTATCATAAAAGCAATATTAGACCAGTGATGACAGCATATTAGAGAACAATGACATTTATTAATTAACATCACATTAGGTTGATAAAAAATAAATAACTTAAAAATTATTTTATCTAATACATATTCAATGTATTAAAATTCAGAAAATTAATTCCAGTTATTATTTAAGTGTATTTCCTTCTTCTGCATATGCATTTAGGTAAAGTTGATTTTCTGATCCATACATGGCTGCTTTTTTCATGTAACATTAAATGACAAAAATAAGTCACTTGTTTTCATGTAGCAAGAAGTTCCTGAAAATTTTCTCTTCCACAGAACTATGCCTAATGTGTGCATTGTCCCAACACAGTAGCATATTCCTAGAAAAGTGTGAAAATTCTTTGCTAAATAAGATGTTCAGTTTTATAACCAAAAATAAGCACAAAACCAAAAAGCATCTGTTTAGTTAACTGGTAAAGTCAGAGGAATGGTGTGTAAACTTGGCTATTCACACAACATATTTAGAAAGAGTGGAAAATTTCAAACATATACCAAAATAGAGAGGATAACATATTGAACCTCTGGACTTACCTTAGCTGTGCAGTAGTTGAAATGTTTGTCTGCTAACTAAAAAGTCAGCAATTCGCGCCCATCAGCCACTCCCTTGGAGTTAAGATGTGCTATTCTGCTTCCATAAATATTTACAGACTTGGAAACTCTATGGGGTAATTCTATAAGGTCAAGCTGAGTCTGAATTGACTTGATGACTATGGATTTGGCTTTTGGTTTGCATTTACCTTTTCTTCACTTTCAACAGTTGTGAACACAAGGCCCATCTTGATGCACCTGTTCCTCCCACTCAATTCACCTTCACACATGAATTTGACATAAATCCCAGGTGCTGTTTAGTTTCACACACGGCACAGTTTTCAGTGTGTCACCCTGTGGTGTCTAGTTCACACTCAGTACTGTGGGAACAAGCCCAGACTTTAGTGACAGACTCACAGATGTTTAAATCTAAACCCCACTCTGGATTAACAGTGGTTTAGGAGAAGCTGCCACCACTCATCTGCCAGTTTAAAGTACTGTGTTGGCTTATATGTTACTGTGATGCTAGAAGCTATGCCATTGATGTCTTATATACTAGCAGGGTGATCATAGAAACTCTGTTGCCTCCTCAAGGATGAGTTGACCTTAATGATGTGGATAGAGAAAAAGTTTTTGGAAACTTTGCTAATGGGGCACAACTTAAAATGAGAAGAAACAGCTGCAAGCATGTATTCATAATTAGAACCTGAAATGTATGAATTATGAGTCCAGGAAAATTGGGGTCATCAAAAATGAAATGGAATGTATAAAGATCGATATGTTAGGCCTTCTTGAGCAGAAATGGGCTGGTACTGGCCATTTGGAATCAGACAATCATGTGGTTTACTACGCCAGAAAATAATAAAAGAGGAATAGTGTTCATTACCAAAAAGAGCACTTCAAGATCTGTCTTGAAGTACAACACTGTCTGTAGTAGGATAATATCCATACACCTACAAGAAAGACCAGTTAATATCGCTATTATTAAAATTTATGTCCTAACCACTAAAGCCAATGATGATGAAACTGAAGAATTCTACCAACTTTTTTAGTATGCAATTGACCAAATATGCAGTCAAAATGCATGGATAATTGCTGGTCATTGGAATGCAAAGGTTGGAAACAAAGAGGAAGGATCAATAGTTGGAAAATGGGGCCTTGGTGATAGAACTGATGTTGGGGATCCCATGATAGACTTTTTCAAGACCAATGAGTTATTCATTGCAAATAACTTTTAAAACAACATAAAAAATGACTATACACATGGATCTCACCAGATGGAATACACAGGAATTAAATTTATTACATCTGTGGTAAGAGACTGTGGAAAAGATTAATCTCATCACCCAAAATAAGGCCAGGGCAGACTGTGGAATAGATAATTCCTCATATGCAAGATCATGCTCAAGAAAATGAAAACAAGTCCACTAGAGACAAAATACAACCTTGAATATATCCCATCTGAATTTTGAGACCATCTGAAGAACAGATTTGATGTATTAAACATTAATGACCAAAGACCAGAGACTTTTGGGATGACATCAAGAACATCTTACAGGAAAAAAGTAAAAGGTCATTAAAAAGACAGGAAAGAAAGAAAGGACCAAAATGGATGTCATAAAAAACTCTGAAAATTGCTCTTAAATGTAGAGAATCTAAATCAACTGGAAGAAATAAAACGAAGTAAAAGAGTTGGACGTAAAATTTCAAAGGGCAGCTTGAAAAGACAGAATCAAATATTATAATGAAATATACAAAGACCTGGAATAAGAAAACCAAAAGTGAAGAACACGCACAGCATTTCTCAAGTCAAAAGAACTGAAGAAAAAAAAATTCAAGCCTCAGATTACAATACTGAAGGATTCTATGAATAAAATATTGCAATCCTTCAATATTGTAATCCAAAGCTTGCGTTTCTCTCTTCAGTTCTCTTGACGTGAGAAATGCTGAGAGTGTCCTTCAATATGCAATATTGGAGGATTCTCTGGACAAAATGGAATCCTGGTGTGGTGCTGTAGGATAAGCACTGGACCTCAAGGGTCAGTTTGAACCACAAGGTCAGCAGTTCAAACTCACCAACTACTCCTTGGAAACCCTGTACAGGATTGTTATGAGTTGAAACTGACTAATCGGCACTTAACAACAATAAAATGGACAAAATAGATGCCTGGTGTGGTGCTATAGGATCAGCATTGGACAGCAAACCACAAGGTCAGCATTTCAAACCCATTAGCTGCTCCTCTGAAACCCTTATACAGACTCGACTTAACAACAACAACAACATGGACAAAATAGTCAATGATGCAGAAAGTATCAAAAGAAGATGGCAGGAATACACAAAGTCACTGTACCAAAAAGAATTGGTCAATACCCCCCCATTTCAAAAGGTACCATGTGATCAAGAACGAATGGTATCCAGGCAAGAAATCCAATCTGCCCTGAAGACATTGGCAAAAAGAATACAAATTGAAATATTTCAACAAACCAAGGTACTCTGGAATCCCTCACTCCTCTATGCCAAGAAAATGGTAGGCAACTACCTGGACAACTAATTGAAAAAGATCTATATCTGTGTCCATTCCAAAGAAAGGTGACCCACTTGAATGCAGAAATCATCTAACAATGTCATTAATATCACATGTAAGTAAATTTTTCTAAAGATAATTTAAAAATGGTTGCAGCAGACATTGACTGCCAGTTTATTCAAGCCAGATTCAGAAGAGGCTGTGGGATGAGGGCTACATAATCATTGCTGGCATCAGCTAGATCTTTGCTGAAAGCAGAGACTATCAAGATGTTTACTTGAGTTTTATTGATTATGTCAAGGCATTCGACTATGTGGATCATAACAAATTTGCATAATATTGCAAAGAATCACTATTCCAAAACACTTAATTGTGCTAATGAATTGTTGTTAGGTGCCATTGAGT